>NC_082717.1:45996676-46673462 GCF_030144855.1 Hypanus sabinus | reverse complement strand
GTGTTGGGACCACTTCTTTTTATGTTTTATATAAATGATTTAGATGATGGAATAGATGGCTTTGTTGCCAAGTTTGCAGATGATACGAAGATTGGTAGAGGGGCAGGTGGTGTTGTGGAAACAGGTAGGATGCAGCAGGACTTAGATTAGGAGAATGGGCAGGAAAGTGGCATATGAAATACGATGTTGGAAAATGCATGGTTATGCACTTTGCTAGTGGAAATAAATGTGCAGTCTATTTAAACAAAAATCTGAGATGCAGAGGGACTGGGAGGTCCTTGTGCAGAACACCCTAAAGGTTAACTTACAGGTAGAGTCGGTGGTGAGGAAGGCAAATGCAATGTTAGCATTCATTTCAAGAGGTCTAGGATACAAGAGTAAGGATGTGATGCTGAGGCTTTATAAGGCACTGGTGAGACCTCACCTTGAATATTGTGATCAGTTTTAGGCCCCTCATCTTAGAAGTGCTGGCATTGGAGAGGGTCCAGAGGAGGTTCACAAGAATGATTCCAGGAATGAAAGGGTTATCATATGAGGAATGTTTGATCCCTCTGGGTCTGTACTCACTGGAATTCAAATTGGTGGGAGGGTCTAGGACAAGAGAGCGGGATAGAGGGGCACCCTTTCAAAGCAGAGATATGGAGAAATTTCTTTAGTCAAAGTGTGGTGAATTTGAGGTAGAGATTGATAGGTTCTTGATTGGATATGGCATCAAAGGTTACGGGGAGAAGGCCGGGAACAGGGGTTGAGGAGGGGGTAAAAAAAGGATCAGGCGTGATTGAATGGTGGAGCAGACTCAATGGAGCAGATGGCCTAATTCTGCTCCTATGTCTTGTGGTCTCTTGCGTTAATAAGGATATCGTGCTTTTATTTTGCTTCAAGGATTTCTTTTGAGGATCCTTTCTGAATCTTTTCCTCTGCTTGTTAATCCCTTCCCATGACTTGGGTTGCTCAAATGTTATAGTCTTATAAATGGTTTTGTTCAAAGGCCAACTGCTATTTTGTTGATTGATTTGCTCTTTTCTATTAACCTGTTGTGCAAAAGGGGAATTTTGTGTAAAACATTTGAATGGGAGGCAAGGTGGGTAGGTGAAATCTTTGTTTTATATATAAAAAAACAATTCAAGCGTTTTCAGGAATTGTACTTTACCATGTACGAGAACTTGTGATCACAATCCTATCCACGGGTCGGCAACCTTTAGCACTGAAGGAGCCATTTGGACCCATTTCCCACAGAAAAGAAAACACTGGGAGCCACAAAACCCGTTTGACATTTAAAATGAAATAACACTGCATACAACGTTTTTTTTTGCCTTTATGCTATGTATAAACAAACTGTAATGTGTTGCATTTATGAAATCGATGAACTCCTGCAGAGAAAACGAAATTACATTTCTGCATGCAACAAAAACATTTTGAACTCTGAAAAAAAAGACGTTGGGTTGAAGGTTACTTTTAAGTAAAATACTCGATGTCTATTTGAGTCCTTCTTGTATTTATGAAAAACGCCAAACTTAAATTGTCCGCCAGCAGCAAACCAAAAATAACGTCAGCCAGCTGTCAGCCTGAAAAATAAAAGGACTATTTCACTGAACAATGAAAAAACATGAATATACGTAAAATAATAGGCAATTAAAATATTTATCATACTTTGTTAATGGGATTTCTGCTCCTGGACCTCAGCGCACAGTGTCTGCACATCAGGGCTGTATGACGTCACCTTCATCTTTACACAGGATCGCAAGCTGTCATCTGTGAGGCGTGCGCAATGTTCATGTTGGAGATAATAAAGTTCATGTTGGAGAACACCTGCTCACGTACATATGTGGATCCAAAAATCGACAGGACTCCAAGCGCATTCTTTTTAATGTTTACATAAATGTCGGGGATAGCATTACATGTTTCGAACACAAGTTTGTCCAGTTTGGGGAGGTTTTCAATATCACTCCATTTGTGATTCTGAGCAAGAACGACCTTCTGATGGGCAACATCTTCAAAGTCTGCTGTCAACCGTCTAAACTTGGACACCCATATGTCTTTGTCGGCTATGTCGGCCAGTTCCATCTCAAGATCAGGTTGACTCACACCTGCCAATGCAGTCGTATTCAGTAGGGATGGATTGATGCTTAGGGGAGTGACCGGGAAGGATAATGTGTTTTTTTCCCTCTCTGAACTCACAGAAGCGTTTCCCAAACGATGATTGCAGAATGTAAATACTCCGAATTTATCATGTCGTGAGCTTGTTTGAACTCTCTCAAATTTGGGAAGTGAGACAATGTGCCTTTCTGTAAATCTCTGGCAAGCACTGTCAACTTGCGCTCGAATGCCAAAACATCCTCCAACATGTGCAGGGTTGTGCGTCCTTTCCCCTGAAGAGCTGTGTTCAGTCTACCTTGGATCGAAAAATTAAAGAAATCGCGCACTGGCGGGTGTCAGGCTTTGGCAGTGGTGACGTATATTAATAGCGACAAAAAACATGTTTTATTTAGATTGTACAAGATCACCATAATCTTCAAATTTAGAATTATTTTTCAAAAACTAACAAACTAACATAAAATACATTTTAATTAAATACTCATCATTTATTTTCCAAAGCCACAGGGAGCCGCAGCACAGAGATGAAAGAGGCGCATGCGGCTCCGGAGCCATGGGTTGCTGACCCCTGGTATATCCTGTCCCAGTCAGATAATAGCCCCTTCTAAACTGGTATCTCTGTATACAGTGACAGGAAGAAATATCCTTGGAGTCCTCAGCATTCTTTTAAGACTTTGAAGTCTTGTGGCATCAAATCAGACATGGACAAAGACTGTTGTTGTGTGAATGAAGTCACCAGAGAAAAGTTCTGGTAGTTATGAAGCAGCCTCTTTATTTGACAAAGCAAGATACAGCAGGCATCATATGGAGACTCTTCCAGTTGGAAAAAGCTCTGCTGTGCCCAACGCTACGCACATTTTATGTGCTAAAGATCAGAGAAAATTCAGGACAATTGAAATAAATCCATATTTACAATGCCCTCTTGAACAACACATGTAACAGTTTAAAACGTCTGGATCTTCCCACCATCACACCCAAAGTAAGTGTTAGTCACTGTCGTATCTCTGCAATGGAATGTTGATTGGATTCAGAATCAGGTTTATTATCACTGGCATCTGGTGTGAAATTTGTTAACTTAGCAGCAGCTGTTCAATGCAATACATAATATAGGAAAAGAAAAAAAATAAGAATCGATTTCTGTATATGTATATTGAACAAATTAAAAATTGTGCAAAAACAGAAATTATATATATATATATATAAAAGTGAGGTAGTTTTCATGGGTTCAATGCTCTTTGAGGAATTGGATGACAGAGGGGAAAAAGCTGTTCCTGAATCGCTGAGTTTCTACCTTCAGGCTTCTGTACCTCCTGCCTGATGGTAACAGTGAGAAAAGTGCATGCTCTGGGTGTTGGAGGTCCTCAATAAGAGACGCTGCCTTTCTGAGACACAGCTCCTTGAAGATGTCCTGGGTACTTTTAAGGCTAGTATCCAAGTATTCAGGATGGAGCAACTAAATTTGCGTCTCTCTGCTGCTTCTTTTGGTCCTGTGCAGTAGCACCCCCCCCCCCCCCCCCCATACCGGAGAGTGATGCAGCCTGTCAGAATGCTGTCTGTGGTACATCTATAGAAGTTTTTGAGTGTTTTTCTTGACATACCCAATCTCTTCAAACTGATGAAGTATAGATGCTGTCTTGCCTTCTTCTTAGTTGCATCAATATGTTGGGACTAGGTTAGGTCCTCAGAGATCTTGGCACCCAGAAACTTGAAACTGCTCACTCTCTCCACTTCTGATCCCTCTAAGGATTGGTATGTGTTCCTTTGTCTTACCCTTCCTGAAGTCCACAATCAGCTCTTTTGTCTTACTGACGTTGAGTGCAAGGTTGTTGCTGCGACACTACTTTACTAGTTGGCATATCTGACTCCTGTATGCCCTCTCGCCTCCATCTGAGATTCTACCAACAATCAGCAAATTTATAGATGGTATTTGAGTTAATGCCTAGTCACACAGTCATGGGTTTGCATATGTAGACCATCAGTTAAGTGCCTGTTTCCTGGTCGGTCTGGTCTGCATTTTAAATTTAATTTTCAAAGCATGTTTGAATCTGACGGATGGTGCCCGAAGTCACTTAATTGCTACGTGCTGACCCGAAGCATCACTCCAACAATTACCACCCTGACCTTCCTGCATCTGATGAATCAGTGCTCACCAGGCTCGATCACACTCAGATGAGTCATCAAAAGTAGGAAGATCACAGACTGTATTCTGACTGAGAGATTTCACTGTACAGCACCAATCTAGCATCACTCACTCAGCTGGCTGAATCCTAAAACTTGCTAAGCTGGGTCGTGGCAGGAGAAAATCAATACGAGGAAATAAAGCTACCTGGCTTCAACGATGCCTGTGTGGCAAATGCACACCATTATAATTTTAGTGGAGGTGACCACTACCCTGTCTTTGTGAAGACACAGGTGCATTTTTGCATGGATAGAAACCTCATTGTTGAATTGCATTATTCTAATACCAAATGGGGATAATCTCAAAATGGATTTGACTGACCAGCTGGGATCCTTGAGGTACGATCAAGTACAAGCACTGGAAGTTCAAGTCATTAGTCAACCATGACTACCCATGAATTCAGCCAAATGAAACAGTATTACCCTGGGGCCAAGGTACAAAGCACAGCGCCAAAAGTCATTCACAGCACAAGATACATATGTAAGATGGCCATCACATGTAAGATGTTGCCTGGACTGGAGAGCATACTTTATGAGAATACGTTGAGTGAACTTGGCCTTTTCTCCTTGAAGTGATAGAGGATGAGAGGTGACCTGATAGAGGTGTATAAGATGATGAGAGGCATTGATCGTGTGCATAACCAGAGGCTTTTTCCCAGGGCTGAAATGGCTAACACGAGGGGGCAAAATTTTAAAGTACTTGGAAGTAGATACAACGGGGTTGTCAGAGGTAAGTTTTTCCACACAGAAAGTGGTGGGTGAGTGGAATGCACTGCCGGTGACAGTGGTGGAGGTGGATACAATGGGGTCTTTTAAGAGACTCTTCGATAGGTATGTGGAGCTTAGAAAAATAGAGGGCTATGTGGTAGGGAAATTCAAGCAACACACACAAAATGCTGGAGGAACTCAGCGGGCCAGGGAGCATCTATGGAAAAAAGTACAGTTGATGTTTTGGGCCGAAAGCCTTCAGCAGGACTGGAGAAAAAAAATGAGGAGTAGATTTAAAAGGTCGGGGGGGGGGGGGGTGGGAGGGGAGAGAGAAACACAAGGTGAGAGGCGAAACCTGAAGGGGGAGGGATAAAGTAAAGAGCTAGGAAGTTGATTGGTGAGATGAGGTGAGAGGCAAAAAAGAGGATGGGAATTGGAGAAGGGGAGGTGGGTGTTGGGGGGTATTATTGGAAGTTTGAGAAATCGATGTTCATGCTATCAAGTTGGAGGCTACCCAAACAGAGTATAAGCTGTTGTTCCTTCAACCCAAGTGTGGCCTCATCTCGACAGTGGAGGAAGCCATGGATGGACATATCAGAATGGGAAGCGGTGAGGCAACATTTCACCTGTGAATTTGTTGGGGTCATTTACTGTGTTCGGTGCTCCTGGCATGTCTTCCTGTACATCAGTGAAGCCTGACATAGATTGGGAGACTTACTTCGTTGAGCATCTACGCTCTGTCCTCCAGAACAAGTGGATTAGTAGATTAATTAGTAGGGTGGTCCTGGCTTGTAGGCCAGAAAGGCCTGTTACCATGCTGTATACCTCTAAATAAATAAAGCGAAAGTGAAAAAGAAAGCCTCCCAAACTCAAAATCTCTACTTGCAAGCACTTGTAACGTACAACAGCTGGAGTCTTCTTTCGAAATCGAACCCAATCCTGACTTAGAACCAGTATAACATTTTCTTAAGTGTGAGAGATTCTGTAGTTGCTGGATATCTTGAGCAACACACACACAATGCTGGTGGAATTCAGTAAGTTAAGCAGTAACCATGGAAGAGAATAATCAAAGTTCAAAGTAAATTTGTTATCAAATAATAAATGGCACCATATACAACCCTGAGATTCATTTTCTTGTGGGCATACTCAATAAATCTTTAGAATAATAACCATAACAATCAATGAAAGACTGTCCAACTTGGGTGTTCAACCAGACTGCTGAAGACAACTGTGCAGGTCCAAAAAGAAATAATAAATAAATAAGCAATAAATATCTAGAATATGAAAAGAGGAATCCTTGAGAAACTGGGAGGTGGAAGAGGTAAAGGGCTGAAGAAGAAACTTGATAGAAGAGGACTGTGAACCATGGAAAAGAAAGAGGAGGAAGAGAGGAACTAGGGGGAGGTGATGAGTAGGTGAGGAGAAGTGGTGAAAGGGTAACCAGAATGAGGAACGTAAAATGAAAGGTGGAGGGAGGGAGTATTCCACTAAGCAATTACTTGGCACTGTCCTGTTGCTCACCGCCCCATCTCCCCCACACAATGATCTTCAGTCTACTGCCGAAACCCCACAATCCTGAGTATTGCTTTGATTATATTTTGCTTTTTCTTCTTTTTCTCTTCTCTGCCCCTTTGCCACCAATGAAGTTGAAAATGATCTGTGATCTTCCAATCATCAGCATCATAAATTCCATCACTGGGAAAAGGGACTTATTTTTGGTGCTGAGCGTACTTGAGTTTTTCATTGGAATATCAGTGACTGAAAATGTCTTGGGAGCCTGCTCCCCTGCCTATGTAACCCAGTAATATTCACAAGAATTCATGGAAAATGTATTTAGGAATTGGGCTTGATCCTGTAATTTTGCTCACAACTAAAGCTGCTATCACTTGAATTAGGTCTATACTAGTAGAAAGATGGAGATGATGCTTTGGCTTTGTCATTGCAACCATCTACTTGTTAAAATACATTGTGTAGTATCAGGGAGCTGTGAATTTGCCTATCACTTGCAAAATAATTGATTTAAGAATAAGGAATAGTGAAATGTATTTTAATGTCTGCACATTGTACTGATAGGGAAAGTTGTCAGTATTGCATAAAAATATAATTTAACATTTTATGTTCTTGTTGCTTTTCAGGACTTTATGTAAAATAAATGGATTGGACAGGTGCTTGTGAATCTGGCTGATGGCTGATTTGCTTGATGAAATCAGAGAATTAGATCAACAGAAAAGTGAATAACAATTTCAGGAAAAACAATTGATGGGCTGCTAGTGCATTGGTAATGAAGCTACCTCCATGATAGAAGACGGTTTTGACAAACAATCCAAGGAAGTTTAAGAACTGGCCCATGATCCTATTTTTGCTGTAGACAGTGGGAGATACTTGGGTGCCACCAGGTGACTGGGAAAATTATTGCAGATCGCAAATTTTGGTGCTGTTTTCTTATGTTGTTCTTTAGAGCCTGCTCATTAATCGATACAAAGGAGAGCAAAAATAAATAATGAGCAACCAATGCTCAAAGGATCTCAGACTTTGCAAACACAAAATAATACGTGATAATAATAAAATGCCAATATATAATGAGAGCATGAGATGAAGAGTGAGGCCATAGGTTGTGGGGAAAAGTTCAGTGTTGGGACAAGTGAAGTTGAGTGAGTTATCCTCTCTGGTTCAAGAGCCTGATGGTTGAGCAGGTAATAACTGTTCCTGAATCTGGTGATGTGAGTCCTGAGGCTTCTGTACATTCTTTCTGATGGCAACATCAGGAAGAGAGCTTGGCAAGGACAGTGGGAGGAAACCAGAGCACTCGGAGAAAACCAATGCATTCCATGTGGAGTATATACAGAGGATGTTGGGATTAAACTCTAAGGTTAACCTCTATGCTACTGTGGCTATGAACTTTTAACTTTAAACTTAGAATGAACAAGTTTGCTTGCCAGACTGTCTCTTTTGTAGGTGCCAGTAGTTAGAAAATTCATACATCATCAGACATTTAAAGATAATTCCAGTAATTTAATGTGTCAATGATATTTTGTCATAGAATGGCTGCAAAGACAAGGTGCTGAAGGGATGTTGTTAATGGCACACAGCATTATCGGAGCTTCTTCTGTAGGCTGGTTTGTGTTTGGATATGAGGTATGAATTAAACTGAGGAAAAATCTTTTGACTTTTTAAAGTAAATCTAAAATGAGATGACTTTTAGTTGCTCTCTTGCGAGTTGAATTTAAACCCCCATTATCTAGTTTGTTATTTGTAGAACTCTGCTGGGTATAAATTGGTTTTTTTTGCGTTTGATGTTAGAACTATTAATGCAGATCAAAATACATAAAAGGCTTTAAATCACTTAAAAATTAAAATGATTTGTACTTGAGTGTTGGTTTTGGTTGTATTGAATGCACTTGAATAAGTCTGCACTGAAAATCCTTAAATTATACCGTGGAAATTTGTGTAATGAAACAGGGACCTTCAGCAAATGAGAACTTATGAATCCAAGACTCCGAGGATATAGTTAGGCCGTTTGTCTACATGCTTGCTTCAGGAAGATAGTGGCTGATGTTTCACCCTAGTGCCACTTTCCTGCACTAAGCTGACTAACTGGTGGTGTAGTGGCATTCGTATCAGATTTCAAGGCGAGTCCCGGATTCGAATCCGGTTAGCTCCTTGTGTGCTTTCCATTGTGCTGGGTTGAGCATTGAGCTAGCAACTTTGCCTCATAAAAAATCGACAAAAATGCTAAAGAAATGGCAAGGTTGCTGCCTAATGCATCATAAGACACACCACTTTCCTTCACTAATCCCACATTTTCTGCTGCTTCTATTGTTATCTTAAAGTCTATGAATCTGTCTTTAATGTACTCAGTGATTTAACATCCACAGTTGTTTTGATAGGGAATTACACTTTGGATGAAATTTTCTTCCTCAGCTTAGTTTGGAATGCCTAACTTTGTATTTTTAAGACCTGTGACTCTTGGATCCAGACATGTCAAATCCTTCAGCATGCAGATTTCATTTACAATGTTCTTTGATTATCTGCAGTTTGACGATGTGCAGCCTTTTTTTTAATTAGCCTTCCAGCTAGCTCAGGTGAGCCCACTATCCTGATCAGGATGCAGCTTGTGTAAACAAATATAAAAAATAACTTTTTGGGGACTTTTAAAAAAAAAGTTCTCATGGGGGAAATTTGAATTCTTGTTTGGCCTTGATACATTTACAGGTTTTCTTTTAGGGTGGCGAAGTTTATGATGGATCGGAACTCATTGGTCCTGTAGATCAGTCATCGGAGTCGCTGAATGATAGCTTATCAGATGGCAGTACTGAAGGTATGCAGACACAACTCGGAACACTAAAACTTTGAATTTGTGTTTATTTATTTACAGAATTCTCCACTTGTCCTAAATTTAATGTGCTCCTGAGATTTCCTGCAACTTGAAATGCTTTCATTTTAAAGGTTATTGGTTGAATCACTCTAATCCTGTTAGAACTGGACGTTGTACATGGCCATGATAGCACTAAAATTGGCAGTAGGGCTCAAAAAATGCCTTGCTTTGCATCCTTCATTTCTGAAGCACCCACTTGTTCCGACCTAGAGCAGCTCCAATCTACCTTGAGCTTTATGTGACCGCTTAAAATCACATCAGGTGTCTCCTCTGGTCTGTGCTGAATAATGCTGTTTTTAACTTCTGACGATAATTCAGAGTTAAACTGTGATGAACTTTTTTTATGTTTGTCAACAGTAGACACTTCTAATGTTAACAGAAGGGTGACGCTAAAATTCTGAAGTGAGTAAAGCGCACTGACACAGTACTGTACAGGTCATAAACCACAATCAATACAATTTAAGATGTGGTAAGCTACCCTATGTTGCCTTTTGAACTGTCTGTAACCTCTGATGTGGCTGGTACTTTCCTTTTTCAGTACGCCTCCAACCTCCAGCAGTCTTACTGGTCCAGTTTTTGTGAAGGAAACACTTTCAATGGTTTCTCCTCCTGCTACCTTATCTTTCAAATATCTTGAGGATCTATCCTTTGGCCCCCTCCTATTTCTTATCTACATGTTGCCCCTTGGTGACATACCTGAATAAACATTTGCCTTAAACTGTCACTCAACGGTTGTTCTACCTAGCTGTTAACTGAGGCAGAGCCAGACTCTAGGGCATGCAATAGTTCTGATCCACTTGGGCAGAATCGGTAGCACTGCCTGCTTCAACCTCTATTATGGTATTGTTGATTTTTTTCCTCATGTCTTAGCTCATTTTCTAGTGATGTGTCTGATCCATGCCACTGTGCTAAGTCCGGTTCTTCTAAGGCTCTCCTGAGACATCTTGCCTTTCACTTTCTGAGATCTTAAGCTGCTGTACTATTCCAGCTTGCACTGACCCTATTTACCCATCAGCACTCTGCATGCTGATCTACTTTGGTTTGTGGTGCTGTCTTTATTTTGAAATTTTTACAGCTGTTTTAAAACCACAGATGTTGTCCCTTCCTTTCTCTGCAATCTCTGCCAGGACTGTAACCAACTGTGGTCTTTTTTTTTCAGATTTTGTTTGTTCCACTGTAAGTGGCTGTACCTCATCCTTTGAAGTGCCTTTCAGCCTCTTTTGCCCTCCTTTCAAGATGTTCCTGAAAAGTGAACTTTTGTTCATCTAGCCTTCATTTCTCAGTGTTAAAATTTGATAAACATCCCGTGAAGACATTTGTGATGGGTTAATGCATTAAAGGAGCCATACAAATCCAGATTATAGTTAGAATACTCCAGCCAGCCCCTGGAGAAGGCAGATGAGTAACTTCTTATGTGGTTCCTTTAGGTTCATTTTATGTTGAGGGCCAATAAAAAAAAAAGCTTTTTCCTTGTGAGGGAGTTGAGCATCCGAAAGCTTTTAGTAAACTAGAATAAGGATCTTCTATTTATCATTCTCTTCCTTTAGAGTTACTCATTAATAAGTTGGGTGAGCTTCTTTGTCCATTTGGAGAATACAAAGCCTCAGACAAAGATGCTCTTTCTCTTTTCTGTCACTTTTACCTGATACTGAACAGTGTGTTTTTTTCGGATGTAGGGACAGGAGGAAGGGAGGTTGATGGTTGGAGTTCCAGTTTTCTGGATCGCAGAGTTTTTTGTGATAATGGCCGCAAAACATCAGTACTCCACTCTTCTTGAGACTTTAAGAAAGCATTATGTGATCCTATATGCAATTGCTGTTGATCATGTAGTTGAGTTTTCTTTATTATTTGGAGAATCTGGAAGGTCTCTTGCAGTGCCAAGCTTTCCTTCCCGTTTGAGGACAGAATCGTTTGCAGGTGTGAATGATTGTGAAATAATTTGGAACAGCAGACTTCAGGATGGGCAGTTTTCTTGCACCTCACAAGTTATAGAAAGTGGTCAGAAAGAGCTTGTTTTTCCCCAAAAACAAAGCCGAGGAAGAGAAAAAGTTGGAAGAAATTACAGTGCTTCATCTACCAATATTTAAATTTTCATTACCTTCTTTTTTGTATTTGTTTTAGCCCAAAAAGACTTCTTTGATGATGTCACGCTCAGCAGTCAATCAGAATGTGGTGGTAAGTTGTCAGAAATTGTTTTCCTTTGTCCTGTAATTGATCTCAGCGAGGCCACACATCAGCAGGCATGTGATACAAAACAGCTGTTGTTTTATAACGTATAATGTGTTGCTTTAACACGAACGGAAAAAGTTTGCTCTTATATAGTGCCTTGATGCTTTGCACCTTATAGTTCATTCAACTATGGTTAATCCTATAACGTTAGAATTGCGATGTTAAATTTGTACGGGGCAAACTCCCATCTGAAATGCAATAGTGATGATATAAGGGAAGCTGATTGAGAGAGAAATGATAGTACTAGGGATCAATTCCATGCTCTTCATGAGCCAATGAAGCTTTTATATTCATCTGAGAGGACAGATGGGGCCTTGGTTTGCTATTTCATTGAGAAAGGCAACTCTATTGATGCAGAGCACTGGAGTGTTAGTGTGGATTTTGTGTTCAGGTGGCGGTTTGACCTCCCAACCTTCTGTGGCAGGAAGTATATTACCAGATGACATATGTTACCATATAATAGAAAACATTATAAGAATACAGTCATTATCTTATTTACAATGAACACCTTCGTGGGAGGGCAGCTGGAATTCTTAAAATTGAATGACCCAGAGATGGGGAACACTTAACACAGAGAGAAAATGGAAATCAGAAATAGTGGATCAGCTACTGGGGGCTCTGCTCTCAGCGAATTGCACACACTCTCTCTTGTTGATGGAAGAGAGTTTGTTGCTGATTCTTGAGTTGAGGAACTCAGGGAAGTGATGTGGGGAAGTGATGTGGCAGACTTTAACACTTGGGGGGGGGAGAGGAGAGAGAGAGAGGAACAGACAGGCAGACACTCACTGTGGTATGTCGAATTGTTGGGTGAATGATTAGTTTTTGTGGTAATGCAGACCGTGGTCTTTGTGGGCTTTGCTATTGCTTGCTTGGTGGGTGGAGTGTGATGATGCTTTTTGCTGAAGTAAATGGGGGAGGGGAGGGTCATTGCTTATGAGTTGGAGTCATTAAGTTTCTAACATTTTTACTGTTACTCATTCTTTGGATCACTCTTCTGTTTTTGTGGATGTCTGTGAAGAACAAAGATTTCAGGTTGAATATTGTATATATTCTCTGAGAAATGATTGAACTGTTGAGCTAGTGTTTTCTCCCTCCCTATAGAATTGCAATTTAAGCCAAAGTTCTACTTCAGTTTATGACTTGACTGTAATCCCTGCATCTGCATTAGAGTCCAGGTGTAGTAACAGTAGAATTTATTTATTTGAGGCTGAGTGCACAGGCAAAACTCTACTCCATTGGATGCTTATTCTTAAAGGAAAGGGTACAACCACATGCATATAAACACTTTAAATGTAGCAAATGACATGAAATGTTGGTGAATAATGGGTGTTTGCAGTTGGCCACTGAGTATCAGAATGGAGAGATAACCGAAAGGGAAATTAAGGAGATGGATGTCTGAAGTGAAATATAATATGATGAAGAAGTTTGGGAAAGGAAGTCCAGGATGTAGCGGTGGAGGGTTCTATGAAAGGAAGGGAGACTCTACTGAATAAATGAGAAAAGCACTATGAAGGCTTATGTTTTTTTTTGGGCAGGTTTGAGCAGCATTTTGGGGAGTTTATCATTGGGGACTCTATACAGTGGATTTGAAGAACAAGGAGACAAGGTGTGACTTGAAGTCTGAAAAAGTGACAGTGAGAGAAAGTTGAATTTTGGGAGACCAGTGCTGAAGAGGCTTGCTTGAATGAAGGGGAGGAACTAAATCCTTCTTATTTGCTTTAATGAAATCATTATTAAAAATACTTTAAAGGTAGTTATCATGGAATTATTTGTTTCTTTGCAATTCACTGGTTTCCTGAATGAATTTGATTAGCAGGCATAATCACTAGATACATGGTAATTTTTTGAAGGGGGTATAAGCAAATATAGCAATATATTTCACCATTTTCTGATGGCCAGGAGTTGTTGATGGGGACACGGTTAATCATTTGAAACCTGTAAATAAAAATGTTAGAAATTCTTTGCAGGGTTGGTATCATCTGCAGAATTAACATTTCTTGTTGGTGACCTTTCATCAGAGGTTGTTCATCACAGGGACTATTTTTGTTTCTCTTTACACATGCTGCTTTCTGATAAGTTTACTAAGATTTCCAGCATCAACAAGAAGTGTTTGGTTTTACGTCTTTTAATTCCTATTCTCCCCACCACGCTGAAGGGTAAAAGAACATAGATTGTTTCCTGCGGGCCTTTTGCTAGGATTATGTTGATCCATGTAACAAATCTGAAACATAATCATTATTTAAATTTTATTGTTCCTTTATGCTAACTTGGACCAATCTGCAGATCACCTAGCTGGTTAATGGCATTATCTCATAATTAACATGATCATGATTAAAATTTGAGGTATACCCATTTTCATTGCCATATTGTATTATCAAACAGAGATGAACCAAAACCTTAATTATTGTACATTTAACATGTAAACTGTCCATCACAATAATCATTCACCCTGTGAATGTTAATGGTGCTGTATTGCTTCTCCAAGTCATCAATTTTGTTATATGAGCATAATAAAGAACCATCTGGAATTCATAAAATGTAATTCAGTTAAAGATAGGACAACAGAGAAAAATGACCCATTACTTGAAAGGACAAGGAATCTTTCAATTCTTTTTACATACTAAGACTTTTATAGTACATTACAATTACGTGTATTAATAAATTTATGTTACTGAACTGTTGAAACAACACAGTAGTGAAATATTATTTGTTCACATAAGTTCCATGTATGTTTGAAGAATATCTCTGGATAACTTTTAACTTTTAAAAGACAGTATTGTCATCGTTAATAGTGAGGATGTTTACATTTGTTCCTTTGCCAAAGGTTTAATCTTATTAAACATGCAGATAGTTTGATCTGGTGCCAAAATAAAATTTAAAACTATGATAATGCTTAAGGTGATTGGTACTGACTTGTATAGGTATGATTTCCAGGGATAGTCTTGTTTACAGAGCATTGTCCTTTAGGAAGCATTGTCCTCCAGGTTTCTGAAAGAAGTAATTGGAGATTGTGGAGGTATTACGAATGATCTTTAAAGAATTTCTGGATTCTGCAATGGTTCCAGAGGACTGGAAAATTGCAAATGGGATTGAGGTCTGGACTCTGACTTGGCCACTCCAGGACATTAACTTTGTTGTTTTTAAGCCTTTCCATAGCCTTGGCTTTATGCTTTGGGTCATTGTCTTGCTGGAAAACAAACCTCCCAGGTCATAGTTCTCTTGCAGACTGCATCAGGTTTTCCTCCAGGATTTCGCTGTAGTTTGCTGGAGTAATTTTACCCTCTACCTTCACAAACCTTTCATGGCCTGCTGCAGTGAAGCATCCCTACAGCATGGTGCAGCCACCACCATGCTTCATGGTAGGGATGGAGTGCTTTTGATGATGTGCAGTGTTTGACTTACGCCGGTCTAATGGGCAAAAAGCTCAATTTTGGTCTCATCAGACCATAGAACCTTCTTTCAGCTGAATTCAGAGTCTCCTTCTGGCAAACTCTAGCAGAGATTTCAGGTGAGTTTTTTCAACAGTGGCTTTCTCTTTGCCACTCTCCCATAAAGCTGTGATTGTTGAAGCACCCAGGCAACAGTTGTATGTATAGTCTCTTCCATCTCAGCGACTGAAGCTTGTAACTCCTCCAGAGTTGTCACAGGTCTCTTGGTGCCCTCCCTCATTAGTCCCCTTTTTGCACGTCACTCAATTTTTGAGGATGGCCTGCTCTAGGCAGATTTACAGTGGTGCCATATTCTTTCCATTTCTTGATGATTGACTTAACTGTACTCCAAGGGATTGGACGTTTTCTTGTATCCATCTCCTGACTTGTGCTTTTCAATAACCTTTTCATGGAGTTGCTTGGAATGTTCTTTTGCCTTCATGGTGTATTTTTTGCCAGGATACTGACTCACCGGCAGGCAGACCTTCCAGATACAGGTGTATCTTTACTGCAGTCATTTGAAACACGTTGAATGCACATAGTGATCCCCATTTAATTAATGATCTGACTTCTAAAACCAATTGGCTGCACCAGTAATGATTTGGTATTTCATATTAAAGAGAGTGAATACTTTAATATTCACTCTTTAATATTTTAAATTCTGTAGTGTTTTAGATCTGTAATTAATTAATCTCACTTTGTAGAGATCTGTTTTCACCTTGACACAAAAGAGTCTTTTTCTGTTGATCAGTGTCAAAAAATTAAGCCAGGTTAAATCCACTGTGATCTGTTTTCACCTTGACACAAAAGAATCTTTTTCTGTTGATCAGTGTCAAAAAATTAAGCCAAATTAAATCCACTGTGATCTGTTTTCACCTTGACACAAAAGAGTCTTTTTCTGTTGATCAGTGTCAAAAAATTAAGCCAAGTTAAATCCACTGTGATTCAATGTTGTAACACAATAAAACATGAAAACTTCCAAGGGGGGTGAGTACTTTTTATTGGGACTGTAACCATATGATGTTTATAGAAATGAGACAATGTTTCTCTGAACTTTGATGTAAAGCACAGTGGTACACATAACACATGATAACTTTTGAAGGATAGGAGCTGGGATATTTACATTGTACAAGACTTTGGTGAGGCTGCAGCTGGAGTATTGTAGACAGTTTTGGTTATTCTATTATGAAGAAAGATGTTGTTAAACCGGAAAGTGTACAAAGAAGAAAAAATTAGAATATTGCAAGGATTTGAGGGCCTGAGTTGTGGGGAAATTCTTTGCAGGCTAGGACATTATTCCTTGAAGTGTACGAGACTGATGAGTAACCTTCCAGGTGAATGCATAGAGCTGTTTTCCTAGGAAAAGGGAAATAAAAACTAGAAGGCATAGGTTTAATGTGAGAGGCAAACAATTCAACTGAACTTGAACTGCTTCACAAGATAGTGGCATGTATCTGGAACAAGTTGGCTGAGAAGGTGGTCCTGCCAGGTACAAAAACAACATTTAAAGGATATTTTGAGAGGTACATAGACAGGAAAGGTTTATTTAGATTTGGGCCGAACACTGTAAATGGGACCAGCTTAAATGACCATCTTGGTTGTCATGGAACAGTTAGAGCGAAAGCTTATTTTCATGTTGCTTTACTCTGTGTCTCCAAATCATAATAATGTGGATCTCTTACATACTGAGGAGAAATAATATTAGTGAAAGAAGAAATCTCAGAAAAACTTAAATATCAACAAGAAGCAAAACACAGAAAACTTTCCAGAAGTAGCAGAGGAGTATATGATTAGAGTGCATGAGGAGGTCTAAGAAATCAGAATTAGTAAAATGTTGGAATTGGAGGAATTGGTGGAATTGAAAAGCAATAATCACCAGGACTTGACGACTGACATCAAAAGAATTTGAAGGAGGTAGCTCTGTTAATATATGAATGCACTGGTTGTCATTTTTATTATGGTTAAAAAACGTTGAGCTTTTTTAGGTGAAAAATTAAAAGTGGTTGATACTCTTGTATGTGAATCATTGAAAGTTACAATGTGCAATAAATTGGGAAGGCAAATAGAACATTTCTCTTTATTGCAAATGGATTTTAGTGCATGAGTACATCTTTCCCTAGTTATACAAATCCTTGGAGAGATTGTACCTGGAATCTGACCCTGCTGTAAATAGGGGGATTACAATGTAGATGCACAAGAAAAATTCATGAGATGACTTCTTTATCATCTGAACAGAGAAAGTAACTTGAGAATATACTCTGAGTTTAGAAAAATAAACAATGATCTCATGGTATGATCGTGTAGTGGTTAGCACAGCACTTTACATTACTGGCGGCCCAGGTTCAATTCCCACCACTGGCTGTAAGGAATTTGTACGTTCTTCCTGTGACTGTGGATTTCCTCTGGGTGCTCTTGCTTCCTCTCACAGTCCAAAGATCTACTGGTTGATAGGTTAATTGGTCATTGTAAATTGCCCTGTGATTGGGTTAGGGTTAAATCGGCGGTCACTGGGCGGCATGGCTTGTAAGGCCATAAGGGCCTATTCCACACTGAATCTCAATAAATAAATAAAATACAAATCTTCTTGAAGTATATACAATTCGTAAGGGACTTTTATGGAGTGAATGAAATTTTTCCCCTGATCCAGGTATCTAGAAACAGGGATCACAATCTCAATGTAAGAGGACCACTAAAGCATTGTGTTCAGCACGGAGATTTTGGGTGGAGCTGTACAGTTCCATGCACTTTGACTGAATTGAGAAGCACCTTTTTCTTCCAGTGGGTAGTGAATCTTTGGAATTCGTTGTCCAGGAGGGTAGTGGAGGCTCAGTTGCTTAAGCCAGATTGATAGATCTGTTCAGATGAAGGATCTCGACTGTCCATTTCACTCCACAGGTGCTGCCTGACCTGCTGCATTCCTTCAGCATCTCGTTTGTTTCTCCAGATTCCATATTTACGCTCTCTTGCATCTCCAGAGACAGATCTTTGATTAGTAAGTGATTTGAAGGCTGTGGGTTCAGGACAGGAAACTGGTCGAGCCTCAGTGAAGAGTGGAGCTGGCATGAGGGGCCACATGGACTACTCTTGTATATTCTAATGAAGGCATTGTGATTCATTGTGAAAAGCATGCAGTGGAACATTTATGTACCATGCATTATGGGGTGCTGATTTGATTAGTGATAAACTGTTACTGGCAATTTAAGAAGAACTTAATATGATCGTAATTTCTCAGACAGTGGAGTCAAATTTGTTTTTTACATGCCCTTCAGTTAAGATTAGCATGATTCTGTTTGGGATGGAATGCGAATGTACAATATAGTCAAGGACGTGAGCTTCTAAGACAAGACAAATACTTGTTGGTTCAGGAATTGTTCATTGGAGAGAAATGCTGTGTTCATACCATATTAGGAATGCAAATTATCTTTAAAGTCACCTTGTCTAGGCATTTTGTTTTCTGCTAATAGTTGAGTGGTGTGTGCACCTGGCACTTCCAGATGTGTCAGAACTGTTTCTAATGTAGTGTTTATTTATTTTAACCAGCAGAGTAAGTACATCAGGATCAAATTAATCACCTATCTCCTCAAATGTGTCCATTCAATTGTAAATTCTAAAATTCTTCCTTTCCTGTCTATTGAATTATTTCAACAATTTTAACCCTTAATGCTCTATGCATAAAGAAATTAATGTTTCTCAGAAAATGTAAGAATATTTTGCTGTTCTTTGTTGCATCAGCGTGCTTGAGAATATTGCATGGGCATCTTCTTCATTTCCTTTCATTGAGCATATGGAGCAGAAGACCTTGACTCATAATTACACCCCATCTAATTGAGAAAGCAGCGTGCATCCATATTGATGGACTGAGCTTGATTTGAGTAACTGATGGCCAATTAGTCTGCATAAATTTGAGCTGATCTTAAATTATTTTCTGGCTGTCCTTAATTCAATATAGGTGAATTCTGCTCACATTAGAGTGTTGTTTTGTCATCTTAATTCTCATTTTTCTGCAATTGTTTTCACTTTCTCCATCCTGACCCCTTTTTTTGTGCTCCTTGCTTGTCTTGCCAGAGGACAGCAAGAGAGTAACATAATCTTGTCTTCAAAAGCTTTCTGCTTGTATTTAAGGGTAACAGATCAATTCTGAATTCTGCCATCATTTCCATTTTCTTACCTTGCTTTTAGTGGATTTCCTATTGGCCTTAACTCCCTCTAAAGTTTATAGTGCAAGGAATCAGACAAGAAGTAAATTTTGAAACCCAAGACTGTAATGACCCGAGTGGGAAGTATTATTCCCTATAGTTTTAGAAAGCCAATTGCTTGGCTTAATTAGATCAATAGGCCATCAACTTCAGCAGAACAAAGATATTGTTTCTTATTAATTTTTTTGAACCAGAGAGAATTTGAAAGGATCTGATAGCATAGTGGGTGACCATTTCACCCACTGGCACTTTGTAGACCGATCCACTCAGACCCGAAGCCATGCCATTTTTTTTCATTTTCAGTTGTAACTTAGTTTCCTTTTAGAAAGGTACTTTAGAAAAAATTGCTTCCACTCTGTTTCTAGATACTAATTTTTTTGAATTAATATTAAAAAAAATTATTAAGAGGTAGGGGGAGAAGAGGGAGAAACACAAAGTGATAGATGAATCCTGAAAGGGAGAGCTGGGAAGTTGATTGGTAAAAGAGAAAGAAGACGGGGGAGGAGCACCACAGGGAGGCGATGGGCAGGCGAGGAAATCAGAATCAGAATCAGGTTTATTATCACCGGCATGTGACATGAAATTTGTTAACTTGGCAGCAGCAGTTCAATGCAATACATAATCTAGTAGAGAGAGAAGAAAAAATAATAAATAAAATAAAACATAATCAATTACGTATATTGAATAGATTATTAAAAAAAGTGCAAGAACAGGAATACTGCGTATTTAAAAATGTGAGGTAGTGTCCAAAGCTTCAAAGTCCATTTAGGAATCAGATGGCAGAGGGGAGGAAGCTGTTCCTGAATCGCTGAGTGTGTGCCTTCAGGCTTCTGTACCTCCTACCTGACAGTAACAGTGAGAAAAGGGCATGCCTTGGGTGTTGGAGGTCCTTAATAATGGACATTGCCTTTCTGAGGCACCACTCCCTGAAGGTGTCCCGGGTACTTTGTAGGCCCAAGATGGAGCTGACTAGATTTACAACCTTCTGCAGCTTCTTTTGGTTCTGAGCAGTAGCCTCTCTATACCAGACAGTGATGCAGCCTGTCAGAATGCTCTCCACGGTACAACTATAGAAGTTTTTGAGTGTATTTGTTGATAAGCCAAATTACTTCAATCTCCTAATAAAGTACAGCACAGCCGCTGTCTTGCCTTCTTTATGACTATATCAATGTGTCGGGACCAGGTTAGATCCACAGAGATCTTGACAACCAGGAACTTGAAGCTGCTCACTCTCTCCACTTCTGATCCATCTATGAGGATTGGTATGTGTTCCTTCATCTTACCCTTCCTGAAGTCCACAGTTAAGAGGGAAACAGGGATGGGAAATGGTGAGGGATGGGGGTCATTGTGGGAAGTTCAAAAAATCGATGTTCATGCCATCAGGTTGGAGGCTACCCAGGTAGAGTGTCAGGTGTTGTTCCTCCAACTTGAGTGTGGTTTCATCACGACAGTGGAGGAGGCCATGGATAGACATATTGAATGGGAGAATGCAGTGAATTAAAATGGGTGGCCACTGTGAGATCCCGCTTTTTCTGGCAGACAGAGCGAGGGCGCTTTGTGAAGCGGCCTCCCAATATATGTCGGGTCTCACCGATATATGGAAGGCTATGCTGGGAGCACTGGACACAGTATATGACCCCAACAGACTTACAGTTGAAGTGTCGCCTCACCTGGAAGGACTGTTTGGGGCCCTGAATGGTAGTGAAGGAAGAGGTGTAGGGGCTGGTGTAGCATTTGTTCTGCTTGCAAGGGTAAGTGCCAGGAGGGAGATCAGTGGGGAAGGGAGTCGCGGGGGGAGCGATCCCTGTGGAAAGCAGAAAGTGGGTGGGGGTGGAGGGAAAGATGTGCTTGGCGGTGGGATCCCATTGGGGTTGGTGTAAATTTCAGAGTATTATGTGCTGGACGTGGAGGCTGATGAGATGGTAGGTGAGGACAAATAGAAGAAATGCGGTTGAGGGCAGCATTGATGGTGGAGGAGGGGAAGCCCCTTTCTTTGAAAAAGGACATCTCTTTCGTTTTAGAATGAAAAGCCTTATCCTGGGAGCAGATGCGGCAGAGACAGAAATTGAGAGAAGGGGATGGCGTTTTTACAAGTAACAGGGTGGGAAGAGGAATAGTGTACCTCTTCCCAATCAATTGTATACCTTAGATTTACATATCTGCTACAAAGTCTTCACCCTGACACTATATTCATTCATTATGGTGAGCAACACAGCATCTATAAATGGTAATTTTCTGTTTGTCAATTTTTTTAAATGATCAGTGCATTATTTACAGTAGGCAGCAGTAACATCACACTGATCTGTGACTCTTTGGAGCCATGTGTCAAATCTGTGATGTTTGTAATGTGATTCAGTAATCACTTAATTTTCAAAGTGCATTTACTCTATGTGAAGGGAGTTTGAATTTAATGAAGCAATTAAACTACTCCTGTGAACAGTGTAGAATATCATTGAATGAGTTAATCAGGCAGTAAAGATTTACAGGGATTACGTTTGATCCACGGATTTGTCACGGTACAGAAGGAGGCTCTTCAGCCCTTTATAACAGTATCTAATAGAATATTCCTATCAGTCTCATTTCCCTACTATTTTCTGAAAGTCATAATTTATTCTGTATCTTCCATCCCTGCAGGCAAATCAAACAACTTGCATTCATGCCCCTTGAGGCTTTTGATAAGGTGCCACAACAGTATAGCATTTAGCGCAACATTACAGAGTTCAGAGTTCACTGTCTGTAAGGAGTCTCTGTATGTCTTCCCTGTGAAATGCATCAGTTTTCTCCATGTGCTCTGATTTCCTCCCACAGTCCAAAGAGATAGCGGCTTGGTTAACCGGTCGGTGTAAATTGTCCTGTGATTAGGTTGGGGTTAATCGGTGTTTGCAGGGATTACTGGTGCAGCATGGCTTGATGGGTCTGTTCTGCGCTGTATTGCTGAATCAATCAATTAATCTCCACCCTCTTGTTTGGACCTGCTGTCAATGGGAGCTTCCTTATATTCACTTCACCTAAATTTGTCATAACCATCTATCCCTGTACCCAATCTTCTCTTAGCCTTCTGTGGTGCAGGCTGAATAGCCCTAGCTTTCTCGGTCCAACCTTGCAATCAAATTCCTTATTTATAAAATCACTCTGATCTTCTCTGCACTCTATCCAATACTTCATACAGTAAGATAACTAGAACCGGATGCAGTATGCCATTAGTAGACCTTCCTGGTTTTATACTTTTTACCTCTATTTATAAATTTCCAAATCCCGCATGCTTTACTATTTTTTATCAATCTTGCCATTTTGAAAAGTATATGCACATATGCATTTAAGATCAGAAATGTTTAAAGAACTTCAAATAAAATTTAATAACAATAATATTTAAGAACAACCTAAAATAATTAGAAACTCAGTTAATCTTGATATTTAAAATTGATTAAAATATACTATTCTTTTAATAGCACTCTTCACTCAAACCAGTGAAGCCAGTCTGTCAGACCTCCAGGCAGTTTCTTTTGGAAGAATGATGAGGAAATTGACCAATCTTGCACTCTGACACGGAACCCATGAGCGCAATCAAAAGCTGCCAAGCAGGTTCATTATTTATGAACTTAGGCATGCAAACATGGGAGCCTAAAAATAGGGGCGATCAACAGTTACAAACCAAAGTCTGATTTTCACTGTGAAACTTGGATCAAGAAATACTGCTTCCAACAGTATTTCTTGAATCTAACCAACATATCAAACTGAGGCATGCTGAATGTTGTTGGACGAAGTGGAGAATTTAAAAAATAAGCAAAAAAACTTGTTACGTTGTCTCAGAAATCAGATGTGTTAATTTAATGACTAACTTACAGTAATCTTATCATTTAGTAACAATTCTCAGAGCATAGAAATTAGTGGAACTTCTATATTCACGACAATGCAACCTCATCCTCATCATCAGTACTACAAGTGGAAAGAAGACAGACAGTACAAAAAAACATTTTACAGAGGCCTGTTTTTTTGCCATTGTTGCTCGGTCTTACTAATGTTGTACAGTTACGCTAAGATTTAGTTGCTCTTTGCAGTTCATCCCCTTTGTAATGAAGCACAGTTTTCCATTTCCTTTTGTCTTTACATTCTTTACCCATGCACTATCTTTGTTTCTAAACCTCTATACCTCCCCAAATAACATTTCAAATGTTACTTCTGAGTAAAGTGGATATTTATTTTTGTATTCCCTATTACATTTCTTAACAACTCTAGGAGAGCTGCTGCTTAACAGTGCTATCCGTTTGGAGTTTGTGATTCTTCCTTTGACCAATGTGCCTTTCCTCTCGGTGTTCTGGTTTCCACCCACATTCCAGGAACTGTAGATTTGTGTGTTAAGGGCCAATGTAACTTGCTCCCTAGTGTTGGGTGAGTGTTAGAATCTGGGAGGAATATGAGAATTAAAAAAATCATATAGGAGTGATATAAACTGGGATTGATGGTTATCACACACTTGGTGGACCATAATAGTGATATTTGTGTTGCATCTCTCTCTGAGTCTAAATTATTTCATGTACCACTCACTTACCTTGTGCAGTTACTTTGAGACTCCGCAATTTATTTTCCACATCTGTATCTCAGCTATTGTGGATACATTTAACTTGGACCCTCTCAGTTACTAATACAGATTATAAGAAGCAGAGGTCCACCACTCAACTAGATATAATTTGCTATCTTGAAGACTGTCACTAACTCTACTTATCCCCATCTCCACAGATGTTGCCTGATGTCGAATTTCACCATCTTAAAAATACTAATAGCAGAATCTTTGTGAATCTCTCCTTCAAGTTACAACCGCAAAGATTTCCAGTTAGTTGTATACAGTTTCCTTCTCTTAACTTTCTTTGATCTTGCATAACCATGCGGTGTTTTCCCTAAATGCTTCGTTATTACTTTCCTTAACAATTGATTTCAGAATCTTCCTGATTTTTAGGTTAGGCAAACATGCCAATCATTCCTTGGTTTCTTACTTAACATTTGCTCTTTTTCAAACTGTTAGAATCTTTCCAACATCTTGGATGTTTTAGAAGATGGTGTCCAATGTACATCTCCTTTTAGAACCCAGGTCCAGAGGAGGTGTTTAATCCTTGAAACCATGATCTTGTCAAGAACTTTCACTCTAATATTAATAGTTTGAGGTTCTTCATTTACTGGTAATCTTTTGGTTCTTCTCTATAAAGATGATGCCAGAAGTTTGTTTAATGTCTCTCCAATTTCCTTATTTACCCCTTTTTTAATTTCACTGTTCAGGGATAGCTCTGTTGCCTGTATTGGAGGTCTCTTTACGTTTGGTCACAATTTAATGTTCTTATTTACAAGATTCAACTTCAATGGTATTCCACAAGGGCACTATGGACCTCTGCTCTAGGCTCTAGTTTAGTAGGTGAGTCAATAATCTGCACCACTTATCACCTTGAAACCCAATTTGCATCATGACTCTTGTCAATTTCAATAGCAATGATGAATGTAGTGAATGCTGGACTAAAACCATGGTCTAAGCTGCAAATATCACTCGAGACAAAATCATAAAGTTCCTTAGGTTTCAACTGCTATGAGGATATGCCATAAGGTATGAAAAGAACTTGGGTAGGAGGGCTATGTAAAACATAAGCACTGAATCAAATTTGCACATACAAAAAAGCTGGATGAACTCAGCAGGTCGGGCAGCATCTGTATCAAATTTGCATCTGTTTGGTAATGCAGTAACCCAGGTCAAATAATACATCATGCCATTCACTCATTATTATTAGTTTATTGTCGCCAAACAATTGATACTAGAGTGTACAATCATCACAGCGATATTTGATTCTGTGCTTCGCGCTCCCTAGTACAGATCAATAGTAAATATAATAAAAATTTAAATTATAAATCATAAATTTAAAAATATAGAAAAGGGAAAGTAAGGTAGTGCAAAATAAAAACCTAGAGACAGGTCCAGATATTTGGAAGGTACGGCCCAGATCCAGATCAGGATCTATTCAGCAGTCTTATCACAGCTGGAAAGGAGCTGTTCCCAAATCTGGCCGTACGAGTCTTCAAGCTCCTGAACCTTCTCCCGGAGGGAAGAGGGACAAAAAGTGTGCTGGCTGAGTGGCTCGTGTCCTTGATTATCCTGGCAGCACTGCTCCGACAGCGTGTGGTGTAACGTGAGTCCAAGGATGGAAGATTGGTTTGTGTGATGTGCTGGGTTGTGTTCATGATCTTCTGCAACTTCTTCTGGTCTTGGACAGGACAACTTCCATACCAGGTTGTGATGCACCCTAGAAGAATGCTTTCTACGGTGCACCTGTAAAAATTAGTGAGGGTCTTAGGGGACAGGCCAAATTAATATTAATTTGTTGCAGATATCTTTGAGAGAACTTCCTCAGAAGTAGGAATTTTTGAGATCATACCGGATGATTTATTTTGCAATATCAGCTTTTTTTGTCGCTGTCTTCCTCTTTACATACTATAACTCTGCTATATTTTTGTAAGTTCACACTCATTTTATTTTCATCCTTTTTACTTTAAATTTTTGAGCTCTCCTTAGCCCATTTCAAATATTCTTGTAATCCTTGAGACTGCCTTTAATAGCAACCTTTGAATTTCTTCTTTCAATTTAATATCAGTTTACCATGGATGGATCACTTTCCTCCTGTGACATATGACATATTTATTTCTCAGAGGTATGTATATTGTGAAATATTTCTTTAAGCAGCAGACACTACTTCTGTACTGCTACTATTGTTGGCAGAATTTCAGATGCTGACAAAGATATGTATAGAAGTGAGACAGATAATCTGGTGAAGTAGTGTTGCAACCACAACCTTGCACTCAATGTCAGTAAGACCAAGTAATTAATTGTGGACTTCAAGAAGGGAAGTCAAGGGAACATACACACATCCTCATTGACATGTCAGCAGTGGAAAGGGTGAGAAGTTTCTAGGTGTCAACATCTCTGAAGATGTATCCTGGGCCCAACACATTAATGCAATTACAAAGAAGGCACAATAGTGGCTGTATTTCATTAGGAGTTTGAGGAGATTTGGTATCTCATCATAGACTCTTGCAACTTTCTACAAATGTATCATACAGAGCATTCCAACTGGTTGTATCACCATCTGGTATGAAGAGGCCACTGCACAGGATTGGAAAAAGCTGCAGAAAGTTGTAAACTTAGCCAGTTATATCACGGTCACTAGCCTTCCCAGCATTTAGGATACCTTTAAAAGGCGATGCCTCAAACAGGTGGCATCCATCATTAATGACCCTTAACATTCAGGACATGCCCTCTTTCCATTGCTACCATTGTGGAGGAGGTGCAGGAGCCTGAAGAGACACACTCCACGTTTCAGGAATAGCTTCTTTCCCTCTGTCATCAGATTTCTGAATGGACAATGAACCTATGGCCGTTACCTCAATATGTTTTTCTTTTTTTTTGCTCTCTTTGCACTGTGTATTTAATTTTCTATATATATTTCTTATTGTAATTTATAGTTTTTTCATTATTATGTATTGGAATATACTGCTGCCACAAAACAATAAATTACAAGACATATGCTAGGGATATTAAACCTGATTCTGGACATTTCTGAACTCCTGAACCTCTTTTTTTTTCCAAAGCTATTTTTCTCACCTATTTTCAACAAGTTGTGTTTCTTATTTACGTAATTCCTTTTTATTTATTTAAGTCCTTAGTTTCATACTTGGGTTTGTCACTTTTAAATTAAAAATGAAGTTTATCACATTATGATTATTCTTTACCAGAGGATCTTTAAAAATGAGATAACAGATTACTACCTTATCAGCATGTGTGACCCAGATGTGAAATGGGCTGTTCACTTCTGGATCCATAACCTTCTCCTCTAAGAAATTGTAGTTCTAGAAAAGTTAATCCGTTTATGTTACTAAATCATCTATCCTGTGGTGAATTCTTGTGCATTCTAATTCTAATCAATTTTAATCAATAACTCTCTTTTTGGACTACTTATTTAATTTATATATATATATAAAATAAGAAAATAATATATAATAAATATATTTATTTCTTATTGTACTTTATACTTCATGTATTTCACTGCATTGCTGCTGTAAAACAATAAATTTCACGACATGCACATCTCAGTGATATTAAACCTGATTCTGATTCTGATTCAAGAGCCTTTAATTTTGATTTGTCTTAATGTTTCTGAAATTTTTGACATTGTTTGATACTGCACTTTTATTAAGGTGTACACTGCTTTATCCTGCTGTACTTTGCAACAGGGTAAATAGAGTTTGATGGCTCTGGGCCTGTATTCATTAGAATTTGGAAGAATGAGGCATGACATCATTGAAACCTATCTGATGGTGAAAAGCCTTGATAGAGTGGATGTGGAGAGGATGTTTCCTATGGTGGGAGAGTCTAAGACCAAAGGACACAGCCTCAGAATAGAGGGGTGTCCTTTTAGAACAGAGATGAGGAAGAATTTCTTTAGTTAGAGAGTGGTGAATTTGTAGAATTCTTTGCCACAGGCAGCTGTGGAGGCCAAGTCCTTATGTATATTTAAGGCAGAAGTTGATTGGTTCTTGAGTGGTCAGGGCATGAAAGGATCAGGGAGAAAGCAGTTGACTGGAGCTGATTGGAAAAATGGATCAGATATGATGAAATGATGGAACAGACTTGATGAACCAAATGGCCTCATCTATCTTACAGTCAAATGGTCTTTTGCTCCACTTTGCCATGCTCTACTTTTCATCTCTGACTGTGTCACTGTTGTTTTAATTTCAACAATTTTCTCAGCTTTATGCACACACATTAATTTTATGTAACTGATAGGAATGCTCTGGAAGCCATCAACATCTTGATGGCCAAATGATTTCCTGCATCATAAGGAATATAAGAAATATAATGTAACTTAAGGAACGTCACTGTTTGCTGGATCAGATATTCCAGGTAGTTCTTCACTTCCTGCAGCATTGTAATGTCAGCAGCTTAGACTCGAGCCCAACAACTCTAATTCGAGGTTTCTTTAATTGAAGACACTGCAAACATGATTTGTTTTAAACAGTAACATAAAGTCTTTAGCATTCCATTGTAGTTTTGAAAATCACAGGTAGTTTGTTTAGCTGTGCTGTTGACTATATGAAATTCCATGGCTGTTGCTGGATACATTACAATAAAGTAGACAGGATTGGACACTATCATTGAATCTGCCTTTAGTTTGCTTACCCTCTTCTTTTGTAATACAATGGATTCTGGTTAATTGGGCCATTGGGTAATTGGGACAGCTGGTTATTTGGGACAACTCTTAGGAACAAAAGCTAATGGAGAAAATAGCTGGGATTTCCTTCATTTATTTGGACACTATATACCACTTAATTGGGAAAGGAGTCGTGCCGAAGAGTTTTTAACGAGTGTCAGTTGTGAGCATTTGTGTGGCCATTAGACACTCCAACGTGCTTAGAACGATCAGTTTTTAAATAGTGTCAGTTGTGTGTGCTTGTGTTCAAAAGCAGTGATTTTTGTCAGTGATACTTGGAGACAAGTAAGTAGAAAGACAATTCAGAAGTGTTCTGCTCACTGTGGTTCCAATCATTCAGATTTTGAGATGCCAGAAATGGCTAGGAGTGAAAATGAAATGATTTCACTGCTTCAACAAATTAGGAACAATGAAGAATTTGAAGGTAAAGACAGTCATCATGAAAATTACCTCTTGGTCCCCACTGGACTCTCAGCTCTCACCTGTGGCTCTAAGTAGCTGTTTGCATGTGACAGTAGCCACACCCCAGAACACCACTTTGACAGTGGGCTAAGCCAGGTGGGGGTAGCTGGAAGATCTCATACCCTGGTGACAGAGGGATATGCCTGTCCTAGCATGCAAAGTCAGTGCCAGCAGACTGGGTAGATGAGATCCAACGGCCAGGAAGGTGGTTCTGCAAAGCTCCATGGAAGGACACAGAAGAAGTGGTGTTCGTCCACCATAGTCAAGGAAGCCACCAGTTGTGATGACCTGGACTTCCGAGGTCGAGGGAGTGGAGCTGCCCCAGTGCAATGGTTTTTCCACTTTAAAAAGCACTCCTGTCATCATCGAATATGAGAAACAACTATTGGTAGCGTTAAACAGTAGTTTCTTCTTTTATGTCATTTTAACTATTTCCATGAAACTTGGGCTAAATGGGGCTGCTCCTAAGTGGGGTCAAAATGGTCTCGATGTGTCCCAATTAATTAGAATCCATCGTATTTGTGTTGTCAATGAACAGAAAATGCTACTAGAAAATTTTGATAGTTGTCACTTTAATATTGGTGTAGCTAACAAAATGAATTTGAGGCTTAGTTTTTGCATTTGTGATTTGATCTGTGCTTGTAAGCTGGCTGGCTTAATGTATGTGAAGGGAATAGTCTTGTTTGGTGAGCAATACTGTCCCCCTGGCAGTAGATGGCAGTCAGTGTTAGTGCTGTGTACATTGCCTGTAGGTTCTGAGAGCAGATAGCAGAAAAAAATCAGTCAAAATACAACTCTACAGTAGCATAATCTTATATGGCCCAACTTGACATTGAATTTGTTTTGATTCAATCTCAACCCTTGTACAAGCTATGGCCTTTTATAAAAATTATTTACCATTCATGACACACGTTCCATTAGGACACAGATTGAAGCAGCAGCCAAGAAGTTAATGACTCATCATAATAACTTTGGAGATGTTTTTGTACCAAAATGGTTGCAACTTAGTTCAAAAGCATGAACATTTACTACTATATGGATATTGTGCAGAGTACGTGAAGTTCCCCTTCAGCTTAAAGGTACCTTTTGACTTACATTATTATTGTCTATTTTTAAAAAAAGTACGTAACACAAAGAAAAGATATGAACTGAAAGAAAGTTTAGAAATAACCTCCAAATCCCTTAAAGATATATACCCTAGAAGTCTTTGCCTATTGGCATGGATTTTGAATCCCCAATGCTCTCCCAAGTTTAATGCTTATGTTATCCTGCTTTATTATCATTTTCTTCACATCTTTACATGTATAAATTTGTCAGTAACACAGCGTCCTGTGCTACATTTAAAATATTAAGTCACATATCATTGGCATTTAACAGTTTTGCATAGAGCCCCATAACAAGATAAATCCCTCCTGATTTCTGACAGCCCCTCTAACCAGTATTTGCAAGAAGTACATAATTAAGAGGAATTTCATTAGTAAACCTAGGAAAAATGTTGGGAATTCTGTGAAGGATTAGTAAGAAGGAAAAGGGTTTATGCTTGGATGGGCACCTATGTGACCGCGTGATCGACCACATTTTGGAGAAATTTCAATACTGAGAAAAACGTGAAGTTGTTCTGCTACTGATGATCAGTAGGAGGGAGGTGTTCATATTAATGAAGTTCAAAAGAGAAAATGCTGGAAATGGCAGGTCGGAGCCCATGGTCCCTGATTACTTTCCGGTCCTGACAACAGAACTACATTCTGCAATTTGTTGCTAGATAGGACCCTGAGATGCACTCGAAATTGGAGTTTTGCATTGTTGGTTATCCAGACAGTTCTCCTCCTGAGAGCACCCGGTTGATCGTGGCCATAGTCAGCCATGTAGTTTACATGAAACAGTGTTGGCATATTTGTGGTGGCATAGTGATTAGGATGACACTAGTACAACTCAGAGCATTGGAGTTTGGAGTTCAATTCTGGAACTGTCTGCAAGGAGTTTGAACATAGAAAACTTGCAGCACAATACAGGCTCTTCAGCCCACAAAGTTGTGCCGAACATGTGCCCTACCTTAGAAATTACTAGGCTTACCTATAGCCCTCTGGTTTTCTAAGATCCATGTACCTATCCAAAAGTCTCTGCCTCCACCACTGTTGCCGGCAGCCCATTCCACACACTCACCACTCTCTGAGTAAATGAATTCATGGTAGGTTGATTCAGAAGATAAAGATGTATGGGATCCAGCGTGAATTGCAAGCTTGGATTCCAAACTGGCTTGTTCATAGAAGAAGAACCGGATAGGGGTGGAAGGTTGTTATTCTGGCTGGATGTCCATGACCAGTGGTGTTCCACAAGGGTCAGTGCTGTGAACTCAGTTGTGAAAACAGAAACATAGAAAACCTACAGCACAATACAGCCCTTCGGCCCACAAAGTTGTGCTGAACATGTCCCTACCTTAGAAATTACTAGGCTTACCTGTAGCCCTCTATTTTACTAAGTTACATGTACCTTTCTAAAAGCATCTTAAAAGACCCAATCGTATCCACCTCCACCCCCCTTGCCAGCAGCCCATTCTACGCAGTCACCACTCTCTGAGTAAAAAACTTACCCCTGATATCTCCTCTGCACCTACTCCCCACCACCTTAAACCTGTGTTCTCTTGTGGCAACCACTTCAGTCCTGGGAAAAAGCCTCTGACTATCCTCACGATCAATGCCTCTCATCATCTTATACACCTCTATCAGGTCACCTCTCATCCTCCTTCGCTCCAAGGAGAAAAGGCCGAGTTCACTCAATCTGCCTTCATAAGACATGCCCCCCAATCCAGGAAATATCCTTGTAAATCTCCTCTGTATCCTTTCTGTGGTTTCCATATCCTTCCTGTAGTGAGGCGACCAGAACTGAGCACAGTACTCCAAGTGAAGCCTGACCAGGGTCCTATATAGCTGCAACATTACCTCTCGGCTCCTAAATTCAATTCCACGATTGATGAAGGCCAATACACCATATGCCTTCTTAACCACAGAGTCAACCTGCGCAGCTGCTTTGAGCGTCCTATGGACTCGGACCACAAGATCCCTCTGATCCTCCACACTGCCAAGAATCTTACCATTAATACTATATTCTGCCATCACATTTGACCTACCAAAATGAACCACTTCATACTTATCTGGATTCATACCATCCGCCACTTCTCAGCCCAGTTTTGCATCCTGTCAACGTCCCGCTGTAACCTCTGACAGCCCTCCACACTTTCCACAACACTCCCAACCTTTGTGTCATCAACAAACTTACTAACGCATCATCCACTTCCTCATCCAGATCATTTATAAAAATCACGAAAAGTAAGGGTCCTAGAACAGATCCCTGATGCACACCACTGGTAACTGCCCCCCATGCAGAATATGACCCATCTACAACCACTCTTTGCCTTCTGTGGGTGAGCCAGTTCTGGATCCACAAAGCAATGCCCCCTTGGATCCCATGCCTCATTACTTTCTCAATAAGCCTTGCTTATGAAAGCAAGGTACCTTATTAAATGCCTTGCTGAAATCTATATACACTACATCTCCTGCTCTTCCTTCATCAATGTGTTTAGTCACATCCTCAAAAAATTCAGTCAGGCTCGTAAGGCACGACCTGCCTTTGACAAAGCCATGCTGACTATTCCTAATCATATTATACCCCTCCAAATGTTCATATATCCTGCTTCTTAGGATCTTCTCCATCAACTTATCAACCACTGAAGTAAGACTCACTGGTCTATAATTTCCTGGGCTATCTCTACTCCCTTTCTTGAATAAAGGAAAAACATCCTCAACTCTCCAATCCTCTGGAACCTCTCCCATCCCCACTGATGATGCAAAGATAATTGCCAGAGGCTCAGCAATCTCCTCCCTCTCCTCCCACGGTAGCCTGGGGTACATCTCATCTGGTCCTGGTGACTTATCCAACTTGATGCTTTCCGAAAGCTCCAACACATCCTCTTAATATCTACATGCTCAAATTTTTCAGTCTGCTACAAGTCATTACTACAATTACCAAGATCCTTTTCCATAGTGAATACTGAAGCAAAGTACTCATTAAGTACCTCTGCCATTTCCTCCGGTTCCATACACACTTTCTCACTGTCACACTTGATAGATCCTATTCTTTCACGCCTTATCCTCTTGCTCTCAGGTCCTATTCTTTCATGTCTTATCCTCTTGCTCTTTTCCCCGTGACTGCATGTGTTACCAGATGGTCAGTAGGTTATTTGGTGATTATAAATTGTCCTGTGGTTAAACTAGGGTTAAATCGGTGGTTTGCTGGGTGGTGCAGCTTGTTGGGCCAGAAGAGCCTGTTCCACGTTGTATCTCTAAACAAATAAATATCATCTTGCCATCTCATATCCTGTCTGCTCTGCTCTGAATTAATGTTATTCATTCATTTAACACATAACCACATAAATCTGTTAAGATAACAATACAAGAATCTTGTATGTTTTTACAGAGTGGTTTCATCTGATTAAAAGTGACTCATGTTGTCAGCTTGGAGAACTTTCATCCATACATGTGCTGCCTCAAGATTTATTCATCCCTGGCCAGCCTCCCTTATTCAATCTGTCTCTGTTGTTGCAAGTAGCAACCCTCAACAATAATCAGTTAGGCACAGAAAGGATCTGTATTAACTGACAAATACCTTTATTGGTTCAGTTAATAAAAAGCACGTGAATTTACAAAACTAACTGCCCAGGCAAACACCCACTTGGTTTCCCTGACCCTCCATAAACAGATAAAGAATAGAGAAGGTAAATACCCGGAAAAGGAATCTACACTGGCTGGGCATTCCTCTTGATCCCGATGTAATCTTTACATATTTTATATGTGGTCATCTACTTCTGTGATGGTTAGTCTCCAGAATTGTTGCTCTCTGTGTTCCTGAAATCCTCCACTCTTATCCTTTTCCTTATCAAATCAATCTGTTATGTTTCAATTTTGTTAGTTCAAGCTTATCTGACTGATCTATGCTAACTTCTCATATGATCTGGCACAGGGCTACAAGCAGTATAAGTTTCCTCAGACCTGTTTCTGAAGTAACTTCCTTTGTTCTTTCCAACTCAGAACAGTTTAGGCAGGTCATCCAAATACTTGGCCCAGGCTACTTCAGATCACAGGCTGCTCTTTCTACAAGCCTGCCATTTTTACATAACTGAATAAGCAGCTTCCTATCTGGATATGGTCTCAGGTTAGCAGATCATCAGCAGGAAACTTATTGTGTCCACTTTCAATTGCTCTAATTAAGCCATCCCCTAGCAGGAACCAGTTCACTAAGCATTTCACAAAATGGTGGCTGCAAGAACAATCTCACAAAATGGCAGCTGCATTCCTTTTACCACATGACAAAAACAAAGATATTTTGGTTTGCCTGCTTCCACTGTCTTTGTTTCATTCCTGTTTGCTAATTTGCAGATTTTATTTCTTTCTGACCAACGCTGTTGTCCATGTGTCCATTCTTTATTGTCCTTGAGGAAGTACTTTGTAAGTTAATCATATTGGTGGCTCTAGACTTGCATATAGGCCAGACCGCGTAACGATCATGGATGTCAGGCAACCGGTGGATTTGGATGAAAATTCTGTGTACTGGTAATCATTATTAAAACCATACATTACTTCTGATTTATTTATCTACTCGAATTCAAATGAAAATTATGTACAGAAGGCAAAATAAAGACAAAAATAGAATTGAATGAGATTAATTTATTTTTTAGAAATTAGTTTTAAAATCGCCAATGCTAGTGCAATTTTTAGTGCAATGGATTAATAAAAAAAATCATCCCCACTCAGACGGACAAGCTCCAAGGCTTTCTTGACTTGTATAATGGTGATTGAAGAGGATGAACAACTTCTTCCCGGCTGTCTTGGTGATATGGTTGGATCATGAAGCTCTTGGAGTGGAAGATTGTGCACAATGGTTCTAGGCAGGAGCAAAGAGTGGGAATAAAGGTAGCCTTTTCTGTTTGGCAGCTGGTGATTAGTGGTGTTCTGCTGGGGGCAGTGTTGGGACTGTTTCTTATCACGTCATATGTCAGTGATTTGGATGATGGAATTGATGGCTTTGTGGATGATACAAAGACAGGTGGAGGGGCAGGAAGTGTTAAGGAAGCAGTGATTCTTCCTGCTTAGCAAGATTAGGAGAATGGGCAAAAAAGTGGCCAATGGAATACAGTGTAGGGAAGTTTATGGTCATGGGCTTTGGTAGTAGAGTAAAAGTGGAGGTTATTTTCTTAATGGGGAGAAATTTCAGAAATCAGAAGTGTGAATAAACCTGGGAGTCTCATGCAGGATTCCCAAGAGTTTAATGTGCAGGTTGAGCCCGTAGTAAGGATGGCAAATGCAAGATGAGCACTCGTATTGAGAGGACTGGAATAGAAAGGCAAGAATGTAATGCTGAGCCTTTGTAAGGCATTGGTCAGATCACATTCTGAGTATAGTGAATAGTTAGGGGCTCCTTGTCTAAGAATAGATGCGCTGGGATTGGAGATGGTCCGGAGTAGGTTCGCAAGAATGATTCTGGGAATGAATGGATTAACATATGAGGAACTTTTGATGGCTCTGAACCTGTACTCACTGGTGTTTAGAAGAATGAGGGGGATCTCATTGAAACCTATCAAATATTGGAAAGCCAAGGTTGAGCAGATGTGGAGAGGATATTTTCTATAGTGGGGGAGTCTAGGACCAGAGAGTACAGCTTCAGAATAGAGGGACTTCCCTTTAGAACAGAGATGAGGAGGAATTTCTTTATCCAGAGGGTGGTGAATCTGTGGAATTTATTGTCACAGATGGCTGAGGAAGCCACGTCATTGAGTAAATTTAAAGTAGAGGTTGATAGGTTCTTGATTAGTCGGGGCATGAAAGCCTGCAGGGAGAAGGCAGGAGAATGGGGTTGAGGGGATAATAAATCAGGCATGATGGAATGGTGCTGCAGACTTAATTCTGCTCCTATGCTTTATGGTTTTTGAGATAGCGGAAGATATGAGTATCTCATAGCATCTACATGATCAAAGGGAGAGCATGCGAACTCCACAACAATTGTTAAAATTATATTGTGATTTATATACACAAGTTCACAACCTAATTTCCTACTGGTGCATAATGTAAAGCTGGAGACTGGAACAATAGTTTGTGTTCCGCAACTGATGATTCTGAAAGTTTGAATGTGATATCTGAGGCTGTTTCTCATTTTACTTCACAACGGAGACTACAGATTGCTCAAGATGTGATGTTATTGGTGCGGTGGAATAACTATATGATGGCATGAAGAAGCCCACAGGTCCTTTCAGAGCAAGATGGCTCCCCTTCAAAACCATCAATGCAGAAGTAGTCACAGACAGGGGCAAACAAATGGAGAGATGGGTAGAACATTACTCTGACCTCGCCTCCGGAGTGAACACTGTCACCTCCTCAGCCCTGGACGCCTTTGAGGGCTTGCCGATGATGGAGGAACTGGATGCCGAGCCGACTCTAGAGGAGCTCAGCAAGGCCATCAGCAGCTTGGCGTCAGGTAATGATAAGATCCCCCAGACCCGACCAAGCACTGCATGACTACCCTCGCGTACCCGCTGTATGAACTCCTCTATCAGTGCTGGCAGGAAGGAGCTGAACCACAGGATATGAGGGAAGCCATGATCATTACTGTATACAAAAACAAAGAAGAGAGAAGAAGGACATCTTCCTTTTGAGAGTTGTTATCAAAGTCTTTGCTCGAGGCTTCTTGGTCTGCCTGCAGAGGTTGGCTGAACATGTCTACCCAGACTCAGAGTGGCTTATGAGTTGGAAGGTCATCTGTGGAAATGAGTTCCTCATTCTGCCAACTCCAGGAAAAGTGCAGAGGACAAACGAAGCCCCTCTACATTGTGTTTATATTGATTTCACTAAGGCAGTTGACTCGGTCAGCAGAGATGGGCTCTTTCAGATTCTCTCCCTGGTAGGCTGCCTGTCAAGAGCATGATCAGATCCTTCCTCAACCATATGGAGAGCACTGTGCAGTATAACACCAGCTCTTCAGAGCATTTTGACATAAGCAGTGGCATCAAACGCATCTGTTCTTTCACCCCAGTTATCTTTGGGATCTTTGTCCTTCTCCTGAGGCATACACTTCTACTGCAGTGGAGGGGATTTACCTCCACTCTCGATCAGATAGCAGACCTTTTAACCTTGCCTGCCTAAGAGCCAAAACCAAAATACATGATCAGAGACATACAGTTTACTGATGATGAAGCAGTCACAACCCCAGAGCTTGATAGATCACTTCTCTCACGCCTGCAAGGAATTTTGAATGACTATCAGACTGAGAAAGACAAATGTCCAGGGACAAGATGTGGAGGCACCAACAGTCATTACCATTGATAACAATGAAGTGGATGTTGTACATCAATCACAACCTCTTCACAGACACAGAAATTGACAAGCACTTCAGGAAGGCTGCAACAGCTCTTGTTTGCCTCAACACATAAGTCTGATAAGTCTGAAAGAACTCAATCAAACAAAGTCTCAAAATCTCAATCAAAACAAAGATGGCAGTGTTTAATGTTTGTGTCACAAGCACCCTGCTGTGTGGCAGCAAGATATGGACACCGTACACTGGCTAGGAAAGAATACTCAGCATCTTCCATAAAAGGTGCCTTTGTTGCATCTTGAACGTCTCCTGGAGAGGCTGAGTACCCAATGCTGAGGTTCCCTCTCGTGCTGGCCGCCCCAGCACGTACACGCTGCTCAACCAGTATAGACTGCGCTGGCTGGGCCATGCCTGCTGCATGTAGGATGGCTACAGTGAGCTGGCTTCGGACAAGAGAACTGCTGACCGCTCACGTCTACACCGCAAGGATGGCTGCATGAAGGTGCTGGACATCAATTTTCAGTCCTGGGAGGTGCATGTAGCTGACTGCACCAGCTGGAGAAGCACACTTATGTCAGTTGAAGAAAAATTACTGAAATCAGCAGAAGGTAAATGGGTGAATAGAAAGCTCCAGCACAGCTGTGACCACTTATAGATGTGACCTTTGCAACATAAACTGCCATTCCTGTATTGGTCTCCTCATCCTCAACGTAGACTGTTAGGATGCAACATCCGTGGTGGACTTCAACTAACGGATGGCATAACTCTCCCGTAGGTTGCCTCAGATGTTTAGGTTGTAATTTTATTGCTATAGAATGAAAAACAAAGCCTGGTCAGACTTTTTTATGTTTGCAGTTCATCACCTAAAGATTGTCATTTCCTGAGAGTAGAAGGAAAAACCCATACTAACTTCTTCACGCTGGTGTTTATTGTTTCCAGGGAATTTTTGATAAATGTATTAACTGTATTTGCAATGTATTTACAATTTAGCATTCTAATTCTTTAAAGACATGGGTATCTAAGCTGCCGAAGTAGACCTATTCGCCCATTGGGTCTGCGTCAACATTCAATGAGATAATGTCTAATCCATTTTTGATTTCAGCACCATTTTTCTGATCTGTTCCCATACTCTTCAACTCCTTTGTAGCTTTGGTATCTAACAGTGTTTGCTTTGAACCCTAACTGCACAACTCACAAAAAAAGCATTTTCCAAAGATTCATGACCCTTTGAGAAATGAACTTCCTCTTTGTCACTATCTGGAATGGGTGCTATCAATTCTGAAACAGCGTCCCCTAGTTCTAGATAATGCCACAAGGGGAAGCATTCTCTCAGCATTCAACCTGTCAATCCCTCTCACTCCTGTAATTCTATAAGGTCACTCCTCATTCTTCTAAAACTAACTGAGCCTAAGCTGTGTAAATTTTCATGTGTCAACCTCTCCATCCTATGAATTGTCCTAGTGAGGATTCTCTGTGCAGCTCCCAATATGAGTACAACATTTGTAAAGTATGTAGATTGAAGTTGTTTAAGTTGCTTCAGGGGTGGTATTATCAGTATTATAAAAACTAAATCAAAACTTAAATACAAGAATTTCTGCAGCCGCTGGAAATTCAAAGCAATGCACACAGGATGCTGGTGGAACTCAGCAGGCCAGGCAGCAGCCATGGAAATGAACACACAGTCGATGGTTTGGGCTGAGACCCTTCTTCAGGACTGAAAAGGAAGGGGAAGACACCAGAATAAAAAGATGGAGGTACCGGGAAGGAGTATAGTTAGAAGGTGATAGGTGAAACCAGGCGGGTGGAAAGGTAAAGGGCTGGAGAGGAAGAATCTGATAGGAGAGGAGAGGGAGCCTTAGAGGAAAGGCACGAGGAGGAAATGATAGGCAGGTGAGAAGAGGTAAGAGGCCAGAGTGGGGAAGGAAATTCTTTTTACGGGAACAGGAAATTGATATTCATGCCATCAAGTTGGAGGCCACTGAGAAACTTTTCCATTATGCCTCATCCATTTTGCTATTCCACTGATCTTTCTAACTACTCGTATCTATTTGCTAACTCATTGAATTTTATGTACTAGGACCCCAGAATCTCTTTGTATCACAACTTTGTGGTCAAACTTCACTTAAATAATAATTTGTTCTTTCATTCTTCACCTTAAACTGAATAACTTTGCTTTTTCCCGCAGTACACTCCATCTGCTGCTTCCTGCTCACTCATTCAATCTCACTGAAAAAAATGTGGATGGTCATTTGTTCAGATTGTCCTATGTCCCTCTGCCATGTTTAATACTGTGAAAGTAAAACACCAGTTCCTTGTGCATTTACTGAAATGGTTTTACTTGCCTTTAATTTCCTTCTCTTTCCTCCTCCTCTGCAGAACAAGAACAACCAGGTTTATCCAGTGATAGTGATGCCTTGTCACTGACAGTAGATGTGGATTCTCTCACTGAATATGATGATGGAATGGCATCAAATAGGAAGTCTCCAGGCAGATATAGAAGACTTAGAGGGTCCCCTGAACCAGCTGCAAGCCTCGAGACCTCCTCTCATCAGGACACGAGAAAAGATGGAGCAGGAGGAAGCAAAGTCTTGTGGTCACAACCATTTGGAAGTCTGAAGCACAGAACTGGGAGAGGTGACTACTTGGTAAAGGCAGGAGAGCAGATACAGTTGGCATTGCAGAAGGAGGCAGAACAAGATTATGAAAGTGCCTTCAAATTCTACCAGATTGGAGTTGATTTGTTGCTTCAAGGAGTTCAAGGTGAGTCTGAGCTGGAAAGAACATCTGTGCTTGGGAGCTTGCATACACCAGCATAATCTTCTCTTGTTGCACCTTTGACGTTAAAATTTCTAGGCCTGTATATTTGAAATTCCTGAGAATTTTGGACCTAATGCTGCATATGAGCTGCTGTTGGGTTGAAGACAAAATTTAATATCAAGATGGAGGAATTAGTAGCATTATGACGGAAATATTGTTTAAGGTGCATTTTGTTTTTAGGTTCTGTGATAGTGTAGGAGGATTTTTAAATGGTCCATGAACTCAAAACACCATCTCATCATTCTTTGTCACTATTTATTTGTTTTTGTAATTTATAGTAATTATATATCTTGGTACTTATGATGAAAAACAACAAATTTTATAACAGGAGTCAGCGATAATAAACCTAAATCTGAAATCAGAGCCTGTTTCTACTGGACACTAATCCTAGAGTTTAGAATCAAGTGGATAGTGGACTTGGACTGCAATAATATTGCTTTGGATTTGCTGAAGGCAGGCACCACTGGAGTCTGAAAGGGTTCTTTGACCTATTTTCAAGTGATGGAGGAATCTGATTTTGGCAGAAGGAATGATTAGGCTTTGCCATGGACATCAGCTGAGGATGTTTCAGTTTTTGGCAGACTGCTGACGTCCCTCAGCAGTGGATAGATAACAGGTCTTGACTCTGAGGACTTGCTTGATGAGGAGGAAAAACTCCAGGAGTGATTGCAGTGGGCTATTATTTTCTGAGAGACATTCAAAATGCTAATTAAGCGTACTTATTGTTTCCTGACAGAGAGACAATTTGTCATGTATGACAACTTGAGTGAGGTGAGGCTTTGCCCAATCTAAAATTGTCTCCTTTATTCCAGGTGTAAATACTGACATGCAGACAAGTACAATTTTGCAGTTGGCCATTTATTTTCTTCATACTTTTGATCTTCCAGCAGATTTTTGTTGTTGCAGGAAATCGCAACAGACCACATTGTTATCTTTGCATTTATGAATATAGTGAGCCAAAGAGCTATAAAATGTTACAAAACTCATGCTCATCTCATTAATGAGAAGCTACAAATCACACCTTGAAAACAGTACTTGTGCTGAACATATCTGCATGGTTTTCCACCTAGGCATTATTTATGGAATTGCTTTTTATTGTCACATGTACCAAGGTACAGTAAAAAGCTTGTTTTGTATATCGTTCACACAGATCAAGCCATTGTGCAGTGCATAGATGGTACAAGTAAAACAATAATAGAATGCAGAATTAAGGTTACAGCTACAGAGAAGGTGCAGTGTAAGTATTAAGGTGCAAGCAAATAACGAGGTAGTTTGAGAGTTCAGGAGTCCATCTTGGAGTACCAGGAAATCAATCAATAGTGTTTACAGTGGCAAGTTTGGGCACCCCTGGTCAACATTTCTGTTACTGTGATTATCTAAGCGAGTAAAAGATGACCTGATTTCTAAAAGGCATAAAGTTAAAGATGACACATTTCTGTGAGACTCTTGGGCCATCTTGCATGCACTGCTCTTTTGAGGTCTATCCACAGACTTTCAATGGTGTTTAGGTCGAGGGACTGTGAGGGCCATGGCAAAACCTTCAGCTTGCGCTTCTTGAGGTAGTCCATTGTGGATTTTGAGGTGTGTTTATGATCATTATCCTGTTGTAGAAGCCATCCTCTTTTCATCTTCAGCTTTTTTACAGATGGTATGATGTTTGCTTCTAGAATTTGCTGGTACTGTATTTAATTGAATTTATTCTTTCATCGACTAGTGAAATGTTCCCCGTGCCACCGACTACAATACAAGCCCAAAGCATGATAGATCCATCCCTGTGCTTAACAGTTGGAGAGGTGTTCTTTTCATGAAATTCTGCACACTTTTTCTCCAAACTTACCTTTGCTCATTATGGCCAAAAAGTTCTATTTTAACTTCATCAGTCCACAGGACTTGTTTTCAAAATGCATCAGGCTTGTTTAGATGTTCCTTTACAAACTTCTGATGCTGAATTTTGTGGTGAGGTTGCAGGAAAGGTTTTCTTCTGATGACTCTTCCATGAAGGTCATATTTGTGCAGGTGTCGCTGCACAGTAGAACAGTGCACCACCACTCCAGAGTCTGCTAAATCTTCCTGACGGTCTTTTGCAGTCAAACAGGGGTTTTGATTTGCCTTTCTAGCAATCCTACGAGCAGTTCTCTCAGAAAGTTTTCTTGGTCTTCCAGACCTCAACTTGACCTCCACCATTCCTGTTAACTGCCATTTCTTAATTATATTGCAAATTGAGGAAACAGCTACCTGAAAATGCTTTGCTATCTTCTTATAGCCTTCTCCTGCTTTGTGGGCATCATTTATTTTAATTTTCAGAGTGCTGGGCAGCTGCTTAGAGTAGCCCATGACTGTTGATTATTGGGACAAGGTTTGAGGAGTCAGGGTATTTATAAAGCTTTGAAATTTGCATCACGTGACCTTTCCTAACGATGATTGTGAACAAGCTATAGCCCTAACAAGCTTACTAAGGTCTGAGACCTTGGTAAAAGTTATCTGAGAACGCCAATCTCTTGGGGTGCCCAAACCTTTGCATGGTGCTCCTTTCCTTTTTTCCACTCTAAAATTGTAAAAAAACAAAAATAATACACTAATCTTGCTTAAAATGTTGAAAAGAATGTTTTATCTTTAACTTTATGACTTTTGGAGATCAGTTCATCTTCTACTCACTTCACTATTCACAGTAACAGAAATTTTGACTAGGGGTGCCCAAACTTTTGCATGCCCCTGTATACCAGCAGGGGCTGGTTTCTGTGCTGAACTGAGCTGTGTCCTCAACTTCTGAAACTGGAATTAGGTTATTATTGTCATAGTGATTAGCTTGTCCTGCAGACTGATTGAAGCTGGATTCCGGTGCATTTGGTACTGAATTTCAAAGAAGGTTGTAGCTATTTTAGATAAGGGTCACATAACAGTAGAATGAGGCCGCTCATCCCATTCAGAATTCTGTTGCACCCAGTGAACATAGGTTTAAGTTAGTTAAGACTGGGACATAGGAGATTTAGAAGGAATCTGGTGGGAAGGGATATTGTTTATTTAACAAGGGGTGGTTGGCATCTGTACCACATTGCCTAACAGCATCTACGCAAATGCTTGAATTAGGTACAAGGTACTGAAGACTACAGAGCCAATGTATGAAATTTGGAGTTGTGTAAGGGGGTTCTAGAGATGACATCAATACAGTGGGTCAAAGGGCCTGTTTTGATACTGTATGACTGATTCAGTGGCAGATACCAAGCTTCAGTTTAGTGCACTGCTCAGGTTAAATGAATGTTTTGAGAGGATAGGATTGGTCTACCTCACAAATTCATAGCACGTCTCATACTCTTAGAGCGACAACTCACGAGCATTATCTTCTGAATATTTGAATTAATGTATTTGGCAGTTAATGTGGCAGTAACAATGGGTCTTCAGGCAGACATGGTCAGTGTTAATTATAGCTGTCAAAGAAAAGTTTATTTTTCAATACAGACAAACATTGTAAAGCTCAAAACCACTTTTAACATAAGCACAACTTCCAAGATGTTTTGTATGAGTGAAGGGAAAATAGCACTGGGCTTGTGGTGAGAGAAAAGGAAAAGAAGTCCAAAGATGAGACTGGGCACATTTTGAGGGGCCTGTGCTATTTTGTGCAGGGGTAGGAGGGTGATTTGGGGATTGTTTTTCTGGGAGGGGTTTTGGGGGGGTTGATGATCGAGATGCTGTTCTTCTTTTGTGCAGGGGTGGGTTTGATGTTTCTCTCTGAAAGACTTTCATGTTCTTTCTTTGTTTCGTGGCTATCTGGAAAAAACAAATTTCAGAGTTGTATATGGATACAGGCTTTGATAATAAATAATCCTTTGAACATAGTGTGAATAGGTTAGATTTGGAGAACTACAAACGAACTTTCAAAGTTGGGAATCACGACAGCTAAAGACTTTTCAAATATGGTCAAGGGCAATGCAGAGTATGTTTAAGGAACTTCTAGGATTTTGTTATATGTTTGCTGCATCATTTCCTTTGGATTTTTTTCTCACTTGTTGAATAAACTTGCAGTGCAGTAGTGCAACAATGCGAACAATGTTTTACAGTATGTGAGTAAGCCCAGTAGTTGTGTACACACTCTCTTAGATAACCCGATCTTTAATGGGCCTGTTTCTAGAATCAAAGATTTATTAGTTGCAGTTAATGCCTTTCCATATGTGAAAGAAAAATGTGTCTGGAATACTTTAATTTCTCTTGCAAATAGAATATCTGATTGTAACTCTTTAAAACTGATTTAAATGTGCTATTTGCAGAAATGATCTTACTCTACATGTAAATTAACTAAGTGAGTCAATTTTAGCAGGAGCACCAGGAGTACAGTACTTTACAGAAAATGTTTTTCAATTAATGGACTAATTGTAATCATTATTATAACTGCTTGGAAGTAAAAGGAACACTTTCATAGAATTTGCTGGAGCTTTTTGTGATTTGATGTGTAGTAATGACAGAGGGAAACATTGTGGTGTGCACTTTATGAAATTTGAGTTGCAAGGGAACTACATTGGTTGAACCATGGCAAGTTATGTCTGCCCTCTTTTTGTACTGAATATGCAGAAAATCACTACTTGTGCACTACCAAACATTAAGCTACAGTATCATCATTTAGAAGAAAACAGCTATAATTATGATCGCATGCATGGGCTTAGTATTAAATGTGTTAATTTGGTATGACACGTTAATTACCTGCTTCTCCAGATGTTTAGAGTATTGTTGTGCACGCAGTTTACAAAATAATTGCAGTAAAGTTGAATGAAAATAAAATAAGCGAGTGGTTTCTTGCCTTAATATTTTCATTCAAGTGAAACTGTATGAGTTGCAGCTGCAGCAACGTTAATGTAAGTGAACGGTTACAGAAACAACAAAGGTTGCCATTAGGAGGCCTTTGTCCAAATCTATTTCCAGCTGATTTTCTCCTATCATACATTTGCTTTAATCCTACCATCATTGCTACTCCCTGAGACAATTTCAAAGACTTTGTTTCTGCTCTGATTCTGTTTTCTGCAAAATACCAGGTTTGTTGGGGATAAAAACAGCAACATTTGGAACCAATACATGTTTATTTTGGTTTGAAAAATAAATTACAACCTGCATGCCTACTCCGTGAGATCTGTATGCTATTAAGTTGCTTATTTTATGGAATGAAAAGTTGATATAGATCTTCCTAAAATATTTATAGCTCTTATAGTTCAATGTGCAGGTTAGCTATGTAGGTATTCAGTGGGTATCCTGAATGTATATTTGACAGTGAAGTGAATTCAAGCAAGCTGAGCTTGGCCTGTGTTCAACTTCAGAAGTGATCACTGAATACAGTTTGGAGAAGATATTCGAGCTGAATTCCTTCTATTCCTTGTGGGGCTTGAAGGCTAAATTCAATTCCTAGCTGAGAATTGTATCTATGGCCTTTGATGTAGATGACATCCCATTTCCGATAAGATGATGCTCACAGTGACCTCTCTGGGTCCAACCAGTAGTACAATTGTCCATCCTCTATGTCTTGCTTACAATCACAAGACACTGCTGGATATGAAGAACTCTAAATACTGCAGGCCTACCACACCTTTGAGTTGTAAGATAGCAGTGGAGCTTCACGGCATCATGTCTGAGCTTCACAGCATCATTGCTGAGTATCATGTCGTCATCTGCTACAGCCACTCAGGAAAGAAGGTGTTGGACGCAGTGCGCGTTCCCCCATATAATGCAAACAATTGTTTTGGTTGTTTTTCTTGTGATCACAAGTCTCTTTTGGACATTGGTAATGTAGAAAACTACAGGTTGGGTTCATTGGCGAGACCAATGGCGGGGAGCTACTCGGCCTTGGTTGTTGCATGGACCAGGCCGTCATGCCACGGTGTCGCCTGTTGCAGCCGCCCGGGGAGGAGACACCAGAGGCGGTGTGGGAGAGAACAGAGGCACAGCGTGTTGGATTGGGGCTGGCCCTCCCATTGGTGCTGCCCTCTAGTGTTTGCTTGGCAGAAGACAGGATGGATTGTATTCTTTTATGGCTGCACTCGTGTGCGGATGCTGGTGCTGTTCATATTCTAGACTCCAATAAGAAAATCAGCAGGATTGAGTGCCTTGGATTTACTGTGGGCTTGTTTTTACAGAAACATGACTCCAGGACAACATCGCATGCATCATCAATCTTCAGGCCATGACAATCAAGGACTTGGGATAATATTATTATTTCTTTTGTACAGTCTTAACTATAGGTGCTATGTGTTGTTTGCTGTGCGTGCCTGTATCTACTGTTTTGCACCTTGGCCCCGGAAGAGTGCTGGTTTATTTAGCTGTTACATGTGTACGGTTGAATGACAATTAAACTTGAACTTAAATGTGAACTTACATGATGTGGCACTGTGTACCAAGCCAGAAGCCAGTAGTGCCTTGAACACTCTGTCAGCAAACACAGCATAGGCAAACAATTTGTTTGTTTGAATATACTAAGGCACTTGATCCTGCTGATTTTCTTATTGGAGTCTAGAATACTGTGTGAGCTGCACCAGCACCTGCACACTAGGTCATTGCACCTGTGACCTTGCCTGGTATTCACTTTCTGAAATGTAAGTACACCATCCCACAGTTTGGCTATTTTAAGTGCATTATGAGTGATGGGCATTTATTCCCAGGGATTTTAAACTTTTTTTTTGGGTAAATACTTTAAATAAATTTATTTGCTTCACTAATGACCATGCAAGTGAGCAAAGTCTATTCTGCATTCACTCTACCTATACCCTTCATACTTCTGTATGCCTCTATAAGTTCTCCTCAATTTCTCCTGTGTTCCAGGAAATGAAATCCTAACCTATTCAATCTTTCCTTATCACTTTGGTTCTCAAATCCCAGCAACATCTTGGTAAATTATGACTGCACTCTTTCAATCTTATTAATATCTTTCTTGTAGGTAGGTGACTAGAACTGCACACAATACTCCAAATATGGCCTCAGTGACAGTCTTGTACAACTTGAACACAACATCCTAAACTCCTGTAGTTAGTGCCCAGATTTATGAAGACCATTGTGCTAAAAGCTTTTTTGTTACAAGAACTTTACCTGTAGGGTGGTGGGTGGAAATATGTTTCTACCAAAGGAAGTAAAAGGAACTTCTTCCCTCCATGGGCCTGCAGGTCATCCTTTGACAAAGTGTAGCACCTGCTTTTTGTAGACTGGACATACCTAGATAATTTTTGAGTAGATGTACGGTAAGTACTGTAACAGCTTTGTCAGAGGTGTAGCTAGACCTGAAGTGCAGGTCTATAGGCTTGGCTGCATCCATTGCTGAAATGTTTCTTGATCATTATATGGAGCAAATCAAATTGATTAAAGATGGGCTCCTGTGATTCTTGGGAGGAAGCAAAGATGGAGCATTCACTGAGCTTGTCTGTTTGAAGGAAGTTGCAAAACTTTGACAAACTTCTATAGATTTGTAGTAGAGAGTATATTGATTTGCTGTATCACAGCCAAGTAAGGAGACACCAATGACCTTGAATGGAAAATCCTACAAAAAGTAGTGGATACAGACCAGTCCATCATGGTAAGGTATTCCTAACCATTGAGCAAATTTACATGAAACACTGTCGCAGGAAGGCAGCATCCATTATCAGGGACCCCACCACCACCCAGGACATGCTCTCTTCTCACTACTTCCATCAATACTCACACCACCAGGTCCCGGGACAGTCACTACACCTCAACCATCAGGCTCTTGAACCAAAGTGGATTATTTCACTCAACTTCACGTGCCCCATCATTGAAATGTTCCCACAATCTATGGGCTCACCTTCAAAGACTCTTTATCTCATGTTTTCTATTTTTCTGCTTATTTATTTGTTATCATTATTATTTCTTCTTTTTGTATTTGTACAGTTTGTTGTGAATGCCCTAGTAGGGTGGTCTTTCATCAATTCTGTTGTTGTTATTTTTCTATAGATCTTTTGAATATGTCCATAAGAAAATGAATCCCAGTGTTATATATGGTGACATACATGGACTTTGATAATAAATTAACTTTGAACTTTGAAATGCACTAGCCTTAGTTTTGGCCTGCCATAATTGAGAATGGCAATGTTTTTAGCCTTCCCTTCAGTTAACTACTTAATTGTCTATCATCATTTGAATTTAGATGTGGCAGAGTTGTTGTGTAATGGGATTCCTGTGTCTCTTGTATGCTGTGTTGGCAGGTTTGCAATGCATGTATTTTTGTATTATGGCTGCATAAGGTTAGCATCTGATTTTTAAAAAAATTCTCCTTTTGGTGTGCTCTTCTTCACTGAACTGAATTTGATCCCTTGATTTAAGTATAATGATAGTGAAGGATATGCTGAGACAGGAGGGTTATTGATTTTGGTGGTACACATTTCTGTTTCTGGTGAAAGTCCACAGTAGCGGAGGTTTTAGGCTTCCAAAACTGTTCTGTGTCTGTTGCATTTAGCATAATCCTAGTGTCACACAAAACGAAAGAGGATGTTTTCGTGGTGAATGTCAAACTTTGTCTTGAAAGGCTATACAACAGTCATGTTTTAACAAGTGGATAAGTGTGTGAAACAAGCAGGTCAGTGAACTTGACAGGTCTGCTCACAACCTGCTGCAGACTCAGTCCAACAGAAATGCCTTCTGGGGATTGGTCATTGACGGTTGATCCAAGTTGCTCTGGGTCATGAACATTGAAATCCCCAGCCAGAGAACCTGCTATTTTCAGGGCTACTTCCAAGTATTGTTCCAATATGGAGAAACACTGTCTCATTAGTTGAGGGAAGCTTGCAGATGGTAATCTGGAGACTTTCCTTGCCCATTTTTGTTCTAGTGCCATGAAATTTCATGGGGTCTGGAGTCAATATAGAGGGTTCCAAGGCCAAACCTTGGCATCTAAGAGCAAAGATGTGATGTTAAGGCTTTATAAGGTATCAGTTAGACAAACTTGGGAGTATTGTGAGCAGTTTTGGATCCCTTATCTAAGAAAAGATGTGCTGGCACTGGAGAGGGACCAGAGAATGTTCACGGGAATGACTCTGGGAAGGAAAGGGTTGACAGACAAGGAGCATTTGATGCTTCTGGGCCTGTATTCATTGGAGTTTAAAAGAATGAGGGGGGATCTCATTGACACCTATCGAATATTGAAAGGCCTATAGAATGGATGTAGAGTGGATGTTCCCTATAGTGGGTGAGTCTTGAGTCTCAGGGCACAGCCTCAGAAAAGAAGAAAGTCTATTTAGAACAGAGACGAGGAGGAATTTCTTTAGCCAGAAGATGGTGAATCTGTGGAATTCATTGCCACAGACAGCTGTGCAGGCCAAGTCACTGGGTGTATTTAAGGCAGAGGCTGGTAAGTTCTTGATTAATCAGTGTGTCAAAAGTTACTGGGAGAGGCAAGTGAATGAGGTTGAGAGGAATAATAAATCTGCATGATAGAATGGCAGAGCAGACTTGATGGGCTGAATGAACTAATTTTGCTCTTATGCCTTATAGTCTATGGTGTTACCTGTATGTTGGGACTTGTCACTGTTATTGGGACAGTTCTGCTGGTGGACAGGAAGCATGAGGAATTCATGTACGTAGAAGAGTTCATTTATTGTGTACAAGTTATTAGCATGAAATAATAAATGGGTTAATGTTCCGGGAGGATCCTCCAAATAATCTTTCAAACTATTAACACTCTTCCTCACAGATATCATATGTTCCATCAATTTCCTCTTTTAGTTATAAGTTTATAGCAAACAAGATTGAGTTCATTTATTGATTTAAAGGAAGCCAAGTTACTGAATATGTATAGGTAATGAGAAGTTTTTCTTTTGGGATTTAAATATTCTTTATTTGTTTCCTATGTGGTTTTCAAAATTATTGATTACTTTCTCTTTCTCAATTGATTTTTTGACTGGTATATTTGTTGTAAACAGAAGTAAGCCCTGTTTTGTGTCTATGGTGATATTAGCAATTTTTCCCCTGAAGCTTGCTTTCTGAGTCACTATTTCGGTTCAGCAATTCAGCACTTTAGAATATTTGTAAAATATTAATTAATGGTAGAATCTCTAGACTATGTTTTTAACTGTATTTCTGCACTTTACCCAAGCATCTGACTGGACTAGAACCAGGGCAAGAATTGCAAACAATCTTAAATTACTTCAGATTTATTTTGTTAATATTTTTTGGAAGCATTTAAGAAAATATGACTAGCTTACAGTAATAAGAATAAGACACTCTAGATCTCCTTGAGTTTAAAATTCAAGAGATTTGTGATTGACTCCATATACGATAAGTATCTAGCATCGCTCCTTATTTTTAAACTTTGCCCTTGGCATTAGACCAGTTAGGTATGTTCTGTATGTAATAAAGTGGCCACTGAGTGTATGTTTGTGGTTTTCTGCTGCTGTACCCATCCACTTCAAGGTTTGACGTGTTGTCCATTCAGAGATACTCTAATGCACACCACTGTTGTGATGCATGGTTAGTTGAGATACAGCTGCCCTCCTTTCGGCTTGAACCAGTCTCCCCTGACCTCTCTCATTAACAAGGCATTTTCACCCACAGAACTGCTGCTCCTAGATGTTTTATTTTGTGGTTTTATTTGCACTATTCTCCATAAACTCTAGAGACTGTTGTCCGTGAAAATCCCAGGAGGTCAGCAGATTCTGAGATACTCAAACCACCCCATCTGGCACCAACAAACTTTCCAAGATCAAAGACACTAAGATCACATTTCTTCCTCATTCTGATGTTTAGTCTGAACAGAAACTGAACTTCTTAATCATTTCTGCTTGCTTTTACGCATTGAGTTTCTGCCACCTGATTAGCCAATTGGATATTTGCAGTAATGAGCAGGTGTACAGGTGTACCTAATAAAGTGGACACTGGTTGTGTATTCTTTGGGTGGATATATGGGAAATGAAAACGCAGATCAAATGCTGTTGTGATTGATGTTTCAGTCTTCCAGCTGAACAACTTGAAAGCTGGGAAAGAACTTTGACTTTGCTTGTGTGACCAACAGTCTTTCCGCTAAGATATGAAACCCAGAATACTTCAGAAAACATTACTCCCATTTAACTAAAACTGCTCCAGAACTAAGGACCTCAGGACTAAAATGAATCTCACCGCAGAACGCTGCTACTGGTTCAGGGCTGCCGCTCAATGGTGATGGTTTTTCATCTCTAGGAAGCTGGTAGGATCATCGCAGGACTCATTGAGGCAAACGCAGATTGAGCGGCTTCCTGTGCCACTGTCGACTTTGAATTTCTAATTGTCCACAGGAAAGCATTTTACTTCTTTAAAAAAAGAGTTCTGACTGTTGGCCAGTGAAGCACACCCACTGACAAAGGACATTAATCTGGTTGTAGAAAACACTCCAAGTTTGTTGTTCCGACTCTTTGTGGCAGAGCTCCTGGCTGATCTGAACATCACCAACCACAACCTTGTAAAGCAGGGGTCACCAACCTTTTTTGCTCCGCAGACTGGTTTAATATTGACAATATGCTTGTGGACTGGCCGGCGGGGGTGGGGGGGGAGTGTTCATTATGAACGGAATATAGGTGATAAGTCACTTATAAGTGGCTAATACAATCAATTTTGTTTCTAAAAGGGTTTATCCAATAAATTTAATATTAAATACACAGCACATATTTTCCTTACATGAATATAGTGATAAGTCAATTATAACTTCAATAGCATTGTAACATTTTAAGTAACGTTTGGATATTAAACACACAGCGCATATTTTCCTCATATGAACATATAAAATCATTGCAAGGCACCCCTATTGGTGAATCAGTGGGAGCTTGCAACAAGACGGTCCCATCGAGGGATGATGGGAGACAGTAATACTCGAAGAGGGTTCCTTATGTCCAGTCTATTCCACAATTTAGTTTTCGTGGCTCTCAGCGCTTGCTTCTGTCCCACTTGCTCACTTTTTTTTACTCAAAGAACTCAACGGATTTGTCTTTAAGTGCCAGGTGCTTGGGCTTAAGGTGCCAAAGCAGTTTTGAGGGCTTCATAGCCTCATTCGACAGCCTCCGGGTCCAAATTCTAGCCTCCTGCCCGCCCGCCGCCAGACGCCTTGGCCAGGTGCGGTGGGTGGGGTGAGAGAACAAGGTTGGGAGGTCCCCTGAGCCGGAATTAGTCCGTCTGCGAATATTTTAGCACCGGGTTCCCCACGAACATTCAGTGTAGTAAACAGGTTTAGAGGCGGCACCCATTTGTCCACGCTCCAGGCCAGTAGCAACAGCACTTCTCACCGGCTGGTTACCAGAGGTCAACCAGTGATCCCTGGCACGAGGGTATCACTGCGTTTAGGCAACTGATGACCTCGCGTGGGGTCAAGTTCAACAGTGAGCGTGACAGGGAATGAGGAAAAATGCAGCTGACTCATATCGTTTCATATCGACAAATATCATTTCCTCGCGGCCTGGTACCGGTCCGTGGCCCGGTGGTTGGGGATCACTGTTGTAAAGGACCTGAATGATGGACAACACTCAGCTCTTTGAGAACAGGCCAGTGAAGATGTGATGAGCAAGATCACAACTTTTGACCCTGGTCACCCAAATCAGACACTCTGAACTCCTGCCTTGGGAGGGCCAAAGCAAATTCACATTTGAATATGTTGCATAGATTGTTAAGGTTAGCATTCAGCTATGGCAGTGTTCTTGTATAATTGAAAATATTTTTTGTTTTAGGTCGAGGAGAATCCCTCTCATTTCCATGCAAAACAATCTATTTGCAAGGATTTGTGCTATTTTGTTTCATCTATCAATAACCTTAGTAACTCAGTATTGATCACTTTGCCATTTATCTTTGTGTCATTGCCAACTCCAATGGACTCCATCATCTTAATTATTTGAATAGCGCAGAGTATCAGCTACTTATCAGATGAGCTAAAACACAGAGGCAGGTTTCTGTGGGGAATCTTGAGACACGTTTCTGCTTGCCAGTTGTTTTTCCCCTCTTGGCAGAAATTATTTATTTTCCCTCTGTTTGATTCTGGGTCAGTTTCTGTGCGGTTAAAGGATTTTTATGAGGATACTGTGCTCCAGTTTGAGGAAGTGTTTAGCATTCTGCGTGACATCTGTGGCTCACTGATAAAATTCAAATGAGGCTAAATTCTGAAACTGGCTTGGGTCTCTCAGCTGTGGCCTTGAATAAAATGTGAAATCAGCATTCCCCAGTTGTTACTTTGATATGTTCATAATATATTCTGATTTCAGCAAGTGTTGCATTTACACACTTGTATCTCCATAAGGTAAAGTGCATGGAGGTGGACATTTATAATTTGCTAAACTCTCAGTGCTGGGGTGGGGGGTGGGGGGGAAGGTGTGTGTGTGTGTGTGTGTTTGTGTGTGTGTGAGTGTGTGTGTGTGTGTGTGTGTGTGTGCGTGCGCTTTTTTGAAATTCTGTTCTATTTAAGTCAGTGGAGGCAAATTTCAGAAGCACAGTCCAGTGTGTAGCTACTATTACATTGCACTTTTATGTAACGAAGGATGAATGGTGGCCTGATTAGATGAAGATGTCCGGTTTAGACAACGTCCTCATCCACTCAACTGTGCAGTTATCAAGGTAATGATTCTCCCTGGTACGGCTGGTGAGATGTATGTAAACACATAGCTTCATCTTCCCAAGTTGATAGTTTTGACAAACTTTTGTTTTTCCTAAAACTATAAAGAACATGTAATTGCATCTTCTCTTCATATGAAAAGGGATGTAGCTTTGGGCTACATATATAATAACTGCACTATCTATTTGTTTTGGATCTTTTCTTGATAGCCTGCTGATGCTTATAAACAAGTTTATTTGCTTTCAAGATTTTAGTTGCCTATTAATTAATTATGTTGTAGATAGCCGGATAAAGTTCACGTTGATTTAATGTTTTGCTAAGTAAGCTGCTGTACAATGAAAAATACAGATTATACTTTTATCTAAACACCAACAACTGAAATGTTCACATGGTATGTATTGGATTATAATCAGGCAGGAATTATTATTCACCTGTAGCTAAACCAATCTGACTTTCAGCTGCGAATAAGAAAATTGCCTTTACAATGTAGTATTTTATTGTGTGACAACTTTTAAGTGTTAGCCTGCCAAATCTCTGTATGCAATGAAATTTGTCAAAACTCCCGGTAAATATCATTGTCTGATAGGGAGCTTTGGAATTTGCATTGGAGATTAGAATTTGTGCATTTGAGAGCTGTTTTTATACCTGATCTCAGGTGCTCATTTGAATACTTTTATTTTTGCTACTCTGCTAAGATCACCATTGTAAACACTCCATTTGAGAGTGCTCGGAAGTTGTGACCTTGCTGTTAGTTTTACACTTCTTAATTATTCTAAATTTGGAACTCTGAAAATTAAAATTGTTTGCTTGAGTATCCTCCAATGAATTATACCTGTTGTAGGAAAGCAGGGCAGGAAATGACATGGACACGAGTGTTAGTTATTTAGATTGCAGTGAGATAAAATACAATGCACCCTAATTAGAAGTAGAAAAGTAGTGGTGTTGTAAACAATTAAGTTGTAGAAAATGACGTTCTTTTTTTAAAAATAAAAATGATATGTTGCTCTGTTTGGAGGTGTGTGCATTGAGCCAAATATTCCTGTGGATGGCAGTAAATGGTCTATAATCAGTCAGTGCTTCTCTTGTACAGTCACTTCCAGAAAAGGCTCATCTTTGTTTTAAGAATTTGAGCTTGTAAAAATGACTGCTGGTGCAAACATAAATTTATATTGTATAGGTCATATTGTGTGATCCACATTTTAGGAAATTTCCGGTCTTTTCAAATTCTTTTATGTATAGTTACCTCTTGATTGTTTATGCCAACTTACAAAATTTATGTTGACAAACAACTATCAGAAATATTGTGAATTCAAATAAACTGCATGTAATTTATGGGGAAAGTGGCCATTGATTAGGGTTTCTGTGTCAAACACTTACAATGCTGTAAATTGCCTGTTGGGAGCAGCAAGGTTCTTGTATTTTGTTCCTTTTTTGAAGAAAATGCTACCCATAGAAACAGTTAATTTATGGGAATATTCAGGATGATGAGCAAGTACTTATGTGGCTTGATATATCAAGTGTGTTCTAGGTTGAGGGGAGAAAAGCATTTTTTGTAATTTCTTGATGAAAGGTCTTTTCAGCATCTGCAGAATCTCTGGTGGTTACAATTTTTGTAGGGTAGGGTTAGATCTGTTTCGGGGGTGCAAGTGTAGTTGTGTCATTATTTTTTCTGTTGGAGGATGGTTGGTGATTGATTATATAATTCACAGAGAATTTAGATTTTTGAGATGCCTGGTACATTTTCAACACCCTGAAGTGGTGTTTCTACCGAGGGGTCTTTAGATGTGATAGTGGAGTGGTAACAGCAGTTCTGTGTACTGAACAGTTCTCCTTAGTTCTGTAGTATCTTGCCCTGAAGCATTGCCTTACACTTTTTGCCTCTGCAAAAAGATTCCAGCATCTGCAATCTTTTTTGCTTTCAGTCTCATGAAGCTCTGGCCTGACCAGGGTCAAAATTCTGTGTGATGTCATGCTGCCATTATGATATCAGCAAATTTATCTATCTGGGTCTCATTTAATCATTCAAAGGATGCACGTATCACAACTGCATCAAGAAAGTTGAAGAGTACAACGTGCAGAGTGAAATGCTTACAATATACTTGAATTGTGTTGCCAACTGAGACCATAAAGATTCTCACTAATGATATCAAACAGCAAAGGTGAAGTAGAAAAGTTGATGTAATTATGTTGATAGTTCTAAAGTAGGTCCTTGCCTCTTTCAATAACCTGGGATAGATTCCATTAGGCCCTAGGGGCCTGTGTACCTAATTGTTCCATTGATCCATTCACTGCAAAAGGGAGGATTTTGCAGTAGCCGTGCTTTTCTGTTCGATTTCCCTTCCCCATTCTAAAATGTCATCCCATGGCCTCCTCTACTGCCACGATCAGGCCACTCTCAGGCTGGAGGAGCAACACCTCATATTCCATCAGGGTAGCCTCCAACCTGATGGCATTAACGTCAATTTCTGTAATTTCTGGTAATTCCTTCTGCTCCTCCTTCTCTCTTTTTCATTTTGCATTGTGGTTCCCTTCTCTTCTCACCCAACCATCACCTCTCCTGGTTGTTCCTTCTCCTTCCCTTTCTTCCATGGTCCACTATTCTCTCCTATCAGATTCTTTCTTCATCATTCCTTTGCCTCTTCCACCTATCACCTCCCGGCTTCTTACTTAACACCTTCCCCTTCACCTGGTTTCACCTATCACCTGCTAACTGATCCCACCAATGATCTCTGCTCCTACTCCATCCCCTCCCCCCATCTTCTTGGTGCTGGGAGTAGGTACAGAGAAGATGTCAGGGGTAAGTTTTTTTATGCAGAGAGTGGTGAGTGCGTGGAATGGGCTGCCGGTGGCAGTGGTGGAGGTGGAAATGATAGGGTCTTTTAAGAGACTCCTGGATAGGTACATGGTGCTTAGAAAAATAGAGGGCTATGGGTAAGCCTAGGTAGTTCTCAGATAAGGACATGTTCAGCACAGCTTTGTGGGCCGAAGGGCCTGTATTGTGCTGTAGGTTTTCTATGTTTCTATGTTTCTTATTCAAGCTTCTTCCACCTTCCTTTCCAGTCCTGATGAGGTATCTCAGCCCAAAATGTTGATTGTTTATGCCCATAAATATTGCCTGACTCGGTGGATTTCTCCAGCATTCTGTGTATGCTGCTCAAGATTTCCAGCATCTGCGGAATCTCTTCTGTTGGTGGTTACCTAAATTTGTTGAGATTACCATTGTATCTGGAGGGCTTCACTGTAACCAAAGAGGAGATGAGGTGCTGTGCCTCAGACTTATGATGGGCATTATTGGAACAATGGAAATTAGGTGGGACAGAGTATTAAAGTGACAGAAATTCTGAGTCCTCTTGAGGACTGAACAATTCCTGGAAAGAGAAAGCTGGAAGGCAGAAATATATTCAGCAAAATACAGTAAGCAGGCAATGAAAGAAATTTATTTAAATTTTTATTAAAGTATGTCCCGAGCCTGCGAGGCTCATCAGGCCGGTGCTTATACCGATTTCCATGGCTCAAGGTGACGGAGTAGGAGACTCCTTCCCGGATAGGATGCCAGTCTATTGCAAGGTTGTCCTAGAGCAACTGCCCGAGGACATACATCTGCTGCTGGTCGACGCAGATTTCAGCAACCCCCGGAAGGTGGCGGCCCGGGCAGACATGCCAAGAGGGAGAGCGTGGCGTCGGTCAGTCAGATTACCAGGCCATGCGCCCAACAGTGGACCAGACCAGGCCCAGCAGGGGGGTGAACACAACACAGAGGCAGGAGTGAGGAGGACAGTGAACAGTGGTGTTTCTACCATCAGCGGTGGGGCACAAAAGCCCGCCATTGTTGCCCGCCCTGCAAGGGCCAGGGCCAGCTGCCGCTAATGACTATGGCAGCTGGCCACCAGGACAGCCTCTTGTACAAACAGTTTGTCCTCTGGGACAAACAGTAGGGACGCCGCTTCTTGGTCGACACTGGAGCGGAGATCAGCGTCTTGCCCCCGACGGGGTACGACACCCGCAACAGGAAGCCAGGACCCACCTTGAGGGCCACAAATGGCAGCACGATACGGACCTACGGCACCCGCACAGTGCAGCTGCAGTTCGGTGCCAGCCGGTTCATGTGGGACTTCACACTGGCCGCCGTGGCCCAACCACTCCTGGGGGTGGACTTCTTGCGAGCTCACAGCCTGCTGGTCGACTTGCAAGAGAAAAGACTGGTACATGCCGAGACTTTCCAGACGTTCTCCCTGGGTGAAGCCAAGTTGCCGGCCCCACACCTGGACTCCATCACGCTGTCGGACAATGAATTCACCTGAATCCTGGTGGACTTTCCATCGATTCTGGCACCACAGTTCACGGCAGCCATGCCCAGACACGGGGTACAGCACCACATCCCGACCCAGGGACCACCCCTCCATGCCCGTGCACGAAGGCTCCCCCCGGAAAAGCTCTGCCTGGCGAAGGAGGAGTTCAAGAGGATGGAGGAATTGGGGATCGTACGGAGGTCTGACAGCCCATGGGCCTCCCCCCCCCGCACATGGTGCCCAAAGCAGCTGAGGGTTGGAGACCATGCAGCGACTACCACAGACTGAGCGAGGCTACAACTCCAGACCGCTACCCTGTGCCGCACATACAGGACTTTGCAGCAAACCTGCACGGGGCAAGAATATTTTCCAAAGTAGACCTCGTCTGGGGATGCCATCACATCCTGGTGCACTCTGAAGACATACCCAAAACAGCACTTATCACCCCGTTCGGCCTGTTCGAGTTCCTCCGAATGCCGATCGGCCTGAAGAATGCCGCACAGACGTTCCAGTGGCTAATGGACGCGGTGCGACGCGGCCTGGACTTTGTGTTCATCTATTTGGACGACATCCTTATAGCCAGCAGTGGTTGCCAGGAGCATCTGTCCCACCTCCGCCAGCTCTACTCCCGCCTGAGTGATTTTGGCCTCACGATCAACCCGGCCAAATGCCAGTTTGGTCTCGATTCAAACAACTTCCTGGGCCACAGGATTACCAAAGACGGGGCAACACCTCTGCCCGCCAAGGTAGACGCGATCCGCCACTTTGCCCGGCCCAACACGGTCAAAGGCCTTCAGGAGTTCGTTGGTATGGTGAACTTCTACCACCGTTTCCTCCCCTCAGCAGCCCGTATCATGCGCCCTTTGTACACCCTGATGTCGGGTAAAGGCAAGGGCATTACTTGGGACGAGGAGGCCGCGGCCGCTTTCATTACAGCCACGAAAGCCTTGGCAGATGCCGCGATGCTGGTGCACCCCAGAACGGATGTTCCGACCGCCCACACGGTGGATGCATCTGACACAGCAGTCGGTGGGGTTCTGGAGCAGCTCATCGAGAGTCGCTGGCAACCCCTGGCGTTCTTCAGCAAGCACTTTCGACCACCCAAACTCAAGTACAGTGCTTTCGACCGGGAGCTGTTGGCACTGTATCTGGCAATCCGGCATTTCAGGTACTTCCTAGAAGGTTCACCGCGTTCACGGACCACAAACCGTTGACCTTCGCGTTCACAAAGGTGTCCGATCCCTGGTCGGCTCACCAGCAGCGACATCTGTCTACGTCTCCGAGTACACGACGGATATCCAGCATGTCTTGGGAAAGGACAACGTCATGGCAGACGCACTCTCCAGACCCGCTGTCCAGGCCCTGTCCCTGGGGGTGGACTATGCAGCACTGGCGGAGGCGCAGCAGGCAGACGACGAGATGCCCAGCTACAGGACCACAGTCTCGGGTTTGCAGCTGCAGGATTTTCTCGTAGGCCCAGGTGAGAGGACACCTCCTGTGCGACGTGGCTACCGGCCAACCTCGCCCCATTGTCCCAGCAGCCTGGAGGCGGCAAGTTTTCGACTTCATACACAGTTTGACGCACCCATCTATCGGGACAACTGTCTGGCTGGTCTCCAGCAAGTTCGCATGGCACGGACTTCGCAAGCAAGTCAGTGAATGGGCCAGAACGTGCGCGCAGTGCCAAACAGCCAAGGTGCAGTGGCACACTAAAGCCCCGCCGCAGCAGTTCGAACTCACCTACCGGAGGTTCGACCACATTCATGTGGATATCGTGGGCCCCCTACCAGTGTCCCGGGGAGTGCGGTACCTCCTAATTATGGTAGACCGGTTCACGAGGTGGCCAGAGGCGGTCCTACTCACCAACACATCTGCTGATTCCTGTGCCAAGCACTGTTCGCAACCTGGGTAGCACGCTTCGGGGTACCGGCTCACATTACCTCCGACAGAGGCGCCCAGTTCACCTCCAGCCTGTGGTCGGCTGTGGCCAGCCTGTTGGGAACACAGCTACACTACACAACTGCCTACCACCCACAGTGGAATGGACTGGTGGAACGCTTCCACCGTCACTTGAAGTCGGCTCTCATGGCCCGCCTGAGAGGACCTAACTGGGTGGACAAACTTCCCTGGGTATTGCTTGGAATCTGCACAGCACCCAAAGAGGATCTGCATGCCTCATCAGCTGAGTTGGTGTACGGTGCGTCCCGTGAGAGTTTATACCAGTCCCAAGGGGGCAAGAGGAAGAACCTGCAGCAGTCCTGGACAGACTATGTGAGAGGCTTGGCAACCTGACCCCCGTACCAACTTCACAGCACGGACGGACCCCGACCCATGCACCCAAAGACCTGCAGAACTGTAAGTTTGTGTTTATATGAAGGGGCGGACACCGGGCACCGCTACAGTGGCCGTACGAGGGGCCATTCAAGGTGATCAACAACAACGGGTCCACGTACGTTCTGGACATTGGGGGAGAGAGTTTGGTAATGCACCTCTGACGTCATTTCCGCCCGGAGAGGGCGGGCGGTAGGGATTAAATGCCAGTGCCGCCAAGTTTGAATAAACTAGTCTCGAAACGACTTAGCGACTGCGTGTCGTTATTTCAGGGCTGTGTGTAGCACATTGCTACAGCTATTTATTAATATCTGCATTTGCACAGTTTGTTTACAGTTACTGTTTTAAGATTTGCTAAGTTTGCCTGCAGGAAGAAGAATCTCAAGGTTGTATGTGGTGACATGTATGTACTCTGATAATAAATTTAATTTGTCTTTGACTTTGAATTTGAGAATTTGTAATCCTTGTGAGTGAGACGTGCAGCTCTGTTCCCTTTTCCTGCTGCCTCCTTCATGCTACTTTCTGGCTGAATTGGGAAGAATGCTTTTAAGGACTGGTGCCTTTCTCTGATTATTGTGCCGTAGTGTGATTCCAGTTGTACTATTTTTGGGTGAAATGCTATCTTTAGCACATTATTCTGGAAGCAAACTATCATAGTGCTATTTCTGGTGTGTTTTTGGCCTTTTTTTTGCAGATTTCCTTGGTAGAATTTAGCATAGTATCTAGTGCATGTTGTACCAAAGAAGCACGCAATACAGATTCAAAGCTCATTTACTGAGATGACATATGAAACATATTGAACCTTGTATGTTATATGATAAATGACAACAACCTTTTGCTCTCATCTCCTTCAATGTTGCAAAAATAAAGGAGCTGGTTGTGGATTACAGGAGGAATGGAGACAGGCTAACCCCTATTGACATAAATGGATCTGGGGTTGAGGGGGGTGAACTGCTTCAAGTTCTTCGGCATCCACATCACCGAGGATCTCACGTGGTCTGTACATACCGGCTGTGTGGTAAAAAAGGCACAACAGCAGCTCTTTCACCTCAGACGGTTGAAAAAGTTTGGTATGGCCCCCCAAATTCCAGGAACTTTCTACAGGGGCATGATTGAGAACATTCTGACTGGCTGCACCACTGCCTGGTATGGGATCTGTACTTCCCTTAATCGTAGGACTCTGCAGGGAGTGGTGCAGACAGCCCAGTGTGTCTGTAGATGTGAACTTCCCACTATTCAGGACATTTACAAAGACAGGTGTGTAAAAAGGGTCCAAAGGATCACTGGGGACCCGAGTTATCCAACCACAAATTGTTCCAGCTGCTACCATTTGGGAAATGGTGCCACAGCATAAAAGCCAGGACCAACAGGCTCCAGGACAGCTTCTTCCACCAGGCCATCAGACTGCATAATTCATGCTGACACAACTGTATTTCTATGTTATATTGACTATCCTATTGAACATAATATTTATTATAAATTACTATAATTGCACATTGCACATTTGATCAGAGACATAACATAAAGAGTTTTACTTCTCGTGTATGAAGGATGTAAGTAATAAATTCAATTCAAATTTTTGCTCATTCTTTCATCAAAAGAACTGTATTTGTGAGAAGTTTTTTTGCGATATTCCCTTTAATTTTTCTTCTTGTTGGCTGGTCACTACACACTGGAAGACCTATAATGCCTTTGTACTTCTGAGAGATTTGAGGCTTCCTTTAAGAGATTTTGTAATGAGGGAGTGTTGCTTTGCCTCACTTGCGTGCTTTCCTGCTGGGGCAGTTCTATGTTTTGAGAATGCTGGAAAGTAGTGTCTTGGTCAAGTAACTATCATTGATGAGAGGATCTGAAGGTAGAAGGTAAATATGTCTTTCTGATCCAACTGCCTGAGGGTCAAGGCCGATGACCCCTTGCATGATGCTTGTGGGCAGTCTGTTATTAGTAGCCATTTTTACAATTTCAGGCTTTCCACAGAAGGGAACAGTGAATCCAGCTGGTTTATGTTGGTGAGCAACTAGGTGCACAAACATCATTCAGTCCTACATAAAATACTTCAACAAAAGAAATTCTGCAGATGCTGGAAGTTCAAAGCAACACACACAAAATGCTAGAGGATCTCAGCACATCAGACAATATCCATGGGGGAAAAATACTGGAAAGGAAGGGGGAAGATGCCATAATAAAAAAGGTGTGGGGAGGGCAAGTTGGATGATCAGGTGGGTAGGAAAGCTAAAGAACTTGAGGGGAAGGAATCTGATGGCAAAAGAGTGGACCATTGGAGACAGGGAAGGGGGAGCGGCACCAGGGGGAGGTAATAGGCAGGTAAGAAGAAGTAAGAGGTCAGAATGGGGAATAGAAGAAGGGGGGGGGGAGTTTTTTTTTAGGTGAAGGAGAAATTGATATTCATGCCAAGAGGTTGGAGGCTACCAGATGGAATATAAGGTGTTGCTTCTCCACCCAGAGGCTGGCCTCACTGTGGCACACGAGGACGCCATGGACTGACATGTTGGAATGGGAATTAAAATGTTTGTCCAGCAGGAGGTTCCACTTTTGGCCAATCAAGCAGACTTACATGATGAAGTGATTCCCCAAATTGCAATGGGTCTCACCAATGTCCTGGAGGCTGCATTGGAAGCATAGGATACAGTAGACAGCCTCAGCAGATTCACAGGTGAAGTGTTGCCTCACCTGGAAGGACTGTTTGGGGCCCTAAATGGAGGTGATGGGGGAGGTGAATGGGTAGGTGTAACATTTTGGTCCTTGCAGGGATGTGCTGGGAGGGGTGAAGGGACAAGGGTATCACAGAGGTAACAATTCCTGTGCAAAGTGGAAAGTTGGGGGTGGTAGGCAAGGACAAGAGGAACTCTATCATAGTTAAGACTGCAGAAAGTTGGGGTGAGTGACGATATCCAGGAAATAGAGGGGATAAGTGGTGAGGGCTCCATCAACAGTTTAGGAAGGGAAACCCTATTCTTGAAGAAGGAGGACATTGCTGATCTAGAAAGGAAAGCCCTATCCTGGGAACTGATGTTGCAGAGACGAAAGAATTGAAAAAAGGGAAAAGCATTTTTACAGGAGACAGGGTGGGAAGAGGCATAGTCAAGGGACAGAAACCCCAAAAAAGTTGGGAACCACTGTTTTAGGTTGATTTGTGTGTAATTCATGGGCATAGATGGCATTATCTACAATGATGTATATAAAAAAGCTTTATTTTGAAGCTGCTCTGTAAGAGTTACTGGCAAGAAAATAACACATTTTGTTTATTGACTTTTGGTATACACTAGAAATTGATTTGAAATATTTTATTTTGTGAAAAGATTGACATTTTTAGAATTTGACACCATGATTGAAATGTGACAGCGTGGTTGAAATCTTAGTCCAATAACTGACAGATGAAACCATTGTATTTTGCATTAATAAATCTAAATACTGTAGCCAACATGTAGCAATGTAGCCAAAAAGGATATGGTTTTCACAGATGGTAATTACTTGTGCCATTTGTGTCATCAGAATCAGAATCAGGTTTAATATCACCGGCGTATGTCGTGAAATTTATTGTCTTTGCGGCAGCAGAACTGTGCAATACATAATAATTAAACGGTATGAATTACACTCAGTATATCTATATTAAATAGTTAAATTAAAAATGTAGTGCAAAAAATAAAAGTTTTAAAAAAGTAGTGAGGTAGTTGTCATGGGTTCCATGTCTATTCAGAAATCAGATGGCAGAGGAGAAGCTGTTTTTTTGAATTGTTGAGTGTGTGCCTTCAGGTTCCTGATGGTAGCAGTGAGAACAGGGCATATCCTGGGTTATGGGTGTCCTTAATAATGGATGCGATCTTTCTGAGACATCGCTCCTTGAATATGTCCTGGATACTACAGAGGCTGGTGCCCATGATGGAGCTGACTAAGTTTACAACTCTCTGTAGTTTATTTCGATCCTGTGTAGTAACCACTCTCCCCCCCATACCAGATGGTGATGCAGCCAGCTAGAATGCTCTCCACAGTACATCTGTAGAAATTTACGAGTGTCTTTGGTGACATTACCAAATAGCTACTGTTTTGCCTTCTTTTTGTAGCTGCAGTGATATGTTAGGCCCAATATTGAGATATTGACATCTAGGTACTGCTCAATTTTTCCACTTCTGATCCCTCTATGAGGACTGGTGTGTCTTTCCTTGTCTTGCCCCCTTCTGAAGTCCACAATCAGTTCTTCGGTCTTACTGACGTGAAGTGTGTGGTTGTTGCTGCAACACCACTCAACTAGCTGATGTATCTCGCTCTTGTATGCCCTCTCATTACTATCAGAAATTCTGCCAGGAATAGTTGTGTCATCAGCAAATTTATAGATGGTGTTTGAGCTGTGTGTAGCCATATAGTCATGGGTGTAGAAGGAAGAGAGCAATGGGCTAAGCACACATCCTGAGTTGTGCCGGTGTTGCAAGTGAGGTGGAGATGTTATTTCTGATCCGCACAGTTCTCCGGTTAATATCTATTTGAAAACTGCCTACCATGTAATCCATGGTATAAGACACTTCACTCATTAGCTCTTGCTGGGAATGTCTAATTTTTTCAAGTTGTGAGATATTGGTTTGGTAAACTTAAATGTTTCTTAATATCTTTGATATTTCTAGGTGAAGCAAGTCCAAGTCGCCGAGAAGCAGTAAAAAGGAAGACTGCAGAGTACCTAATGCGTGCAGAACAGATCTCTACTCAATGTCTCAGGACACCCATGGATAATAGATCTCTTCAGTCATGGGTTTGTCCATTCTTCAGTTGTATTTTACTTTTGCTTCAAATTCAAGTTTACTATCGTGAGCATATACACCCAGGGTATCAATGCCACAAAAATGAGCTTTTTGCAGCAGCAAGTACTAAACGTAGCAAACATGACAAATATAAATGGCATAAAACTTAGATTAACATATTATATACACACACACACACACACACACACACACACACACACACGCTCACACACACACACACACACCACAATAAACAAAGATAATGTCACGACTCAGTGCAAGTTAAGGGAAATAGAATCTGAGGTAGAATTAGTTTTGCCAGGTCAGGGTTTTTTGAGGTACAGGGGCTAAATGCAGGCAAATGGAATTTGCTCAGGTCATAATGATTGTGGAGGTTATGAGGGAGAAAACTGTTCTGTACTATGAATGATGAGATATTTTTCAAAGTTTTAAACAAAATCGATGTTGATGGTGGATTGGAGATGATGTCTTTGTGGTAGCAGTGCTTATGTACTGCACGTCTGTGCAAGATGTTTAATGGACTAGTCAGCCAAAGGGCAGTGGGGGGGGGGGGGCTTGATAAAATCAGCCAATTAAATATTCTGGCCAGAAATAGACAAGATAATTGGACCTTGATCATTAGTTGAAATAGAAAGGTCTTCTTCACTGTTTTCAAAGTGAGAATGGATGTCCAGCAATAAGAAATGATTGTCCGTTGGATGTAAGGAGTTGAGAAGGTATACTCCATTTCTCCTTACTGCTGATTTACAAGAATCTTCTTTCTCCCTTGCCCAACTGCCAGCAATCCTTACCCATTCCCACCAAAATCAAATCACAGCTTCCTCCTTAAAAACAAACAAGAGAAAATCTGCAGATGCTGGAAATCCAAGCAACACACACAAAATGCTGGAGGAACTCAGTAGGCTAGGCAGCATCTATGGAAAAAAGTACAGTTGATGTTTTGGGCTGAAACCCTTCGGCAGGACTGGAGTTAAAAGATGAGTAGACTTAAAAGGTGTGGTGGGGGGGGGGGTGGAGAGAACCACAAGGTGATTGGTGAAACTGAAAGGGGGAGCAGTGAAGTAAAGATGGGTGGAAGAGATACAGGGCTGGAGAAGGGGGTATCTAATGAGAGGACAGAAGATGATGGAAGAAACTTCACTTACACTAGTGAAGTTTAAGAGACTACTAGACAGGTATATGGAGGAATTTAAGATGGGGGGTTATATGGGAGGCAGGGTTTGAGGGTCAGCACAACATTGTGGGCCGAAGGGCCTGTAATGTGCTGTACTATTCTAGGTTCTATGTTCTAAAGAAAAAGGAGGGAGGAGCACCAGAAAGTGCAGGCAAGGAGATAAGGTGAGATAGGGAAAAGGAGATGAGGAATGGTGAAGAGGGGGCATATTGGAAATTCGAGAGATCTATATTCATGCTGTCAGGTTGGAGGCCACCCAGGTGGAATATAAGGTGTTATTCCTCCAACCTGAGTGTGGCCTGATCGCGACAGTAGAGGAGGCCTTGGATCACAAAGTTTTAAACAAAATCCACATTGATGGTAAATTGAAGATTGGACAAGCACTGCTAGTGTGCTGCACATTTGTGCAAGATGTTTAATGGATGAGAAATCCATGGTCTCCTCTATTATCACGATGAGGCCACACTTAGGATGGAGTAATAACACCTTGTATTGTGTCTGGTTAGCCTCAGACTTCTGGTAATGCCCCCCTCCCATCTCCTTCACCATTCCCCATCCCCCCTTTCCCTCCCTCACCTTATCTCCTTGCCTGTCCACTCCTCCCTCTGGTGCTCCTCCCCCTTTTCTTTCTTCCTTCCATGGCCTTTTGTCCTCTCCTATCAGACTCCGCCTTCTCCTGCACTGTGTACTTCCACCAATCAGCTTCCCAGCTCTTTATTTTACCTCTCCCCCTCTGGGTTTCACCTACCACCTTGTGTTTTATTCTCCCCTCCCTGCACCTTTTAAATCTACACCTCATCCTTTTTTTCTTTTTTTTCTCCAGTCCTGCTGAAGGGTCTCAGCCCGAAACATTGACTGTACTCTTTTCCATAGATGTTGCCTGGTCCTGTTGAGTTTCTCCAGCATTTTGCGTGTGTTCCTCCTCAAAAAGTGGTTTACATTTATATTTTCAACTTCTCCTTCACCCATCACCAGTGGCTTGATTGTGTCCAATTCTGGTCACCTCTCTTTAGAACAGACATGAAGCCCCTAAAAGAGATTTACTTGAATGAACCTGGGGTGAGAGATTTTCACTATGTGGTTGGAATGAATAAGCAAAATTTTATGGCAAAATATACAGGAAACCATGAGTAAAATAGAACTCTCAGGAACTCACAGTTCATGGGTTAATAAGGCTTTCGTTAGGGAATTACATAGACAAACGTAGGGAAATAATTTTCTGAGTTTTGGGTAAAGAATGGGCAAATGGAATTGACAAACACAGGCTTATTGGGCTGAATAGCTTCCTCCTTTGTTGTATCAGTGCTATAGTTACCAGCTTCACTGTTGTTAGGACAGAAATTTGCTAGAATGTCTATAGCTTCTTCAGTGTCCTAATATGCTATAGCTCCTCCTTGTAGTTACTTTTACATGTGGTACTTGTTTTATTTTTAGGCTGAGAAGGTTTTGTTGACTGGTGATAACTGTTCTTTTGTTACACAATACTATATACACTTGTGACTAATACATTGCTGATATTTACGAACAGCTGTCACACTCTAAACTTAACAATGATTGTATCCTGACCAAATAAATATCTTCTATGGGGGTTCTCCTTGGTGCTTGATGCAGATTTGAAGCGGAAAGAAATTGCCTTTTGATCTTGCCCACAACTGTTGTGTGACAAATTTAGTTTTCTGTAACTTGGCATTTGCTCCAGTAGGCCATCTTCCTTTAAGTGTTGCTGTGATTGATGTGCTATCTTTGATATCTCCTATTAGCCTCCAGGACTGCTAAGTTCAAGGCCTGCTTGGAACCTGAGGAGTCCTGCAGAGGAGCTGAAGGCCTTCAGAGTCCTTGGGGTGATTGACAAGGTAATTCTTCAGTATCACTTCAAGGGTTCAACCATAAATCAACCACCAGCTGAGATTAGAGCTTTGAAGCTATTGGTTTTGACAGGAAACAAAAGAAAAATGACTTGGTTTGTTGTTTTTTTTCCACACAGGGAGAAAGAGGATTGTAAGATTATGTAGGTATAATACATAATTTCAAAGGAGATTTCAACACTGGTCTTAAAAAATTAACATTATTTTTCTGTGATTAACTGAAAACTAAAATTTCAAATTTACTTTTGAGCATTTATTCTTTCTGTTTAAACAACTTTTAGTTTTATTTGCTGCAAAGTAGCTTTCAGATTAAACATTGTGGGGGTCAGGGTCTGTGACAATCTAAGAGTACATGGTGCTATATAACACCACAATATTAAATGACTTGGTTTTTAAAAATTATTACGGTGCTCTCCTTTTCTCTCATATCTATGCATGAGTGAGAGATAATGTTTATCTTAATCCCTGTATTCATGTTTGGAAAGAGAATTGACACTAAAGCAGAAGCTAATATTGTACAGAGAGAATTAATAAGAAGCTTTTGACATCTCAATTAGTTCTTCAAAGGAGATTTTATTTAGTGACCTTGTATTAAACAGATATGGTTGAGGCAAGAAGTATTGATTTTCTTAAGAAATTTCACAAATTTTTCATGAAAATAATACTGATGGGTTGTTGTAACCATAACAGTGAATCATTTTTAACAGTTTCCTTTTGCAGACTAGTACAGGGAGAGCTGAGAGTAAATTGCAAGGCCGAACCCTGATTAAATGATCAGTTGAAGGTAGATTTAGGTCTCCCCATGACTTTACTCCAATTTTATTATTTTGTAATTGGAGCTGAAAGTAAAATATTTGTATTTTCTTTGAATCAGCCTACATACATGTTTTTCTTTAATTCAGCAAGGGAAGACAATTAGTTTTAGAATCTTTGGTACCTCTGAAGAGCTGATGTGAGCCATGATGTGCATTGTCTCCCAACAGCAGACTCTTGTGATTGAGCCCTTGGTGTTCTTGATGGAAATGGCCCTGTATCCACACTACACCATAGTGAGGACTTGCAATATTTCAAAATTTATGTGTAGTGATCAGATTTAAAGTTCTGTGCAGCCCACAGAAACACAATACAGCTTGAAAAGAATAGCTAGTGTTAGCTTTTTTGGAATTAATTTAATGCAATTCGACCAGTCGCAGTATGGGATAACTGTTTCCGTCTAAGTGCCAGATTGCCCGATTGGCTCAAAATCACACCGTCAGAATATGGATTTCAGGTTCTAAAGGTAGTAGAACCATATCTGAAATAAAAAGAAGCTGTAGAAGAAGTGAAAGGAATTGCTTTGTGACCCATTTTGAGGCTGTCGCCTTTGATAGTGTTGTTCACTGGCACCATCTTCTTCTGGACTTTATCCAAGTCATTGAAATAATAACCAAAAGGAGATATTCAGAGACATATCCTGATGGTGATGACTTTCATTTAACATAACGTGAAACCACGCTCATTACCCTAGTCTGTTTGTTATCCACCTACTCATACTACACAATTACCTATAATTCTGTAAATTTTCATTTCTGATAATCACATGGTCTTATACGACCCTTATACGAGTGAGCTCCAATCAGTTGTGTTGTTTATAAATTGAAGCTGACTCCTCTACATTAAATTAATCATTCAACTATTTGGTCATATTGACCTTGAAGATGTAGCTGCATTTGGGACATAGATAGTTATTCCATTATATTAGTGAAACCCTCAAAATTATATTCCCCTCATCTTCATGGCAGGCAAGAGGATGTGAGTTGTGAGCTGGTGGGTAGGATGCCCTGAAACAAAATAAAATCCAAATCCAAGCTCCTTGCCAAAATGTCTTTTGCATTTTCATAGTGGCAGATTGTGTTCTGTGCACAGGTTCCCTTTCGGAGCAGAAGCATTCTGTGTTAACAGTTTTAAACTAGGCTCCATTAGTAGATTAATTGATGCCTGATTTTTTTTCTGATAAATTGGTAGCAAACTGAAGATGAAAGTGGATGGAGTGTATATGGATTTCAGTAAGGCATTTGATAAGGTTCCTCATGCGAGGCTCATTCAGAAAGTAATGAAGCATGGGATCCAAGGAGATTTTGCTTTGTGGATCCAGAATTGGCATGCCTACAGAAGGCAAAGGGTGGTTGTAGATGGTTTGTATTCTGCATGGAGGTCGGTGACCAGTGAGTGGTGTTCAGCGGGGATCTGTTCTGGGACCCCTCCTCTTTGTGAATTTCATAAATGACCTGGATGAGGAAGTAGAGAAGTGTGTTAGTAAGTTTGCTGACGACACAGAAGTTGGGGGTGTTGTGGATAATCTGGAGGGTTGTCAGAGGTTACAATACGACATTATTAGGATGTGGGACTGGGCTGAGAAGTGGCAGATGGACTTCTACCCAGGTAAGTGTAAAGTGGTTCATTTCAGTAGGTCAAATTTGAAGACAGAATATAATATTAATGCTAAGGCTCTTGGCAATGTGGAGGATCAGTGAGATATTGGGTTCCGTGTCCATAGGATACACAAAGCTGCTGTGCAGGTTGACTGTGTTGTTAAGAAGGCGTATGTTGTGTTGGCCTTCGTCAACCTTGGGATTGAGTTCAAGAGCTGGGAGGTAATGTTACAGTTATATAAGATCTTGGTCAGACCCCACTTGGAGTACTGTGTTCAGTCATAGTCACATTCCAGGAAGAATGTGGATACTATAGAGAGAGTGCAGAGGAGATTTACAAGGATGTTGCCTGGATTGGAGGGTGTACCTTATGAGAATAGGTTGAGTGAACTTGACCTTTTCTACTTGGAGCGACAGAGGATGAGAGGTGACCTGATAGAGGTGTATAGATAATGAGAAGCATTATCGTGTGGATAGTCAGAGGCTTTTTCCCAGGGCTGAAATGGCCAGCATGAGGGGGCATAGTTTTAAGGTGCTTGGAAGTAGGTATAAGGGGGATGTCAGAGCTAAGTCTTTCACAAAGAGAGTAGTGGGTGAGTGGAATGCACTGCTGGCAATGGTGGTAGAAGCAGATGCATTAGGGTCTTTTAAGAGACTCTTAGATAGGCTAATGGGGCTTAGAAAAATAGAGGGCTGTGCAGTAGGGAAATTCTAGGCAGTTTCTAGAGTAGGTTACATGGTCCTCATAACATTGTAGGCCGAAGGCCCTATAATGTGCTGAAGATTTCTATCTTCAATGAAAGGTGATGCTTTCAGGAGGTAATTAAACTCAGCATGACACTAGAATGAAGTCTAGGTTACTGAACTAGTAACCTGTAGGTGTAGACTAAATGGCTGGAGTTCAGATTCCTCTGTGCTAACATGGGTATTAAATTCAGTTGCGGTATTTTAAAAGTTAGTGCCCATGAAACTTCTGGATAGTTCAAAGTGCAAAGTACATTTATTATTGAAGCATGTATACCATATACAGCCTTCAGACTCATCTTCTTGCAGGCAGCTACAAAATAAACACGATAGAATCCGCAGAAAAACCTCACACAACAAAGACCATCGAACTTCCAAAGTGTGGAAAAAAGAACGAAGTTCAAAGTAAATTTATTATCAAAATACATATCTGTCACCATATACATACAACCCTAAGATTCATTTTCTTGTTGGCATACTCTAACTCAAACAACATCATAGAATCAATGTAAGACTGCACCAGTTTGCTGAATCTTTCAGAATACCGCGAAAATGGCAGATCGTTCAGATAGTTCAAAAGCACAACTCCCAAAGGGAAATTCCAGGCGGTGGATTGCAGTGATTGTAGTCCAGGAGAAGTATCTTTAGTAAAATAGTTTGTAGTTTTGTTTGCTGCCCACTAAATGCTGCCATATAGTGTATCACCAGTGCCACCTTGGGTGAATAAAGTTATAATGTTCAATTAAGTGTTTACTAATATACTTCAGGAAAGAATATTTGCTCTTCTTACTCCATCCTATCCTAAGACTACTACATTCACTTTTATTCCACAGCCAACATGGAATGAATTAGACTTGGTACCTTGTTTATAAAATCATTTGATACAGACATGAAATCTGTTATGCAAATACAGACTTGTGGCTCATGTCACACCAAGCTTGTATCATATGGGCAAGTGTGTTAGCACATGAGTGTCGAACATCCCCTCAAAGTAAGAAAAGGAAGCAGCCATGAAAGCAATTGTTGCTGATTTCACTCCAGCACTCCAGCTGGTTTCAGCAGTAGGTTAAGAGTATACGAATTTGGAGTAAGGTTAGGCCAAACGGTGCTGTACTATGGCCAATCTGATCTTCCACCTCAACTCATGGTATGTTGACATTCATAGCAAAAGGATTTGAGTACAGGAGCAGGGAGGTTCTACTGCAGTTGTATAAGGCCTTGGTGAGACCGCACCTAGAATATTGTGTGTGGTTTTGGTCCCCTAATCTGAGGAAAGACATTCTTGCCATAGAGGGAGTACAGAGAAGGTTCACCAGATTGATTCCTGGGATGGCAGGACTTTCATATGTTACGTACCCCGTAACTGGGTCACTTACCAGCAAAGATAGAGAGGTCCGTTGAAGTCTGATGGTACTATTTTAACAGTAATTATTGATAAAAATACACAAAATAATATCAATGCAAACATACAGATAGTATATGTCGTCAATACTAAATCTAAGAGTGCAGGTATAATAATAATCACTAAGAAATAGCTCTATCGTTGTCTAGGGGATAATGTATTGTCCGATGGAAATATAAAAGTCACTTTTAGTTCGTTCAAACTGCAGTGTTTTGGTTTGAGAGAAAGACGGGTTAAAACTTGCCCAGTCCTTTTATGATGTCAATCCTTCGAGAGTCATTGGGAGTTGATTTCCCCGTTGTTAGCTAAAAACCGTTCTTCCATGGTAAAGGCCCACCGATTCCGGGGCAAATGGAAAAGGACGCACGTGGCCTTCCCACTGGCTTTTGCTGATACGGGATCGCTAGCGTTTCTTCTGGTGCGTCTGAGGGGCTGTTCCCACAGACCCTCTTTTATTCTGACTCACAGGGTCTCAGATGTCAATCAGGTTGGGATGATGCAATCCCTCCACCAACCTCCCCCTCGGTTCATTGCCTGGGGCGTCGATGCATTGTACAGGATGCAATACACAAGTCCCTCTCCAAGAGACAATAGCCGGTATCAATGGGTCCGCCTCTCTGAGGCCAGGACACATTCCACTCTTTGTGAATTCTGCATGTCTTTCTCTCATTTCCTGGGTCTCCTGAACGGACTAAATAGTGATCTTGCGATTCTCACAAAGGAGGGGGCTACCCCGCACCCTTCGGCCCCTCAGAGCTGTGGTACATTTATAACACATATGAAGAAAGACTGGATCGACTAGGCTTATACTCACTGGAATTTAGAAGATTTAGGGGGGATCTTATTGAAACATATAAAATTCTAAAGGGATTGGACAGGCTAGATGCAGGAAGATTGTTTCCGATGTTGGGGAAGTCCAGAACGAGGGGTCACAGTTTAAGGATAAAGGGGAAGGCTTTTAGGACCGAGATGAGGAAAAATTTCTTCACACAGAGAGTGGTGAATCTGTGGAATTCTCTGCCACAGGAAACAGTTGAGGCCGGTTCATTGGCTATATTTAAGAGGAAGTTAGATATGGCCCTTGTGGCTAAAGGGATCAGGGGTATGGAGAGAAAGCAGGTACAGGGTTCTGAGTTGGATGATCAGCCATGATCATACTGAATGGCGGTGCAGGCTCGAAGGGCCGAATGGCCTACTCCTGCACCTATTTTCTATGTTTCTATGTTTAACTCTTCTTTCTGCCATCCCCGATATCAACTTCCTCTCTAAAACCACCATGTCCTGCAGCAGAGGTGAATGAAGATTAGCAAATGTCAGAGAAAACTATTCACCTCATCTCAGTCTTGTAGCTAACTCTTATCTAAACACTGTGATGAATGGCATTTGGCTCTTCTGGTGTTGAAGAACTCTTGCACTGTTTATTCTGTTAAGCCTCACAACTGTCTTGCTTTTCTACAGCAAGAAGTATTTTTTAGCATTGTCTTTAGTGATGGGATGGGGGGGGGGTGAGATAAGACAGGATGGTGGTGTTGTCTCTAGAGATAGGGCAGGATGGTGGCATTGTGCCTAGTGATGGGACAGGAGAGTGTCTGTGATGGGACAGGACGGTAGTATTGTCTTTAGTGATGGGACAGGAGGGGGGTGAGATAGGACAGGATGGTGACGTTGTCTCTGGTGATGGGACAGGAGGGTGATGTCTGGTGATGGGACAGGACGGTGACATTGTCTGTGGTGATGGGACAGGACGATGATGTTGTCTCTGGTGATGGGACAGGACAGTGATGTTGTCTGTGGTGATAGGACAGGATGGTGGCATTGTGCCTAATGATGGGATAGGAGAGTGTCTGTGATGGGACAGGACGGTAGTATTGTCTTTAGTGATGGGACAGGAGGGGGGTGAGATAGGACAGGATGGTGACGTTGTCTCTGGTGATGGGACAGGATGGTGACGTTGTCTCTAGTGATGGGACAGGACGGTGACGTCTCTGGTGATGGGGACAGGACGGTAACGTTGTCTCTGATGATGGGACAGGATGGTGACGTTGTCTCTAGTGATGGGACAGGACGGTGACGTTGTCTCTGATGATGGGACAGGATGGTGACGTTGTCTCTAGTGATGGGACAGGACGGTGACGTTGTCTCTGGTGATGGGACAGGACGGTGACGTCTCTGGTGATGGGACAGAACAGTGACGTTGTCTGTGGTGATGGGACAGGATGGTGGCGTTGTCTGTGGTGATGGGACAGGACGATGATGTTGTCTTTGGTGATGGGACAGGAGGATGACAGTGCAGTTTTTGGGGATGGTGTACTCTTCTGCTTATTCAGATTTTCTTTGTGCTCCCAATGTATTACTACTTTCAATATTTAACTCGGAATCAGTATCTTTATTCAACTGCTCCCAATCAGCACCCCTTGGCCTCTATCCTTTGATAATTTGCCCTCCCTCATTTAATGCTTCCCTGCAAGAACTGATTTTATCCTTACTAAGAACTATCTTAAAACATAATGAATTGTGGCCATTTTTCCCAGAAATGTTCACCCACTTATCAGGCTTGTCATCTGGCTTGGCTCATTTTCCCGAATCTTCTATTTTGACTCTTCACATACCGTTTCAAGAACTCTTCTCAGAAGCTCTGAAGAAATCCTGCCCCATCAAAGTCTCTTATATTCAGGATGTTATAATCAATACCATCAGAGTTGAAGTCCCCCACTATGACAACCCTATTGTTCTTGCACCTTTCCAGCATGTTTACATAATTGTTCCTCTCGTTGACTGTGGGAGCGGGGCCTTATAGTATAGTTCCATCAGTGTAATTGATCTTTTATGACTTCAAGCTGCATCAAATTACCTCAGTGGATGAGCCTCCTTTCTGAGTACTGCTGTGACGTTCTCCTTTATCAGTAGTATAGCTCCTCCACCATTTTTACCCACTGACTCTATCGTATGTAACATAACGAAGCTCAGGAATGTTAAGCTGTCAGCCCCGTCCCTCACACATCCAGGCCACAACATTGTAATTCCATGTACTGATCCAGGCTCTAGGTCAGCCCCGTCCCTCACACATCCAGGCCACAACATTGTAATTCCATGTACTGATCCAGGCTCTAGGTCAGCCCCGTCCCTCACACATCCAGGCCACAACATTGTAATTCCATGTACTGATCCAGGCTCTAGGTTTATCCTCCTCATCCATGGTTCTGCTAGCATTTAAAAACACACATTTCAGTCCCTCAGTCTCAGCATTATTAGCTTGTCCATTGCTGTCCTTCTTGTCAGTCTTGTCGTACTATCTTTCTTGCTGTCAGCCCTATCACTGTTGCCTCATTGCTGTGGTTCCTAATCCCCTGCCACACTAGTTTAAACCCTCCTGAGTAGCATCAGCAAATCATCCAGCAAATGTTGTTTCCCTCCAGTTCAGATGCAAACCATCTTGTTTGTACAAATCCCACCTGCCTGGAAAAGAGCCCAACGATCCATGTATTTAGAGGCCTCCTTTCTAACCAGCCTCTCGACCGTGGCTGAACTGCACTGTGTGTCTATTTCTCACCTCACTAGCATGTGGCATGGGGAGTAATCCTGAGATTAGTTCTGGAAGTCCTGCTTTTACCTGGCTCCTTGAAATCCCTTGCAGGATCTCACCCCTGTTCATGCTTATGTCATTATATGGACTATGACCTTCCCTCTCAGAATGTCATGTACCCACTATGAGGCATTGAGATATTCTTGATCCTATCACTTGGGAGGTGACACCTCATCATGGAGTCTCAACTGCAGTGACAGAAACACCTACCTGCACCCCTTACAATACTCTCCTATCATTATTGCTCTGTCTGACTTCTTTGCCTCGGAGCTAGATACATTGCCACTGACCCAGCTGCTGGTGCTGGCCTCTGAAAGATCAAACCCCTCACCAGTATCCAAAGAGGTATACGGATTACTGAAGGGAATCGCCACAGGTAAATCCTGCACTATCTGCTTACCTCCCTTGCTGTTCATCAGGCTTTCACACAGTTCTTTGTCCTGTGACTATCACAATAGCTTGGACTGTTGAAGTGTTGTTCTAGTTTGTCTTTCATTTCATCACAACCAAATAACAACAATTTAACTTGAAATATTTTAATTTCTGAATGGTCTGTAAATTTTGCAATTTTCTCCCAGCCATTTTATCATTTATGTTTGCTGTCATCTGTGATATAGTAAACCAGCCTTGATTACGTTTTTCACTATTGTATTATAGTTTCTCTTATTAGTTAAATTATGCTTCTTCATCACTGAACACTAATGCATTGAAAGTTCCTGACGGGTTTTGGGTGAGAGCAGATGGTAGACCCTTGGGGTTGCTGCTTTATGCTGGTACTTGGTTAAGACATTGGATTAAAAGTCAGTAGCACACTTAAGCAAATTTATTCAAACATCTTCTTTGTTGCAATTTCAAATGTATCTCCTGACTATAAATTACAGAGGGCATTGGTGAGCATCAGATAGCTTTCCAGATGGGAAGAACAACTTAAGGACCATTGATTCCTGTTATGTTATTACAACAGTAATTCACACTATTCATTTAAGTACCTTGAGATGACTCACTATGTAGATTGCTCTACATTCAATAAAAAAAATCAGGTTTTGTTGATCATCTTGTTAAGAACTTTATTTGCCAGCACCCAGTTTTCCTTTTCTGCTACATTTATTAAAAAACTACATTTCCCCATCTTCCTCTATAGAAACTAACGTGACATGGGCATTGGTAACCAGCTATCTTCTGATATTTGCCCAAGTTGTTTGTTTTGTGTTGCTGCCTAGACAGTAATTCTTAGTAAAGGAAACCACAGACTTAGTCAGCAGAGGTTGCTGAATACCAGCAGAGTCTAATGAGTGCCCCAGTGATTAAAGTCACTGTATTAAACTGTTTCATAACATGACTGAGCTAAGTCCCCTGCAGTGATGCTGCTCCAAATGGCAGAGTTGGACAGTGTTGGGGAATTGAGTGTTTAATCACCCATTATGCAATTATGCTTCTAGTAGAGCGGCTGAAAGAAATAAGAGTCAAAGCAAATTGGAAAATGCATGGAATTTGTTATGAAAACATCATAAGTTTGAGGTGTTGGTTCACTTAAAGCTGCAAATCTCAGTCTTAGGACTTTCACAGCAATCAAATGCAGGAAGTCAGTCAAGGAACATGCATTCATTTTCTTCAACCTTCTGAGAATGTTTCAATCAAGATCCACATTCTGGGTTTCTCCTGTTAATGGCTTACAGTTATATATTTGTAATTTTAAATATATTTTCTATATTTTATCAACAAACAGCTAGGGTAAAGTGTGGAGATCTTCTGAAGTGCAAGATACAACTCGAATTCGAGATGATCTTATAAATTGAACCAAAACATCAGAACTTCTTTAGAAACAATGAACTTTGACATACTTGGTTACTGTTAACACTTGAGGTGGGGGTCTGAGTGGTCCTGACAGAGTTGTTCAATTCTCCACTTACTTCTTAGAACCTCTTTGTAATATTTTTTAGTTACTTGTTAGTGTTTCATGTGCTTTTGATTATAACTTTTTTCACTATCAATGCTAGTTTTTAGAACTTTCTGATTAGTACATACTTTAAGTACCATCAACAGCTAACCAATGATCAAAAATATTTAAAAGTAGGTCCTGGGACCTACTTACTACCAGGACTGCCCAGTCCCATTGAATATCTTTTGGGTGCAGAGCATCAACTTATCCAGTCCTCCTCAAACAGAAACATTAAGTGTGTGTGTGCACAAACTTTGCAAACCTACTCTTAGTCTGACAGAGGACAGTCACCCCTCATGAAACCAAATGAGATATTTAGAACTTTCCCAGTAAATTCTTATGCTATTGTAAAGAAAGTAGTGAAGGCAATTAAAATGCACAACTGCTGAGATAGCATCCCACATTGATGTATGTGCAAGAAACTTATCCCTTTATTCCTTCTCTCTTCCAGTTATTCTAAAATAACTGAAGCAACTTTAAAATAATAACATTCATATTTTTTAAAATCACCACTTTCCACTTACACCCCTTTCCATTATTAACACACATTCCTCAAGCTTGGGAAGCCAAGATTAAAATTTTGGATTTACGTATTTATGCTCTTTAGGATAATATGCAAAATATCGCAATTGAGAATACCAGATCTTATTAGACAGAGAAAAACATTTTTGCATCATGCCAAAATGAAGGAAGGAAATCAAGTACTGGTAAAATGTTAACAGGTTTTCTAAAGACATTTGTCACCCCCTGTAGAAAGCATTTACTGTAGATGATAAATAATTAAAATGCAAAATATTGCATTTCTGTTTGCATCATAGACCACCAGTTGGGTTAGATACAACCCAGCTGTATTCCATGCTGTTATAACTCTGCTACCACAGGACTTGGCAGCACAAATATTCATGTTTTAGTAAGTAAGTTTATGAAAGCTCAGTTGCTGTAGATTTAAAGAAGTAAAAGTGATTAAATATGACATTGAACAGATGGAGACTATCCACTTGCCTGATGTATCTGGCTCTAATTATATTATCGTTGGTTTCGCCTGCCTTGGAGGTGGTGTTTCCAGGGGCTGATTTACAGTCATTTATAAAACACCTGTTTGGGAAAACTATCTGCCGATAGCCAATTTAAAGCAAAAAAAAATCACAGATGTGCTTTCTTTGTGTCAGCACACTGTAAATATAAGTTAAATGAGGAGATGGGTGAGGAAATGGTAAACATTTGTCTAGTCCTCCCCATCCCTACAGAATCATGTAAAATCATAGGTTTTACATGATTTCAGTAGCAATTTTGCTTTATTCTAATGGAATTAATTTAAATGCAACTTTCAAGCCGAGATTTGACATTGGGGTAAGTATGTGTGCATGGACTCTCTATTCAGTGTTGATGGAAACATTATTTTTGACTGATGTGTATCTGTTTTTGAAGGTTTTGCTCGTGTTGGATTCCAGAACACAAGAAACCTTCATTTTAAAAGTAAGCAACTTTCAAATGTTTTAATTCATTGCATCTTTGTGGCTGAATTCCAAAACTGTGGGTGTTACTTAATTCTCTGTGCATTCTCAATAAATCCTTCTTCAAGATCTTAACCTTCACTTCACTACCATCTTTTCCCAAAAACAAGTCGAGGCTTAATTATCCTGCCGTAATGATGAAAGCATGTGAGGAATTGCACCAGCGCTTGCTTAAGCTGTTGGTTAATGACAGCCTCTTTGCCCAATGACATCCAATGTTGAAGCCAGAATGTTTGCAACTTTGCCATCCTATAGTCACTTGTTCCCTTAATAGCCCAGATGAGAACAGATGGACAATCCCATAGATGGTCTTGCTGTTTGATTTATGTCAAGTCCCACTCCAAATAATAAAGAGGCTAATGGAATGCTGGCCTGGAATGGGCATAATGCTGCAGCTATACAAAGTAATGGTTAGACTATACATGAAGTTCTGTGAGCAATTCTGAACACTGTTCTTTAGGAAGAATATATTGGCCCTGAAAAATTGTGCAGGATAGACTTGTCAGAATATCTGCACTGCAAAAGATAAACTGTGAGGAGAGATTACAAAATATTGAGTTGCGTTCTTGGTAATTTGGACAATCAAGAAGTGATTTGATCTGAACTTCTCAGGATCAGAGGGATAATGCAGAAGATAGAAAGAACAAAAACAGCTTGGTTTGGAAAAACTCTTCTGGTTGGGGAGTGTTGGATATAGAGAGGAGGTGCAGATGGGAAATAGTTGGTAATCATGGCCATTGTCTCTGAAATCTAGACTGACTAATTTTGGAAATGAAATATAGAAGAGCTGCTACTGGAAAAGTATGGGAGAATTATGAAAACTGTAATTGATGCTAGATAATTTATTAAATCTGAGAATGATAATTTTCTGTTAGCCAACTGTACTAAGGAATAAGGGGCAAAGGTGAATTTGAGTAATTGATCAACCGAAAATTTTATTAAATGGTGGAATATAATTGAGACATAAAATGGCCTACTCCTGATCCTATGAATTTAAGTACATAATCCAGGTTGAATTTCATTACAGAAATTGTCTATTAAAGTCTAGCTTATCACCTCAGATGGTCATAACAATCTCACAGCATTACTCTGAAGAGCATGGGAGTTGTCCCAGAGAACTGTCCAATATTTACTTTCCATCTAAGGTCACTGGAACACATTACAAGGTTATGTCTGTGGACCTTGCTCGGTGCATATTGGATCCCATACTTCTAGGAATTATAACAGTGAAATGCAGTACTTCAAAGATAGTTCATTACCTATAATACACTTTTGAACAGCTGCTGGTTGTGTAAGATCCTATATAACCTTTAAGTCTTAGTTTTGTATAACTTATATACTTGTAAAGTCATAAATTCCATTTTGATATGTTTTGCTGTGAAAGTTGAGAAGAATTTGTATACTAAACATTGGAAGTTTAGAATAAAAAAATTTAAATATTAAACATTTAATGTTTCTCTTGCTTATTAGACAGGGAATTGGTATAAAACCTCAGATAATTGAAATGTGCTTCATTTTTGTGTGGAGGAAGATAAACGTGAGGCCTGGTTAAAGTATTATTCTTTCACCTGTAGAACATGTCTAAATACAGCTCGGCAGATGGGATAGAAGCTTTGTCTCTGTCTCTCTTCTTAACAGCTGTTATCCTAAGTGAAATTAGCCTGGACAGACTCAACTCATTCCCAGCAGCACAAATCTCCCCATAATTCATCACTAATTGACATTAACTGGGCAATCTCACACTAAGATGCTATATGGATGGCTGTTTTGAACAGTAGAAATATACATATGAGGTAGGGAGTATTCTTTTGAATTTGTGTGTTTCTGCAGCAAACTTTTCAACCTGAACTGCAACGGGTAAAGCTGAAAGAAAAATCATCTTCCTCTGTCCATTCTTGATCTTGGTAACATACAGATATTGATTTAATTTTGGAATAAACTTCCAATTTGGCAGCAAAACCTAAATAAAATAATTTGCTTCTGTTATAATAGATCAATTTTAACAAGAATATTGTAGCATCTTAGTCAAAATAGTTCATTGTTTTGGGATTTAATTAATTAAGTATTTGCAATTGTTGTGGCTTTCCAGCATGCTTTGGAACTGCTTTTCTCTGCTCTTGGTTACCTTTGTCCCTGTGCATACAGATTTTGTTGCATTTACCCCCGGTATCCCGTGGTTTGCATTTCCCAAAGATGTTGATTTGATTTTACTTGCACTGCATTACAATCAGCAGAGCTGCCATGTTGGGAGTTACACCAGCTGCAGATTTTCTGGAGATAGGGCACTGCATAGCCTTGGCATGTTCCCTGGCTTTTACTAGAGAGCTCATCTGGTGAGAGTAGGGCGTGAAAAAAAGACTGTGGCATGATATGCAATCAACTTGGCTGGTTGCCTTGGCTGGCCAAAATAAAAATTCTTTTAAATTTTGAACAGAAATCGCACGGAACTTGAAGTAATTCAGATATTTGAATAGATAATAACAGCACTGGTCTAAATAAACAAACATATTGTGTGCTCCTGTAATGTAAAGTCCAAAAATCTTGCTTATAGTGGGAGAGTCAGAAGCTAATGAAACCATTTCCATTGAAATTTCCATCACAATTCAATCAAAAAAAAACAGGGAAGCCTGACCATTGATTAATAGGTGGCTGGAATTTTGACTCAGTTACATATTCTTGATATCTGAGTGTCAATAAACTCAATTATTTGCCATCAACAATCCCTAGTTTAGGATTATAAGATTTGACATGGCTACCATTTGTTGTGCTTCTTTTGATGCCTTCATTGAGATCATCTATCTGTTAGCAGACAAAATAGTTAATTGGACTTTGCTGCAGAGTGTGTGCACAGGATCCTCTGATACCTAGCACAATATAGAATGAGAAAGCTTATTCAATTGTATTTTGCAGATATCCTTGCAGATCCTGGGTTATATATCCAAGACTTTGATTGAAACTATTTTAAGTTAGAGGTATTTTTTCTTTGATAACCAAGAGAAAATCTTCAGATGCTGGAAATCAAAGTAATATACACAAAATGGTGGAGGAACTCAGCAGGTCAGGCAGCATTAATGGAAAAGAGTAAACAGTCGACGTTTTGAGGCCAGACCCTTCATCAGGACCCCTGTTTTTTTTCTTTGATTTTATTAAGGAAAACTAAATATTTGTTCTCCCTTTAAAATGGCAGACAAGTTCTAGTATTAATTCACAGTTACAAGGAAAAATGGGAATTGAGGGAAATAATTTCCAATGGCAAGAGTCGTACTGAGCTCAGAGGAAGATACCTAAAGGTTAAACATGTCACCTCAGGATATCACTGCAACGTTTCCTTAAGATGTTTGTAGGCCTATGTCATCTGTTTCATCAATCACTTTTCAACTTTCAGGAGCAGAAGTGGGGATGTTTTTGAAATTGCATAATGTTCAATTTCATTTGCAAATCCTCAGATAATGAGATGATACAAGTTTCCATGAAGCAACACACGAACAGCATTCATGTTGGAGCTATCATACATAGCACCCATGGGCGAAAGACAGATCAGTGGGAGCAGAGTGAAAATCAGCTCCTCTTGGCATTTAGTGCTATCAAAACCAGTTCCCCAGCAACAAATGTTGGATCATCCACAAAGTTATTGATTAAAATAACTGCAAACAGGAGGCTCGAAGTTGGATATCCTGTGGCACGTAATTTTTGTGCTGTTTTCCCCAAATCTTTCTACTATTTACAAGACTTATCAGGATTGTGATGAGATGCTGTCTACGTTCGTGACTATGTGTAGTTTCAAAATGCTTATTAAGTTCATTCCCAACCAGGAAACAGTATCTGCTTAAGTTTGGCTAATGGGCTGCAGCAATGACAATATCTACTGTGTTAACTCTCTAACATCTTGACTGTATTCCCCCAAGAGGACTAGGAAAATAGAACTGTTGAAGCAACCCACGTACCCATGGATGTAGAAATAAAGGGCCAAAAGTCACCCTGTAATTCTCTGAAGCAGCCAGTGCCAAAGCAGTTGAATACATAACCAAATGATGGAGCTATGACTTCTAACCCCACATTAAGGCACTTTTCTGATATCCACCCAGCCAATTGTGTCCTTTACTCTTGAGTTTCTGGCCCTCCTGTACCTTCACTTCCCAGTTCAAAGTTCAAAGTAAATTTATTATCAAAGTACATAAATGTCACCATATACAACCCTGAGGTTCATTTTCTTGCGGGCATGCATAGTAGATCAAGAAACACAATAGAGTCAATGAAAACTGCATCCTACAGGACAAACAACCAATGTACAAAGGGCAACAAACTGTGCAAATAGAAAGAGAAAATAATAATAATAATGAATAAATAAGCAATAAATATCAAGAACATAAGATGAAACATAGAAAACCTGCAGCACAATACAGGCCCTTTGGCCCACAAAGCTGTGCCGAACACGTCCTTACCTTAGAAATGAAGAGCCCTTGAAAGTTAGTTCATAGGTTGTAAGAGCAGTTTCAGTGATAGAGCATGAAGTTATCTTCTCTGGTTCAAGAGCCTGATGATTGAGGATCAATAACTGTTCCTGAATCTGGTGCTGTAGATCCTGAGGCTCCTATACTTCCTGCCTGATGGTAGCAGTAGGAAGTGAGCTCAGTCTGGGTGGTGGAAGTGCTTGATGATGGATGCTCCCTTCCAGAGATAGTTCTTTGTGTAGATGTGCTCAGTGGTGGAGGGCTTTACCTGTGATAGATTGGCTGTACAGGATTTTCCGTTCAAGGGCATTGGTGTTTCCATAGCAGGCCATGATGCAACCAGTCAATATACTCTCCACCACATATTTATAGAAGTTTGTCAAAGTTTTTGATGGCATTCCAAATCTTTGGAGACTTCTGTAGAAGCAGAGGTGCTACCATGCTTTCTTCATAATGGCATGCGTGCTAGAGCCAGGACGTGCCCTCTGAAATGATATCACAGAGGAATTTGAAGTTGCTAATCCACTCCATCTCTGATTCCTCCCCTCCCCACCCCATGAGGGCTGGCTTATGCACCTCCAGTTTCCTCCCCCTGAAGTCAATAATAAGCTGCTTTAACTTGCTGATATTGAATGAAAGGTTGCTGTTGTTGTGACATCACTCAACCAGATTTTTCAGTCTCCCTTCTATATACTGATTTGACTCTACCTTTGATTCAGCCAACGACTGTGGTGTCTCTGGCAAACTTAAGCATGCCTCACAGTCATAAGTATAAAGAACGAGAGCAGAGTCTAAGTGCACATCCTTGTGGTGCACCTGTGCTGAGGGAGATTATGAAGGAGATGTTACCAATCTGAACTGACTGGGGTATTGAGGCCTAGGTTTGAAGCTTATTGATGAGTTTGATTGCCAAGCTGTAGTCAGAAAAAAAAACCTCCTGATGTATGCATCTTTGCTGTCCAAATGTTCCAGGGTTAAGTGAAAAGCCAATTAAGTGACGTCTGTGTGCCAGTAGGCAAATTGGAGTAGATCCAAGTTATTTCTCAGTTAGGAGTTGATATGTTTCATCAACAACCTCTCAAAGCACTTCATCACAGTGGACGTAAATGCTACTGGATGATGGTCATTGAAGCAGCTTACCACATTCTTCTTGTGTACCAGTACAATTGAGGCCTGCTTGAGGCAGGCTGGTACCTGCCGAAGCAGGAGGTTAAAGATGCCAGTGAATACTACAGCCAGTTGATCAGCACAGGTCTTTAATACTCAGCCAGGTACCTTGTATAGGCTGGATGCTTTCCATGGGTTCCTCCTCCTGAAAGATAGTGTTACATCAGCCTCAGAGAATTATACCACAGGGTCATTGGGGATTGTGAGAGTTCTGGTTTCCTCCATGTTTTGATGGTTAATGTGAGCATGAAGGCATTGAGCTAATCTGCAAGCGGCCTTATTGACACCTACATTGCTTGGTTTCACCTTGTAAGAGGTAATAGCATTCAAGCTCTGCCACATCTGTCAAGCATCCCCCAGTGACTCAAGATTGGTCTGGAATTGCCACTTTGCATGTGAGGTTACTTTCTGGAGATTGTACCAGAGCTCTTGTATCTGTCTTAGTTGCTGGATCTGAATGCCACTGAACCGGCCCTCAGCAGATTGCAGATCTCATGGTTTATCCAGAGCTTCTGGTTAGGAAAGACTCTGAATAATTTGTGGGCACACTCATCCACACTGTTTTAATAGAGTCAGCAACAGCCTTGGTGTGGTCACTCAGATCCTCTAATGAGTCATTGAACATGGCCCAGTGCACTGACTCCAGGCAATCCCATAATCCATATGTGCTGTATATTTAAAAATTTTCTAAGCAGCCTGTGCTTACCTGTTCACCTGTGCCATCTTGGCAAATCTTGGAACAAGATGCCAGTTCATCACCTGCCTAACCCATCTTCCCACTTCAGAGGCTGGGGATGGACTTTGTCACAAGGCAGTGAATGGGCTACTGCTATTACTCATGTTCTTTTAACAATGTTTGGCAGCCCAGTTCGTGGCCAAATATCTAACCTGTGAAATAGTCCAAATTGAAGAATCCTGTTTTTCAATGCTTCAGTGTATTAATGAAATTTATATGGATAAGGATTGGTCATCTGTGCACAGCCCAAAAAAAGTACATAAACCTTTGATTAGCTTGTAGTTTTTAGTATAATTTACTGTTGGCATATGTTCTGAGGAAAATAAAGTATTATTCTGATGACTTAGTTGAGAGAGGCACATAAAAATATTGACCCATGTAATTGATTTTAATGGCAGCTCAGTGCATCCTTTGTGCTTTGGAGAGTAGCCAAATGCCATCAGTTAGGCCTTGGGGAGCTTAAGGGACTGAAGAGAAGATGAGGAGGACTAACTGGTTTTCCAAAAGCACAGGGTAGCACAAATAGATTTGTCTGGTGGATAAGTGCAGAGCACAGCATGTTCTAAAGCAACAGAAGGAATGACTGACCTTTCTCTTCTCTGTCAGAGTCTAAGGAAAAGCAGCGAGTGCTGCAGGAACAAAAAAACCATCATTCCCCACTGTGTGCCTAACATGGTGCAACTGAAGAAGCAAATAGTGTCTGATGACTCCATCTTCCTTTTGCTGCAACATGCCGAAGGTGGGTATTGATCTTAGTTCCCTTAATATTTTACCTTTATCGTTCAATAACGTAGATCATGCTACCAATCATTGACAGGTCAACCGTTGAAGAATAAGCCCAGATGCTTCCAGTCATGATTTGACTAGACAGTAGTCATGATCGATGATATTTGGTGCATAGCAGCTATTTTCTACATCTGCCAGCCGATATTGGCTGCTTTCTTTAAACAACATGGTGATTTCTATGCTCAGGTGCTGGAAATTTGAAACAAAAGCAGTAAACATTGGAAACACTCAGCAGGTCGGGCAGTGTCTGTGGAAAGAAAAGCTGAGTTAATATCTCAGGTTGAAGACCCCTTGTTTGACATGTCCAGTGATATTCACCCACAGTAAACAAGGATTAAACCTTTCTGCGAAAAGGTGGTGTCAACTTGGATATCCACCTTTGGACATGATATATAATGAAACTTCCATGGATCCTTATTTTGGCTGTCACCCAATTAGATGCTGGTGCTGTATGTAGTAACAGAAAAAGGACAATCTCTTATTTCTGGGTGCAGGTTTCTGGCAGTGTTATTTTAGGGCACTTAGCAGAGGTAATAAATGCTGGTCCAGCTGACAACACCTCCCTTCTGAGAATGAAGAAACAGATCTGTCGTCAAAGTGATAAAGGTATTTGATTAATTGAAGTTACAATATCCAGGTTAGTATATTTTGAAAGGCATAAGTGCATTGAGGAATACATTACCAGCATGATTCCTGATGGCATCTGCCTACAGAGCTTTCAGCTGCTGTATCAGTACCACATGGATCAATGGAAACAAATCAATTCTTAAAAAACTTTCTCCAGGGCAGCCCTGTGTTGTGAATTGCCCAATTACTGGGCCAGTAATCTCAGCATCTTGTACTGAGACATATAATATAGAAATGCTGCTTGTTCAGCATTTGAGGCTTGGCTAATAAAATGCAGGAGAGACCAGATGGCCATTTTTTTGTTCTGTTTATTTTTTTCAATAAAAACAGTCCACAAGCAACATATAAATGCTTCAGCAGTATTAAGTTTCGTAGGAACTTTACTGTTAGTGAGAAACATCGTAATGATGTTTACCTAATTCATCTGATAATTTGACAATGTTAGTTTATAAGTTTTCTGCTTATCACAGGAAAGATGGATCCCACATCTATACATGGAATTTCCTTCTGATCATTTGCTGGTGCAGCACTAAATATTTCCAAGTTAAATGTGTTAGCATTATCTACTGGGATTTTTGATTCTGTTGGGTTGGATTACTTTGATATTAAATTGGTAACTTTAATATGATAAATATTAATAAGTACCAAATATTAATAGTTCCAGTAAGTACTATTGATCATGGATATTCCCTACTGTATGTAAGATTAAGTTTTATCACTGGACTGTGTGTTTGTGTTGTTAATTTTCCAACACGAACCACCTCTCCGTCTTCGGCTGTTGTTGGATATGGAACCTTGTTGATGGTGCACTCATCCCAGGATGGGCTGATTTGTTGGTTTCCAATGAGAATCATGGAGAGGCAGAAAAGCTTTAAAGGAATAAATACAATTTAAAACAAAATAGCAAATCATAATGTCTCCTCTGATAAAGCTACCTAATATTATAAGCACTTTGCTCGAGGACCTGGACATTTGGAATGACATCTTTAGTTTTAGTAAAACCTTATTATAAAGGCACTGTTTGATATGCTGGAAGCTGTGATGTGCACTTGGGTTTAAAGTAGCAATTAAATCATTACAATTCAAGCACTTAGAGGAGTATTAAGTAAAGGCTGCCAGCTTATACCTGCATTCCAATCTGGCACAGTAAACACGATCAATTGAACATGATAATGGCCTAGATGCTCATGTGGGCTGCTGTTATTTGTGCAGATGCTCAGTATAATTTTAGTGCCTTAGTGAAGCAGATAATAATAGGCTTTCCATAACAAAATATTTTAGGTACATTAACAGGATTAAAGTAAGAACATTGCTTGCACTTACATTACATACGTAATCGATGATGATTTGTGTGAACCTATGATTCTTAAGAATATTTCTGAGAGCAAGGCTCCTTCAGTAGATGGTAGTGGAGGCAAGATGCAGCATTTCTGAAAGTGTTTAATGCCGGTTTTCTGGGCTATTGTTAAAGGGATATTTAAAATGATATTTTTGAAATATACAGATTATTTTCTTTAATGTGAAGATATAGCCATGGATATTGGATGCTTATTCCACAGTTTGTTGAGAAAGTTCATCAGACTGCAGCTGCAAAAAAAGCTCTCCCACCCACTGCTTCAGCACAATGTTCTACTGCCTAAATGGCTTTATGATTTCCCAGCATGCTCTTTCCAGTAATGTGATTTTGCCTGGAAGTTATTCCATGAAATTAGTTTTCTGTCCAGTTACTTGTTTTTCTCCAGATGATATTGTAAAAATTTCTGGACATACCATGTTTGTTTAATTGTATAAATAATAAAGTAAAGTTCCAATTCAAAGATAGTTGATCAAAAAATGTGATGTGTAAATGAATAGTCTAAAAGTCTTCATTTTTAAAATTATAGTTAATTGTTTTTTTTTTGTTTACTTAGGGGGTAAATTGTGGTCGTATGTTTGCAAATTCCTCCAGAAAATGTCTGAAGAAAGCTTTAGGGCACCGGATCCAGGCAAGCATAGCTTCAAGGCACCTGCTGTACAAGATGATTTTACTGTGGAACAACTGAGTACCGAAGGGTTGGGCAGCAGCATCAGCTCTGGGTCAAGTGACCTTGGAAATGTACTTCAGGACCAACCTGTGAATAGTAATCTGACTTCAAGTTCACAGGATGACAGCAGTGCTCCAGATGAAGATGCTCAGGGCGATTCACACGAACTGTCAGGGTCAGCGTCATCAGATTCTGAAGCAGATGACGAAGAATGCACGAGTAGCTATCTTACATTGTGCCATGAATATGAGCAAGAGAAGACAGAACCCGACAACCTGCCCCCTGAAACCTTTTCAGAGGTGTCCGAGGATGTACGTCGATGTTCTGCAGACATAGGAATGGCCACAAGATCACATTCTCTTCTTAGTAATGACAGTCTTTGTTCCCCTACCACAATTCAGGAACTTCGATTTTTCACTGACGATATTAACATAGAAACCTTTAGTCCTACAGAGGCCTCTGAATCACTAAATCTGTCTAAAAATAGTCCAATGGAATTCTTCAGAATTGATAGCAAGGACAGTACAAATGAATTGCTAAGTCTTGATGTAGGAGAAAAAATCCAAGCTGAGAAAAGTGACTCAGAACAAAATTCTAATCTGGTACCTGAAAAGGATAACAAGAGTAATTTTGATGCTAGTAACATTAAACTAGATTCCACTGCATTTTTAGCCCTGGATAATTACAGCAGAGGATCCTCCAGTGATTCTGTACCAGTTATCTCCTTCCAGGATGCAGCAGGTGGGGATACAAGCAGCTGTGACGAGGGTAGGCCTGACCTATTAGTGAATTTACCTGGTGTTTCACAGGACGGGGAGGCAGTTGGAGTGTCTCTATCTGATAGATGCAGTGTGACCAATGGTGATAATTCTGAGAACAGGCTATATGAAAAACCTGATGTTTTACAGATTAATTATAATATTGATCATTGCATGAATTCTCAAGGAACACTGGAACTTATTTTACTAGATGAAGAAGCCTCTAGTGATGGAAAGATAGACAAGGTCTCAAGGCATCAAGTGCAGCTTCCTGAGAACAGAAAAGCAAAAGATCAAGAAGAGCAGCTTGATAACAGCATGTTCATTGGGAAAGAAATAGAATATAATTCCTTACTCCCTCTCACCCAATCATCATTTTTGAACATTGCATCTTATGACACCTTAAACATGACCCAGAGCAATCAAAATCTGAGCCCTGATCCTCAACTACATGATCTAAACAGCAATTATAATGCTATTTCAGATGAAGGTCCCTCCAATAACAAAGAACTTGCCCAAACAATGAAAGGAGTATTTACAGTTGAAGAGCAAGCATTTGGAGAACACATAGGGATCTGTGACCAAGGAACACAGGACAGCGTCTCACACTCAGAGAGTACAAGTGATACACCAGTAGCAGAGAAACTTATTGCAATAAGGACAAATGAGGACAACTTAGTTTCACATATGTTTAAAGATCTAGAAGAAAGATTTGTGCGAGCTTCCAATGCTCGTATTCCAGAGAGTTGTATTCAGCATTGGGCAGCAGAGATAGTCGTTGCTCTTGATGCACTTCATCGAGAAGGAATCATATGCCGCGATTTGAACCCAAACAACATCTTGCTGGATGGCAAAGGTCAGGAACTTTTGCAAATGCATTTTTTTTTCTCCGATATCTTTTTCTGTTGCTTACTTGCCTCCAATTAAATGAGTAGGCGTTTTATCCTATAATTAGTATCTTCATTTCCTGTCTGAAGCTTCAGTTCCAGTGCAGTGAATTCACCCACAGTAATAGCTTCTAGTGCTTAATGATGCCATTATTCTTAATGATACTGTTTTTAAGCTACAAAAGAATAATTACAGTTCACTTCTACAGAAAATGTAGGAAAAAATTGTTTTGATTTCTCATGTCATTTTGTTTTTAGGACACATTCAACTAACATATTTTAGCAGATGGAGTGAGGTTGACGATTCCTATGACAGCAGTGCCATAGAGAAAATGTACTGCGCCCCAGGTTAGAACACTTAGTTGCATATAAAGTACGCTGTTCTCCTTGCCTTCTGTGTATTATGCAAGCCACATACCTTTCTTTATATGTGCAGTCTATTTGGTATGCAAAGCATTTTTTTGTAATTAAAAAGTGTGACATGGGTTGAATTTATAATTTTCTAAAAAGCATTTACTTATGTAAATTTATATTGAATGGAAATCTCATGTTTAAAAAATCTTTATTTACTCCATGTTTCCCTGAAAAGAAAGTTTTAAAACTTAAAGAGGGGTAACTTTAATTAGAAGTTAGTTAAATATATCTGCTTGAACAGTAAATACTTAAATCACTTGGAAGAGGAAATGAAAAGAGGAATATGGTGTACATTGGCTTTCAGAAAGCCTGCGGCAGGGACTCTTCTTGAGAATATAAAAACCAAACAATAGAAAGTAGTAACCAAAGGCAGTTGAAGTGCATAATAAAGGAAGGCTGCAAATTAGGAATGGTAACCCAATCATGTCTGCTTCTAAGCCAGCCAGTTGTGTTACAACAAGAATCTGCCTTTCCATCACTATATATCCATAGTTTTTTTTTAATTTCAACTGTTTTTAGATCTATGTTGGTTAATTAGTGTAAGTGCCAGTTGTTAGAGGTTTATCAAAAGCATTTCAAGTTGGGTGGGAAGAGGTGGATCCAGGAGCTCGATGTTAATGCTGTAAAGTTGATGGTTCTTTGATTTGGCCGTGATAACATAGCTGGGAGAAAGCCAGTACAAGCCGAGCTTTTCATGCTGTGTGGCTTGCTGCTAGCTGAGCTAAACCAGGAGGGGAAGCATTCAAGGTGAGATGGTTTAGCCCATGAGAAGCTGTTTGGAAATTTCATGAAGAATCTGAAATCAAATTAGGTTGAAAGAAAACCTAAAGGTGTGTGGAATACTTATACTAAGTGGCTGAGCTCAAATCTGTTGGGAGAAAATGAAACTAAACCCCAGTGGAAGTCTATCAAGGTGCATAGCAAGGCTCAGGTTCCTGAGAGAGTACAGGGAAATTTATTAGCTGGCTTTCTGGCAGAAAATGTGCCATTTTCCCCATCTTATTTTCTGATTTTATTCGATATATTTAGTGTTTTATGCATATCTTTGCATTTATCTTTAATATTGATATGCGACTGGCATACAACAAGCAAATTAATTTTTTGAAAAGGAGATTTTGCCTCCCAATAAAGCATGAAGACATTTTGTGATCAAGCGGTTTATTAATCAGCCAATTTTATCTAAAATGTTTAAACTCTCAATGCTGCTGCTTAAATTTACTTTGAACTTTGAACTTTTGTTCATTAGCATGCAATCAGATTCAATTCTACATTTGTACCATATGTTCTCTATTAACCATTTCTTGAATTACTTATCATACAATAACAATGATAAACTTCCTTTTAGTTGTAATACTGAGTGTTAACAAAATAATTGAGCTAATGTATATATCACCTTCTTCGGAGGAAATAAGTTTTGAGATGAATTATACCATAAATTCTGATATCAACAGATTATTAGGAAGAGTTGCAGTATCATTCTTTAATTTTGTGTAGTTTTTATACCATGCTTCAGGAATTAAAAAGCGCTATTTTATGGTACAGAATTGGAAAGTACTGGTAATATTCTGGAATTCAGACGTTATGGACTGACCAATACCTAACAATTTGCATGCATGAAACATTCATTTATTTTTATTTCTCTCTGCAAAAATGGTGTCTGAACTGCTGACTCCTTCCAGTTGTTTGCCAGATTTCCAGCATCTGTGGATTGTGTTTTTTAATTTTTCTTTATGGTATTGGGGTAGAAAAGAATATGCTTTAATTTACCTAATGTTTTTCTTCAGCACTCCATGGTTTAGAATAACTGTTTTCAGAATTGAATTTAGTATTTGTAGCAGCATTTTTCTCCCATTGTTGGAATAATTTACTGCTCTTCAAAGTAATTTAATTTGTTTATCCTTTTATTGGATTCTATGAATCAAGTACTAAACCAAATAAAACCTGTAAACATGACACTACTTCTCATCACTGCTCCATGAATTGTTAGGTGTATAGTCTAAAAATTAGAGTAAGAATGGGTTCTCTGACCAGATTGACCTTAATTTAGTCTGTTTTCCTGGTGTATAGAAAGTAAATTCACATATACAGTAACATTTTTGAGACTGTATTATCAGTAAGACATCAGTTACACTTTCAGTATTATTCTTTGTTTTTTTCCATTCCCATTCATTTTTATCCTATCTGCTCACATTGCCCCCGGCTATTCTTGATTGTTGTATTTAGTACTGTTGTTTTCTTACAAATGCTCAGATTGTGTCCCTCAGTAGGAAGACTGAGTAGCAGGAAATGGATTGAATCTAAGGTAATTCGAACAGCCTTTATTTAGTCCATAGAAGTAGGGACAGGAGTAGGCCATTCAGCTTCTGGACCATGCTCCTGTATTCCGTAGGATTATGGCTGATCTGACATTTCTCAAATACTTTCCCAATCTTTACTCATAATCCTTGATTCAGTGACTAATTAGCAATCTATCCTTAAATTTGTACAAGGTCTCATCGTGTCTGCAGTAATGACAATCCTTCGAGGGAAGAAATTGTTCCTAATTTCAGTCCATAAGTAGGTTTCCCTTATTCTGAGACTGTTCTCTCTGGGCTTAGACTGAACCAAGTGAAGAAGCATTCTCTCAAACATTAAGAATCTCATGTCTTTCATCTCTTAATTTTCTAAACTCTATTGAATTGAGTCTCGGAGTGTTTGACTTTTGCCTGAGGACAAGCCCTACAAGGCTGAGAATATCGTAGTGAACCATATGCCTCCAGAGGAATATTAATCTTTAAATAGGGGGACAAAATTATTTGCAGTTTTCCAGATATTGTCTCACTGTGCCATATATATAGTTGCAGTAAGACTCCAGTCCTTTTGAACTAGGAGCCAACATTTCATTGGCCTTCCCTATAACCTACTGCACTTGTGTGCTAGCTTTGTGTTTCATATGTAAGGAACACAACCCTCCCAATCCCTCTGTAGCTTCTCTCTATTTAAATAATTCTAGTTCCTTTCCTTGTAAAATGAGCGACTTCATATCTTTCCATGTTATCCTCCATTTGTCAACTTTAACGCTCATGCATCTATTCAACTACTTTACATTAGTTTCTATCCACCGAGTTTGTTCTCCATCTCTCTCCCCCTCTCTCTCAACCTCACTCTCCACATCGCTCTCGCCCCCTCTCTGCCCCCACCTCTCCGCTCCCACTCCCTGCCCCTCCCACCATGCCCCCTCTCTCCAACCCCCACTCCGACCCCCTCCCCGCACTCTCTCCCCCCAACCCTCACACACATGAATATCCAGTGGATTCCAGTTAGTTAGGCCATTGGTCAATCAGAGCATCTGTTTATTTGAGCCAACTCTTAAAGAACAAAACAAAATGGAGAAGCTGGTCGGGTCACTATGCCACTTAATTGGGGCAGGAGATTGTTGCCCAACAGTTTCTAACTGGCATCAGTTGATGCACTAGCTTAACCATTACACACTACAATGTGCTTGGAGTGATCGGCTTTTAAATAGCATCAATTGATAGATAGATAGATACTTTATTCATCCCCAAGGGAAACTCAACATTTTTCTAGTGTCCCATACACTTATTGTAGCAAAACTAATTACATACAGTATTTAATAAATGATGTGCATCTAAAATCACCCTCCCAAAAAGCATTAATAAATAGCTTTTAAAAAGTTTTTAAAAAGTTTAAAAAGTTGTGTGTTTGCGTTCAAAAATCAGTGATTTTTGTCAGCAATAGTTAACGAGAAATAAGCAGTGCAAGATTTCGGAACAGTTTTGTTTTCCGTGGTTTGAAGCCAGAACAGTTGAGAATGAAAATGGAACAATTTCAGTACTTCAACAAGTTGTGGAATTACAAAGAATTTGAAGGTATCTTGAATGTTACAGTGAAACTGAAGATTTGGATGATTCAGTGGTCTAAAGCTTTGTATGGAGATAGTCCATTACCCGCACTAGGTGGCTGTGTGATTTTGTTAATTTACAGTCAATCAAAAGACCATGGCATATGGATTCCTTTGGTGCTAACTATTAGGAAATAATACAGTTTTATAGTACTGTAAAAGTATTGGTAGTGTTCTAATTTGTTCAGTATTTCACTTAAATACATAAGCTGTTAATCAGCTAAGCAGTAGTTTGCCTTTTTTAAATTCTCTTTAACTATTTCCATGAAATTTTGGCTAATTGGGCAGCCACTTAATTGGGTCAAAATGTGTCCCAATTAACCGGAATCCATCGTGTGTATACAGTATTGTGTAAAAGTCTTTAGGCACACATACAGTATATAGCTGGGATGCCCAAGACTTCTGCACAGCACCATATTTGTCAACATAGAGCAGAGAGTGAGTTTGCAAATCTGGCAGGAGCAAAGGATGTTGGGAATGGTGAGGGTGGAGTACTGTGTGAGGGATGGGGGACAGAAGGCAGAGGAGGAGTGCCAGGGGCAGGTGCAGACACACCCTACCCGGACACACCAGGCAAGGTCATTTGATTCCAAACAATTGGTGTATTGATCATTACAGAATGTCTCTCTGGTGCTTCCCACTCCCTCCCCTCTCCCTTCCCCTTTCCCAACCATGACTCCCCTCTCCCTGTCCCCCTTTGCTATACTTAGTCTGCAATAGAGACTCGCATCAGAATCAGGTTTATCATCTCTTATGAAATTAGTTTTGTTTTTGTGGCAGCAGTAAAGTGCAATACATAATATTATGACACTACGGTGCAAAAGTCTTAAGCATCCTAACTATATACATGTGCTTATTTTAAATTTAAAATAAATTAAAATATACATATGTATTAATGCATGAATATGTATTTCCGTATGTAGTGATACAGTGCAGATTATGCCCTTCCATCTCTTTAAGCCACCTGGTATGTCTTAGGAGGAAACTGGAGCATGTGGGAAAAACCCATGGGTTCCATGGGGAGGATGTACAGAGACTCCTCACAAAACGGTGCCAGAATTGAACTTTGAACTCCTAAACGCACCAAGCTATAATAGCATTGCCCTAACTGCTACACTACAGTGGTGTGTGTATGTACATATACAGTGCCTTGAGACAGTACTCAGCCCCCACAACAATTTTAATATTTTCTTGTCTCATTTTCTAAGTTTAAAATATACTGAAGTAGCATTATTTGAGCTTATCTTCAAAACATTGTGCATCATGTCAAATCAAAGAAAAAAGTTCAAAACCTGTCAACAATTTAGTAAAAATTAAAAGCAAAATTATGAGGCAGAAAAAGTATTAATCGTCCTTTGTAACTAGTACACTAACTTTCCTCATGTGCAATACGGTATATTACCTTACCAACTCACCCAGTTAGTTGATGTAGTAAATAAGAGGATTATCAGAATCAATACCCCCCCCCCCCCACCGTCTATAAGGTCAAACACTGTAGCAGATTTTCCACAGATCAAACCAAAATGAAGACAAATAGCATTCAAGGCAAGTCAGGCAAATGATAATAGAGAAGCACAAATCTGGGGGAGGGTACAAGACCATCTCAAAGGCACTGAACTTACCTCAGAGCACAGTGCTGTCCATTGTCGAAAAAGTGGAAAAAATATGAAACCACAACCACACTGCCTAGATCATGCCACCCCTCTAAACATAGTCACCAGGGAAGAATGGCACTTGTCAGAGAGGCACTGTGATGCCAACAGTCACTCTGAGGGAGCTGCAAGATTCAGTGGCTGCAACTGGAGATGAAGTTCATGGCTCCACAATCTCTAAGCCTTGTACAAAAGGGGTATTTACGCAAGAGTGGCAAGGAAGAAGCCCAAGCTGAGAAAAGATATCCTTGCCATCAAGACTTTGTCAAGTGTCCTTTGGAAGATACTCTAAAGATGTGGTCAGATGAGACTAAAGTGGAATTTTTTGGCTTCAACTCTATATGGCATAAATTTAATATTGCACATCAGCCAAATAACTCCATCCCTACTTTAAATATGGTGGAGCTAGCATCGTGCTACGGAACTGCTTTTCAGCAGCATGGACTGGAAATCTGGTTAGGATTAATGGGAAGATAAATGCAGCTAAATACAGAGAGATCCTGGATTAAAACCTGCTAGCCTCTGCCAGAAAGCTTAAACTGGGAGGAAGCTTGTCCTTCAGCTGGACAACAACCCAAATCACTCTGCCTGAGCAACTGTGGTGCGGCTTTAAATGAAGTAAATAATGTCCTTAAGTGGCCCAGTCAGTGTTCTAACCTTAACCCAATCTAGTACCTCTGGCAAGACCTCAAGCTTACTGTCCACCACTGCTCCCCAATAAGCCTAGCACAGCTTGAGCAATTTTGCAAGGAGGAATTGGCAAATCTTGCTCCATCATGTTGTGCAAAGCTAAGGGATACTTCTCCAAAAGAATACTGGCTGCAATAGCTGTGAGAGGTGATTCAACTAAGTACTGAGCAAAGGGGGATGAATACTTTGAACTGCTGACATTTAAGTCTTTTAATCTTTAGTTTTTCATGCTTTATAATTTTCCCTGTTTTTGGGCTCCACTGCGAAAAAATGGATTCACAAATAAAAATTGTCAGTTAAATTGATCAAAATCCCTGGTTGATTTCTGTGTTGATTTCACCCATTTCTGTGAAAAAAAAATATATATATGAGGAGCAGAGGGACCTTAGGATTTAGTCCCTCGATCCCTGAAAGGAGCAGTCATAGGTGGATAGGGTAGTGCCGAAGTCTTTTTGGGATACTTCCCCTCATTCCCTGTAATATAGAGTATATGATTTGGACTTAAAACATTAGGTAGGTTGCACTTGAAGTATTGTGTGCAGTTCTGCTCACCACATTATTGGACGAAGACTGAAGCACTTCAGAGGGTGCAAAGGAGATTCATTAGGATATCGCCTCAATAGGAGCACTTCAGTTCTGAAGCAAAACCAGACAGGCTACTTTTGTGTTCACTGGAGTGGAGGAGGCTGAAGGGTAATCTGACAGAGGTGATGGGTAGTATAGAAGGTAAGGTATCTTCTTCCCCCATGGAGAGGTGCCTAGGACAGAAGGGCATGGTATTAAGGAGAAAGATTGGAAGCTTATAGAACTTAGAACAGCACAGCACAGGAATGTCTGCACAACTCATGACGCCAATACAACTAATGCTGTCTCTCTGCATGCGATTTGTAACCTTTTATCTCTGCCTATTCACGTGTTTAAATGCTGCTATCAGATCTGCTTCTTCCACCTCCCTTGACTGCTCGATCCCGAGATCTACCACACTCTGTCTGAAAGAAAAGAGCTTGTCTCACAAATTCCCCTCTCACTTTAAACCTATACCCTCTAATTTTTGTCGTTTTTAATCACAGGAAAAGGACTGACTTTGTATCCTATCTATGCCTTACAGAATTTCATATACTTATATCAGGTTTTTGCTCGGACTCTCACTTTAGTGAAAACAATCCAAGTTTGTCCAACCACTCTTTATGGTTTAATACCGCTAACCAGATAAAATCTTGTTGAGCCTCTTTTGCAGCCTCTCAAATACCTCTACGTCCTTTCTGTAAAGGTATGCAGTACTGCTTCTGCAGTCTAATTAAAGTTTTCTACAGTTCCTATAAAAAGTATTCACCCCTCTTGGAAGTTTTCATGTTTTAGTTTTTTACAACATTGAATCATTGGATTAAATGTGGCGCTTTTTTTTACACTAACCAACACAAAAAGGCTCATGTCAAAGTGAAAACAGATTAATAAAGTGATTTACATTAATTACAAATATAAAACACAAAATGATTGATTGCATAAGTACTCACCCCCTTCAAGTCAGTATTTAGTACAGCACCACACACAGAAAATGCTGGATGAACTGAGCAGGCCAAATGTGCAGATTTGCACATTACCAGCATCTGCAGCTTTTCTCTTGTTCTGTATTTAGTAGATGCACCTTTGGCACCAATTTCAGCCTTGAGTCTGTGTGGATATGTCTTTATCAGCTTTGTACAGCTAGGCACAACAATTTTTCCCCTTTCTTCTTAACAAAACAGCTCAAACTCAGTCAGATTTGATGGGGATTGTGAATGAACAGTCCTCTTCAAGTCCAGCCACAAATTCGCAATTGGATTGAGGTCTGCACTCTGACTTGGCCACTCTAGGACATTAACTTTGTTGTTCTTAAGCCATTCCTGTGTAGCTTTGCTCAGGGTCTTCTCCCAAGTTGCAGTTCTCTTGCAGACTGCATGAGGGTTTCCTCCAGGATTTCCATGAATTTTGCTGCATTCAATTTACCCTCTACTTGCTCAAGCCTTCCAGGGTCTGCTGCAGTGAAGTACCTCCACAGTATGATGCAGTCACCACCATGCTTCACGGTAGGGATGGTGTGGTTTTGGTGATGTGTGGTCTTTGGCTTACACCAAACATAGCATTTAGTCTGATGGCCAGAAATCTCAATTTTGGTTTCATCAGACCATAGAACTCTCTTCCAGCTGACTTCAGAGTCTCCAACATGCCTCCTGGCAAACTTCTATAAAGCTGTGACTGATGAAGCACCCAGGGCAATGGTTGTCGTATGTGCAGTTTCTCCCATCTCAGCCACTGAAACTTGTAACTCCTCCAGAGTTGTGATAGTTCTCTCGGTGGCCTCCCTCACAAGTCCCCTTCTCACACAGTCACTCAGTGCTTGAGGATGGCCTGCTCTAGGCAGATTTAAAGCTGCGCCATATTCTTCTCATTTCTTGATGTTTGACTTAACTGTACTCCAAGGGATATTCTGTGGCTTGGGATCTCCTGACTTGTGCTTTTTGATAACCTTTTTGCAGAGTTGCTTGGAGTGTTCTTTTGTCTTTGTGGTGTACTTTTTGCCAGGATGCTGACTCTCCAGCAGTTTGACCTTCCAGATACAGGTGTATTTTTAATACATTCAGTTGGAACACAGGTGATCTTCATTTAACTAATTATTTGACTTTTAAGACCAATTAGCTGCACCAGTGAGGAATTTGTATGTCATATTAAAATTGGTGAATACTTGTGCAATCAATTATTTTGTGTTTATATTTGTAATTAATTTAGTTCATGTTGTGGAGATTTGTTTTCACTTTGACGTAAAAGAGTCTTTTCCTGTTGATCAGTGTCAAAAAAGCCAAATTAAATCCACAGTGATTCAATGTTGTAAGCAATAAAACTTGAAATCTTCCAAGGGGAGGTGTTGACTACTTTCTATCGACACTATACAACTGCAACCTCCCAACTCAAAGCCTTGACTCATTGAGTCATGTATGCCACCTTTTATCATCCTAGCCTCAGGAAGTTAAGGACTTGCACCCCAAGATTTTTCTGGAAATCAGTGGTCTTGTTGGCCCTGCCAATCACTCAATACTTTCCTTCTGTATTTGACCTCCCAAAGTGAATCATCACATATTTGTCCTCCTTAGCTACCATTTGCCATTTTTCTACCCATATTTCCAACTGACCTCTATCCTGCTGTAACCTTGACACCCTTCCCCACTGTCTACGACTCGCCGGCAATCATTGTGCATCTGTGAACTTACTAATCCGATCAGCTACAAAGTCATCTAATATACCAGCACTGCTTCTTGTGGAATACCACAAATCACACATCTTAATGCAGACATGTTTAAGTTGTTGCACTTTGAAGGGACAAACCAGGGTAAGATTTGTAAATGGTAGGGCTCAGAGGGTTGCAGCAGAACAAAGGGATTTGAGGATATAGATCATTAAATCATGGCATTGAGTTACAGGAGTTGAAGTTGTACAAGACTTTGGTGAGGCCAAATTTAGAAAATTGTGTGCAGTGCTGGTCACCCCCCTGCAGGCAAGATATAAATAATCTTGGAAGAGTCCAGAAAAAAAATGATATGGATGTTGCCAGGACTTGAGGTACTGAGTTAAAGGGAAAGCTTGAATAGGTTCGGACTTTATTCAATAGAGTGGCGGAGATTAAGAGGAATTCTTATAGAAGCATTCAGAGTTATGGGGGACATAGTTAGGGTGAATATATGCACACTTTTTCCCTTCAAGTTGGGTGAGACTAGACCTAGGGGTCATTGATTCAGGGTAAAAGGTGAAATATTCAAAGGGAGAACTTTTTCACCAGGATGAGTATAGAATAAGGTGCCAGCAGATGTGGTGGATGCAGTTTCCATTGCAACACGGGTGAGAGGGGTTTGGAGGGATATGATCCAGGTGGAGGTCGATAGGACTAAGCAGAGGATTGGGTCAGCATGGAATAGTTGGGCCAATGGGCCTGTTTCTGTGCTATAGTACCTATGGCTCTATGACCTCCAATCAGAGAAACAGCCCTACCACTAGCCCCTGTACTTGTTCAGAGGAGACCTGTGGGGACCCTCTTTCATACAGAAGGTGTTAGGAGTCTGGACTATACTATCTGAAGAATTGATGGACATTTAACAAGCATCTAGACAAATACTTGAATCACTGAAGATATAGAAAATAATGGATCTAATGTCGCTAAATGTTCTGAGTGCTATTTGCTTACCTTTGTTGTTTGCATGATTTGTTTTTTCTCTCTCTGCATTGGGTGTTTGATGGTCTTTTTTAAGTGGTTGTTTTGAGGTTTCTTTGTGGCTGTCTGTAAGGAGATTAATTTCAAGGTTGAATAATGATATAGTTTGATAGTAAATATACTTTGATACAATGCCACATTTACAGTGGTGCTAGAAAATTTGTGAACCTGTAGAATTTTCTGTTTCTGCATAAATATGACCTAACATGTGATCAGATCTTCATGCAAGTCCTAAAACTAAATAAAGAGAACAGATGAGACAAAAGTTGAACTTTTTGGCAGAATTGCACATTGAGACGTTGGAAGTAAAAGGGCACTGCACACCAGCACCAAAACTTCATCCCAACTGTGAAGCATGGTGGAAGGAGCATCATGGTTTGGGGCTTCTTTGCTGCCTCAGGGCCTGGACAGCTTGCAATCGTTGAGGGAACAATGAATTCAAAATTGTATTGACATTTTACAGGAGAATGTCAGGGTAGCAGTTTGTCACCTGAAGCTTAATTGAAGTTGGATGATGTAATAAGACAATGATCCGAAAGACAAGAGTAAGTCAATAACAGAATAACCTAAAAAGAAAATTTGTGTTTTAGAATGGCCGAGTCAAAGTCCTAACCTTAATCCTATAGGGATGTTGTGGAAGGACCTGAAGCAAGCAGTTCATGTGAGGAAGCCCACCAACATCCCAGAGTTGAAGCAGTTTTGTAAGGCGGAATGGCCTAAAATTCCTCCAAGCCGATGACCGGGAAGATCAACAGTTACGGAAACGTTTGGTTGAAGTTATTGCTGTACAAGGGGGTCACACCAATTACTGAAAGCAAAGGTTCACATACTTTTTCCAATGAATATATGTAATATTGGATCATTTTTCTCAGTCACTAAATGAACAAGTGTGATTTTTTTGTTATTTATTTAATTAGATTCTCTTGATCTTGTTTTAGGACTCTGTGAAGATCTGGTCACATTTTAGGTCATATTTATACAGACATTGAGAAAATTCTACAGGGTTCGCAAACTTCCTGGCACCACTGTAAGTTTGCTAATGATGCCACTGTTGCTGGCAGAATTAAAGGCAATAACAGATCAGCATATAGGAAAGAGAATGAAAATCTTGCTGAGTGGTGCCACAAAAACTTCTCAGACAACGTCAGTACATGATGTTTTTTATTTGCACAATTTGTCTTCTTTTGCACATTAATTGTTAGTTTGACTTTGCTTATGTATATTTTTTCATAAATCCTCTGGTATTTCTTTACTTTTCATGTAAATAACTGATAGAAAATGAACCTCATTGTAACATCTGTACTTTGATAATAAATTTACTTTGAATACGTAGCACTGACGTGAAGGGATGTAGAGTCTGCCTTTGTGCCGTATGACTCTATAACTGTTGTATTCCCAGAGTTGCCAACCTGATAATTGGTTGATAGATTAATTAAAATATTTACTATCTAGAACTACTAAATTTATGGTTCATATTTAAGTGTTTTGTTTAACCTGTCAATGCTACATTTTTCTTTGGAAAAAGATTTATTGCATTTGGTCAGATGGTGTGATCAAGTTATTATCCAAGAGGTGGTTAATTTTCACCTCTTGAAATAGTTGGGATCAGAACAAACTTTAACAGTTTTTTAAACAACTGTTGTGGGCAGCTTAATGAAGTTTTTTCTTTCTGTGGATGGTATGCTAGCAGGAGTCAGACCAGGCAGGCAGTCAGTCATACAGCTTTCAGGAAAGAGCTGTAATAACAGCAAGTAGCCTGCAGGAGATGTCATGCACCACTTGTGAAATTACTGTCAGCAATGCACAGAACTGGTGTTCACAGAAAAGAACAGTTGGCGCAACAGCCTTGAAGTAAATTATTAACTGGACAGAAGATGTTACAGATTGACTCAGGATTAAATACTTAAGTGCAGAAAGCCCATTAACTCTGACTTTCCAATATGAGAATATTGAAAGCTCCCAGTTGGAGCATTAATTCAGTGTTATATATTTAAAGATGCATACATGCAACAAAATCCATATCCATTGAAACCTGAAGGAGTGGTGTATAAATATATCTGGTAGTTTTATACAATCAGTTTTCTGTCTGGCATTTAAGCATTTGAAATATATACGATTGGAGAGGGTAAGTATAACAGTGGAAGAGAATAAAAGCTGTATTTTTATAAGATCAAGTTAGCTCTATTTATGGATTTTGACATTAGCTTCTTGCACATTACAAGTTTCTAAATATGTTGCTGCTCCTCCCCTTTAAATTATTATTTTTCAGATGACAGCACATCTCAGTAATCTAAGGTGACCTTGTACCCTTTTGTCTTGTAGTGTGTGCTATTAATAACTTGTTAGTGACCCACATTCATGTAACAAATACCTTCAGATGTGTGTTATCAGCCCAGTATAAAAACTGAGAATAGACTGATATGCCTCTTGTTTCAGAGGCATGTATTCTCATAACCAGGATTTTGCCTAATGCAATCTAATTCAGCAGCTGAATAAATTTGCTCTGTCTGTAAAGCACTGCTTTACACATTTGTTTAAACGTAACATCATCAATTTGTGTTTTGCTATAATTTTGAAATTAACTAGCATACTATCTACAATCATCTCTAGAAGGTGACATTCCAGATATTTTTGAAATAGTTCATGAGAAGCCAAGCCCAATTATCCTGCTTGCAGATCAGAGAGAACAGCAGATAGGACACCTGTGCTTCCTCGCAAAAGGAACTGAGTTGAAATGAAGTAGAATTAAAAATGTAGGCTAATTGCTGTACCAACATTAAAAATGGGAGATGACAGAATTGTCATTTTGGTAAACATGAATGCAAATATTCTTTTGAAAGTGTCATAAAACTGGAATATTAAAGTTACCAGAAGTTTTTGCAGATTATTTTTGTGTCTAGACTAAACTTACAACTGCGTGAAGGCGAAAGGTGATTTTATTTTGATGGCAGTGTTGTTCTGCTCCTGACATCCAGATGCATTCAGCATATGCTTAGCTCGCTCAAATATATCACCACCTTACACCTTACACCTTACCGCCTTACCTATCATTACAATTATTTGGCTCTTTCCTCTTGATTGTTTGAATTTATCTGAAAGTCCTAATGCTGCGACTTTAATTTGACCCTGCTAATTTTATATATTCTTCCTCCAACATCAATATGAATTGCAAATATAAAGTTCAGTCTTGTATTCTTATTTTGATCTATTTATTATCAGGTTTTTATATAGTACGGGCCAATAGACGTCAGAAAATTGGGGTGGGAGTAAATATCGGCGTCAATTTTCTGGTGGAGGGATGCTGAGGGAACTTGTTCAGAGAAATGATTGAGTCACATTAACCTATATACTGTATAATTGAATATGGGACACTGCACCCTGTGGCTTTGGTGGTTCCTGGGTATATGTAGAAGCTTGATTGGAAGAGGCAAGTATTTAGTATGCCTGAAATGTGGCAAAAAGGTGCCAAGTATAAGAGAATATTATTTTAAGGGGAAAGGTGAAAAGGTCAAATAATTACTAAGTAATGTGACTACATAGTAGTATTTAAAGTTAGAGAAATTTTGCTTTTCTGTCTGTTGCAAATAGATATTGGGAGACTTTGCTTTTACGTTCTTAATCCCCAGAGGGCTACAATATTGACATCCAGTGAGAGGAAATATGCCATTTTAAAATACAAGTGGGGAAAATTTGCATTTAAGCAATCTTCATACAACAGCTTATCTATTCTGTTTCACGAGACCTCCTTCCACGATTTCTATTTCCATCTGAAAGAACTACAGATAAAGGCATGACATACCTTAGTGTTTTGATTTTTTCAGGGTAGTTTTGTTATCTTAATTTTTTTGCAATCAGTGGTGATGCAGGTAAATGGATTTGAAAACGCTGGTGGTTGTAGCTAGGTTGATATGGCCTACATATTGAATAGTGTTGTCAGCATGGTCACTCTGATCTGTCAATCCATTAAGCTTACTTTGGTGCCAAATGGAGTAATGAAATTTCTTTATTTATATAAGGACCTAATAATTAAGTTAGTATAGCTTCAAGTGGAGAAGATCTTATTTGGTCCTCTACTGTTTCTTTGAGGAGAAACAGGTCAAACCAGCTATAGCAATCATGGCGCTTACTTACCTTTCAAAATGTACTTGATAAGCTTAACTGTGAGAATTACAAATGAAGCTGAAGGTTGAGAGCAAAGTTTGGCTATCTATAAAATAAACTGGATAAACAGCAGAAAATTAATTTCAGTAATACAGTATGTATGTGGGGAGGGCTGTGTCAGCTTTGGGACAACTGCTGTTTCTAATTTTATAATGATGACTTGGAAACTCCATGCAAATTGGTTAAGCCCAGTGCCCAGAAAGAATAGATAGATTTTAGCAGATTATGATCGGGCTGAACAATAACAAATAAATTTTAATGTGGGCAGTGTAAACTGTTGAACATAGGATGGATAAATATAAAATGTAAAAAGTGTAACATTGAAATTGTAGTTGATATTGAAAGAGTCTTTGTGAATTCAGTCTTGTGCAACCAATGAAGAGCAGAAATTAACAAAATCAATGGAACTGCAAAAATAAAATAACAATACCAGTTCAAGACAGTTGTGATTAAAGTTGTACAGGTACAAGTCAGGAAATATTATTTAAAAAATTGCCAGTCAGAGCTGTTTGCCAGCATGTACTGAAAGGAAAGGCAAAATTAGCATATTCAAGTCTTATTGAGTTGAAAAAAATTTAAGCTTTGGAAGTATAAAGAGACTAGTATAAAGAAGCAAATAAAAAGTATCCTTGGGTTTGATATCAGGAGATTGCTTTTACATTGTGGATAATACTTGGAATGAATTTCTGAACTCTAAAATTATTTAAGGAAAACAACTTGTATTTACATAGTATCTTTCATTTTCCTTTCAAGACATGCCAAAGTGATGTACAGCCAATGATGCATTTTTATATCCAGTCACTGTTGTAACGTACGAAATGTGGCAGCCGTTAAGGTGGGGTAAATGACCTTCATCAATCATGAGTGATTCAGTAGGTTATACATAGAGAACAGCCGAAGGTAAGAAATTTCTCCTCTGTTGTATATGCTAAATGAGTAATATGCTTCCGAAATACTATTCCATTTGTCAATGGAACTGAACATCTAGAGTGGGGTTCAATGCACGTGTGTCATCACATCGCTCATTTGGTGCATGCAAAAGAGGACGAAATTTAACCATGAAATCCCTCCCAACTGCTAGGCTGTTTACTCTGTACTCAAATTAAAGGCCTTTCATTGATAAATAATGGTTCTCAGTGTTAGTATTACAACAGATTAAAAACTGGAATTAATCATCAATGTACCCACAGCTGAAATTGCTCTGCTTTTCACAGTGGGTTATAACTAATGACACTAAAACTGGATTTTGTGATATTGACAATTGCCTGTTCAATATACCTTTTTGAGACTAAAGAACTTTGCAGTTAATGCTATTTCTGGGCCAGCTTAATTCTTTCTTGTTTGAAAATGGGAGTAAACAGATAAGCCTTGCTTAGTATTCAAGACTACAGGGAAGTGGCTGTGAAGAGGAGAGGATGTTCTTTAAAATAATATTTCTAAGAACAATAGATTTGTTTTCTGAAATAGAAAAAGCTGTTCTTCCTTTACTGGAATTGAACAAAATAAGTCACTTGAAGTGTGTGCTAAGCTAAATAATTAATGACATCTCTTGGTCTCTGTAACCTGTTTTGATGTGGACTCTTTTGGGGAAGCTGCAGTGACTTAGTGGGAAGTGTGTAGTTTCTTCCTTTGCATGAAAACATTTTTCTTAAAGGACAGGTGGAACTCCTTCATCTAAAAACAGAAGTTCCCTACCATGCCTAGAATTGAGAAATGTTTTACTTCAACTACAGTCTTCCTCTTTCGAAGTTGACATTGTCATTTATTTGGCTCTCACTCAAATTATATAATACACTCACCAGCAAGTGCACAGTACTTCAATAATAAGACACTGTGAGTTAACCCATTCACATTAAGAATGTAAAAGATTTCTTGTGGCCCATATGTGAAAAAGTATTCTGGCTGTTCTACATTGTAGTAGATTCAGGGATTGTGGAATGTGTCAAAAAGCCAGTTCGACAGCGAAACATTGGCTAGTTTCGCTTTTGAGAATTCAATATTAATCAATAATTAAATGATGTTTTGTCATCGAAATGAATACAAATTAAAATTATTTGTGTTGAGTTTGTTTCATAAAGCCAGTAGTGATTTTGGTGGTGTATGGGAGACCCTTGCCTCCTGTGAGTAAATGTGTATTGAATTGACATTTCTTACATCCTTTACATGTATGGGGAGTAAAAATCTTTACGTCATGTCTCCGTTAAATGTGCAATGTGCAATCATAGTAATTTTTAATAAATAGAACAGTCAATGTAGTATAGAGTACACTCAAATCAGTGAGTTCATCAGTCTGATGACCTGGTGGGAGAAGCTGTCCCAGAGCCTGTTGGTCCTGGCTTTTATGCTGCGGTACAACTTCCTGGATGGTAGCAACTAGAATAGATTCTGGTTGAGGTGACGCGGGTCCCCAATGATCCTACGGGCCCTTTTTACACACCTGTCCTTATAAATGTCCTGAATCATGGGAAGTTCACAACTACAGATGCACTGGGCTATCTGCACCATTCTCTGCAGAGTCTTGAGATTAAAGGAGGTGCAGTTCCCATACCAGACAGTGATGCAGCCAGTCAGGATGCTCTCAATTGTGCCCCTGTAGAAAGTTCTTAGGATTTGGGGGCCCATACCAAACTTCCTCAACCATCTGATGTGAAAGAGGCGCTGTTGTGCCTTTTTCACCACACAGCCGGTGTGTACAGACCACGTGAGATCCTCAGTGATGTGGATGCTGAGGAACTTAAAGCTGTTTACCCTCTCAGCCCCAGATCCATCGATGTCACTAGGGGTTAGCCTGTCTCCATTCCTCCTGTAATCCACAGCCAACTCCTTTGTTCATAGTAGTATGAGTAAACTTATCGTACATACAGTTGAAGTAATATGTGTTGATGCCATCACCTTGGGCCACCTTTATTGGGCATGGTAGGTATGGTTGTTCATATCCAACAAAGGAGACCCACTTGCCAATGAGCTTGCTTTTATAATATCTAATAATGCAAAATGGAAGGAGTGAACAATGTTACGAGAGGCTACAGAAATGAGACCTTTTTTGAATTTTGGAAGAATGAGCAATAAACTTAAAGAATTGTAAAAGATCCTTGGGTGCAATGACAGGGTAGACGTAAGATGTTTCTGTTAGTTGGGGAACTTTGAATGAGAGCACATTGTTGCACGATTGGGGGAGGGGAAGTTAATGTAAAATTGAGGAACATCATGCAGGGAGTAGTGAATCTCTGAAATTCTTTCCCCAAAGGGCTAGAGAGGATAAATCATTGAAGAGGTAGTAGAGACATTTTAAAAAGATTATTGAGCTGCGGTTGATGAATAATTGACATAAGTTGAATAACTATGATGATATTGAATGACAAGGCAGCTTGAGGGGCAGAGTGGTCTTTTCCTATTCCTGTTGTCATATGTTTGTTTAAGCTCCCTGGGCTGTTGAAATTTAAGCAGTTCCTGTTTTAATGAATCTCCAGATAATAAGACCATAAGTTACAGGAGCAGAATTCGGCCCCATGGCCCATCATGTCTGCTCCACCATTTCATCATGGCTGATCCATTTTCCCTTCAGCCCTAATCTCCGGCTTTCTCCCTGTATCTCTTCATGCCCTGAGTAATTGTTGCAAATGTTGTTCCCTTGTTCAAGAACGGGAGTAGAGATAACCCAGGAAATTATAGACCAGTGAGTCTGACTTCAGTGTTGGGCAAGTTGTGGCAGAAGATCCTGAGAGGCAGGATTTATGAGCATTTGGAGAGACATAATCTGATTAGGGATAGTCAGCATGGCTTTGTCAAGGGTAGGTCATGCCTTACAAGCCTGACTGAATTCTTTGAGGATGTAACAAAACACATTGATGAAGGTAGAGCAGTGGATGGAGTGTATATGGATTTCAGTAAGGCATTTGATAAGGTTTCCCATGCAAGGCTCATTCAGAAAGAAAGGAAGCATGGGATCCAAGGAGACCATCCTTTGTGGATCAGCATTGGCTTGCCCACAGAAGGTAAAGGTGGTTGTAGATAGTTTGTATTCTACATGGAGGTTGGTGACCCGTGGTGTTCCACAGGGATTTGTTCTGGGACCCCTCCTCTTTTTGATTTTTATAAATGATGTGGATGAAGAAGTAGGAGGATGGATTAGTAAGTTTGCTGATGACACAAAGGTTGTGGATAGTCTGGAGGGTTATCAAACGTTACAGCAGGGCATCGATAGGATGCAGAACTGGGCTGAGAAGTGGCAGATGAACTTGAACCTAGTTAAGTGTGAGGTGGTTCATTTTGGTTGGTCAAATATGAAGACAGAATATAATAATGGTAAGACTCTGGGCAGTGTGGAGAATCTGAGAGACCTTCTGGTCTGTGTCTATAGGACACTCAAAGCTGCTGCGCAGGTCGACAGTGTTGTTAAGAAGGCATATGGTATGTTGGCATTCATCAATCATGGGACTGAGTTCAAGAGCCGTGAAGTAATGTTACAGCTATATAAGACCTTGTGTTGGTGAGTGGCCTAGTGGGCAAGGGATCAGACTAGTAACCTGAAGGTCACTGGTTCGAGCCTCAGCTGAGGTAGCGTGTTTGTGTCCTTGAGCAAGGCACTTAACAGCACATTGTTCTGCGATGTCACTGGTGCCAAGCTGCATGGGTCCTAGTACCCTTCTCTTGGACAACACCGGTGGCGTGGAGAGGGGAAGACCTGCAGCTTGGGCAACTGCTGGTCTCCCATACAATCCAGCCCAGGCCTACGCCCTGGAGATTCCAGGCGCAGATCCATGGCCTCTCGAGACCGACGGATACCACCATATAAGTACTTGGTCAGACCCCACTTAGAGTATTGTGTTCAGATTTGGTCACCTCACTACAGGAAGGATGTGGATACTATAGAGAGAGAGTGCAGAGGAGATTTTCAAGGATGTTGCCTGGATTGGGGACTATACCTTATGAGAGTAAGTTGAGTGAACTTGTCCTTTTCACCATGGAACGATGGAGAATGAGAGGTGACCTGATAGAGGTGTATCATGTGGATAACCAGAGGCTTTTTCCCAGGGCTGAAATGGCTAGCTCGAGGGGCATTGGAAATAGGTACTGAGGGGGTGTTGAGGGTAAGTTTTTCACACAGAGTGGTGGGTGCGTGAAATGGGCTGCCGGCGGTGGCAGTGGAAACAAATACAATAGGATCTTTTAAGAGCCTCTTAGATAGGTACATGGAGCTTAAAAAAATAGAGGGCTATAATGCTGAAAGTTTGAAGTTAACTCATCGGGGTGATTGATAAGTTCGTGGCCCAAGGTAGAAAGAGATAAGTTATTCACTTCAAACTTTCTGCATTATCACACAAAGAGTTGACCTGCACGTGCATGTATCAAGAGCTGTATAACTCATCTCCTTCTGCCTTAGGCCACTAACTTATCAATCACCCCTGCTGTGGACACTGTCTGGAGGTCCAAGATCCGTATGCTCCACGACCACTGGACTAAGCGTGTAAATGTAGGAGGGGACTATGTTGAAAAATAAATGAGCTAGATTTTCTAAAATTGACTCCTCCTACCTTAGGCCAAGAACCTATCAATCACCCCTTGTAGGTTCTAATCGAGAATCTGTCAACCCTGCCTTAAATGTACTCAATCTTAGCTTCCACAGCTGCAAATGGCAATGGATTCCACTGATTCACCACTCTCTGGCTAAAGAAAATCCTCCTCATCTCCGTTCTAAAAGGACGCCCCTCTACTCTGAAACTGTGTCTTAGACTCCACCACCATAGGTACATCTTCTCCACGTCCACTCTGTCGAGGCATTTCCTGATTGAAAAAAATGATATCGGACTTTAGATTTAACCTGATAAGAAAGGAGAAACTGCCAGAAATACTCAGCAGGTCATCCTGCATCTGTCTGTAGAGAAACAGCGAATGTTTCAGATTGATGGGAATGAGTCACTCATTAAAAACTATTTCATTCAATATTTAAGGCTTTGATTCCATCTCTACCATCTTTAAAGGTCCTGTGTTGTCTGGTGCTCTGCGGTGGAAACCTACTGGACAGAAAAGATAAAGGATCAGTTTCAGGAATTCACCTGTTTCTGAACTCTTTCTGGGTCCACAGGTATACACTTGCAGCAAAACCCTGATCATTGCAGAGGCCTTTGCCAGACTCCGGTAGGATTTCAAAGAAGGATTTCCCAAATGGTAAAGTGGTCTGAGGGTGGGAGTTTCAAGGCCCTTCCTGCAAGGCCTTAAGACCGGCTTCCAAGCAGTGAATCTGGCTGTGAATTTTGGTCCGAATCAGATTTATTTAATTACAGGCAGTCCCCGAGTTACGAACGTCGGACTTACGAACAACTCCTACTTATGATTGGCTTGCCATAAAGCCTATTATATTAACAATTCTTCGGCATCCGCCATTTTAAGTCTGATCACTTTGCGGTTAACACTATGTTGAGTGTGTAACTTTGTATTTGGCTTAAATTTTTCTTAGCAAGGTTCACCCTGACCCCCCCCCTTTTCCCATCAGTACTGTCCCCACTTGTCCCATTTAATCTGTCTCACACTGAGTGGACTTTAGGACCGCAGTGTTTCTGTTCTGTTGACGGAGAACGATTATGATTGAAAATAAAGTGGAAATAAAGCGATCGGAAAGAGGTAAAATGCCATCAATCTTTGGAAAAGAGTTAGGCTACAGTTGGTCAATGATTGGACCAATTTTAAAGGATAAAGTGAGAATAATGGAGCATGTGAAAGACCCTGCCCCGATGAAAGCTACAATTATTACTAAGCAACACAGTGGTTTAATTATTGAAATACATACATTTCTTAAGTGTTTACTATATACTGAGACAAACGTTTGACTAACTGACGCTAAATAATACTGGATGTACCTGTTCCGACTTAGGTACAAATCCGACTTAAAGATGGATTCAGGAACGGAACTCGTTTGTAATCCGGGAACTGCCTGTACTTAAGATTAGTATGGCTCCATCCCATGATGTGATCAAGCATGCCACCTGCTAACTACCTCATGCATTGCCTTTCTGCTGCCTGCTCTTTTAGTCACAAATTATGAATGTTAAAATAGCTATCAGAATCAAGGACAGGGATAGTAGAATTTCATCAGTTGCTAAAATGTATCGTAATTTTTTGAGGTATACCTCTGAAGTTGTTGCTCCTAATGGAGTGGTGTTCATAGGGTACTCAACTCCTCACACTGTTGACCTGTACACTATTATATGTCAACTATTTTGGGGTCACAGTCTCAGATTTCTGTTCATCCATACAGTTAGGCAAAGTCATGCTGCTGTCCAACATTTTCCAGTTGTACTGTTCCTAAGGATTTAGTGTTGGCACTATTGGATCAAAACATAAAAACCTGGACTAATAATCCAGAATGCAGTTGATGGAGTTTGAAGTTCCAGGTTATGGGTGGCTGGAATTTAAATTTAATCAATTAAGTAATCAAATCTGTAGTTTTATAATAAAGTATAATGCATTTTGTAGAAGTACAAAAACAGGACAGTGCACAAACAACAAGAAAATCTGCAGGTGCTGGAAATCCAAAGCAATGCAGGCAAGCCGCATCCATGGAAATGAGTAAACACCTGATGTTTTGGGCCGAGATGAAGGGAATTTGTGTGTATGGCTTAGGATAGTGCACATCTGAAATAAAGTCAGCACATACTGGAAATGCAGTATGAAGCAGTTAATGTTTGGGTTCGATGACTTTTCATCAGCACAGTGCAGAAGAAAGCTCACTGTGGCACTGTTGTCTACCTCACAGCTTCGCCAACCTAGACCGGATCCTGAACTTTGGTCCCATGTGCATGGAGTTTTCACGTTCTCTATGAGCTTTTCCTCTGGCACTCTGGCTTCCTCATGTAGCTCAAAGAAATGGGTCTGAAATCTTGTGCATAAATAGATGTAGCTGATGTGAATGTGGAGAGAATGAATTAGGATAGGATTAGCTTAAGTAGGTTTTTGATAGTTGGTGTGAACTTAGTCGGCCAAGTGGCTCGTTACCATGCTGTATGTTGGCTTAGTGTTGAATTTGAGTACAAGTTATCATACCATAGTTATGTAGAACCCCAATGAAACTGCATCTCATATATTGTAAACATCAGAAAGACTGCAGATGCTGGAAATCCAAAGCAACACAGAATGCTAGAGGAACTCAGCAGGCCAGGCAATATCTATAGGCAGGAATAGATAGTAGCCATTTTGGGCTGAGACTCTTCTTCAGGACCATTGTATACAGGTCTGGTCACCCTGTCCAAGTAAAGAAATATTTGCTCATGAGGTAGTACAGAGAAAGTTCACCAGATTGATTCTTTGTGAGTCATGGTTTTTCTACAATTCTAAGACCGTCCAGTTGTGAAACTGCTGGCTGGTGCAGAAGTCATCTGGAAAATCTAGGATGTGACATCAAGGAACATACTCATTACTGATTAGATTTTTGCAACTGAATTAAAGCTCTAGATTAAACTATAAATTAATTATTTTCTACAGAGATTGGTGGGATAGCAGAAGAAACTGAGGCTTGTGACTGGTGGAGTCTCGGTGCAATTTTATTTGAACTCTTGACTGGTAAAGTGAGTATAACGTGGTTATGAATGAGATTGTATATTCGCATGTTTGTATGTTAAAATAATGCTTGATGATGGCAATTGATTTTCTTTGTTACAGCCTCTGTTTCAGTGCCATCCAGCTGGAATAAATACACACACAGCTCTAAACCTGCCAGATCACATATCAAAGGAAGCTAGATCTGTGGTACAACAGGTAATTGCCTATTCTAACAAAAAATTTCTTATGTAGTTATACTGAGAGCATGTTCCCTAAAGTAATTGTATTTATCCCTGTTGAAGAGGAGTAAGAATCTGACCATTATTTTTAGGGTGAAATATACAAAATTCTTATGGGTCTTGATTGTACAGCTTTGGAATGATGATTCCTCTGGTTCAGGTGATGTAGGCAGTAGATAGTGTCTTAGGGGGTCAGCCATTCAATTATAAAATAACTTATTTTCCCAGGAGCCCTGCAGAGGGTCACTAGCTGAGTATGTTTGACGCAGAGCCCATTAGATTAAGGGACATTGTTACTGTTAGATTAAGGAATGTTAGTACTGGAAAATGGTGCCAAGTGAGAACACCAGCTTCACCACATTGAATCGAAGAGCAGGCAAGATAAAAGTTGACTATGCCTTCTATTTCTTATGTTTCTGAGGTAATGATCAACGCTGACTTTTATGTCCCCCAAAATCCAAGCTTGGAATAAAGCAGAATGAAAAAAATTATAAAAATACTTGACAAGTTTTGAGAAACTAGCTACAAATTCAGTCCTGTGAGCTTCCATTAGGGCTCAGTGGAGCTGAGTTATGCCTAACCAAATTTCGCAATGTTGTTGTTTGGAATTTTTTTGTTTTAGGAAATTGGAGTTTGGACCATAATAAAACTAACCTTCAACTCGACAGTAGTAGTGGACTTTTTTTTCCAGTCGTGTTGTATGTATGTACATAAGATAGAAAGACACTGTCCGAGCTCAGCAATATTATCAATAATCACATACCAGTTATTCAGAAAACGACCCCTTTAGGATACATAACATTGTTGAATTGAGTCATCAGTAATCAATGTGCAGCCTGTGACCAATAGTAGGTCTCGCTTGGCAAGAGAAAAAGGTGCTATAATTGACCTTAATTATTCAGTGACAAGTATTTGGAGGTGGAGTGAATGATTCCCGGTTGAAATGTTAGTGTATTTTACTTTGGACACAGGATAGAGAAACTGAATATTAGATTGTTTTCCTTTTTTAGATTATTTCTAAAAATTCTATCTAAAATAAAATGCTTATATTTTCTTGCAATAAAATTTATTACCAAGGGGTGATTGGTTGTTTATTGCATAGTTCAAGTTGAAAGAAACCAGCCAGACTTTGTTTATGGATGTGGTCAGGTGCACAAGCAATCCTTCTCACTGTTCCTCCTTCCTCCCCCAAAGATTTTTTAATCCTCCCCCCTTCCCATTCTCTCTCCAATTGATTGAGTGAAGTGAAGACATTTGTATGCACTTCGTGGGCATTGTCTCCACTATAGAGTTCTATTGTGTTAAGTTCTTTAGGACTTATACACAATGGGATTCTCCTGCAGAGAGTTCATATACAACACATGACCAGTTTAACACCCCCCTTTGAAGCATGGAATAATTTTCTTGTGCAAACTCAAGGATCTCTTCTAATGCATAATATGCAATGAAGTACTTTTGAAGCAGGGCCCTTCTGTAGTGCAGCTAAACACTGTTGATAACTGACGTGCAGCAAAGTCCTGTGGTATCTACAGTGGTAGTGATTATTAGTTGAAGTTAACAATTTTCTAGGAGCAAACTCCACCAATTTTTCTTCAAACCAACACATACTTTAGTTTTTTTTCCACCTTACAGTCCAGAGGTGTCTGGTTTTAGTATTTCATCCTGAAGACATATTTCCAGAATCTATTATTACAAAACTGAAATGTCATCTCAGATTTTGTTCTCAAGTGTCTGCAACTTGAAGTGACAGCTTTCTGATTCGGACAATTAAGCTATCATGACTGACTGTACGATGAAACATTTTGAAATTTAATTCTCTCAAGTAATGCCATTTATAATTTTCTATCTGAACATCAAACAAAATTGTTCTTATTATTTAGATCAGATGATGTGTGTTAGTGACCATATCTTAGTGGATGGTTGACGTGAGGATGATTTTGATTAACCCAATTTTCTGCTATGAGCATGCAAGGCAAATTTAATTCTTAACTCTTGCGCAAAAGCTTTATGTCTAAGAATCATTGTGGCATGTTGAAAGTATTGTTTCTCTGTCTTGGGTAAGTGAAGGATATTTCTTATGTATACCTGCCTGAAATAAAGTGAATTTCATACTGGAATGCAACAGATATGACATTCTTGACTACTCTTTTACTGGTAAAACATACAAATAACTGAGTTTATTTAGCAAGTACAGCAAGTTGTACTTAATCAACTACTATAGGAGAAATGAAAATTTTAAAAAGCATTGATATACCCCTTTTTTTTCAGGTGATTATGTAGTTCTTTGTGGTTTGTTCTACTTTAATTTTAGTATTTAAATGTATGGATGTAATCGCAAAAATCACAATTTTTGAATTTTCCCAATTCTTAAAAAAATTCTTGTATAGTATTTTGGAATGTGTAAGTCTTTGAATGCTTTGAATATGATTTATTATAAACTTAAGTACATATTTAAGAAGAATAAATTGTTTTCTTCCTTATTTTAATATTAATTTAAACAATTTAGCAAAATAACAAGAGTGAAAATGTTTATCCCCAGAGAAGGTTGCAAAATTCCTACTTGGTCTTGAGTGGAATTGGTTATAATTTGATGTATGATCATGGCTAATCTCTGAATTGTTTGCTTATAACACTGCATATAATTAAGTATTTGAGTTGAGTTTAATGTAGTAGGGTATGAAGTGCTTGTAATTATAGTAATCCACAAGTTGATAAAACCTCCAATATAGTGATGACTGGACTTCTCCACAGAAACAGGGGAAAATGCTAATGAGTATAGAACAAAATGAGGGTGGAAGTGGGTGACTGAAAGATTGTTTTTAAATAGTACGTTCTGATATCTGCAATAAATTTCTGTAATGTCTGCTAAGGCAAGGTCAAGTTAATGCACAATTTCGATGTTTATGCATGACACAAAACCTGACTGGTGTGGAGGATCATAATGGATTGCAGTGAGATATAGACTGGTTGGTGAAATGGCCAGAAGCAAAGCAGATGAGTTTAATGTGTAGAAATATGGAGTAGGAAGAATGAAGAGAAACTAGAAAAAAAAGATTTTATTCTAAAAAGAGTTCAGGAGTGCACTGGCCTGGTGTTATGTGTGCAGAAAGTCGCAGGATATGTTGAATATTCAGTTAATATTAGCATTCTTCATCAAGTTTTTATTAGTAGAGTATTGCATGCACTTCTGTTGCCATGTTGTGTGAAGGGTGTGTGGGGATCCAGAGAAGATATTCGAGAACAGTTTCTGGGTACTTAAATACTATAATTTTAAGGGAAGATTGTGGGGTGGTTTACTTTAAAGAAAAGATTGAGGGGAGATTTGACCAGTAAGTACAGTGAGAAGTCTAGACAGCGTGGAAAGAAGGAGGTTGATCCTCTCTGTTGGAGGGCTTAAGATCTGAATACCACAGATGTAGTGCTAGTGAGAATGAACTTGTTCGTGAGTGCACTGCCAGCAGATGATCAGAGGCACATTCCATTGTGGTGTTCACGAGGGAGTTGAATAATTATATGGTGAATAAATATTTTCAAGTCTACTAGGAAGGGGTCCAGCGGCAGATAATACAAGTGAGTTGTATGGTTAGAAGCTAGTAAAGACTCAATGCTCAATGGGATGAATGGCCTTCTCCTGTAACCAGTCTAAGATATTATGATGAATTATCCAAACTGATCCAGATTCACATTTATTATCACATCTACATCGAAACATACAGTGAAATGTGTCATTTGCGTTAAAGACCAACATACCCTAGAATGAACAACACACACAAAATGCTGGAGGAACTCAGCAGGCCAGGCAGCATTTAAGGTAAAAAGATGCGGTCTCCCAATCTATATTGGATCTCACTGATATACAGGAAGCCACACTGGGAGCACCAGACACAGTTTATGACCCCAACAGACTCGCAGGTGAAGCGTTGCCTCACCTGGAAGGACTGTTTGGAGCCCTGAATGGTAGTGAGGGAGGAGGTGTAGGGGCAGGTGCAGCACTTGTTCCACTTGCAAGGCTAAGTGTTAGAAGGGAGATCAGTGAAGAGGGATTGTTGATTGGGAGACTGCTTCGCCAAGCTTCTATTCTCTGACCACCAAAGCAAGCAGAATCTGCCAGTGGCCATGTATTTTAATTCCACTGCACATTCCTATTCTGATACGGCCATCCCACCCCCACTGTTGTGATCAGGCCACACTCAGGTTGGAGGAACAACACCTTATGTTCCGTTTGGGTAGCCTCCAACCTGATGGCATGAACATTGATTTCTCAAACTTTCAGTAATGCCCACCTTCACCATTTCCCATCCCTTCTTCCCTCTCTCATGTTACCTCCTTGCCCGCCCATCGCCTCCCTCTGGTGCTCCCCCCCACCTTTCAAATCTACTCCTCAGCTTTTTTCCACAGAGGCTGCCCGGCCTGCTGAGCTCCTCCAGCATTTTGTGTGTGTTGCTGTGATTTCCAGCAGCTGCGGATTTCCCCGTGTTCATGATTTGAGTAGCCTAGGGTGAGCTGGGGGCAGCTGGCAAGTGTCGCCAACATGGCATGACTACAATGCTCAGCAGAGCAACACCGAACACAACGGAACAGAACATACCAAGCAACGGAGCAAAAACTGTGAAACAAGTCCCATTTCTCCCTCCCATCCACCCACCGACTCAAATACACTGTCCTCTGACCCCAGGACTAGCCATTTTTCTCCTCCAGCCAGCTGACTCTGGATTCGGAAACACTGGGTCCTGACCTATCCAGTGGGCTCGCAGAGAGTCTCAGATGTGGGGCTCCAACCATTATGCCTCAACTTCTGGACTTCCAATTGTGCTTCAGGTTTCGATCTGGACCTCCAGTTGGTGTTCGTGCTTTGATCCAAACCTCTGGGCTTCAATCTGGACCTCTAGTTGACCTTTGGGCTTCAATTCGGCTGCAAATTATTTGTAAAAGGAATAGGTTTAGGGAGGAATGGGGTGGGGTAACTTTGGCAGATCTTCTGGATTTGTGAAGGAGAATAAGCTGATGATTGTTGTATGTTTTACCAGTAAAAATAAAATCTGTCAAAGAATTTTTCATGATGGATGATGCGCAAGGATCCAAGATGATAGATGTAAATTTTGCTTTCTGTTCCTAACTGAGTGCATTGTAAATATGACAGTGGCTTCAATTAAAGCACTGGCAGGTGAGGAATTGTTTTGGAACCTAATGTACTCACCTAACTCCCCTGCACAACCTTTTCCACCATGGTTAAGAATGACAACAGAAGTTGTTGAACTAATGATTTTTGAGGTTATTGGAGCTAGATGTTTGATAAATGAAAGGATGTGTAGTTTGTTTTAAGTGATGAGCAGGATCAGGAAAATCATTATAAATGCACTGTTTGCTTAAATTGTGTCTGGATAATAATTTCTGACGAGGGATGTATCTCATAATTTTATCTATCTTCAGCTTTTGCAGTATAATCCCAGTGAGAGACTTGGTGCCAGTGTGTCAGGTGTTGAAGACATCAAATCACACCCATTCTTCCACACAGTGGACTGGTCCAGAGTAACAAATGCAAGTGAAACTTCGTCATTACTGCACTAACCAGCATTGTACTTGGGGATGAATATACCACATCCCAGGCTGTCAACCATCTGAAATAGGAACTGTGTAACTGACATTGGGCAAAATGGTGCAATTGAATTTTTGTTGGTATATTCCATTGTTTGAGTCTGCATTACAATTGACTCAGGTGCTGTGTTTTAGCTATATTCTGTGAATAAGTGTGTATAAAATAGGCAGATTCAGCCAAACTGGAAAAGGAGAGTAATGTATTATATTTATTAATAGAGCATAGTTTGTGGTGCTGTAACATATTGAAATTAGTCTATTCCTAATGAAGTTAATTTCTGCTGATCATTGTTACTAATTCCGACTCCTACAACATGAACCAATGAATTGTAGGGTACAGATTAGAACCAACTTAATAAAATAGTTGACAACTTGCCTACAATGGAAATCTCTGTTTTTCCTAAAGACATAATGTTTTTCTTTACAGTGCATTTTGAAAATGAATTCCTGATGAAAACACATTTAAAAAGTTAAATACATATACTTTTGCACCAGTCCAAAATTAAAGCAGTACTACTTCATGCTCACACATCAACTAAGTTCAGAAATGCACTCACATCTGGAATTACTGGAGCGGAGTAATTATCAGCTTTAAGATCTAAACTCACAATCACCTTTGGAGAAGTGATTATTCAATACGTTATCAATGTCTTTTATTTTCGGAAATTTAAGTTCACATCCATGCTAAGAAAAGCTATGTTGTGTTTGTCACCTTTCATATAGGAATGAACAATTTAACCAAATTAAGAATAAATAACTCTTAAAATCTTTGTGTGGAGATATTACTTGGGATAACTAATTTAGTTTTAGTTGCAATGAAATCCTTGTATAATTTTGCACCAGTAAGTTACAGAGTCATTCAGGAGGGAAACGGGCCAATTGGTTCACCTCATGAGCACCAACCAGTTGCCACCCATCTATATTAATCCCATGTTCCACCAGTGGGCCTTGGCCTTCTGTGCCTGATAACTTAAGCATTTGTTTAAATATTTGTTAAATGTCATTAGTGACACACGCAGGCACTGTGTTCCAGTTTACTTGTCACTTTCTTTTGTGTCTTGCCCTAAATATATATATATATATATATATTTATTTATTGAGATATAATGTGGAATAAACCCTTTACATCTTCTAGTTTCATCTGTCTCTGATATAGTTTAGTGAAAAATCTACCCAATCTACACCCTTTTAAATTTAATAGACCTCAATCATGACTCCTCAACCTGCTTTACTCCAGGGAAAACAGACCTAACCATCCAGTTTCTTCACACAACTGAAACCGTGCATCTCAGGCAATATCCCAGTGAATCCTCTCTGCATCCTTTCTGGCACTCTCACATCTTCAATGTAAATATTGTGTTTCTGAAGACTCTGCTCATTTTTCTAATGGTTATTATGGCTGACATAATGGAATATTATTGTACTTTAGGCACTGGAACTTGCCTTATGCTTTCCTGGCCAAATGTGGTTTTGTTAAACTCTTATCCTGATATAAAAATGAGACTCATCCTCAACTTCAGGCAAGAATGCTTTTTGTTTTTGTAAATCACTCGTCGTTGCCTGTTTCTGAAGAAACTATGAATTAATGTTCTCTCGGGGAACTACTTTAAAATGCCTTTTTCACATTGCTATCCACTGGTTATGAGATGAGAGACTGGAGGGCAGCATCAGTGGTGGTGGAAGGGAAACTTTGAAGAAGAAGGTAGTCCCCATTCTAGTTCCTCTTTCAGCCCTTCCTTTCTCATGTGCTATCACCTCTCTCTGGTACCCCTGCTTTCCTTTCCTCCATGGTCTATACTCTCCTGTCAGATGCTGCCTTCTTCAGACCTTCAGACCTTTACCTTTTCCAACTATCACCATCTTACTTCATCCCTCTCCCCCACCCACCCTCCCACCTTCCCCTCACCTGTCACCTGACATCTTGTCCCTCCTTCACCTCCCTCCACCTTCTACTTCTGGCTTCCGTCCCCCTTCCTTGACAGTTTTGATGAAAGGTCTCAGCCTGAAACACCGACTGTTTATTCCCTCCATAGGTGCTGCCTGACTTGCAGAGTTTATATTTTAATTTGTTTTACCTCCAAAAAGACAAATACTATTAGCAACAAAAGAAAAGTTACTTATTACATTTTCAAATATTCCTCCTGGACATCACTCACATGTGCGTGATGGTATGTGACAAATTCTCGATCAACTCTACATCCCTTTATTTCACTGGCTGTTGACATCAGAAATGTAATTCTGTAAACACGTCTTGTGTAACCTGGCATCTCTGTTTCCAAGCTAGATCTGCTAATGACTATTATGACCTATAGACAACAACAGTTTCAGGAGGGGAGAGCATGTTATTACCCTCTACTTCAAAATGATAATGTGCATGCCTGCCAATGAAATTTTCATTATCTAACAAGTTACATTCAAGATGGCGATGCGCATGGTCACAGCAAAAGTGCCATTGTTCATCCTTTACATCTTTTCTTTATGATCGCAAGACACTACTGGATATTAAAACCATCACGTTCTAGCGAGTTGCTCAATAGTGGAAGAGCTGGATTTCCTGCAGGCAGTATTGCCATCCGCTAACAGGAAGGTGAGGGAGTTGGTGTGCAGTCTAACAGACAGTCTTGAACATTTTTCTTGTGGTAGTGTTGAATACTGTAAGTCCAGTTCACTGGTTTATTAACAGGAGCGACAATGGGGGACTGCGTGGCCACAGTTGTACCACGGACCAGGCCCTCATGCTTTAGGGCCTACGATTGCATCTACCCAGGGGAGATGCACTGGAGATGATGTGGGAGAGAGCAGAGGCAAGGTGGGCATGCTGGCCCCTCCCATCGGTGCTGCCCTCCAGTGTTCGCTCAGTGGAAGACAAGCTGGACTGCATTCATCTGTGGATGCACTAGCACGTGATGGTCAGACTGCTGTGGGTTTGTTCTTGCTGATAACATCCACACATCATCAATCTACAGGACATGACACTCAGTGTCTAGGGCTATATTATATATTTTCTGTATGTTACTGCTATCTTATGTGTGCTACCTGTGCCTTGTTGTTGGTATAGTGTTTGTACCTTGGCCCCTGGAGGAACACAGTTTTGTTTGGAGTTATTCATGGGTATGCATGTATGGTTGGATGACAATTGAACTTGAACTTAAATTTACAAGTTCTTTATACCTGTAATTAGTTTAATAAATCTTAATAGTTGTAACTAAGTTTGTTAAGGCTGATTAACCGATTTATTTTTTGATTTCACAGCCGTGGAAAATAGGCAGAAATGCAGAGGTTTTCAGATTGAACTCACAAGTGGAATTTAAAGATTGAAAATGAGTAATCAGATTATACTGTCTATTAATTTTTAACTTTCTGATTTAGTAGCTTGATATTTATAATGCAAAAAGTTTGTGTCCAGAAATTGGAATCATTTATGCACAAGTTTGAAATGCAGTTTGCATATGAGATAATGCTAAGAGTGAAGTATTGTGTACCATGAGGAGCATTCTAACTAGGCAGTCTCCAACCTGACAGACTTTCAGTAACACTCCCCTCTACCCTTTAATTCCCCTTTATTTTCTCTTTCCTCCTTGGGATTGTTCAGCTTTCAAAACAACCAGTGAGAGGTAGGTAACAGGTTTGAAAAAAAGGTAGGTGAGAGGTTTGAAAAAGAATAAAGACCATTCATTGACATTAGAGACATCATATTTTCTCCGGGATCCTTCAAGCACAAGGTACCGTCGTGAACCCTGTTGTTAGTGTCCTGACAGAAGTATATTTACTAATGCAAAGAGTCTACTAAAGCAGCTTCCATTCTTATGCTAGTTTTCATACTCTGATGTGTCTAGTTTCACTGTTCAGAGTTGAGGCCCCAAAGCAGGCCTAAACCTGCTTCCCTCCTGGTGTCTAAATCTTCATCCGACTCATGAGAGATCAGTGTGTTCCTTCTGGAGTACATAATCTGTTGCAACATTGGTTTCAACAGTAAGTCCAAATCTACTACATTCTCAAATTTGATTTAAGAGCTGCCAGCAATCTATTTAAATGTGTAGGCAGCACAGACATTTTGTCTTTTGTACTGTTTAAACATTTAATATTCAATTACTGCAGGAGGAGCAATCTGCATCTGTACAATCAGGTATATGTGAACGATAACAGCTGAGTTTCGGGCAGTATCAACACTAGACACTTCTGAAATCTGGTATGGGAAGAAGTTACCAGGAAGAGGGAAGAAAAGATGTTGCATTTCTTCAAGGAGGCTCCGGACATCTGGAACTCTGATGCTATTGCCCAGGACTCAGTAGCTCAGATGCAGAGTGTTCCTCTTGCGGTAATTAGATATACATTTTTTAAAAGTGGTGCAGAAGGTCACATCTGCACTGTATAAACATTTAAATTTTTGCAGGCTGGTCTTAAACCAGATTTGAGAATGAATTTTTTTAAGGATGAATTCAGAGCTGCCTTGAAGAAATGGAACATTTTTACCAACTCCAGGGAATCCCTACCTGAAGACTACTCAGAGAAGAGGGTCTTTCTGGATGTTACTGGAAACTGTGAGTCCATGCACTGGAATCACAAAAAGCTGTGCAAAAGCAGCAGATGTTGAGAAGTACCTCACAAACCACCCACTCACCTACTCATCCTGCCCCATCCAGGGAAGAATCTGCATTCCCCACACCTACACCTGTAAGTTTGCAAACTTACAAGTGAAATAAAAGTAGAAAACACTGGAAACAACCAGCTCACCAGGCAGCATCTGTGGTAAGAGAATCAGTTAATATTTCAGATTGTAGACTCTTTCTCCATTCTGATTTTGTGTCTCCAGCATATTTTATTTATTTCCAGCTTTTGCAGATTTATTTGCGTGGGCCTTTAATATGGCGTAGCAGGGTAATTTATTGGTATTAAACAGCTGTTAAAGAATTCCACGTGGCAATGTAGGCGCAATCTTGCCACCTGAAGCATCAATTTCAAAAAGGCTCAACACCACCTCCTCAAAGTTACTTAATATAAAATAGTATATGCTGTTATATTCCTGCATATTTGATACAAACATTTTCTTGCAGGACAGTCCTATTTCCACTCAGGACTATCAAGTTGAACAAATTGTAATAATTATAAATAAAATTTATGTTACTATAACTAAAATTTGGAAAGAACTCGAGATCTTACTTGCCATGCAGCGTGAGATTGCCTTGTGTAAGTATAGAGTTTCATATCCCTCCCATTGCTTGTTGTTAGGGGTTACACACAGAGCCGGTTGCTGCCAGACTCAACATTGGTTCAGCGAACTGGAATTCACAACAAAATCTGCACCAAATGTTTGCCAATTTCAGTGCCAGATGGTCATGGTTGATAATGGAAATACTCTGCTGCGGCATCAGGATGACCCTTTTTCCTTTGTATTTAGGGTTTAATATCAAGATAATAAAGAAAACACTTGGCACTGCGCCAGTCCACTTCGTACTTGACTCAAAATATCAGACCAATAAAATGTTAGCATCTTGTTTACCATTGATTTCACCTTAATGAGCACCAAAGCCTGGTTTAACCCAGAAGTTGAAGGAGAAGTTATCCAAAGTGACAGGCAGGACAGTTATCAGAGTTGAAGAATATTTCATTCCTGTGGCAAATTGCACCCTAACCTTGAGCTAAATGTTTGATTGTCTCTCACCTCTGAGAATATAACACAGAAAATTTTTATGTTTAATCTACATTACCGCCTCTTTCATCTCTTTACCCCATTTAGTAGGCCATTTATTGTACATTCAGAGTGGAATGCAAAAGTGGCAGATTTATGCTCAGGGGAAAAAAGATCATGCTGCTTTAATGAGAAAACCAATAGATTTTATTCAGAAAACTGCAGTTGGAGCTGATGCAGCTTTACTGTATAATTCAGGTTTTCCTGATTTGCAAAATCGTTTGCTTCCTCAGTGATTCTATTTTCATGTGCTAGCTGACACAACCATGTTTTAAACCAATTAAAGCATAGATTATTTCTCAAATGTAAAACTAAAAGTCTTGCTTATTGAAAATAACTTTTAATCAAATATGAGATGTTTCTCATTTCTGGGGTTGCTAGCGGTGTGTGGTGAATCTCTGGACTTCACTACCCAGGAAAGCGATGGCAGTTTCAGTCTTGTGAGTATATTCAAGGCAAATAGTTGAAAGATTAAGGGAGGAGCAGGATATGGGGTTAGTGCAGGAAAGTGCCATTGAAATAGAGGTTCAACCGTGATCTCATTGACTGGCAGAGAAGGCCCAAGGATATGAATGGCTTACTGCAGAAACAAAGAGAAACAGCAAATTGGAGCATGGAAAACAGGTCACAAGGTCAATTTAAATACCATTATATCTAAATACACGCTGCATCCATGGTAATGTGAAGGAATTAAGAGCATAAATAGTAGTAAATGAAAATTATCTAATCAGCTTCACAGAAAAGACATTGTTTAAAGGAGAATTAGGGACAGTCTTAGAAGGGAAGAAAAATAATAAAAATGAAGAAGTAAATGAATATTAGTAGTGAACATACTGATGCAGCTATAAAGAAGGCAAGACAGTGGCAATATTTCATTCAGAATTTGAGGATGTTTGGTTTGTTGACTAAGACACATGAAAATTTCTACAGTTATACCGCGGAGAGCATTCGGTCTAGCTGCATCGCCGTCTGGTATGGGGGGTGGGAGTGGGGGCAAGGGCTACTGCAAAAGATTGCAGAAAGTTGTAAAATTAGTCAGCTCCATCATGGGTACTAGCCTCCGTAGTATCCAAGACATCTTCAAGGAGTGATGCCCCAGGAAGGCAACATCATTAAGGACCCCCATCACCCAGAACATGCCCTCTTCTCATTGTTACCTTTGGAAGGAGGTACAGAAGCCTGAAGGCACACACTCTGCAATTCAGGAACAGCTTCTTCCCCTCTGCCATCTGATTCCTAAATGGACATTGAATCCATGAACGCCACCTCACTACTTTTTATTTCTATTTTTTAGCACTTCTTATTTTTAATGTGTGTGTGTATATATATATATACACACACACACTTTAATTCAGTTTTCTCTCTATATTTATCATATATTTCATTGTGCTGCTGCCATAAAGTTAACAAATTTCACGACATATGCCAGTGATATTAAATCTGATTCTGAAATGCTACAAAACTAAAGATTCTAGGATCTGCTAAATCCCAAGGAGTTGATGATCTGCATCACAAAGTTTTATAAAAGATGCCTGTGGAGATGATGAACGTTCTGGTTATCATCTTCCAGTGGAAGGTTTCCTGCAGATTGGAGCCTAGCAAATGAGACTCCTTTGTTTCAGAGGGAATGAGAGAAAAAATGGAAATTCTGACATTGGTAGTTGATAAAATGTTGGAAACTATGATTGATTATGTAAAATCAAGACATTTAAAGTCAACCTTCAATTATGAAAGGGAAACCATGTTCAACTAAAATATCAGAATTCTTTGAGAATGTATCCAGCAGAGAATGAGGGGATGACGTTGACTGAGATTCCCAGAAGATTTTCTATAACCTGTTATGCTGCAGGTTGGTTAATAAAGTTAGAGCACGTGCTTTTGGGAGAGAGGAATAAGTGATAAAGACGAGAGGTGTGCAGCAGGGATTGATTACGCCTGGATAACTATTACAGTCCTACATTATATCAATAGGTTGGTTTAGTGGACCATGTTTACTGATGGCAAATGGGAATTTGAGTAATGAGGAGAATGCAGGAAGGTTTCAAGATTATTGACAACCCAAGTGCATTGGTAACAACATGGCCTGAGGGAATAGAAAGGGATAAATTGTTCATCAGTGCTTCAGTGACAAAATGTAAGGTTTGTCTACTTCAACAAAAAAAAAGGCTGATTAGTAAGTAGTGAGAAATTGGGAAATATTGATGTTTAAAGTACTTGGAGTTACTCTTTTTTGGAAAAAAGCCAATATGCTGGTGCAGAAGGCAATTAGGAAAGCAAATGTTATGTTGGTTTTTATTATGAGACAAGTACAAGAGTAAAGATATCTCACCACAATTATATAGGAACTTGGTGAGACCACATAGGGTGTATTATGTGCAATTGTGGTCTCCTTAACTGAAAAAAAGGATGTATTTGCTTTAGAGGGATTTCAGCAAAGATTCACAAGGCTGGTTCCTGGGATGGCAAGTCAATAGACAATGGACAATAGACAATAGGTGCAGAAATAGACCATTCCGCCCTTCGAGCCTGCACCACCATTCTGAGATCATGGCTGATCATCTACTATCAATACCCAGTTCCTGCCTTGTCCCCATATCCCTTGATTCCCCTATCCATAAGATACCTATCTAGCTCCTTCTTGAAAGTATCCAGAGAATTGGCCTTCACTGCCTTCTGAGACAGTGCATTTCACACCCCCACAACTCTCTGGGAAAAGAAGTTTTTCCTTAACTCTGTCCTAAATGACCTACCCCTTATTCTTAAATCATTCCCTCTGGTACTGGACTCTCCCAGCATCTGGAACATATTTCCTGCCTCTATCTTGTCCAATCCCTTAATAATCTTATATGTTGCAATCAGATCCCCTCTCAATCTCCTTAATTCCAGTGTGTACAAGCCCAGTCTCTCTAACCTCTCTGTGTAAGACACTATCAAGTCTGTCACTTGATGAGAGATTCAGTAGGCTAGATTTATATTTTCTACAATTTATAAGAACGGGACGTGAAGTACACAGAATTCTTAGAGATCTCAACAGAGTAGAAGTGGAAAGGGCTTTTTAACTGGCTAATGAATTTTGGGGCAGCGAGTCAGTTTCAGATTAAGAGAGAGGCCATTGAGAACTGATATAAAAAGAAATGTCTCTCGATGGGTGGTCAATCTCTTATTCTCTAGAGTGGAGACCTGAGGCAGCCCACTCATTGATTGCATTTAAACAAAATGTGGGATACTGAAGGAGTCAGGGGACCTGGAATAAGGCAGTTATATGGTGCTGAGTTAGTTGATTAACTTGTGAAGAGCCGAATGGACTCAAAGAGCTGAATAGCCCACTCCTGTCTTTTTTGTAAATGTTGCTCTGCATGGGAAACAAAGTTTTGAGTAAGTCATTTTATGGACACAGGAAAATTGAGGCAGAAGTAGAATAGGATGGAAATGGTATTGGGGCTAAAGTTCAGATTGGCCACCATCTTACTGAAAGGCAGAGAAGGATTAAGGAAACATGTGGCCAACTCTTGCTTTGCGATCCCATGTTTTATGTTATATTTATTCTTGTGGATTTGGAAATTTTGCCAAGCTTCCGTAGCTGCCACTGGAGAATGTCAGTGGAGATAGTTTCGGCCAAATATGTCAATGATATGGAGAAAAATAAGGTGAAATCACAAAGAAATTTCCAGTGTCTTAAATTTCTCGGTAGTTTGACGGATGTGTCAAATTGTAGATGTTATTACTTTTGATATGTGGATTGTAGGAAAATTGATAAGGAAGGGCTTCCAGTTAGGTAGGTGGTGCATAACTTTACTGAGGAGGAGGAGAACATACCAGTTTTGGCAAGGTACTTTCTGGGAAGCAGGATACTATGGACAATATCATAAAACCTCACATTAATGCTCAGAAAAATGCATGTATAAAAGGAATATATTGTAGGATTGGAGGCCTAAATAGTAGATGAATAATTTATAATTGTTGTTTAATGTGAAAGGTTTAAGCACACCAGAATGAACTGGGTAATTTGTTAGCATATTCTGGTAATTCATGTTATATGATTATTGGCTAAAATATCAGAATTAATCTTCTCTGGAAATGTGTAAAATTGAATATAAATTAACTTTCTATTAATTGTACCAAAACTGGTGAATCCTTAATAAAACTGATTACTTTTTTTTTGAAGAATTGTGCCTTGCATTAAAAAAGCCTTTCATTGAACGAGAGAAGGAATCATATTGTTAATAATATGTTTAGCAGAGATTAAGATTTAGCAGAATAAATATTTTAAACAACTCACGTTTATGACAATATAAACATAAGCAACACTGTACTGTTGGTGTTACTAATAATCCTGGATTTCTTCATCGTACTTTAATGTATTTTACTTATTGTTCCAATTTCCCTGCTGCCGTAATGATCAAGATCTTCCCTCATAGTTAACCATTGGTGCCAAATCTAACTACTTCTCTTATTCCTCCCTCATGCCATTCAACATGAAACAAATACAGAGAGTTCTGGAACACTCAGTGAATCAGATGCAGCATCTGTAGAGAAGTGACCAGTTAGCATTTCATGCATAACCCTTCATCTGGTTACTTCTCTCCACAGATGCTCTGCCTGATGCACTGGTTCCAGCATTTTCTGCTCTTTGTTCAGATTTCTAACTTGCACAGCAATTTTATTAATTCGGCATGAATTGTTCTTGATAAACATTTAACAAGGTGTGAATATTTTTTTTCTAATTCCTTCAACTGCTTTTATGCAATAAAGCTATCTTTAAAAAAAAGCTAATTGGTCATTATTCCTTTTTGCTATAGACGACCGTTGTTAACACTGCTTTCCAATGTATTACGTTTACTAAATAGAAAAGCTGAGCTCTACAGGAATATAACTGAACAACCCTTCTGCTTAAAAAATTACCAAGATTGGCACCTACAATTATTTTAGATTAATCAGTATCATCAGTTTACTTATTGATTTATTTATTTAGATTTGTTTGCAAGAATATATTAATGTGCTCCTTTTATAAACTTATGGTTTTTCTTCATATTTTAAAAGTCTATATGACTGTACAAAGTCAGCAGCATCAAAGAATTAGTTGAAATTGGGTGATGGTGGACTTAGGGTGTTGTTGTATTCTTGAGCACATTGTATGAAGTGTTGCCACAAACGCAGGAAATATGGCACACAGCAAATTCTCGACATCAATAATATGAAAATTATTGGATCATTCATATTTTGAGTGAGGGACAAATACTGACTTGAGAATCCCCCCTCAAATTTAAGCACCAATCTTTTACATCCATTTGAAAGGCAGAAATGGTCTCGCTTTTAACCTCAACATGGTATCTCTGACTGTGCTGCAAAACTGCACTGGATAGACAGTGCTGATCTCCATTCTCGGTGTTCTGTAGGAGGGCTTGAGCTCACATCTTTGAAAATAGAGGCAGGACCCCTACCCTCTGCAGCATAGCTAACACATCTGAGGTAGTACAACTGTAGAACATCTCTATATCTGAAATTCAAGGACCCTTTACAATATCATAGCCTGCACTAAGTTTTAGATTCTTTTAAATGTTAGAATTTGGTCAGTTTCCTGAAAAGGCTTACAACCCTAAGTGTATTGTGGAGATTTTAATTTTATCCATCTTCTTCAATTAGCAATTGTTTTTTAAATACTATTTTCTTAAATTACTGCATTCTTAGTCATTTTAATATATGATCCTGAAAAACATTCAACAGCTTGGCAAGTAGACAAAACAAATAAAATACTTTCATTCATTATGTACCATTCATAAACTCAAGACAGTGCGCTATTGTTAACACAGTGTGGCCAGTATTGTATATGCAGCATTACTGGAAAATTTTAGCCACAGGGTTGTGGGTTCCTTTAGTCTTATACAGGCTCATGCATTTGGGCAGGGTTAAGCCAGAAAAATAACAGGAATCGATCTTGGATCAACATTAAGCCCAGCATAATTTTTGTACTGTCTCTGAAGCAGATTGCCTTATTCTTTGACTCCAAAGCATTTTGCTATGGGCACTCTGCCCTTTCGGTAGTCTGAATGAACAAACAATTTGATTGATTTTGCAACTGCATGTGCAATTGGGTATACATGTTATCAATCACAATGGTTCTGTCATTATATATTTGACTCACAAATAAAGGGACACATACCAGGGGAATCATTGAAGATGCAAATGCAATTTTTCCCTTAGATTTTGGCTTCAGATGTTGGAAAATTTAGGAATTCTCACAGCTAAGGCAGCTCATGCCAGGCAACATCCAAGTTTCTCTAGGCAACAAGGAACGGGGATGTATCTCCACTGCCAAAGAAGTGCAAGCACATTTACTGATGTATTAGGTGACCACTCTATTTTCTTTGGACTTTTCAGCTCTTTAGGCAATCAAGAAAAATGTTTTTGTAGAGTGTAGAGTATTTTAATTTAATATCATGAGAAGAATTTCAATTCAGAATTGAAAACTGGACTTCGTTCTGGCAGTAAATGTTTATCTAATGTAACTTATAAAGGATGCTGAGTTGCCATTGTGGCTTGAGTTAATTTAGATACAAGATCTTGGGCACATTTTCAAATATTAGCATTAAGCCCCATGCATCCAGTAAAGGAAACAACATTTGAATGAGGTAAAGGAAACAAATGCTACCTCTGATTCTTTTCTAACAATTGTAGACTTTGAAGAACGCAGTTGCCTGATAACAAATGAGCTGCACAGATCAGTAAGCTTCTTCCTACTCATTCAAGATGAAGCCTTCAGTAGACTAATGCAGTTGTGAAATGAAAAATTAAGGCTGGCAGGAATGAAGAGCATTTCGGAGTGAGCATGAGCTCCCGGTGCTTATTGCTTCCAACTATGTAACGTGAAAGACAAAAAAATCCTAGATTCTGAATTTATTAATAAAATTTAAGTACTCATAGGTCATAAGTTGCCCAAACTTAACATGAGGCAAGCAATAGGAAAGATTTTATACCTTTGGTTGTCAAGTTCCCAATTCAATATAAAATAAAATCATTGGCCATAGGTTTTATGATATTGAAACTTATCTGGGAACTTTGTATTTCAAATACAACTTCATTTTCAAGTCATCCAATATAGTGTAACACTTTTTCATCACTTCATTCTTGAGCTTTCCTGGCATCAATACTGGAAGCAGTTACATACTGTTGTTGAATGCAACAGATGGTTTGTAACTAGTATGCAATATAGAGCAGCAGGCATAAGGGGGCATTTGGATTCTGAATCTATTAGTAAGAGGAATTTATTTAGTGTCGAGTGGAATCTTAATGGTCTTAAACCTGTCATGCTTTTTTGCATGTTTAGTTTATCTTGTTTTCCAGACAAAAAGTGATATCCTGATTTTTGACATATTACAACTGACATTCTAAATTCAATTCTGAATTATGATATTGCATACCCATTGTGTTTCTAAATCAATTTCTGTATTTTTCAATTTATATTTGATAAATATTTGACATTTACCTTTGGTGTAAGGATATATTTGCCTTAGAGGCAATGCACCAAAAATTTAAAATTGATTCCTGGATAAGGGTAGTCCAACCAAATTCAAACAGATTAGGTCTGTATTCACCGGAATTTATAAAGTGAGAGACAAACAAAAAAAATTATTCTAAAATAGAAGTTTGCTTGGGTATAAAATTAAAACCCAAGTCAGCCTCACCCAATCTGGAAGTATTATAGGAAAGTGCAATAATGGTGTGTGGATGTGGGGGCCATTCCAGCGGGCTGCATCGCTGTCTGGTGTGAGGGGACTACTGCACAGGACCAATATGTTCTCACTCCATTAAGTAAGCCATGATAAAGAGAAATTATATGTATACTTTTTTGTTGAAATCCCAATCACTGACAGCAAGAACACAGGAATAAAAACAGTGCTTCTTTGCACATAAATCTTTATTTTTAATACCCAAATTAAAATGTTCAAGCATTTGAACAATATTATATAAAATATTTCATACTGGAAACTTCGATTTTTTTTCAGATTTAACCTTTTTTTTAACTTGTTCTAAGACAGTAAAACAAAAGCAAAATGCTGAGATGAACTTTGAAGCTAGCATAGAAAGAGAATGCATATCCAAACTGAGTATATGAATCAAAATGCAAAAATGGACTGAATTTAAAACAGAGAAATGCTGAAAACTCTCAACAGGTCAGGTAGCATAAGTGTAGGGAAGAACCGGATTACTGTTTTAGGTCAATGCCCTTTCATCAGAATTAGAAAAAGACCGAACCCAATCATATTTGCAAAGGAGAAAGAGCATGCACAGAATAAATGAAGACCAAGAGAGACGAATTCTACAAGAGCGGGTGATGCTGATTTAAAGAGGGTGCTGAAGGCTTGTTAATGAAAAATGGTATAAATAGGATTCAATATCAAATCCTAAAATACCTTATAGCCTTTAAGATTCAATATTCAATTTAACATTTTCGGATAACCAGCCTTTCCAGTTTGCATCAGAGTTGGCCAGGTCTGGTGAAGGCTGATCGGGATGAAACTTTGGCTCTGCTTCCCTTCCCTCACTCCACAGATGCTGACCTGCTGGCAATTTCCAACATTCTCTTTCCCTTTCAGTTCTAGCAATTGTAGTGATTTGCATCTTATAGTTCCAGCATATTTTTTCTCTTTCCTTTTCTCTTCATCTTATTCATCACATCCAAACAAATCAGCTGTGGTTAATCAGCCTTCGCTATTCTTTCATTCAGTGTTATCGCCATGTGAGTCAGCCATTTTCTCTTGGTCTCCACTCTCTCACAGACAACCCCTTTTGTTTCTCTATATGCCTCCACCCTATTTCTGAGTTTTCTTAATTTTGAGGAAATATCGTTGACCCAAAGCACTAACCCTGTTTCTCTCTCCCTAGAGGCTATCTGATCTGCAGAGTATTTCCAGCATTTTTTATCACAATTTATTAATCTCGTGCTGAGCTCACAGATCTTATGAAGATCTTGGCTTCAGCAAATATTGCCTCTACATTTCAATATTTTTATATATCAGATGTGTAGTAAGAAATGTGTGAAATATAATAAGGACACTGCTCAGGGAATCAGTTGCTTCAGTTAGTCATGAATAATGTGCCCTCCAGGAGATTTGTATGGTACGTTGTATGTATAATATTTTAGCCTGATTTTAGATCATTCACAAATCTGTAAGTCTCCCTCATCCATCACCTTGCCCTCATCGACATTCTTATACTTAGCTTTGGATATTCCCATGTCTCCATCGAGATGGCGCCGAGCTGCAATCTCCATCAAGGTCATTGCTCAGATTTGTTGTTTTTCAGATCTGTAGGGATGGTTTTGGGGGCAGCATGTTGAATTAAAGGGCAGAGGTTTAGGGACAGGGTTGGAGGCGGGGTTAGCGGTCCGGCTGGAGTCAGAGTACTGAAGGCCAGCAATCACTCTGAATGGATGTTGGGTCTCAGCAAGCACTGTTGTTAAAGTCCAGCAATCCTCATGGTCAATGATCATGGCCCTGTGGATGAGGACTGGTGGTTCCCCGCTCCAGGTCAGTGGGTCCTGGGATTGTAGGTCCATGCAGCAGGGGACATGAGGGATTGTGACCTCACATGTTGGAAAGTCCCTGGGTCAAAAGTCCATGAAAGGTCAGAGTTTGAGGCCTGGAGTTCAGGGTCTTGTCATTGGTGAGTCCTGGAGGCAATACCAAAAATTGAAGACCAATGTTCAAAGCCTGAAGTCAGTGAGTCCTGATGTCAAAAGCCCTTTGCATTCCTGGAAGTCAGAGGTCCGATGTCTGAGAGTTTGTGAGCACACTGGGGACGTTGGAGGACTAATGACTGAGGAAAAGGGATTATTTTGCTGTTACTTTGTTTGTTGCTGTTGTTGTCTTGTTTGTGTTGTTCTGCTGAACATGGACACATGGCATTGTGGACATGCTATATTTGTACCAGAATGCATGACAACACTTGCAGGCTGCCCCCAGCACATTCTTAGGTTGTGTTGGTTGTTAACATAAAAGATGTCTTTCATTGTATATTTCAATGTACATATGATACATAAATGTATCTCAATCTTAATCTATGTAACCTCCTCCCACATAACAAATACCACTGCTTGAACTCTGACTCTGGAACCTTGTTTATCTGATTTCCCTCTGGCCCTCTCTAAAACTCCACCTCTATGTGACCAAGGTTTAGATCACCACCTAAATCTTTTCCACTGGCATCCATTTTATTCTGTTGACTTTCTTCTGCAAAGAAAGATGTTATAGAATTAGCTGTTGCTATTGTTTCTCATTTACTCTGGCTTTGTCATGACAGCTGAGCCTTTAAGGGCTTGAAGAAGGTTTCTAAGGTTATTTAGGGCTTTGATAAATTAATTAAAAATTGTTGGAATAGGATGGGATGAATTTAAGATAATCAACAAAACAGATGAAGAGGAGATTATTATGTGTTATTCCCTCTGCCAAATTTTTCTTGAAAGAAATTCTAATAGAAGAGAATTAGATAGTTACTTGAAAAAGGGGAATATTGGGGAAGGGAGGTCAGACTAAGAGATTTGGAAGGATGTATTTTGTAATGAATATTTCAATTCTGCAACATTGCATGATTGTATGAAATTATTGGCAATGGGCTCTTATGGTGCCTGTGCCCTTCAGATGAACAGTGAAAACATCCTGTAAAATATAATCTATATTGCATTGAAATCTTCACAACAATCATCTAAAAGGTGTGATTTTGTTCACTTTACTATTCAGTTCTTTGTAACTAGCAGTTTCTGTTCTGCATTGCGCTGTGTTTGTCAGATATGCCTGAGGCTTCTAATGCCTTTAAAAAGCTGTCACTGAGAACAGTGGATTAATTCATGTCCTCTGAGGTTTTGCATTTTGGCGTAGAGAAAACATTGCAACAGCTTGCTCAAAAGGTGACATTTCACAGTATGCAAAGTAATATAAAGTCTTTTGGGAATGCAGAACTTACAAAAAGCCTCATGCCTCTTGACTTTGTTGCCAGTGGTAAGACAGATGCGGTTTACAGACTCAATTCAGTGAAGAGTGAGCAATCTTCTAAAAGGAAGATTTGATGTAAAAGCAAATGGAATCCATCTGACTATCAGTATAATATTTGTTCAAATAAAATTACACATTCAATCAGACTAAAATAAAGTTTGATGATACTGAAAAGGCACATATAAAATTGAATTGTTAGCTAGTTACCAGGAAGTGTGCATTCTTTATAAAATAATGTTTGCTTTTTCCCCTTTCTGAGCTCAGATGCAAGATCGAGTACAAACGTGGTGTGTCTCATGCTGATATGCAAAGCAGCCATTTCCATGACGGTGGCTGCACTATTCAGTTTTGTCATTCAGCTTACACTTATTGCAGCTATCATATCACTGCACTGCTGACTCTAGTATAAACACACGGCCACTGTTAAAAAAGGTCACTGAAGAACCTGCATTCTTTATATTTATTTAAAATATGTTATTTTTATTCTAAGCAGAAACATCTGGCATAACTTTGCACAATAGCACTGTGCATGTGCCTATTTCTCATTGGAATAAGCATTATGCAACAATAAATAAATATTAGTGTGGAACATGTTGTGGTCATATACTCCAATATTAGCAACCTCTTCAACATTGTCAAAACATCCCAAGATACTTCATAGGAGCATTATCTTCATCACCTCTAAAGGCTTTGCAAGCTAGTCAGCACAATATATATAAGCTATCCAAATCTCCTTGGGCTTTGCATCAGCACCATGAAGCATTTTAACTGATGTTTTTTTTCCTTGGGACCAAGGAACACAAGGACCAATTTGTATGGAATTTATAGCACAGTTTTTCAATATATATTACCATAATTATGTGATTAATAGGGGGAGGTGGTGTCTTTTTACCTGTATTTCTACTCCAATACAGAGATCTTCTTTTGGTTGTTGGGGTGATGAGTAAGTAGAATGTGATCATCTCCAAAGATGATATCAACTGTGTATACATTCCCCAGAGAGAAGATCAGCATCTGATCTCATCTGAAAAGGAATTTATCATATTTCTGTCTTCTGAACCAGAGAAGCAAAGCTGAAAGTCACAGGTAAAAATTATATGGGAGCTCTAATCAAGCAGTAGGTACTTTTGAAGCTAACAAATTTGTAAGGATAACAGATTTTAGTTTATCACCAGATCAGGGTTATTATCATTGCCATTTTCAGATTTTTGCTAAAATGCAAATCAATGAAAGAAAATTAAATGAATTTTAATAATTTTTGAACAATCCATGATTCCCAGCAACTTTGAACCAAAACTTGTTGAGTCTTGAGTTGAATTTTTATGCTCTTCTGTGGTTTCCTCTGAAGACTTTTTCTACAAGGTTACTTTGTGTGAGAAGATTCTTGGATTTTGACGAAAATGATGTTTAATGTTGGTTGTAGCAGTAATGGCAAAGTAAATCATGAAAGTTGCATTTTTCCCCACATATATACCCCATTTCCCTGGCTGCTCCTGCTTGTCTATCACTAACAGGATCAGGTTGTACACATCAGCCAGAAAGCCATTTTACACATCAGCTTCGCCCCAGGAAAGGACTCTAAAGGAGTTGGAAGAACCATTTCAGGAATTCCCTTGTTGAACCACTTGATTATTGATCGTGGGGGAACCTTGTCAGTATTTGTCCCAGCTGGTGGAACACGATTCATGTTGGAGCCTTGCGGTTAACAGGTGGGTGAAAGCCACTGAAAGAGTGCAGAAGCGTAAGTAGCAAAACAGTAGTCTTAGACTCCTAGGAGATACAGAACAGAAACCGGCCCTTTAGCCCACTGAGTTTGCACCAATTACTCTGACCCACTTTTTTCTCCCCACACTGTGATCAATTCCCTTGAAAATCATTTATCTACACACGAGGCAATTTTTTACAGCAACATACACACATTTTTGGGATGTGGGAGTAAAGTGAAGGGTGCAGAGGAGGCCCACGGGATTACAGACTCAACACATATCAGACCGGAGCTCAGGATTCAGCTTAAGCAGTTGGAGCCATGAGGCAGCAGCTTTACAAGCCGTGCCCCTCTGCCGTCCCAGACTGACCAGCTTGATGATATGAAGTTGTGTGAAACTTCTCTTCGAATGTCAGCTATTAAAAATTGTCAATTAGAGAAACCGGAACATGTCTGTCTAACATGTAGCAGAATTTCTTTTGCAGTAAAAAGCCACTGAAGATTAGCTTGATTAACCATTGTTTTACTAATCATTAACATTGTTATCCATGACTGACACCACTTGAAAACTGGATAATTGCAGCATGTCCATGCTGTTGTTCATCTGATCTAAGCACCATCTCTTGTTAAGTGCGTCGCAGGCAGCTCGAGCATGAATTTGCTGATGAACTATCAGCAGACACTGTGATGTGATGTGTGTTCAAACTATGAACACTGAAATCAAATACCGTAACCGATGATATTGTGGTCATTCTCAATTTTGAAGAATGAACAACATCAACATGGCAGTGCTGTCTCTGTCTAGATTCCCATTGGCTGCAATGTCTACCGCACAGAAGGAATATATCTTACTGACCACCTTCTGAAGTGCAAGGTTGGATCCTTAAAACCCATGTAAGAGAAACTATTCAGAATGTAGACAAAAATTAGGCTATATCAGAATGAATAAAAGGAATGAATGCACTAAACTTTGTTCTTCAATAAAAAGCAAAAAGTCTCATTCTATACAATAATATATTGGCTTTGAAATCCTGTCTAATTCATTTTCCCGTTGCCATTTTCTGAATTAGTTTCTCCCATTGGTGACTATTTTCATTCAAAAGTTTTGAGACTTAATGTAAGAGCATAAGAACGTGTAAAATAGGAGCGGGAGTGGCCATCTGGCCCGTCAAGCCTGCACCACCATTCAATAAGATCATGGCTGATCTGGCTGAGGATATCTTCTTTCAATAACAAGCACTGAATATTCAAAGCCCTGCTTGATTCTGCCCTTAGCAAAACTAATAATAAATTTTTCACTTCTTTCTTGTCTCTCTCCTTACTATCTGCATATTAATCAGATAATAATGAATTCATTACTTTGCCAATTATTTACACCTGATATTACACTTGGAGTCAAAACAAAGGCTTGGCTTTAAGTTTAACTATTTAATAGACTTTGGATGTTTTAGAGTCATCTCAATTTGGTAACTGTTGTGCTCTAAATATATTTGGAGGAAATAACTTAAAAGAAGAATAACACTGATAGTTATCCAGTTCAGCAGAAAAAGCAGCAGGGGTTATTTTGTGTCTTCCAGATATCTCTAGGCTTAAGCAAGTTCCACTTTTTGATTCAAAGTGCAACTTTGCTTTGTTCTGTGTGTAGTTCCACTTCCTTGTATTGTGTTAAAGATGCTTTCTTCCTGAAAAAGTGGAAGAAAAATCAGAGGATGCAGTCAATTACATAAGATTATTTCTGTTACAATAAAATTGTATGAAATGACAAAAGTAAAAAAGAACCTGTGTTTCTATACTGTTTTTAATCTATTCATGATATTACAGTATCTTTAATGGCCAACAAATCATATTTTGAGGTGTGTGGAAAGCACAGATAAAAGCTTTTGTTTAACAATGAGCAATGCAATAAAATGGCAGAGTATGGAGAATTGGACATCCAGATATACATCCAAAATAGACAGTGTCTATGACAACAGTGAATCCAAACTATATGGGAGCATCCCACCCCCTCTGGATGAACCGGACCTGGTGGCGTCGAGATTCATCGTCAGCGAGGAAGATGTTAGAAATCCAAGGAAGGCGACGGGCCCAGATGGTGTCCCGGGACGGGTTCTCCAGGCCTGTGCAAGCGAGCTAGCTGGAGTGTTTGCTGACATCTTCAACTGCTCCCTGCTTCAGTCTAAGATCCCCTCGTATTTTAAGAAGGCAACGATAATCCCAGTGCCGAAGAAAAGCAAGGTGGCATGCCTGAATGACTATCGACCTGTGGCTCTGACATCAATTGCTATGAAGTGTTTTGAGCGATTGGTTATGGCACACATCAACCATAACCTATCGGTCAACCTCGACGCTTTGCAATTTGCCTACCGGAGCAACAGGTCAACGGCAGATGCCATCTCTCTGGCACTACATTCCTCCTTAGAACACCTGGAGAATAAAGACACATATGTAAGGCTCCTTTTCATTGACTACAGCTCTGCCTTTAATACCATCATTCCAAATAAACTGATTCCTAAGCTCTGGAACCTGGGTCTTAGCACTCAGATCTGCAGCTGGATCTTCAACTTCCTCACAGACAGGACCCAGGCTGTAAAAATAGGGGACAAGCTCTCCTCTACAATCACTCTGAGCACCGGTGCCACACAAGGCTGTGTATTCAGCCCCCTGCTGTACTCACTGTACACCCATGATTGTGTAGCCAAGTTTCCATCGAACTCAATATAAGTTTGCTAATGACACCACAATTGTAGGCCGTATCTTGGGTAATGATGAGTCTGAGTACAGAGAGGAAATTAAGAACCTGGTGGCATGGTGTGAAGACAATAACCTATCCCTCAACGTCAGCAAGATGAAGGAATTGGTTGTTGATTTCAGACGGAGTAGCGGACCGCACTATCCCATCTACATCGGTGGTGCGCAGGTGGAACAGGTCAAAGGCTTTAAGTTCCTCGGGGTGAATATCACAACTGACCTGACTTGGGCTAACCAAGCAGAGTCCACTGTCAAGAAGGCCCACCAGCGCCTTTACTTCCTGAGAAAGCTGAAGCAATTTGGCCTGTCCCCTAAAACCCTCACTAATTTTTATAGGTGCACCGTAGAAAGCATTCTTCTAGGGTGCGTCACAACCTGGTATGGAAGTTGTCTTGTCCAAGACCGGAAGAAGCTGCAGAAGATCATGAACATAGCCCAGTACATCACACAAACCAATCTTCCATCCTTGGATTCACTTTACACCACACGCTGTCAGAGCAGTGCTGCTGGGATAATCAAGGACATGACCCACCTAGCCAACACACTTTTTGTCCCTCTTCCCTCCGGGAGAAGGTTCAGGAGCTTGAAGATTCGTACGGCCATATTTGGGAACAGCTTCTTTCTAACTGTGATAAGACTGCTGAACGGATCCTGACCTGGATCTGGGCCGTACCTTCCAAATATCCAGACCTGACTTACACTACCTTACTTTCCCTTTTCTATTTTCTAATTATGATTTATAATTTAAATTTTTATTATATTTACTTCGATTTGTACTTCAGGGAGTGCGAAGTGCAGAATCAGATATTGCTGTGATGATTGTACGCTCTAATATCAATTGTTTGGTGACAATAAAAGTAAAGTAAAGTAATCCTTTTCATCCCTTTTTGTATTCTGGGCATCACTGCTGAGGCCATCTTTTATTGGTGTTTCATTAATGCCCTTGATAAGCTCTTTCTGCATTCCTTCTGGTTCAGCTAATCCCAGAGTACTGTGTATAAGTTGTTCCAGGATTTATATCCAACAATGATGCAGGTCACTTACTACTGAATTCAAGACAAAGCAGCTGGTCATGAAGATGTACAAACAAGCTGGATGAACTCAGCAGGTCGGGCAGCATCCGCTGAAATGAGCAGTCAATGCTTCCTTCTCCAATACCACATAACTAGGAGTGCCAATGTGTGATTGGATCTCATGTGAATGAGCCTAATGGAAGGTGGAGACACATAACTCTGATCTATTGCCAGGTAGGACTTAGTAAATCATTACTAAACTGAACCCATTTGTATGTTTCTGGAGGGTGAGGTAGGTTGGGATGGTAGAAATGAACTTCTTTCTTCCACCGCAAGGTAATTTTTAAGAAGTTTAGTTGCCGTTTTGTGAAGGGTTTCAACATTTCCCTAACAAACATTTCCAAAAGAAACAAAACTCCCAAGATCACAAGATATGCCTTTTTAAAATGTAAAACAAAACTGTTTGCTGTTGCTTCTCTTGTTCTTCATCTCGATGCTTACATTTGCACCTCTCTTCAGGCTCTCCAACACAGAGGGTCCAGTAGCTCTCTGGAACCTTCTTCCAGTTTCAAGAGCAATTGGTCACTTGATGCACTGGTCACGCTAATGAGGAATTGGTTGTGGTGCATTTCAGAGTTAGTATCAGTGCATATGAAGAAGCATGTGCAGTCCATGCCACTCTGTATGACTGGGAAGCCTTCTATCCCAGCACGGCCCAGTGCTCCCTCTATTTGCTGATTGCTGAAGGAGTGTATGAAACATAGTTAACGATATTTTTGCTGAGAGATTCAGTGGTTTCTTTCACACAACAAAGGAATATAAACTGTAAGATCTTACAAATATCTCCAGAAATATAAACATTCATAACAATGTTCAATTTAACATTCACTACCAATTCAATCCTTGCTCATGGCTATAGCAGATGACGAATTTTACAATATCATCAGTAAATCTCAGAACTTTCACATGCTGCTAGTTGCTGAGCTCACGTGAGGCACCTTTTACGCCAAAGTACTCCTGGTGGATATTGCCCTCTACAGAGAACCCTACTACCTTCCTCTGTTACACAGGTTCGCACTGCTCTGAATGGGCTCTTAGTTAGGTGGTGTTGGAGAAGGAAACATCTTCATAATCAATTGCTTCGTACAGAAGCCTCAAATTTAGTAGCGAGTCCTTCAGCGCTTCCTATTCTCCATTCTGCAAGACAGCCTTATGTTCTGCACTCTTTTGATGGATACTCTCTACTTTCCGCCCAAGCCTTTACAGATGTCTCTCAAATGTGTGCACCATACCATAGTTGCCATTGCACAAGGCTAAGGCCTCCTGCAGTCTATGAGAGACAGGATCTAATGATTTGAACTTTGCACGATCTTAAACAGTTTTTTGGAGAAATTACAGATGGTGCTTTCTCTTTATGCTTCCCCATTTTTCACATCTTCCTCTGAGTTACTTCTCAAACGGAAGGAGGTGGGGTGTGTGTTACCTGGTAATTGTAGCTTATTGCAAATGATGTAGGGAATATGAATGTTTCCCCCCTTTCATTTTTCCTGTCATAAAGAATGCAACACAGATGTCTGTGAACATTCCGTACAGCGAGCGAGACCTGCTGTAGGAAATGAATAACTGCATATTGCCCTATAAATTCCACATGCTGAGTTGCAGTTTTTATGCCAAAGAAAATGAGTTTTGCTGATGGTGAGCTATTTATATCAGAATTTTGAGAGCTAAGTCATTTGCAAATTCATTGGATTAGTGATTAATGTAAAACCCATGTAAAATGGTAATAATCTGCTGGGGTGCACGAGAATTATACTGCAGCTTTTAAAAAGCCAGTTCTGGCTGGAGATCATATCAACAGGCTGGAGGAGCAGACCTGGCTCACTCACTTGACTGTTAGCCAGATGGACTATACGTCCCTTGCCAGTTCTGTGTGGCTACAAGAAAGAGTAGCACAGGAGACTCTGACTAAGGCAGGCAATGAAAGCAGCAAGGCAAAATAAAGGTGGCATCTTATAACTAATGCTAGTCAATAAAGATTACTGGATGAAGCAGAACAAAGAATGGGCAGGTGGCTTTTTGTGATAGGAAGCCTATTAAAAAGATCACCCCAGCTATGTAAAAAGAGGAAAATACTACAATGTTGATCTGAGCCACCAGGTAAATCACTTTTCTCTTCACCTTGACTCATTTTCACAGGGCTGCCCATGGTTTACGTCACACCTGAGAATCAGGATCAGGTTTACTGGCATTCTCTTACATGATGCAAAATTTGTTGTTTTGCGGCTGACATAAAATTCCTAAAATTATGAAATAAATAAACTGCAAGAACAAAAAATAAATGATGAGGCAGTGTGTCCATGGACCATTTAGAGATCTGCAGGTGGCGCAGAAGAAACTGTTCCAAAATCATTGAGTGTGGGGTTTCAGGCTTCTGTACCTCCTTCTTGATGGTAGCAATGGGAAGGGGGAGCATGTCCCAGATGGTGAGAGTCCTTCATAATAGATGCCTCCATATCGGGCTGAGATGATACTCCCTACCATCCATCTATAAAAATTTGCTAGGGTTTTTGGTGACATACAAGCTCTCCTGAAACTCCTAATGAAGTGGAGCCTCTTTGTGATTGCATCTTCTCAGAAGATCCTCCGAGAAGTTGACACCCAGGAACTTGAAGCTGTTCACTCTTTTCACCCAAACCCCTCAATAAGCACGTGCATTTTCTCCTAATTCCCCTTCCTGAAGCCCACAATCAATTCCTTCTCTTGTTGATGTTGAGTGCGACAGCACTTAACCAGCCAATTGATTTCACTCCGCCATGTCCCCTCGTCACCATCTGATATTTCAGCAACAGCAGCAGTTTCATCTGCAAATTTATAGTTTGAGCTGTCTTACCCACACAGTCATGAGGGTAGAGAGAGAGGAACAGTGAGCTAACCATGCATTCTTGAGGTGGACCTGACTTGATTGTGACTGAGAAGTAGATGTTATCACTGACTGTTGTGAGGGGTTTGAAGATCCGGTTGCAGAAGGAGGTACTGAGACCATGGTTTAGGTGCTTGCCGTTGAATACTGAGAGGATGATGATGATATTGAATGCTGAACTACACTGATTAACAGCAACCTGATATGTTTCGTTGTTGTCCAGGTGCTCCAAAGCAGAGCAGAGAGACAGTGAGATTGCATCAGGTGTTTATGCCCACGAGCTAAATATTTCTAAAATTGTCTTGTTGCACTATGAAAAAAGTCAGATTACATTCAAGATTCCATAATAGTTGAAATCAACAACAAAACAGTACTACAGATCATTTCTGGAAAAAGTAATATTTTGACCAAAGTAGGCAAGGTAACTATCACAAAATGACTATAAAAGGGACAGATGTACAACATATTACTACATCTAGCCATTAAACGTTATTGATATCAATTACTAGAATGTGCAGTCATAAAGAATTATTCCCCATTTTGACAAGAGGATATCGTTGCTATTTCTAGTTCAGTTTTTACAGGCTTTTGGTACATATGTTTCAAATAGTAGTCTTCATTTAAATTTATGGAAACTTATTGCAGGAGGAAAAGGCTCATAGGTCATTGTATGCAACATAGGGAATATCATATATGCCTGGCACTCAGCTTGCAGGTTGGCATCTTCCTGGGATGGTGATAAACTTGTGGACCTGAACTATATTAGTTGTTTACATGTTTACTGTGTAACCATGACAATCACCTGAAGAAGCACGCAACTGCAGATTCCCATATCTTTATTTTTCTTAGAGTTAGGATGAATATTTTTCTCCTAGAGCTTTGTGAGTCTTTGGAACTCTGCTTAAAGCGCAATGGAGGTAGAACCTTTGAAAATGTTTAAGAGAATGGTAGATTGATTCTTGATTACTTGAGAAGCAAGGCAGGTGTGGAGGTAGTGGTGGTGAAAGTTTGCCAGAGTACGTAGGGGGAATGTGAAACTGAGATTCAAAGTTCAACCAGATCAGCTGTCACTGGATGGTGGAGCAGATTGGAGGGGCTGAGTGCCCTACTCTTGCTCCTAATTTGTACGTTCTTTGTCCTTAAAGTCAAAGGGATAGTTTTCACCTTTTCTTGACTAATTTCCTCCTTTTCTGCAGATCTGTCTCTTTAATGGATGGCAAAAGACAGTGGGTGTGACTAATAAAGATAACAAGAGGAAACTGTAAAGTGTAATTATAAGAAAGCTGAGGAAGTTGATAGTGGCATGTAATACTGGGCTGGTTCACATGGAGATTTCTGCAAAGGGAGAGGTTGACAATAAAAACTATGGCTACTTCATGTGTTAAAGTGACAAAAAATGTTTCTCCTTTTGGTAGTTGCCTGAGTACTTGACTTATTACAATTGTGACAAGGCTACTGAGGGATAAAGTAATTATACAGGATACAGTGGAAGAGAAACTTCGTCAGTGCTGGCATGTTCTCACTTCTCATATCTCAGAATGGACCGAGATGTGTAGTGAATACAACTGATCGTCATATTCCGAGGAACTAATGAGAAGCACTTGGATTTATCCTCCAGGATTGCTAAAGAACATTCACATCAAAACCACATTCTAGCTTGACTTTGTTGTTACTATTAGCATCAGGCTTTTGCACTACATTTCTGTGACAATTTGCGTAATTATGATCCAATCATCCTTAAGGTAGGAAACAAAATTACACGAACACCCCTTCTATTCTAGGGGTCTAGATTTTTTGTTAACTTGAAACCATGTGCTTTAAAATTGGTTCAGGAATTGTAATTCCAAAGGACAGTGATTTTACAGTTACAAACCAGATTTCCTAAAGTGGCCATTTTGCAAGTCAAGAACTTGCTTATTTGACATTCATGGGGCAGGCAATAGAAACCCACACGTGTTTTGCCCAATAACATCCCAAATGCCTCATACTGATGGGATGCATTGAAAAGCCATCTGGGACTTCTTCAGGATTTGAAAGTAATGAGTTTGTTCTTTCCTCTTTCTTTCTCCAATTAACTCACATCTCCTAAATCCACACCAGATGGGAAAATCTGCCCCTGTATGTTATACAACTGCATTTTTGCATCAGACCAGGTTTGCAAAGTGTTCAGTGTGTTAGTGCGGTACTTTAGGGGCAATTTTATGAACTGGCATATTGCTCTGTCTGACAGGAGCACGTATCAGCAATTTGGGCCTAAGCCAGCAAAGCAGATTCCTAAAATTTATCCTTTTATAATCTGACTTAGAGCTGACTTCAGTGTATTCAGTCAGATCTGCCTGGCAACAGAGTCAGTACATTTACATTTTTAAACGGTTGGCAATAGAGCTCTGCACATTCATAGAAAAACGCATGTGCAGAGCCCCTCTCAGGACCTGAGCTGGAAATGGAGCCAAGCAGTGTCACGACCCTACTGGCTGTGAGTAGAGATTGTAAGCACTCATTTGAGGTCTGTATCTACCACAGAATTGCAGCTCTTTTGTTTGTGTCTCCCTTTTTCTGGTTTCTACACTCCCCCACTTTCTCTTTCCCTCTTCTTATCTTTCGTACTCTGTGATACCATCTCAGATCAGTGGGAACCCTGGGGAGGAAGTTGTCTTTTGTAGCTACTACTCAATGAGAATGGGACTACCAAATGCTGGATGTAGTCATATCATGGCATCTGGATTTATTGAAAAGAATGAAATAAAAGAGTGTAACCTTCAGTTAATCTTGCAACATCTCCTCACCATAAATGGCATAGATGAATTTCTACCCTTTGTCTTATTATTTGTCCAGTCCAGTCAAATGCTGTGAAATTGATACTCATGTGATTTTTGATCAGTCTATCGGACGACTGAGCTTCCAAATTGCCTTTCACTTCAGTTAGCATGTAAAGACAACTCTGTCCTCTGTTTCCTAGAACGTCCCAATGAATCTCAATGTACACTTAAGAAGCACCATCTCATCTTTTGATTGGACATAGGTGAGCGATTCAGACACAATATTAAGTTCAATAGCTTTAGATAATGTGGTGAACTATGTGCCTGTCGGGACATGCCCCTGCTGACTGCTCCTGTGGCTCCTCCCACAGGCCCCTGTATAAAGGAGACCTGCGGCCTGACGCTCGGCCTCAGTCTCCAAGACCTTGTATGATAGACACTCACTCCTGGTTCCTTCTTCCAGTCAATAAAAGCCGATATCTCGCCTACGTCTCAGTGTGAGTTATTGATGGTGCATCAGATAATGATTTTACTTTTCCCATTTTCACTTTCTCTAAACTCTTTGAAAATCAAAACAACTGCATTTCTTGGGAAAAACGAGCTAATATTTCACTTTGAACAGTCATTAGAAGTCAGCTTTCCAGTTCATTTGATCTGAAGTGTAAGTGCTGCCTCCTATATTAAAAACAGAAAATGCTGAGATACTTGGCAGGGCAGGCAAATTGTGTGGAGAGTAAAACAGAGTTAACGAATTCCAACCATCCATCAGAATTCTAATCAATTCACAGGAAAGAATCATTACCCAATAAATGGTGAGAGTGTAGAACTCATTTTAAAGGAGTGGCTGTGGCAGAAAACAATGGCACATATAAAGAGATGCTGATTAATAAATGAAGGAAATAAAGGATATGAGGGCAGTGGGGGTATTTCAAGTTATGAGGGGGATAGATAAAGTTGACGTGGATAGGCTTTTTCCATTGAGAGTAGGGGAGGTTCAAACAAGAGGACATGAGTTGACAGTTAGGTGGCAAAAGTTTAAGGGTAACACAAGGGGGAATTTCTTTACTCAGAGTGGTAGCTGTGTGGAACAAGCTTCCAGAAGAAGTGGTAGAGGCAGGTTCGGTATTGTCATTTAAAGTAAATTTGGATAGGTATATGGACAGGAAAGGAATGGAGGGTTATGGGCTGAGTGCGGGCCAGTGGGACTAGGTGAGGATAAGCGTTCGGCATGGACTAGAAGGGCCGAGATGGCCTGCTTCTGTGCTGTAATTGTTATATGGTTATATGGTTAAAGAGGTAACCTGAGTAGGAGAGGGCTCAGTGGAGTGTAAATTAAATTGGAATCATGCATGGAATCACAAAATCATAGAATGGTTATTGTACAGAAGGTGCCCTTTGGCCAGTCAAAACTCTACTGGCTTAATGTAATAGGATGTAGCTAGTCCCACTCCCCTGATTTCTCCTCAGAGCCTGAAAATTCTTCATGCTCATATAATTATCCATCTTTACCCTTGCCCGTACCATCTCTGCCAGTGGATTGCAGACTCAAGACACTCACCATATGACAAGAAATCTTTTTTATGTTAGTTTTAGGTTTTTTCCTTATCAACCTCACTCTGTTTTCCATAGTTGCTGATCCCTCAAGCAATGGAGAGTTTCTCTCAGTCTACTCTGCTATTAACCCTTGTGATTTTAAGTCCCATCCTTCTGATTCCCTTGCAACCTTTTGAACAAAAATAACTCCTTTAGCATATCCACATCATGAAAGCACCTTAGTAAATTTCTTCTGCACCCTTTGTTGTTGTTCTTAAAGTGTGAAACCTGGAAATGAACATGATATTTTAATTGTGAAATGGAAAATCCTACAGAAAGTAGTGGATATGTCCAACTCCATCACAGGCAAAGGTCTCTCCACCATTGAGCACATCTACATGAAACACTGTTGTAGAAAAGCAGCATCCATCATGAGAGACCCCCACCAACCAGGATATGCTCTCGTCTTGCTTCTGGTGACAGGGAGTAGGTACTGGAGTCTCAGGACTGAATCCCTAGACCTTTATGTTGAACAAAGGTGAAAGGTCACAATTTCATAGTCCTCAAGTATCATCTCTGAATCTACTGATCATGCAAGAACATGACCAGAGCCTCCTGCAATTTCCTTCCCTTCTTTGCTCAGACTGATGTACGGTGTTATTTTAGGACTACAGCCATGCTCTCCATCTCCATGAGTATATTTCCTTTTGTGTCTCCTCTCAGTCTCACCTAGATCTCCTTATCAGTCCTGCTAAAATCCTCTCCCTGTTGACATTGGTATGTCACATTCACTTTACGTTAACTTTCTGCTTCTTTTCATATTGTCTCTTTGACCCTCAATATCCTTTTCTACTTACCCTCTAAATTTATGCTAACCAGCCTGATGCCAAATGCTTTCCCAATCTGGTTTACTCTCTAGCTTTTTGGTTATTCTTTGAAAAAAAATTAATCCCTGTTCTCGGCACCCTCATGAGAATGTATAGCAATAGCCGCTAAAACATCAGCACTTTCATGGCTTCCCATTGTTTAATTAATGTTTTGCCTGCCAAGCTTTGATTCCAATTTAACCAGGCTAAATCTGTTCTGATGCCTTTGAAACTACCCATCCTCCAATTAACTATTATTACTTTGCAATGGTCTACATCCTTTTCCATAGTCATTCTGTGTACCTTGTGCAGTTATGATCACTGGTTTCTTGATGTTTTCCAACTGGCCAGGCCCTTTATCCAGAACCACTTACAGCAATACCACCTCCCTCAGTTTCTCCTGAACATGCTTCATAAACTCCTTCCCATCATTGGCTCTTTGGTCTTTATTTTATTGTGCTGTGCATTTCAATATTGCGGGATATTATTTTCCAAGAGAGGTTATATAGGCCAAATAACATAACTGTTTGCATAGAATTCAGCAATTCCAGGAAAAAAAAGTTGAAGCAGTCACATTTCTAATTGCATTGATGCTTGTGCAAAGACAAGGCAGTGGCATTGTCAACAGATATGAATTTTAAGCTTCAGGTCATCTGGATAATTACTTATAGTTGTCATTGTAACTATGTCCTTGTGCAGCAAGCAAGGCCAATGAGGAGACCAAAAAATTGGTCCAATAAGTGCCCACATTTGGGAACAATTTTATTTAGTTTTTATTTTATTCACAAATCAACTCAATGTTTTCAGCCAGTGAGGCGAGGTGGGAGGTAGGAACATAGAAGTACAGTAAACAAAGCTGAAAGCACAAAACAGGTCTGTGGTCACATAAAGATATAGTACAGCGCCTGACACAGTGTTAAGTTCATCATACTATCTACTCAAGAAGTTGCTTTCAGTGAATAATGCATTTGCTTTTCAAGGTCCCTGAGTTTCATAATGCTCCTCAGGCCCTTACTATTCACTGTATATCCTATGCTGGTTTGATTTAATAAAGCACGTTTACTTATTTGGATTGAAATTCAATTGCCAATCCTCAGCTGACATACCTAGATTGATTAAGACCCCCTTGTAATCTTTCATAACCTCCTATACTATCTAGAACTCCATCCTCAAACTTACTTGTGCATTGCTTGTACATTCGCTTCTAAATCACTTATATAAACTACAAACAACAAAGATCCCATCTTCAATCCCTGTGGCATACCACTCGACACAGGCCTCCAGTCCGAGAAACAACCCTTGACAGCAGTCACCCACAGCTTCCAACTATTGAGCTAGTCACAAATCCAACCCTTTTTCTCCCTTGGGTCCCATGCCATCTAACCTTCCAGACCAGCCTGCCAGGAGAGACCTTGTCAAAGGCCTTGATAAAGTTCATATAGACAATATCCACTGCTCTATTCTCATATACCGTCTTGGTTACCTCCTTGAGGAACTCCAAGAGATTTGTCAGACACAACCTCCCACACATAAAGCCATGCCAAATGAGTCAGACCCTGTCTCTCCAATTATTGGTAGATCTTTGTCCCCCCAGAAACCACAGCCAAAGTCAGACTCACTGGCTTGTATTTTTCTGGTTTTATTTTGTTATCCTTTTAAAACAATGGTACATATTACCCACTCTTCAGTCCTCCAAAACCACACCTGTGGCCAGAGATGAATCAAAACTCTCTGCAAGGGCCTCCATGATTTCTTCTGTAGATTCACACAAGGTCCAAGAATATACCAGGTCAGGCCTTATGGATTTATCCAGTTTAGTGCCCTTTATAGCCTCCTTCAAAATTGTATGTGGTTAAGACAACACCCCTCATTTCCCCATTTCCTTAGCTTCTATTGTTTTCTCCACAATATAAACTGAAGTGAAATGTTCCATCAAAATCTCATCCAATTTCTTTAGACCCACACACTGACAGCCATGCTTATGTTTAAGGAAAACCTAGTAACCCTCTTGATATACCCTTAGAGTATCTTGGGATTCTGCTTCACCTTGCTTGCCAGATTCTTCTCATATTTTGTTTTTGCCCTCCTAATTTTTCTTTTGGATGCTCTCAAGACCTTAAGACCATAAGACATAGGAGCAGAATTAAGGCATTCAACCCATTGAGTCTGCTCTGCCATTCCATCATGGCTGATTTATTATCTTCCTTATCCCTATTCTCTTGCCTTCCCCCCCGTAACTTTTGACACCATGACTAATCATGAGCCTATCAACATCTGCTTTAAATGTTTCCAATGACATGGCCTCCACAGCTGCCTATAGCAATGAATTCCACAGATTCACTACTCTCTGGCTAAAGAAATTCCTCCTCCTCTCTGTTCTAAATGGACATTCCTCTATTCTGAGGATGTGCCCTCTGGTCCTCAGCTTCCTCTCTATTGAAAACATCCCTTAACATCCACTCTATTTAGACCTTTAAATATTTGATAGGTTTCAATGAGATCCTCCATCATTCTTCTAAGCTCCAGCAAGTACAGACCTCTTGTAATCATCAAGAGATACATTGGTTCCCAATTGTTTATGCACAGTATATGCCTCCCTCTTTTTCAAAACCAGAGCCTCAATATAATTTGTCAATCAGGTTTTCCGAAACCTACCAGCCTTGCCGTTCACCACAACAGGAATACGCAGGCCCTGAACTTCTGACATCACAGTTTTAAAGGCTTCCCACTTGACAGATTCTCTTTTCCATGCAAATCATCTCATCCAACCAACCACTGCAAGATCCTTTCTAAGTGCTCCAAAATTTGCTCTCCCAAACACAAGAAAATCTGCAGATGTGGGAAATCCAAAGCAACACACAAAATTCTGGAGGAACTCAGCAGGCCGAGGCAACATTAATGGATAAGAGTAAACAGTCAATCCAGGCCAAGACCCCTAATCAGTACTGTTTATTCTTTTCCATAGATGCTGCCTGGCCTGAGTTTCTCCAGCATTTTGTGTGTGTTGCCCAACATTTTCTTTGTCCATTTCAGGACTAACCTAAGACTGACTATTTCCTTCTCCATAACTATTTGAACATTAATAGAGTTATGATTACTGGATCCAAAGTGCTTGCCAAAAGACACTCTCCCACGTTCCCTACCTCGTTCTCCAGGAGGAAGTTCAGTGTTGTGCCCTCCCTAGCAGGTCCCTCAACACATTGGTTAAAAAGCGTTCCTGGGCTCATTTCATAAATTTGCCCCTATCCAAAGCCTTTCGCACTATGGTTGACCCAGACAATATTAACCTAGTAAACCTATTCTGAACTGCTGTTAATCCATTAATAAATTTTGTTAAATAAGGAGACCAGTGCTGTATACATTACTCCAGATGTACTTTTACCAATGCTCTTTTTAACTGAAGTGTCACCTCCCTATGTTTGCATTGTGTTAGCTTGTTCAAACTGCATAATATTATTTTTGTGAATTGTGTTCAAATACTTTCTTAAGGTCCAACTATTGTTCATTATTCATCTACCAATTTCTGTCTATCCAGATTGCATATTACTTCTCCAAAGAACTTAAATAAATTGATAGAACATGGCTTTGATTTTACAAAGCTCTGTTGACTTTATCTGATTAGCTTGATATTTGTCAAAATGCCCTACTATAAAGCTGAAACAGCTTCTAATATTTTCTCCCTAACAAATATTAAGTGAACTGAACCGTTGGTTCCTTACTTACCTTTTACCTTTTTGAACTAAGAGGCTATCTTTGCTCTTTTCCAATGTATTAAAATCTTTCCTGAGTATAAAGAAATTGAGAAAATTTAAATTAGCACATTAAGTATCTACTAACCAGCTCTCAGAGTTCTGACCAGTGGTGATCTGGACATCGGAAGTCTGGAGTGGAGGGGACTTCAATCAGGTCCGCTGCCTGAGAATAAAAGGCAGAAGCGGTTTATGGCACCATAGTAGAGCATTGACCAGTGACCAAATGGCATTTGGGATTAATTAGTAAGAGCAAATTAAAGGAAGGCAGGGACAACCACAGTGACCATCATCTGAGTGGGCATAGTGTGGTGATCCTCCATCCGCTTTAGTTCTTTGAGGCTTCAGCAAAGAGAGTCTTCACTTAGAGAAAACAAATGAAAGAGAAACTCAAGTCTTTCCCTTCTCTTCAGGTAGGATAGTGCAATGCTCCTGTTGCAGGATGTGGGAAGGCAGGAAGCTGCAGCTTCTAACAAGCTGCGCTAAGGAGTTGGATAAACTCTGGGTCATTCAGAAGGATGGAAGTGTGACAGGAAGGACCTATAGAGAGGTAGTTACACCCAAGGTGCAGGACGCAGGAAAATGAGTACCAGTCAGGAAAGAAAAAGGGGTTAAGGAGCCAGGGAGCCAGTGCAATGACCCTCTATGACCAACCCCCTCAACTTTGGATAGGAGGCAAGTTAGGAATCAAAAGGTTGCCCATGATGTGACAAAATCAAAAAGGGTGAATACAGACTGAAGCTTTTGCATTTGAATGTGCGCAGTATACAGAATAAGGCCGATGAACTTGCAGCACTGTTGCAGATTGGCAGGTACAATGTTGTAGGCATCACTGAATCATGGCTGAAAGATTATAGCTGGGACCCTCATGTCCAGGGATACACATTGAATTGAAAGGATAGGTAGGAAGGCGGTTGTGTTGTGTTGCTCTGTTGGTAAAAAATGAAATTAAATCATTAGAAAGAGGGGACAGAGTGTTGGAAGTTCTGAATCAGTGTGGATAGAGCAAAAGAACCGTAAGGGTAGAAAGACCCTGATGGGAGTTGTATACCGACTTCTAAACAGTTAAGGATGTGGCCTACAAATTACAATGGGAAGTAGAAAATACATGCCCAAGAGCAATGTTACAATACTCATTGGAGACTTCAACATGCAGGAAGTCTGGGACAATCAGGTTGGTGCATGGCTATAAGCAGCACTGGGGCTCCATAGGGGATTGTATTTGCTCCCTTCCTGTTTACTCTGTATACCTCAGAATTTAGATACACCACTGAGTCATGTCATCTGCAGAATTTCTCTGATGACTCAGCAATAGTTGGGTGTCTAAAGGGAGGACGGGAGGATGAATACAGGACCGTGGTGAAGGACTTTGTCAAATGGTGCAGGCTGAATCATCTGCAGCTCAACATCAGTAAGATAAAGAAGATGGTGGTGGACTTTAAGACGACTAACCCTGCACTGTTACTGTTGATGGTGAGTATGTGGATGTGGTGAGGACTTACAAATACCTGGGAGTGAACTTCAGTGACAGATTTGAATGGAACATCAACCCAGAGGCTGTATATAAGAAGGGCCAAAGTTACCATTATTTCCTGAGGAGACTGAAGTCCTTTGGCGTATATAGGCCTCTCCTTCACGTTCTACCGGTCTGTTGTCACTAGATCTGTTTTTCAGGGGTGTGATGGGGTAATGGCATCAACATGAGTGATGCCAATAGGATCAATAAACTGATTAGAAAGGCTGGCTCTGTTATAGGAGTCCAACTGGACGCACTAGAGGCTGTGGTTGAACAAAGGACCCTACTGAAAATCCTTGCTATTCTGGAAAATGATTCTCATACACCTTGGCTGAACAGAGGAGCATTTCTAATAATAGGCTAAGAGAAATGTTCTGCTCCAAATTATGCAATATGAGGTCATTCTTACCCTTAGCCATTAAGCTGTATAATGAGTCAACCTATAGCCAAGGAAATGATGTCCCCTCCTATTAGACTGTTTGAAATAATTTATTTTTTTATTCTTTCTTAATTCTCTTCTAATATTTGTATTTTTGTATATCTATGCAGTATTTATGCTACCATGACACTATAATTTCCTTTGGGATTAATAAAATATCTACCTATTACAGGTTGAGTAATTTCTGGAGTGCCTACAAGATGGTTTTTTAGAGCAGTTGCCCAAGCTGCAAGTCTTCCCTCTCTGCGCCACTGATGTTGTCCAAGGGAAGGGCATTAGGACCCATACAGCTTAGCACCGGTGTCGTCGCAGAGCAATGTGTGGTTAAGTGCCTTGCTCAAGGACACACACGCAGCCTCAGCCAAGGCTTGAACTAGTGACCTTCAGATCACTAGACCAACACCTTAACCACTTGGCCATGTGCCAACACGCATTAATAATCTTTCAAGAATCACTAGATTTGGAATAGTTCTGGAAGACTGGAAAATTACAAATGACAATCCACTCTTCAAGAAGGGAAAGAGACAGAAGAAAAGAAACTATAGGCCAGTTAGTCTAACCTCAGTGGTTGAGAAGGTGTTGGAGTTAATTATTAAGGATGAGGTCTCATGGTATTTGGAGGCACATGAGGAAATAGGCCATTGTCAGCATGGATTCCTCAAGGGAAAATCTTGCCTGACAAATCTGTTGGAATTATTTGAAGAAATAACAAGCAGGACAGGCAAAGGAGAATTAGTTGATGTTGTGTACTTGGATTTTCAGAAGGCCTTTGACAATTGCTGCAAATGAGGCTACTTAACAAGCTATGAGTCCATGGTATTACAGGAAAGTTACTAGTATAGATAATGCAGTCGCTGATTGGCAGAAGACAAAGAGTGGGAATAAAGGGAGCCCTTATTGGCTGGTAGCTGGTGTCTAGTGTTCCACAGGGATCTGTGTTGGGACCACTTCTTTTTACATTATATGTTAATAATTTGGATGATGAGATTGATGGCTTTGTTGAAAAGTTTCCTGATGATATGATAAGTGAAGGGGCAGGTAGTTTTGAGGAAGAAGAGAGACTACAGAAAGACTTAGATTAAAAGAATGTGCAATGAAATGGCAGATGTCGGGAAGTGTATGATCATGTACATTAGTAGAAGAAATGAAAGGGATGACTATTTTCTAAATGGAGAGGAATACAAAAATAAAAAAAAAACGGACACAAAGGGACTTGGGAGTCCTTGCACAGGATTCCCTAGACATTAATTTTCAGGTTGAGTCTGTGGTGAGGATGGCAAATCCAAGGTTAGCATTCATTTCAAGAGGACTAAAATATAAAAGAAAGGATGTAATAATGAAACTTTATAAAACACTGGTGAAGCCTCACCTGGAGTATTGTGGGCAGGTTTGGGTGCCTTTTCTAAGAAAGGATGTGCTGAAACTGGACAGGGTTCAAAGGAGTTTCATGAAAATGATTCCAGATTGAATGGCTTGTCATATGAAAAATGTCTGATGGCTTTGGGCCTGTATTCACTAGAATTCGGAAGAATGAGGGGTGACCTCATTGAAATCTTTTGAATGGTGAAAGGCCTTGATAGAGTGGATATGGAAAGGATGTTTCCAATAGTGGGAGAGTTAAAACCAGAGGACACAGCCTCAGAATAGGGGGGCATTCTTTTAGAATGGAGATGAGGAGGACTTACTTTAGCTAGAGAGTGATGAATCTGTGGAATTCTTTGCTACAAGCAGCTGTGGAGGTGAAATTGTTATGTATATTTAAGGCAGAGTTTGACAGATTCTTGATTGGTCAGGGCATGAAGGGATACGGGGAGAAGGCAGGAGATCGGGGCTGAGAGGAAAATTGGATCAGCCATGATGAAATGGCAGAGCAGACCAAATTGTCCTAATTCTGCTCCTTTATCTTGTCTTATGGTCTAGTAAGACCCTAGGATGAAGACTATCTGAACCCTAGGACCTGTCAGCCTGAAGCAACAGTTTGCTCAGTATTATTTCCTTGTGATTGTGATATTTCTGATTCATTACCTCCCTCTCAATTACCAATGCAGGGGTCCTGATGAAGGGTCTTGGCCTGAAGTGTCGACCGTTTACTCTTTTCCATAGATGCTGCCTGGCCTGCTGAGTTCCTCCAGCATTTTCTGTGTGAGTTGATTGGATTTCCAGCATCTGCAGATTCTCTTGTCTTTTAGCCTGGTTAATGTATCTGCCATTTTCTTATTTTCCAATATTGATTCCCTGGAAACACTTTCTAGACATCCAATACTCACTGAGTTAACTCTTATAAATGCCCATAGAAACTTTTATCACCTGTTTTTGCATATCTGGTTTACTTTGTCTCATTTCAGTTTTTTATTTTCTTGATTCATCTATTAGTTATTCTTTGCTATTTTTTTAGATTCAGTCCAATTTTCTGACCTGCCACCTGTCATTGCACAATTTGTGCTTTTTCTTTAAGTTTGACACTATCTGTAACCTTTCCGTTAACCACAGATGGTGGGTCCTCCCCATGGAATTCTTCATTCTTGTTGGAATGTAACTACTCTCTGTGCTTAGCTTTCCATCTGAATGACTAATGAACCAATCACTGCCTCAAATAACGTGAAGAGTGAGCAGAACTATGATTGTCTAGAAAATGGATTATTCACTCTATTGTGCTGTGTGGAGTGCCGTTGTCCAATTGGATTACCTGCAAGCATTTGTCTAAATTGGGCAAATATAGATCTGATGCCATGTTACGACAGTTTGCACAGAGCGTTGACCATTAAAGTCGGACCTGTGTGGTTGCCATTGGGAACCGCATGAAAAGCTCTTGGCTGCCACATCACTGTTGTGCTGATTGCTGAATAGGATGATAGACCTTAAACTGCTTTTCCAATGGGCAGCTGCAGAACTGGTATAGGAAAGGTGGCCATGGAGGTGAGTGAAAATAAAGGGCACGAGAGTCCAGGTCTGGCTCAAGTGAGTCCTGTGCAGTGAGCGACCCTACTCCGCTGTGAGGTACAGAGTCATCAAGGAGCTAGTGAATGTGTTTCACAGCTCAGACATGAGTAAAGGGTTATGAGCACTGATGGCTCTCCAGCGAATATTGTCCAAAGTAATAGGCATGGAAAAGTGAAGCTGGCACGTCCTCTGTGCACAGGGAGGGGGGGGGGGTCGTTTTCATAGTGCTAACTTTATAATTGCCATTTCATCCCTGATCCCTGTGTGAAATGCCCCTCATTTTTCAATGATTTATCAGCTGTAGCCCAATCAAGATTCACCAGGTTGTGTCTGTAAAGGAGGACACTTGCCACGCAAGACTTGCGTTCTCATTAGGTGCATGACCGACATTGGACAGACATCGGCATCACTGTTGTGAATGGCATACAGCTATCTGGGCACTTTCCTAATAGGGCCAATTTCACTATGCTGACTTCAGTGTTACTGAACATCAATGATTAATGTCTTCCATCTACTGGATTTGCAATGGGGTAAGTTAGTTAAAATTATTATAGTTATTGTCACACTTCAGAACCTCTCCAGGAAATTCTTTATCAGACTCTAGACAGTAAGTAATAAATCCAAGACACAAGAGATTCTCCAGATGCTGGAAATCTTGAGCAACTTACACAAAATGCTGGAGGAACGCAACAGGTTGGGCAGCATTTATGGAGGGGAATAAACAGTCGATATTTTGGATCAAGACCCTTGATCAGGACAGGAAAGGAAGGTGACAGAATAATAAGGTAGGGGGGAGAGAAAGGACTGCAGGCTGGTGGGAGGTAGGTGAGACCCAGTAAGGAGGAACGTGGGGCAGTAGAAGAGGGTGGGGAACAAAGTTAGAAGCTGGGAGAGGGTTTGTGGAAGAGGTAAAGGGCTGAAGAAGAAGGAGTCTAATAGGAGAGGACAGTGAGCCATTGGGAAAAGGGAAGGAGGAAGGGCACCAGAGAGAGTTGATGGGCAGGTGAGGAGAGGAGAAGGGGAGAGAAGGGTAATTGGAATGAGTAATGGAAAAAGATAGAAGGAGGGAGGTGGCAGAAATTACTGGATGTTAGAGAAATCAATGTTGATGCCATAAGGTTGGAGACTCCGCAGATGGAATATGAAGTGTTGCTCCTCCAACCTGAAATTGGTTCATCATGGCAGTAGAGGTAGCCATGGACAGAATTGTCAGAATGGGAATGGGATGTCAAATTGTAATGGGTAGCTGCTGGGAGATTCTGAATTCTGTGGAGGAATTATAAATCCATGCAGGTTAGTGGACATAATGATGATAGTTACAAAATTGAGTTACAATATTGCATTGATCTGTCAGCCTTATGCAACAGTATAATGGAAAGAGCAAACATTTAAGCTGGACTTTAGTATTAATGTCAGAGTAACCTTTGGCACCTGCATCTTAGTTTTCAATCTGTTCAGAATTTCAGCACAATATATTTGCAGTGAAACATTACATACTTTTCACATGAACATGGTCCCTCCAACCCCCAAATGAGAGCTTACCATTTAACCTGAAAGGTGAATGTCCATAAATGAAGTGATCCAGAACATGCTGAGCTAGAATTGCTGAAATTTATAATTAGTCATAGAAAATCCATCATGTACATGGTAAAAAGAAAGGTATTTTCAGCAGTCGGAAAAATAAAGTTGTGGAACAGCCACTGATGTTGTAGTTTGCTATCCAATCAACAAAGGTACATGCAGTCCAAACTCAGCTTTAGTCCCGAAATTGGGAAGTATAATGAATGATCATTGTACCATCTGCCAACAGCTATTTTCGTCACAGGTCTATGTGGCAAATTTAACTCTGTTCAAGGCCCATTCCTCAAAAGACATCAAGGGTCCAATGAGAGTCATGGAAAAGCTGGCCTTTCGGCCCACTGCATTTATGCCACCCATCATGCCTATCTATTCTAATCCCAGCAGCTGTATTAGTTCCATATCCCCCATCCCTTGCTCATTTAAGTGCCTGTTTTGATGACTGTTAAATGTTGGTTCTGTTCCTGCCTCTACCACCTCTTTTGGCGGCTCATTCCAGATACCAGCTATTCTTTGTGTGAAAACTTTACCTTTTGGATCCCCTTCAAATCTTCTCCCTTTTACTTTAAATATATGCTCTGTAGCTTTTTGCACCTATGCCCATACCACAATCATGTCACTGCTTAGCCTCCTTTCTTGAGGAAAACAGAGATGGCCTATTGAAACTCTCCTTTATAACTCTAGCAACAGTCTGAGCAACATCCTCGTGAATCCTTTCTGCACCCTCTCAAGCTTAATCACATCTATCCTGCAGTGTGCTGTCCAGATCTGTACACAATTCTCCAAGTGAGGCCTAGTCACTGTTTTGTACAACTGGATGATGACATTGCAACTCCTGTGGTCAAGGTCCAGCTTGATGAAGGCAAGTATGCCATTCACCTTCTTCACCATTCTGTGTATCTGTTTTACCACTTTCCAGGGACAATTGGGGCCAGAAGTGAGGTTGGGGGTGACTGTGAACATTGGAAGCATAATTGTACCAAGTTGCATAGGATGTTACTATCGAAGATCTGATTGGTGCATTTGGGGTGGGATGCAGACTTTGGAGGCCCAATAGAAGCTGTGGAAGGAGGTTGGGTAAGGACTCTGGAGGTCTAATAGTAGCTATGGAAGTAGGTTGAGGAAAAACATTGGAGGCAGGACGGAGGACAGGATGCCAAGATTCCAGTCAAGATGGCACCTGCATACAATGCTCCTTTAGGTGACATTTTCTGAACAGATCATGAAGCGATCATGAAAATGTAAATGTCTTTTACATTTGTTTCTCATCTTGGGTGTGATTATGGAACGTTTGGAGACTGGGTGGTCCAGCATTCTATAGTCTCTGAGAGGATTCCAGGAGGCAGAGGCAGCGTGTGTGAACTGCGCAGCGGGCAGCCTGCAGGACAGGGTGCAGTGCTTCCATTGTTTGCTGATTAAAGTGATCAGGGAGACTGAAGCATCAAAGCAAGTGTGGAAGCTGAGCCCAGGCTGCTTGCCCTTTTGATCAGTTGCTCTGTACTGGAGAGGGGAGAGCCTGCTGCTGCATCCAGAGAGTGTCGCCCAGGCTTTTTCTGCTTTTTGTATGTGGTCTTAGAGTATAGACTCTTTTTTCAGTCTTATAATTTTTCTTTTGTATGTTTTTTTTCACCCAGTCTTTTTTTGTGGGGAGGGAGATTTGGTTGTCAATATGCCTGATCTGTTTTGTTTGATCTTATTGGACAGGTGAAGGGATTAGGGTGTCGATGTGCCTGATCTATTTTGCTTGTTTGTTTTTTGGGGGAGTGGGAATTAGTGGTTGATGACCATGGTGCCTTTCTTATTTTTCTTGGTTTTATGGCTACCCAGAGAACTGAAGAAATTCAGAGCTGTATACTTTGATAATAAATTAACCTTTGAACCATTGAACTATGTTGGAGGTGAATAGTGATGCAGATGGTAGAGTTCAGTTTATGGAAAGTGTGTGGACTAGGCTGTTTATCAGGTTAGAGGGAAAGTCAAGATCTAGGCTTGAGCTAATTGTAAGATTAATGGATGGAGGACTCTGCATTAGCTGAGTGTCCAAAAGGTAAAAGACAAATAATAATATTTAACATAGAGTTGATACAATGGATATAGAAGCAATATAACCTGGTTGTCCTGATATTGGCTGATGAGGGACACTTATTGAACAACACAGACTAATATTCCCAGCTATATCAATAGTGTCATGTGATCTACAAGTTGCCCCCAAAAACTCAAGAGCCATGGATGAACCACGAGATCTGCAATCTGCTGAGGGCCAGCTTGGAGGCATTCAAGTCCGCTGACCAAGAAAGTTACAAGACGTCCAGGTATGATCTCTGGAAAGCCATCCCACTAGCAAAGAGGGGATTCCAGACTAAACTTGAATCAATGAAAGATGCTTGACAGTTGTTGCAGGGCTTGAATGAACAAACTCTGCTCATGCTTGCAGCCACGTACAGGTATTGATTATAACTGATGCTTCAATGGCAAACTCTGCTGTCTTCTTGAATGGCAGCACTAGATCCTTTTCAGGGCTTGAATGCTTTCAGTTCTTATAAAGTAAAATCAATGTCTTCCATGTTCGTTTTGACCATCAAATCATGGAGGAGGCTCCCACAGCCCCAATGATCATGTGATTTCTGTCTCTGAGGCCGATGTGCTTGCAGTCTTCAGGAGGATGAACCCATGAAAAGCATCTGGCCCAGACGGGGTATCTGGCCAAGTACTAAAGATTGGCTGGAGGTTTCACTGAGATCTTTAACCTCTTTGGCAGTCGGAGGTACCCACCTGCTTCACTTAAACTGGTGACTAAGAAGAAGGTGATAACCTACCTCATTGACTCTCACCCAGTAGCACTTACATCCACAGTGATGAATTGTTTTGACAGTATGGTGATGACGCATATCAACTCCTGCCTGAGAAGTAACTTGGATCTGTTTCAGTTTGCCTACCGGAGCAACGGGTCCACAGCAGGTGACATCTCATTGGCTCTTCACTCAGCCCTAAAACTTCTAGATGGCAAAGGTGCTTACATCAAGATGCTCTTAATTGACTCCAACTCAGCATTCAATACCAGCATTCCCTCAAAACTAATCAATAAGCTCTAAGACCTTGGCCTCAATACCTCCTTGAGCAATTGAATCCTCGATTTCCTCACTTGCAGACCCCAGTCAGTTTGGATTAGCAACAACATCTCCTGCACAATCTCCATCAGCCCAGGTGCACCACAAGGCTGAGTGTTTATTCCCCTTCTCTGCTCAATTTACACTTCTGACTGTGTGGCTAAGCACAGCTCCAAGATCATATTCAAATTTCCCGATGACCCCACGCTCATAGGCTGAATCAAAAGTGTTGCCAAGCCAGCATATAGGAGAGGGATTGAAATTCCGGCTGAGTGGTGCCACAGCAACAACCTCTTACTGAATGTCAGCGAGACCATGGAGCAGGTTATTGACATGAGGAGGAGGAAACGAGAAGTCCATATGCCAGTCTTCGTCAGAGGATCAGAGCTGTTGTGAGACAACAACTTTAAGTTCCTTGGTGTTATCATTTTGGAGGATCTGTCCTGGGCTCAGCACAGAAGTGCAATAATGAAGAAAGTATGGCAGCACCTCTACTTGCTTAGGACATTGCGAAGATTTTAAATGACATTTAAAACTGATTGGCTGCATCACAGCCTGGTATGGATACACCAATGCTCTTGAAAGGAAAATCTTACAAAAAGTATTTCATACAACCCAGTCCGTCATGGGTAAAGCCCTCCCCATTGAGCAGTGTTGTTGCAGGAAAGTAGTATCCATCATCAAGGACTCTCATAACCGAGGTCATGCTCTCTTCTCACTGCTGTCATCAGAAAAAAAGGACAGGAGCCTTAGGACTCACACCACCAGGTTCAGGAACAGAAATTACCTCTCAAGTCAAGTCGAGTCACTTTTTATTATCATTTTGACCATAACTGCTGGTACAGTACATAGTAAAAATGAGACACCGTTTTTTCAGGACCATGGTGTTACATGACACAGTACAAAAACTAGACTGAACTATGTAAAAAAACAACACAGAGAGAAAAAAAAACTACACTAGACTACAGACCTACCCAGGACTGCATAAAGTGCACAAAACAGTGCAGGCATTACAATAAGTAATAAACAGGACAATAAGGCAGTAAGGAGTCAGTCCAGGCTCTGGGTATTGAGGATTCTGATAGCCTGGGGGAAGAAACTGTTACATAGTCTGGTCGTGAGAGCCCAAATGCTTCAGTGCCTTTTCCCAAATGGCAGGAGGGAGAAGAGCTTGTATGAGAGGTGCATAGGGTCCTTCATAATGCTGTTTGCTTTGCAGATGCAGTGTGTAGTGTAAATGTCCATAATGGCAGGAAGAGAGACCTCGATGATCTTCTCAGTTGACCTCACTATCTGCTGCAGGGTCTTGAGATCCAAGATGGTGCAATTTCTGAACCAGGCAGTGATGCAGCTGCTCAGGATGCTCTTTATACAACCCCTGTAGAATGTGATGAGGATGGGGGGTGGGAGATGGACTTCCCTCAGCCTTCGCAGGAAGTAAAGACGCTGCTGGGCTTTCTTTGCTATGGAGCTGGTGTTGAGGGACCAGGCGAGATTCTCCGCCAGGTGAACCAACAGGATCATGAACCAAAAGGGATAACTTCACTCACCTTTAATTGCCCCATGATTGAAATGTTCCCACAGCCTATGGACTCACTTTCAAGGACTCTCCATCTCATGCTCTCATTAGTTATTGTTTATTATTATTTGTTTCTTTTCATGTTAGTTGTCACTTACACAAGGTTGAATGCCCAAGTTGGTCCTGAAGAAGTGTCTCGGCCCAAAATGTCAACAGTTTACTCCTTTTCATAGATGCTACCTGGTCCGCTGAGTTCCTCCAGCATTTTGTGTGCGTTGCCCAAGTTGGTGCGGCATTTCATTGATTCTGTGATGGCTATTACTCTATTATGGATTTATTCAGCATGTCTGCATGGAAGTGAATCTCGCGGTTGTCTATGGTGACATATATGTACTTTGATAATAAATTCTCTTTGAACTTTGAATTTTCTTTCCTGTTGAAAAATAACCTGGGAACTTTTATTATTGCATTCCAGTCTGGGAAAAGTCCTTTTCCAGTGGACAGAGCTGCAATAAACAACTTAATCTGACTTTACTTAAGCAGGTTATCCAATGAAAATTTTGCAGCACCTGGAGAAGTAACATTCATTTGGCAAGATCATCATCTGCAAAAATTGAAAATCTCAGTATAAGATAAAACCTAAATGTACGATATAAAGGAAGGAACCCATATCCAAAGCTAATTTGACTTGAATATTAATTTATTTTTTTTATAAGTCAATGTTTTCTTTGAAATATAGAAACTAATTGAAAGTGATTACAATTAATTTCAATCTACTAATATGACAATTTACATTTACAATTATGACTAAATCACAGGTGGCTGTGAAATAGCTTTTTTTTGCTCAGATAATTTATCAGTGCTAGATACACCATTCTGGGCAATCTGGCGAATAATCCTCCTTATCCCATAGAAAGATGGGACATCAATATTTACAGCAACACAGCTAGAAGATAACTACTTGGCTTCAATAAGGATGAAGAAATTGGTTTGGGATCAAGCTACATGGATACAGCTGTAAACAGATGGTGTACAGTAGGTTGTATCCTCACCTGGTTTGTGGAGTTGGCCAGGTGGAAGAAATGTGTGGAAGTGATTGAGCATGAGGGAAGACAAAATAAAAATAGGTGGTTGTACCTAAATAAGAGGCAAATCTGGTATTGAACATCTCTTTATTTAAATTTGTAACTGCACATTTGAAAACTTAAGCAATGTGTGCTGACACGTCCAAACATTGAGTGGTAATACATAGGTTGACCAGAGAAGCTGGCCTAGATTCTTATTATCATAAGAGAGAAACAAAGAATTCCTCCATCTGATCTCGGTGCTTGAGAGAAGAGTCAAATATCACTGGTAATGATAAAACTGGAAGAGTTAACTAGTTTTTATAACTTAAAATGTTTCTTTTAGCTCATTCCAGCCATTTTTTTGCATAATAAATGTAACATTAAATTGTAATTACCATGAAAAATATAGGGTTTGTGATAATTACTGCTTGAATATTAATTGATACAGAACTGGGCACAACCTAGACTGGCCTTTTTATGACAAGGTATAACTTCCTTGTGAATCCTGACAATAATTAGTGCTTAATTTGAAAGCAGTTATCTGGCAATTGATACCTACATATTTATCTTGCATTCATTAGAATTCACTGAAAGAAAGCCATATGTTTTTTTTAAACTATACTTTTTGTTCTGCCTTTGTTAATGTTGGATGCATTCCAGAAAGTATTTGTTGGAAATTATTGCATTTAATAAGACATAATCACTTAACTCTTCTTAGCACAAAATAACATTTGAAAAACCATTTGCAAGTCATTTCAGTGAAGAGACGTGGACCAGTCAATTTCGGGTTGAAGTCGCAGGCTGTGTGGTATTGAAGTTATTAACTGCACTTGTGGTGTTCACTTGTTTTCAGGTGAAATTGGAAACCTTTTAAGACACATGGCACAGTAAAATGAGCTAAATACTTGCACATTCTGCTTTTTGGGGGCTGAATAAACAATGATAGTTTTGAATTAATAAGGAGACACATAATAAAAGAACAAAGCCATTGAAGTAACAAAGCCAAAGTCATGCTGGAGTTGGGATTTTGGATCCAGATCCAAAACAACAGCTTTCTCATTATTTGTTAACGACATTGAGAACAGACCAGGAAAGAGCAATAATCTTGAGCTGGGAAGGAGAAAGACATGAGAGACTTTGCATTGCTCCAGTTTCCTTGTCTCTAGGAACATTTCTATATACGTTTAGACGAATAAAAAGATAATTATTTTCTTGGTAAACTGCATGAACTTCATTTTGGCATTGAACAGTCATCAAAAGAAAATAAAAATAAGAAAAGAACCACTATTCTCTGAAGTTGAAGTTAAGAAAATAGTTGCTGTGATGAAATAATTCTTATAAAATAGCTTTACGAGTTCTCCTACCTTAAATTTTAAGGAACAGTCTGTTACGTAGAGATAGAGAAAAAATTATATTCCCTGCATTTGGCTGGGTCAGGTATACAGGAGAGCTTTTGTAATCTAAGTTGAGTTTACTGTCATATACTCAAGTACGTATTTGTACAGCCTAACAGTCACATAACATCAGGGACACAATATTCACAAGAGAAACATAAACAATACTGTACAAGAAAGAACAACAAAGAGTCCATTGTAAACAAAGTAATCAAAGTGGTCAATGTGTTGCTCTACTGGGGTAGCAATTTGGGTTGTGCAGGTTTGCTCAGGAGCTGAGTGGTCAAAGGAAAATAGATGTTCTTGCACATGGTGATGTGGGGTCACAGGCTTCTGTACCTCCTGCCTGATGGTAATTGAGAGAAGATAGTATGGCTCAGATAGTGAGGATCTTTGATGATAGAGAAGCTGGCCTTCTAGATGCTGTGCCTTTTGTAGATACTTATGGTGGAGAAGAATGTACTCTTGATGTATTGAGCAGAGTCCACTAGTTGCTGTAGCTTTTTACATTCTTGGGACATTTGAACTGCTACTTCACAAAGATGCAACCAGTCAAGATGCCTTCAACAGTACATACAGTGCCTGTAAAGTATTCACCCCCACCCCCAGAAGTTTTCATGTTTTATTGTTTTACAACATTGATTGACGGTGATTAAATTTGGCTTTTTTTTACACTGATTAACAGAAAATGACTCTTTTGTGTCCAAGTGAAAGCAGATTTCTACAAAGTTATCTAATTATAAATATAAAACAGAAAAGAATTGATTGCATTAATATTCAATACCTCTTTAATATGACATACTAACTCATCACTGGTGCAGTCAATTGGTTGAAGAAGCCACATAATTAGTTAAATGGAGACCTGTGTGCAGTCAAGGTGTATCAATTGATTATAGTAAAGATACACTTGTATCTGAAAGGTCCAACTGCTGGTGAGCCAGTACCCTGTCAAAAACTACACCATGAAGACAAAAGAACACTCCTAGCAACTCAGTGAAAAGGATATAGAAAAGCACAAATCAGGAGATGGATACAAGAAAATTTCCAAGTCACTGAATATCCCCTGGAGTACAGTTAAGTCAATCATCAAGAAATAGAAAGAATATGGCATAGCTGTAAATCTGCTTAGTGCAGGCTGTCCTCAAAAACTGAGTGACTTGCAAGAAGGGGACTAGAGAAGGAGGCCACCAAGAGACCTATGACAGCTCTGGAGGAGTTACAAGCTGCAGTGGCTGAGATGAGAGAGACTGTACAGACAACAACTGTTGCCCAGGTTCTTCACCAATCACAGCTTTATGGGAGAGTGGCAAGGAGAAAGCCACTGTTGAAAAACACTTACATGAAATCTTGGCTAGAGCTTGCCAGAAAGCACGTGGGAGACTCTGATTTCAGCTGGAAGAAGGTTCTATGGTCTGATGAAACCAAAATTGAGCATTTCACCCATCAGACTAGACACTACGTTTGGCATAAGCCGAACACTGCACATCATCAAAACACTCCATCCCCACTGTGAAGCACGGTGGTGGCTGCATCATGCTGTGGGGATGTTTCACAGAAGCAGACCCTGGAAGGCTGTGAGGTAGAGGTAAGATGAAAGCCGCAAAATACAGAGGAAATCCTGGAGAAAAACCTAATGCAATTTACAAGAGAACTGCGACTTTGGAGAATAATTGTTTTCCAGCATGACAATGACCCCAAGCATAAAGCCAAAGCTACAAAGGAATAGCTTAAAAATAACAAAGTTAATGAGCAAGTGGTTGTTGTTGTGAGACGATAAAGATGTGGTAAATTCTTTGTGAAGCACTTAAGCCAAAGGAAGGAGGTTTTCGTTTATTTTGCACTTTGAATTTATGGGCTTAATGCCTTTCCTTCTAAGGATCTAAAATCCAAGCGATATATGACAGTACCTTAATGAAAGCCTTGCACAAATTCAACTCTTCAGAAATCGAATTGCATAGCACCTGATTATACTGTGGCAATGAGCTAATTGGGAGTATGCCATGTATGTGAGAAATCTACTTGGAGAACTTCCAAATTTGCCCATGTTGGTGTGGCTTGAAACTTGACTGTCTGGAACTAGGAGCACATCACATTACTTTGATGCTTTCATTGTTAATGAAATTTGCTGACAGATCACCTGAAAAACTGAATGCAGGCACTAACAGTGAATGCTTATCTCCAGCATTTAGTAATGGAGATGGTTATTTGATGGCTCCCTCAGTAGTGACAATGTCGGCAGAAATCCATAAATGAAGCCATCAAGATGTCAATGACTTGTCATTCAGGATGGGCTCAGACCCTTAGAGCATTAAACAGAGAGAAGTCTGTCTGCGAAGAAGCAATACCCTACCTGGATATCTTTGATGAGTAGTGCATTTATGGGTTTGGGTCTTACAAGGCCTTTATATGTGATATTCTATGGGGAAACATTCAGCTGCACTCTCTAAGTTGGTTAATGTCACTATAACTATCAACTTCCTCACAACAGGATCATTCCAAGTGTCAGCGACAGAGCTCTTACATGAATTACACCTTGCTGGTCACAATGGCCTCAGCAAGGCCGATAATTTCATCTGCTTCAGTGAGGAAGAGGAGACATCTCAGACAACTGGAGCTTGGAAGTAATGCTGTCTCCCTATTAGTGCAGGTGACCAGTGGCTGTACTGACATGCCTATAAGGCACATTAAAGGCTAGGATATTTTCTTCAACAGAAAGGGTTACTACTTCTCGAATATGCAGATGAGGGTTATACATGATTACAAGAAATCCCTGATGGTAAACATCATGTTCAGGGAAATACACATGATGTATTCTTCCACTGTTACCTCATGGGCTTTGTGATTATAGCATGGATTTTCCTATTTATTTAAGGCTATTACTATTTATTCAGTCTCATTCAGAACAAGACACCAGATCTTTACTGTGTTTGCCATTGCCCATAGGAATAGATCTGGGAGATGAGGACCATCCCCTGCTTTCCTTGCACCTGACACTAGTGTGCCATTCGAGCACGGCAGCTGAGTGCTGTAGCATTGGGAGCCATTGAGTTTCAGAAAATTTAATTCTGGTTCCATGAAAGCCTCAGGGAGGAAGGGGTGAGGTGCAAGGGAGGAGGAAAAGAGGTGATGCTTGGAATATGTGTTCGTTAGGCATGCAGACTCTGTGTGCTGCATACTGCAAATCATAGCACTGCTGCCTGAGTTAAATGAAGCACAGTGTAAAGGGCGGCAGGAAGATAAGGAGCAGAAGGATGCAGAGGACAGTATGGGGGAAGCTCCTGGAGAACACCACCAGCCTTATCTCCCAGCAGAGCGGAGGAGGGAGCTATCACTTCCAGGGGAAATAAGGAAGTCCCGATTAGAAAAATGTCTTTAGGTGGAATAAAAACAGAAAATACTAGAAATATTCAGCAGGTCAATCTGCAGTTGCAGAGGGAATCAAGAAATTAGCATATCAGATGGAGGCCCTTCCATAAGCTATCTGTTTTGATGAGTTTCTCCAATTTTTTTTATTTCAAATTTCAGCAACTACAGTCTGTGGCTTTTGCTTTTCAATACAACCCTGCTAAATCATAGGCTACAATGCGGACAAAGAACCAACATCATTCACCAGTTATCAGCTGAGAGACTCGGATGATGCATAACTTTCCCTCACATTAACCTTTGCAGGACAGATCGTACTGATTCATTCATAATGTGCTGATGAATGAATCCATGATCTTTTTACTGAAATTACTTGCTACAACTGTTTTCTGTGGTGTTCAGCTCATCCTGACAAGACTTGTAAGGACATTTATTTTTATTGCTTCACTAAAAGGTGATACTCACATTTGGAAGGTGCTGTATGGTTGGAGCCACTTCCTGCCAAACTCTTCCTCTGATGGTCTGAGCAGACAGTCTCCTTCCTGGCATGCACTCACAGAGGAGAATGTCAGAACTTACACTAAATCTAGCGGCTCTCTCTATTTTCCAATGAGCATCTGTCTCATCCATTCCAAACTGTGCATATCTTTTGCTGGTGTCTAGCTTCCATGAAGACACTTTAAAAGTTGATGCTATTCCCCAATGTTCTCTCTAAGGTGTACACTTGGGCGCACACACACATCTTTTGCTGCTAGTGAATGGAGGAACTTAAATGGTGCATGAAAGGTTTTTACCCTCTACCTTGTTAGCACGTTAAGTATATCTCACAATCATACTTCCTTTTCCAGTTTCTGATGTGGATGGTGTTGACAATGTGGAGTCTGAGATGATTTGTCTGCTGTTTTTAGAACTGGCTTATCTATACTGTTTTTATTGAGAAATTATTGATTCACTGTGTCGAATTTCAAAGAAGCAAAGAGCGTGAAGCGCAAAAGAACTACTAGTTCATTTAAAGTAGAATGGTTTAATGAAACTGTAGAAACTGCTACACTGAAAGCTCATGAGGTCAGCAACATGAAGCTGTGAGAAATATTTATGTACATTACAGAAACTGTTGTTAACTGCATGCATTGACATGACACAAAAGTTGCTGGAGAATTAGCAAGTGGGAAGAAGTGGAGTGATATTTAGAAACTTGACGTTTTAAAGCATCATTTAGCAAGCAAATCACATATGGATGGTGTGCAAAAGCTCTGGTGAAATAAACCTTCATTATCTGATGGAAGCCTGTTACATATGTTTTGTGAAAGTGAAGATGAACAAAATGAAATAATCAAACCCAGAGGAGATTGAAGTTCTTATTGACATTGTTTTACTAGCTGTCAGAAGGAATACCTTTATATATAAAATTCAGTGTACACATGTTGTTGTCACTGGGCAAAAAATTGCACAGCATAAGATTTTTGCACATTTTGGCCATTACAAACTACAGGGGACATTGCTACTTGCTGATTTAAATTGTTGGAAGTTGCATCCAAATAAATGTTGTCCCATTAGAACTGCAAATGGTCCCATTTTATTGTTTACCTCTGGTATAAACCTCTGGTTATTCTATTTCCAAAGTATTTTTGGCTAATTTCATAAAATTTAAAGGAATCAATGATATATGCACTATACACTCAAAATGCTGGATCTATGTACAAGAGTAAACAATTGACATTTCAAGACTAGGTGCTGTCTGATCGGCTGAGTTCCTCCAGCATTTTGTGTGTGTTGCTTTGGATTTCCAGCAGTTGCAGATTTTCTTGTGTTTGTGTGTAGTACACAGTACTGGTTTATCCAGCAAAAAAGGGACAAGTTTTAATTTCTAGGCATTTGGCTAGAATATAGATGAGGCTTGGATCTGGAGAAAAAATTGGAAATGAATTATTACAATTCTTAGGTATCCCATGCGAGTGAGGAGTGTGATTGAGATTGAAACGGAGAGCTGAAGGTCCTAGGTTTGACCTGAACATTGGTAATATGCTTTACCCAGTTGGATGAACTTTGAAATGGTGCTTTGTGCATTACTTTCAAGATCAAAATATTGTCAGTCCCATAAGGAAAGAAACATTAGTGGAAGTAGTTCTCAGAAATGAAGTAAGGCGGGTAGCTTTATGAAACCATTGGTTAGACCACAGAGTATTGTGTACATTTCTGTCACCACACTACAGGAAAAAAGTAGGAGCAATAGAAAGGGTGCAGAAGTGATTAAACAGTGTGTTGCTTGGAATGGAGGGCTACTTAATAAGGAAAGATTGGATAAGCTAAGTTTATTCTCACCGGAAGTGATGGGCAATTTTATAGAGGTTTCTAAAATTATGAGGGACCTAGATAGATATCAGAATATTGATCCCTGGGCAAGGACATCTAAAGCTAGAGGGTACAGGTTTAATATGATCAGAGAAAAATTTTAAAGAGATCTGAGGATAAGATTTTCCAGAAAGAATGGTGAATATCTGGAATGATCTGACAGAGGAGCTGGTGGAATCAGATACACTTAAACTGTGTTTTGACAGGTATTCTGAGGCACAGCTGGGAGGAGGATTTAATTTAATGTGATTACAAAGCCACTAAATTTCTGTGTTAGAAGAAGGAGATGTATCATCAAGAAAACTGTATGGCAGTTCCTTGAGGTTAAAATTGAGTTCAACTTTAGAAGCTAAATGCGCCACTCAGTTAATTCCTTTCCAGAACATAATTTACGCTAACCTTTCATCATGGAAAGCTGATGGAGAACAATACTTCTTACCTAGACTCACTTGACTATATTGCACCCTAAGAGGTGAAGAGGGCTCTCAGCCCAAAATGTTGACTGTTCCTTCACCTCTATTGTTGCTGAGTTCCTGCAATGTTTGTTGCTCTATATTTCCAGCATCTGCAGTACCTCTTGTGTCTACAGCTTGTACTCAATGATCGTTCTTTGATTTAGAGCTGTAGCGACATTTTCAGTGTATTCACTTAAGTTAATTTATTCTGTGTCCTGTGTTGTCGGCAGAGAGCCTACATACTAAGTTTGTAATGTTTCAATGGAAGCTATGAGACAACATGAGCTAGTGTGTGTAACATAATGAAGGTAAAATAAAAAAAAAAGAAAGAAAATGTTGGAAACACTCAGTAGGTCAGGCAGCATCACGGGAAAGGGAAATATGGTTAATGCTTCAGGTCCTTCTTTGGAACATTATGAGGCTACACTGCTGAGATTGTTATCATTTAAAAGCCTGTTTCTCTTTTGTCTTTAAGGAAGCTCTGCTCATAACCTAACTCATTATGATAAGCTTTCAGACTAGTTCCTTATTTCTTTAGCTAATTCTCCATTAGTACTTCCCATATTTAAGGTGAAAGTAAAACTGTCCTTTTTTATTCCTTTTTGCAGACTTTGTTTCTTCTGCCTGAGGTGAAGTGAGCTTGTGAGTTCAGTTAACGGACACTCATCTTCAGAATGAGGACTCCTCCATTGTGTACTGGGGCATGCCAAAGAAACAGATCCCGAACAGCAGATCTTTGCAACCATGAGACCTCATGAATTATCCACAACAGCAGAGTTATATTCCATTACAATTCATAACATTACAATTCCAAACATCCCTCACTCTGTCATTATCAACAATATAATGGTTCAATGAGAGAAATGGACAGGCATCCCAGAGTGGCTCTGTGAGTAAAAACAAATGAAATGTCAGTCTAATAAAGTTTTAACACATAACTACAGTGTCTATAAAAAGTATTCACCCCCTCTTGAAAGTTTTCATGTTATATTGTTTTACAACATTATATCACAATAGATTTAATTTGGCTTTTTTGACACTGATCAGCAGAAAAATACTCTTTTGTATCAGAGTGAGAACAGATCTCTACAAAGTGAGCTAAATTAATTACAAATACAAAATACAAAATAATTGATTGCATAAGTATTCACTGCCTTCAAGTCAGTATTTAGTAGATGCACCTTTGGGACATTAAAAGTCTAGAGTCTTTGTGGATAGGTCTCTATCAGCCTTGCATATCTGGACGCTGCAGTTTTTCCCCATTCTTCTTTACAAAACTGCTCAAGCTCTGTCAGATTGCATGGGGATTGTGAGTGAACAGCCCAGTTCAAGTCCAGCAACAAATTCCCAATTGGATTGAGGTCTTAACTCTGACTTGGGCACTCCAGGACATTAAATTCCTTGTTTCTAAGCCATTCCTGTGTAGCTCTGGCTTTATGCTTGTGTTAATTCCTTGTTTCTAAGCCATTCCTGTGTAGCTCTGGCTTTATGCTTGTGTTTATTGTCTTACTAGAAAACAGATCTTCTCCCATGTCACAGTTCTATTGCAAGCTTTCCTCCAGGCTTTCCTTGTATTTTTCTGCATTCATTTTACCCTCTACCTTCACAAGCCTTCCAGGGCCTGTAGCAGTGAAGCACCCCCACAGCATGATGCAGCCACCACCATGCTTCACGGTAGGGATGGTGTGTTTTTGATGATCTGTAGTGTTTGGCTTATGCCGAACATGGCATTTAGTCTGATAGCAAAAAGGCTCAACTTTCGTTTCATCAGACTACAGACCCTTCTTCCAGCTGACTTCAGAGTCTCCCACTTGCCTTCTGGCAAACTCTAGCCAAGATTTCATGTGAGTTTTTTTCAACAGTGGTTTTCTCTTTGCCACTCTCCTTTAAAGTTGTAACTGGCGATGAACCTGGACAACAGTTGTAAGTGCGGTCTTTTCCATCTCAGCCACAAAAGCTTGTAACTCCTCCAGAGTTGTCACAGGTCTCTTGGTGGCCTCCCTCACTAGTCCCCTTCTTGCATGGCCACTCAGTTTTTGAGGATGGTCTGCTCTAGGCAGATTTACAGTTGTGTTATATTCTTTCCATTTCTTGATCTTTGACTTAACTGTACTCCAGGGGATAATCAGTGACTTGGAAATTTTCTTGTATCCATCTCCCGACTTGTGCTTTTCAAAAACATTTTCATGGAGTTGCTTGGAGTGTTCTTTTGTCTTCATTGTGTAGTTTTTACCAGGATACTGACTCACCAGCAGTTGGACTTTCCAGATATAGGTGTATTTTTACTACAATCAATTGATACACCTTTACTCCACATGGTGATCTCCATTTAACTAATGATGTGACATCTAAAACCAATTGGCTGCACCAGTGATGATTTGGTGCATCACATTAAAGGGGTTGAATACTTAAGCAATCAATTATTTTGTGTTTTATATTTTTTCATTATTTAGATCACTTTGTAGAGATCTTTTTTCATTTTGTCACTAAAGAGTCTTTTTCTATTTATCTGTCAGGAAAAACCAAATTAAATCTATTGTGATTCAATGTTGTAAAACAATAAAACACGAAAACTTTTGGGGGCAGTGGGTGAATAATTTTTATAGGCTCTGTATAGCTGTATAAGTCTTTAAAAGTTAACAGTCCGCTGATCCCATGACCAATCAAGTCATAATTCTGTTAATCTATAGATCTGAACAGAGGTTTATGGATAAGGAGATGGAGCCAGTTTTTTTCTCATTGGTGAAGATCTGCTCACTAATTAACTCTGTGGAATCAGTCCATCCAAAGGCACTGTGGAGATGATCTTAACTGAGTGACAAATTCATGAGAACTGTTGGGAATGGCACCAACAATAAGAGATGACTTTTGTAGGCCCTACTATGACTTTATCAATCTGGAAGGATTGTGGTACACTCTCTTCAAGTTCAACTGTTCATAGAAATTCATCACTACCTGCCATTTACTCCACCACAGCTATAATCTTACCCAATGTGCAAAGAATCATTGAGTGAAGACTGGTATCAAACACAGGCTGCGTCAATGCTCCGACACTTTTCTCACCACAATCTTCCATCATACCTTCAACAGACATTCTGTAGGAATGGAGCTAGTACTCAGAATTTATGGAAAACTATTCACTTATGATGAACATGTCCCACAACCAAGGTCACCTGAACCATAGGTGACAGACTGCAATACACAGAGAATAATCCTGCTGTTTGAGGTAAGACTCCAAGCCAATGTCAACTCCTTCACTGAAGCATAGGAGTGGACAGGCTTTAACTTCAGTTTTGGCAAGACCATGCTCCTCTACCAATCAACAGACACAAAATGTTGGTGGAACGCAGCAGGCCAGGCAGCATCTATAGGAAGAAGTACAGTCGACATTTTGGGCTGAGACCCTTCGTCAGTCCTGAAGAAGTACCATGTTCCCTTTGATTCTTGTGAATGTCTGTCCTATGGCCATGGTACTTCAGATGGTATTAAGTACCTGAAATCCATGCTTTTGGAGTACACTGTAGTCATGTTAAGTGCTGGAAGAAGTACACCATCTTGCAAACCACCCACTCACTTTTCTACTGGCCACCATCTGCCCCATGTGGAAGAGCCTGAAACTGACCTTGTTAGCCACCTGAGAACTCACAAAACTGTAGTGAAAGGAAGCTAGTGTCAATTCTAAGTAATTCTAATTCATCAGTCCTGACAAAGGGTCTTGGTGTGAAACGTCGACAGCACTTCTTCCTATAGATGCTGCCTGGCCTGCTGTGCTCCACCAGCATTTTGTGTGTGTTGCTTGAACTTCCAGCATCTGCAGATTTCCTCGTGTTTGTCAATTCTAAGTAGCTGCTTAAGAAATTAAACAACAAGAGAGACTCCTGCAAACTCAGCCTCAGCAAAGCTGGAGCCAGAGACATTTTGCAACCAAATTTGGATAAAAGTTGTGAGTAGAAGATCCATCATGGCCTGCTTTTGAGGTCCCACTATCACAAACCTAGTCTTCAAGCAGTTATATTTAGTTTATATGATATGAAAAATGTATGAGGGGTGATTGATAAGTTCGTGGTCTAAGGTAGAAGGAGTCAATTTTAGAAAACCTAGCACATTTATTTTTCCTACATTTACACTTAGTCCAGCGGTTGTGGAGCATACAGATCCCTTCTTCTTAGAAGTTGGCATCTTGGACCTCCAGGAGAGTACCCAGTGCTCTCAGATACAAGGGGTGATTGATAAGTTCATGGCCTAAGGTAGTAGGAGAAGAGTTAATAACTTCAAACGTTCTGCATTTTCATTCAAAGAGTTTCACCGCATGTACATGTAACGAGAACTGTATAACTCATCTCCTTCTACTATAGGCCACAAACTTATCAATCACCCCTTGTATCTGAGAGCACTGGGTACTGCAAAGACAATATAATCAATGCACTGAAGAAGTGCACCAGACCCATTCCACCTCTGGTAGAGCTATTTCAGTACAGTTATAATGCTGACCATTATGTTTGAAATTGCTCTGGTATATCCTGTCCACTAACAATGGGACAGTTCCAGCTAATTTTCACATAATCACTATAAAAATTTCATATCATTTAGAGGTTCCAGTGAGGTTAGTCCTTTGTCAGTGCTTGAGTAATATCTGACCAGAAACCTTTATTGTGCACTCATGTGATAGTACCCTCAATGGTTTCTTTATTAGGTACATCTGCTCGTTAACACTGATATCTAATCAGCCAATCATGTGGCAGCAACTCAATGCATAAAAGCATGCAGACATGGTCAAAATGTTCATTTGTAGTTCTGACTAAACATTAGAATGGGGAACAAATGTGATCTAAGTGACTGAATGTGGAATAATTGTTGGTGCCAGATGGGGTGGTTTGAGTATCTTAGAAACTGCTGATCTCCTGGGATTTTCACACACAACAGTGCCTAGTGTTTACAGATGACAGTGTGGAAAAACAGAAACAAAAAAAAAATCCACTAAGTGGTTGTTCTGTAGTGCCTTGTTAATGAGAGAGGTCAGAGGAGAGTGGCCTGACTGGTTCAAGCTGACAGGAAGGAGGAAGTAACTCAAATAACTGCACATTACAATGGCAGTGTGCAGAAGAGCTTCTCTGATTGTTTAAGACTTTGAACCTAGAAGTTGTTGAGCTATAGCAACAAAAGACCATGAGCACACACTCAGTCCGGGATCACCACGGACTAAAAATATGAAAGTATAAGTTTAATTTTTATTGCACTTATCACAATCTTAGCACATTCCAAATCCCTCTACAGTCAATTTGCAGTCAATTAGGTTAGAGTGAAAATAAAGGAACCAAAGTGCACATGGAAACCTTTCACTAACAATGACAATGAGCAACTCTTTTTGACAATGAGCTCAACAATGTGATTCTCATGCTGTACCACTGGAGTGATGGTCAGGGACTTGGTAACGTCGCATTTGGTATGATTTGTTTACCAGGCCTGTTGGCAAAGTGGCATTGTAGAGTGTCATGGTTTATCATGCAGTTTTAAGTGGCATCCACTTATTCAAAGTACAACTTGCTAATTCATACTCAAGATTACCTCTGAGGCTGGGTGCTTAATGATTGTGGGAGTGAAATATCTTGTGTTCAGGTTGCTGTTTGTTAAAATCGCAAAGGTTGTGATTTGGGCCAGAGAGTATAATCTGGGCCATGATTTATGAATGCAGTCTCAGTTGCACAGGGCATGGAGTAACTAGATACCAGCCATCCTCAATAAACATATAGAAACCTAACCTGATTCATTATGGGCGATATGTCTTACAAGACCCTGAATTTTGAATAGGACACTGAAGGAGAGGTGTCACCTCCTGGAGTGTCCAATCAGCTCCTGAGACAAGACTGCTATGAACTTTAATGCTACTTGTTCCTTCAGGAATATTCGCCAAGTTCCAGGCACAAAAGTGAGCATTTAAATGCAGATGATCGGAACCTAAGGCTGAGAATTACATAAGACATCCTCCACTTTTATGGTTTTTGTTCCAGTGTTAGAGGAAGGGGAAGGAAGCGGAACTGTGGGATTTTGGAAACCAAGATTATTCTCAGACTTAGGCGGTCATCAGGACAGAACACGTCATCTGGAGAGAGAAACAATATACTTAATGTCTTTGTGGATGCAATCAGGGGAAATTTTGACAGACTTGTAGAATTTATACATTCATTTGCTCTAAATGAAGATGAAAAAAAATCAGTATTTCCACAATTGCTATCAGCACTTTCTTAACTACTTATTGAGTATTCATGAAGGTGTAGATCCATTCATGCTAAAACTGAGGTGTGCAGATTTACTTCTATATACAATACATTGGGAAAACATCTATCAGAGCAGTTCAGATTCCCAGTGGAGTCAGCTTCTTTCTGGGGATATTAAACAAACATTTCAGTCAGCTGATGAGTTTTCCTGATGTGAATCTGCTACGAGTTTGAGACATTCTGGCTGTAATTTTAAAACTATGACATTCTAAGGATCCAATTTGTACATATCATAGTACAGATAAAGGCCTTTCAGCCCATGTTGGAATTTATACTCCATTTAAGTCTCTTTTCATCCTTTTCTATATCAGTATAACTCACCAATCTTTCTCCGCATAGCTTATCAAGTTTCCCCATAAATGCGTCCAAACTAATCAAATCGGCTTCTCCCCACTCTCAGGGTAAATGATGCTATTTGAATGGGTATTTAACTGGTCAGTGTAGATCCAAATTAACATAACCAAAGTGGTTTTATATTCTTGGGGAGTTGGGAATCCTAGGACAAATTTGTACATGTGCAATGTTAATAACTTCCACTCTACTATGCCGGCCTGTAAAAGCTAGCACACAGACTTATTTTTTCTGCATAATTACATGTTGAAAGAATGACTTGGCAGCATTTAAATTTCTAAATTAATATGTATCCTGCCAGCAGAAGAATCAAATGACACAGAAAAAAATGGAATGATTAAAAAGTTCAACTCATCAATCTAATGCCTTCTCAAGACAATGTACAATCTATTCTATCAGGGGCTCCAGTTACTCATTTAATCTCCCGAAGTAAATGCTCTTTGATTTTGAATATAATCAAGTAAAGCTGTCCATCAATCTTCCTACTGCATCTATATGATTTAACCCTGGCTGATTGCTCTCTGTAGATAGCAAGAAACTCCCCAATGGTTACAGCAAAGACTTGGCTGACCAGACTTTTTTTGAAGCCTGCTCACTTTGAGCCTAGCTCTGTTATGTCTCTAATCACAATCAAAGCTAAATGTATTTGCTTATATTTACATTGTTTATAACTGTTAGTATTTTAAACCTCAGGATCTTGTTTCTTTCTTTCCAGGGAAAATAAGTTCAGCTGTGAACTCTACCCTCAAAGTTCTGCTCTCAGCCAATCACCATGAGGTTTATTTTAAAATTGTGAATAAACATAAAAGAAGAATGTTCATCTTGTCAGCTTGTCTTTTGTCACTTGCCTTATGCAGCCATTTTCCCAAAATAGGTACAATCAGTGCTATTGTGTGTCGTGCTCATTTTAATATTGTATGTGCAGACGGGGGAAGGAGAGAAACAATTTATCGATGTGCACAGCCACTCAGAGCCCAGCCATGATTTTACACACTAGAGATGCAAATTTTCTGCCTCCTATGCTTCAGTATCAGATTCCTTATTTAAATTTGTACATCTGCTTGATACAGCTGCACCCGATAACTTTTGAATAATATTATTGTTCATGCTTACTCCAGGATGAATTTTGCTCAGCTGTTTACTGTTCCATGCACCCAATATGATCAGTTTATCTGTATTTCTTCTATTTACTTTTCTCGCCATCTTCTCAAAGGAAAAACCTGAGAATAATGAAACATTCCTTCGTACGTAAAATTAATGCTGTACAGCAGATCAGTTTGAAAGGATGAACAGATTGAATAGCTTTTCACTTGAGGATAAAGGCTGTAGGATGACCTAATACTATTCTTTTAAATAGAAAAATGTTTTGAGAGATCTCATAAACAGTATTTTCAGTGTGTGATAAATCTTAACGATTTGCCAATATTTTAAGATGTTCACCATGAAGTCCGAAAGTATATTTAGAAGAAGCTTATTTGCCTATAAAGTAAGGAGAACGTGGAATTTGCTACTAAGGACATGATCCGAAGCATTCAGGTTGGGCTGAACAAGCATATGTGGAAAAAGATTATTCTGATGGAATTAAATATGGAAAGATGGGAGGAGCTGAAGGATTGTTGCTGTGCTGTACGCCAGATTCAAATAATCTGTTATCTGACCATTAAATGATTCTGCAGCTTGCTCACAATGTAAAGTTTGCTGTGCTGTCTGTTATGTTTCGTAACTCCAGAAAGAACAACACGGGAGCCTGGAATACTTGTGTAATTAGTTTTTTTTAGTGAGGCACTCGAATATGACGTGGTGTTGCAATGACGTATGCTATTCGTGTACTTCTTACATATAACCCATGACGAATTATGTAAACGAAGAATGCTTATGGAAACAACATATTAACAAGATTACTCAAATATTACTGAAATATTAAATACACAACACTCCTTCCTACTCAGCTATAAATTCCATCTCAATATAGAATGCATCTTAACTCAAATATGTAATGTATTTCTCTCCAGACTTCATATATCACAGCATACTACAGAAGACAATTACTATACAGATATTCACAGCATAGTAAATTTTAAATTGTACTATTCAGGCTGAGCAATTTAATTGCTGTGGAAGACTTCTTAATCTTGTGGGATAATGTCTTTCCTGACAAGTGGAAGGGGGGTGATCATTCTGCTCGGCAGTTGAGACTTGTGACTTGTGTAGGAGAGTGGTCCAGTTCTGTCCTTAAAATTTCCAAGAATCCACTTTTGATCACCTCTGTAGACCCTCGCAAGGACTGCTTGACCTGGTTAAACATTGAACCTTCTTGATTGAGAAGCTCCAAATTTGTCTCCGCAGTTTCTCCTGCATACTCCTTCTGAGACTGGGTTTGAGGAGATCCAAAGGTGAGCTCAAGGGACAAGCTAGGAACAGCTTGGTTGTGCAGTGTGCTGCATTGTGATATGCAAGGAGGATATTGGTGAGCTTCCAATTCAGTGTCAGAAGCAAGAGAACATCTGCAGATGCTGGAAATCCAAGCAATGATGATTCAATGTCAGTGTAGTGTGTTCTGCAGACATTGCTCGTAGTGCATTCTTTAAACTCAGAACAAACCTTTTAGTCAATTGTTTTTGGGCAGTATAGAGCAGATGTAATAAGTTTTATTCCATTCATTTTCATGAATTTTCCAAAGCAAAATGTGGTCCATTGTCACTGACTAAGCAGAGGCTTTTCAACATGTTAACTGTGTGCGAGGCTGAAGTGGAGGCTATCCATAATGGATCATAATGTGTGGTGGCTACTTTGTAGCTGTGTCCACTATGAAAAAGAAATTTGAACCATGAATGGACCAGCAAAAATCCACTTGAATCCTCTGCCAGGTCAATGCAGACCGTTCTCAGGGATGGAGAGGCACTGCTCTTGGCATCTTCTGGACATTTTGGTATCCTGAACAGTGCATGGCGAGCTGCACAATCTGTTGATCTATCCCAGGCCACCAAACAAACTTCCAAGCCAACATTTTCATTTTGACCATGCCTAGATAACCTACATGTAGCTCATCCTACACTTTAGCTCTCAGCTTAGATGATACAACAACTCTCAATCCTCACATAAGGCATCCCCTTGTAGGGCAAGTTCACCTTGGTTTTGGTGGAATGAGAATTTCTGCTGCACATTCCAGCCATTTTGGGTTGCCATGAGGACAAGAGACTGCATGGGGTTGTTTCTGATTTCCATTTGGATTATTTGTTCCTTAATAGAGAGAATTTTGATTTGCATTAGGGAGAATATGTCGAGAGGAGTATCCTTTTTGTAAATTTTTCAGGTACAATAATGTGGAAAAGTCTTACACACACACACACACACTCTTCCTTCCCCTTTTCCCAAAGGTGAATCCCCTCCCCTTGCCCTTTTCCATTCTCAGTCCACAATAGAGACACATATGAGAATCAGGTTTATCATCATTCACATATGTTGTGAATTTTGTTTTCTTCTGAGGCAGCAGTACAGTGAAATACAAAAAATTACTACAGGACTGTGTAAAAGTCTTAGGGACCCTAACTCTATACACAGTATGGGTACTATATACTTTATTTCCTTTTCCAAGACAAACAAGACAATCCATCAGCATTTCTATGATTAGTTGTCCTCTTGAATTTGTTCTTGTAACTGTGTCCTCCAATAAACAGAACCTGTCTCTGCATTCATGCTGCTGCTGTTAGTGGAACACCCTTCTGTGAACTGAAAATCAACACTAGTGGTTGATTATCAGTAACGAGGGTAAACTCTCTTCCATACAGGTACTGGTTTAAACCTTTAACCCCCCAAACCAGGCTCAAGGCCGCTCTGTCAATCTGTGCATAATTTTTCTCTGTAGCATGATGAAACGTGATGCAAAGGCTACGGAGTATTCATTTCCATCACTCATAACGAGTGACATGACAGTTCTTATACCAACAGGCGAGGCATCCCAGCCAAGCTTCACTGGATGATGTGGATCATAATGTGTGAGTCAGTGTCTGATGCCACCATTTCCTTTGTCTTTTGGAAAGCCACCTCACACTGCTTTGTCCAATACCATTTCTTCCTGAACTGCAGTAAGGAGTTCAAAGGGTGGAGCACAGAAGCCAGGTTTGGCAGGAACCTTTTATAGTAATTGACGAATACTAAAAAGCTCCACCACTGTGACGTGTCCTTTGGTCTTGGGGCATCTAACACAACTTGAGTTTTCTCAACACACTTGTGTAATGCTTGTGCATCAATGGTATGGCCACAGTAAGTGATGCTTAGTTTAAAGAATTCACACTTGTTGCATTGTGCTCTGAGCCCATAATCTTCAACTCTTTTTAACGCCGTCTTGAGATTTTGGAGATGTTCCTTGTCACCCTTACCGGTAACAATGATGTCGTTCAGGTAACAATGAGCACCTGGGCATCCTTGCAGCAGCTGGTCCATAGCTTTCTGCCAGATTGCAGGTCTATTATATTATTAGTCTATTATAGCAATAAACCTCTATGGTGAGAAACTCTTTGGACTCTTCTTCTATCTCCATCTGTAGGTAGGCCTTGGCAAAGACCACTTTGCTGAAGAGTTTCCACCCCCCAGAAAGCTGGCAGAGATATTCTCTATCTTGGGCAGGAGATATTGATCTATTTTCAATACTGGGTTTATTGTGACATTAAAATCACCACAGATCCTCACAGATCCATCTTTCATGGCTACTGGGAACACTGGTATTGCCCATGGACTCTATTCAGCCTTGGAAAGAATTCCTTTGGCCTCCATGTGATCTAACTCACTGGCTATTTTATCACAGATGATATAAGGAACCAGGCACTCTTTCTGTAAAACTTGGGGTTGGCATTTTAACTATTTTACCCTTGAAATGATTGAATTTTCCAATGCCATCCTTGAACACTGCTGTGGCATCATTCAGTACATTCCTTAATTCACTTTCAGTTGATTCTATTGCAGGGGGTGTGGCATGCTAATAGTGAATAGATCTCCAATCAAGATGCAGTTGTCTCAGCCAATCATAGCCTCAGGAAGCTGACCCTCCTGTTTTTGCCACATACAAGCCCATTGTGGCTTGCTGGTTGCTATATTTCACTGTGATGAGTGTCATTCCTTAAGGAATTATCTTTTCTCTAGTATAAGTTCTTAGCTGGATCTCTGCAGGCTTCAGTTTAGTATCTTTGAAATTCTGTTCAAGCTCATTTTGTGGAATAACTGAAACAGGTGAGCCAGTATCCAATTTCATTTTAATCAATTTGCTATTTACTTCTGGTGTAAGCTATATTGCTTGTCTCTCACGAGGAAATCTGCAGATGTTGGAAATTCAAACAACACACACAAAATGCTGGTAGAACACAGCAGGCCAGGCAGCATCTATAAGGAGAAGCACAGTTGACGTTTCAGGCCGAGACCCTTCATCAGGACTAACTGAAAGGAAAGATAGTAAGAGATTTGAAAGTAGTGGGGGGAGGGGGAAATGCGAAATGATAGGAGAAGACCGGAGTGGGTGGGATGAAGCTAAGAGCTGGAAAGGTGATTGGCAAAAGTGATACAGAGCTGGAGAAGGGAAAGGATCATGGGACGGGAGGCCTCGGGAGAAAGAAAGGGGGAGTAGGGGAAGCACCAGAGGGAAATGGAAAACAGGCAAACAACTAAATATGTCAGGGATGGGGTAAGAACGGGAGGAGGGGCATTAACGGAAGTTAGAGAAGTCAATGTTCATGCCATCAGGTTGGAGGCTACCCAGCTGGTATATAAGGTGTTAATCCTCCAACCTGAGTTTGGATTCATTTTGACAGTAGAGGAGGCCATGGATAGACATATCAGAATGGGAATGGGATGTAGAATTAAAAATGTGTGGCCACTGGGAGATCCTGCTTTCTCTGGCGGACCGAACATAGATGTTCAGTGAAACGGTCTCCCAGTCTGTGTCGGGTCAAACCAATATATAAAAGGCCACACCAGACGCAGTATACCACACCAGCCGACTCACAGGTGAAGTGTCGCCTCACCTGGAAGGACTGTTTGGGGCCCTGAATAGTGGTGAGGGAGTAGGTGTAAGGGCAGGTGTAGCACTTGTTCTGCTTACAAGGATAAGTGTCAGGAGGGAGATCGGTGGGAAGTGATGGGGGGGACGAGTGGACAAGGGAGTCATGTAGGGAGCTTGTCTCTCTAGTTTTCACATGGTAAATCTCAAGGCTAATCAGTACTGTGTCACTTATTATTACTGGATTTTTCATTAACAGCCTTCAGATTAGTGCTCTTTTTGAAACTGCAACTTGACACTTTATCTTTTTCTCTTCCCTCTGCAGTCCATTTATTTTTGTCTGCCTGACATATTCTTTGATTGTACTCTTTGTCCTACTTTGTTGCACTTTCTTTCAGTTTCATCTTTAAACCTACATTGGTTTGGTGTATGTAAACCCCTGCCACAATGGTATCATAATTTGTTCAGCCAGGTAGGTTGCTGATTAGATGTTACAATTTTGTTCACACTCATTTACATTCCTGACTGCAACTCAATTATTTCTCTGGCTGCTGTTTTCATTCATACAGCAATCTCAACTGCTCTTTTAAATGTGAATTGTGTTCTGCTCAAAAGCCGTTTTTGTATGCTTTCTATAAGATTCCACAAACTAAGCCATCTCTCAGTGAATCATTAAGCCCATCACTAAACTGACAATATTCAGACAATTTCTTCAATTCAGCCACATAACCTGAAATGGACTCCCTTTCATTTTGATTTCAATTATGAAATATAAAGCGTTCTGCAATCAGCAATGGGTTTTGATTCAGTATCGGAATTAGGTTTATTATCACTGGCATGTGACGTGAAATTTGTTAACTTAGCAGCAGCAGTTCAATGCGATATATAACCTAGCAGAGAGAGAGAGAAAAAAATAAATGAAATAAAACGCAATAAATAAATAAACAAGTAAATCAATTATGTACATTGAATAGATTATTACAAAATGTGCGAAAAACAGAAATACTGTATATTAAAACAAGTGAGTTAGTGTCCAAAGCTTCAAAGTCCATTCAGCAATCAGATGGCAGAGGAGAAGAAGCTGTTCCTGAATCGCTGAGTGTGTGTCTTCAGGCTTCAGTATCTCCTACCTGATGGTAACAGTGAGAAAAGGGCATGCCCTGGGTGCTGGAGGTCTGTAATTATGGATGCTGCCTTTCTGAGACACCGCTCCCTAAAGGTGTCCTGGGTACTTTGTAGGCTAGTGCCCAAGATGGAGCAGACTAGATTTACAACCTTCTGCAGCTTCTTTCAGTCCTGAGTAGTAGCCCCTCCATACCAGACAGTGATGCAGCCTGTCAGAATGATCTCCATGGTACATCTATAGAAGTTTTTGAGTGTATTTGTTGACCTGCCAAATCGTTTCAAACTCCTAATAAAGTATAGCTGTTGTCTTGCCTTTTTTATGACTACATCAATATGTTGGGACCAGCTTAGATCCTCAGAGATCTCGACACCCAGGAACTTGAAACTGCTCACTCTCTCCACTTCTGATCCCTCTATGAGGATTGGTATGTGTTCCTTTGTCTTACCCTTCCTGAAGTCCACAAGCAGTTCTTTCACCTTACTGACATTGAGTGTCAGGTTGTTGCTGCGGCATCATTCCACTATTTGGCATATTTTACTCTTGTACGCCCTCTTGTCACCACCTGAGATTCTACCAACAATGGTTGTATCATCAGCAAATTTGTAGATGGTATTTGAGCTATGCCTAGCCACACAGTCATGTGTATATAGAGAGTAGAACAGTGGGCTAAGCTCACAGCCTGAGGTACACCAGCGTTGATCGTCAGTGAAGAGGATATGGTATCAGCAATCCACACAGACTGTGTTCTTCTGGTTAGGAAGTCAAGGATCCAATTACAGAGGGAAGTGCAGAGGCCCAGGTTCTGCAACTTCTCAACCAGGATTGTGGGAATGATGGTATTAAATGCTGAGCTATAGTCGATGAACAGCATCCTGACGTAGGTGTTTGTGTTGTCTAGGTGGTCTAAAGCCATGTGAAGAGCCATTGAGGTTGCATCTGCCGTTGACCTATTGTGGTGATAGGCAAATTGCAGTGGGTCCAGGTCCTTGCTGAGGCAGGAGTTCAGTCTAGTCATAACCAGCCTCTCAAAGCATTTCATCACTGTCCATTTGAGTGCTACTGGGCCATAGTCATTAAGGCAGCCCACATTATTCTTCTTTGGCACTGGTATAATTGTTGCCTTTTTGAAGCAAGTGGGAACATCTGCCCGTATCAGTGAGAGGTTGAAAATGTCCTTGAATACTCCCGCCAGTTGGTTGGTATAGGTTTTCAGAGCCTTACCAGGTAATCCATCGGGATCTTCTGCCTTGTGAGGGTTCACTCTTTTTAAAGGTTCTAAATGTTCCTGCATTATGTTTATAATATCAGCAAAGCTCATTTTGGCTGATTTTGTTGGAGCAGTTAAACTTGTAAGCAAATTGTATTCTCTTCCACTCTCTGCACACAGGAACACTGGCACTTGCTTTTCATTGGCCATTGTTAAAGCCATCCACTGTTGGTCTGACCAATCGGTCTCCATGCTACAGGACTGCTTTGATGACATCAACTGGAATGTCGTCCTTGATGAGGATGTGTCCGAGTTCACAGAAAGGGTCACGAGTTTCATCCGGAAGTGCATTGAGGATGTTGTCCCCCAGAAATCGGTCAGGGCCTATTTAAACCAGAAACCCTGGATTAACAGTTTCGTGCAAGTAGCACCTAACATTGCTGGTGACCAACAGGAACTCAAGAAATGCAGCTACAATCTGTGCAAAGTCATCAATGCAGCAAAGCAACAATATAGATACAAGGTCCAGACGCAACTCTCCACCAACATCACATGCAGCTTATGGCAAGGTCTGCATACCATCGCAGACTTCAAAGCTAAGTGCAATGGTGCTGTCAACGTTGCTGCCTCTCTCCCACATGAGTTCAATCTTTTTTAGTTTTGGTTCAATGTTGCCAACACTGAGCTCAGAGGAAAGCTGCTGAAGAGATCTGCACCTTGGTCATCTCTGAGGCTGAAGTACGCAGGTGTTTCCAGCAAGTGGACAGGCCGCGGGACCGCACGGCATCCCAGGGCAGGTACTCAAAGTATGTGCTGCACAACTGGCAGGTGTGTTTACTGACATTTTTAATCTCTCCCTCTCCCAGTGTAGAGTGCCCTCCTGCTTCAAAACATCCATCATTGTTCCGGTACCTAAAAAGAGCTTGGTAACATGCCTGAACAATTGGCATCCTGTCGCACTCACCTCAATAATAAGCAAATGCTTCAAGAGGCTGGTCAAGGACTACATCTGCAGCATGCCACCACCCACATTGCAGCCCTCCAATTTGCCTACAGACACAACTGATCAACAGATGACACAATACATCGTCTCTATACACATAGAGGGACAGCTCTACACACCGTCCTTACACATCTGGAGAAGAAGGCTGCTTATGTGAGAATGTTGTCCTTGGACTACAGTTCAGCATTCAACACCATAATTCCCTCCAGGATTGACAAGAAACTCAGAGACCTCGGCCTTCACCCTGCCTCATGCAGCTGGATCCTGGACTTCCTGTCAGATCACCAGCAGATGGTAAGTGTGGGCTCCCTCACCTCTGCACCTCTGACCCTCAACACAGGTGCCCCTCAGGGCTGTGTATTAAGCCCCCTCCTTTACTCTCTGTACCCATGAATGTGTCGCCACCCATGGCTCCAGTCACTAAATTAAATTTGCTGACAATACCACATTGATTGGCCTAATCTCAAATAATAATGAAGCAGACTACAGAGAAAAAGCTATCACCCTGACACAGTGGTGTCAATAAAACAACCTCTCCCTCAATGTCGCAAAAACAAAGGAGCTGGTTGTGGACTACAGGAGGAATGGAGACAGGGTAACCCCTATTGACATCAATAGATCTGGGGTTGAGAGTGTGAACAGCTTTAAGTTCCTTGGCATACATGTCACTGAGGATCTCATGTGGTCTGTACATACTGGCTGTGTGATGATAAAGGCACAACAGTGCCTCTTTCACCTCAGACGGTTGAAGGTTTGGTATGGGACCCAAAACCCTAGGAACTTTTTACAGGGGCACAATTGAACATCCTGACTGGCTGCATCACTGCATACTGCCTGGTATGGGAGCTGTACTTCCCTTAATCACAGGGATCTGCAGAGAGTGGTGCAACAGCCCGGTACATCTTTGAACTTCCCACTATTTAGGGCATTTACAAAGACAGGTGTTTAAAAAGGGTCCAAAGGATCATTGGGGAACTGAGTCACCCAACCACAAACTGTTCCAGCTGTTACCATCTAGGAACTGGTACCCCAGCATAAAAGCCAGGACCAACAGGCTACAGGACAACTTCTTCCACCAGGCCATCAGACTGATTAATTCATGCTGATACAATTACATTTCTAAGTTATATTGACTGTCCTGTTGTACATACTGTTTATTTTAAATTGTTATAAATTGCACAATTGAAAGAGGCGTAAATATTTTTACTCCTCATATCTGTGAAGGATGTAAGTAATAAAGTCAATTCAATTCAATTCATTTGCTTCCAAATACTGCAGTCTGTTCAGTATACATCATCTAGTTATCTGTTGTGCAATCAAATGTGTCTATCTTTCTGATGCAGCCAGCCAGCTATTTATCTATCTATTATTATCATCCAGTGTTCACTGTTTATGAACCTGTGGCTGAATTCATTGAATTTTGTTTTTTTGCTGCCTTTTTTAAAAACGTGAATGCCTCTCTCTCCCCTTCCAAAGAAAAACATGCTGCACTTCAACATGTAGGTAGTTGTTTCAAGTTCATTTCAAAACTTCTTCATTGCCATTGTTATGTTTTGTAACTCCAGAAAATAATTGAAAGAAAAACATGGGAGCCTGGAATACTCATGTACTTAATTTCTTTTTAGTGAGGTGCTCAAATATGACATGGTTTTGTAATGACGTATGCCATTCACTTACTTCTTACATATTACCCATGATGAATTATATAAACAACAAAGAATGCTTAATCAAACAATATGTTTACAATGTTACTCAAATATTACTGAAATATTAATTATACTAACACTGTCCATTAACTTTCTGGGATTCCACTTCCTGCACTCTCTGTCCACTTGCTGGGGTCCCAGTTCCCATGCTTCCCATCCACTTATTGGCATCTATTTTCTGGGCTACATTCCATTCATTGGTGCACTGGTTCCCATAAACTTGATTTCTTGCCCATACTCCCTTCAAACTTATGAGCAAGGTGGAAATGTTGCTGTGTAATATTTTTAAAGAAGACCAAAATAAAAATAATGTCTAATTATCTGGATATCTACAAATCTGAACTGACCAAAGTCTGAAGCATAGCAGATTAATGAGATTTTATTGTATGTCCTTTCAAAACGTATGAGATGACCATCTGTGAAACACAAAGTCCAGTTGGCAAGCTTAAGTTATACCGTTAGTTGTCAACTTGTCTGTTCCTCTGAGCGCAGCATGAATACTTGAAATGTGCACAGAAATCCATTCTCTTTTTTTTGTAATTTATTTTTTTATTGAAGTTCATCAAACAAACATTTCCATAAGATGTATTTCAGACATTGTACATATATATCATATAATCATATATATCACAAATCTCCACAAAGTATTTATCTGAGGTATACACTTATAGAAAAGAGTGGAAAGAAAAAACAAGCAAAAGGAAAGAACTATGTACAAGTAGGCAGTGATTTTTTTTTACAACAGATTCATTGATTTGTGAGAATAAAATCAGTCCTATGAGGCACTATGTAGTTAAACCATTTTTCCCAGTATGAATCAAATTGTTCCAGCTTATGATTAACAGATGCTGTTATCTTCTCCATTTTGTAAATGTCCATTGTAATTTCCATCCATGTATTTAAAGTTGGGCTCTCCTGTGATAACCATTTCCTAGTAAGAGTCTTTTTACCAGCCACCAACAGTATATTCATTAAATATTTATCTCTTTTCAACCATTCTTGAGGTATATATCCAAATATATGGTCTTACTCTCTAAGGGTATTTCACATTTGAAGATTTTTTGTAGGGCATTGTGTATCCCCCTCCAATAGTTTTTGATAACAGGACAGTCCCAAAAAATATGATAATGATTTGCATTTTGATTTTCACAATTTCTCCAGCAAACAAGGAGGTTACTATCATAATGGGATTTCTGAGAGGGTGTAATAAAATATCTTATCAAACTGGTACACTTCCATTGATATCTCCATATTGTTGTCCATTCTTCCTCAAATATAATTATCCCTCCTTCCTTCTCCCATTTCGTTTTAATGTATGAAGTCGAATGTGTTTTAAGATTTGACAACCCCTTATACATGCTTGAAATGATTCTACCACCATTATTTGAATTATATGCTTTTCTAAAGAGCTCTATCAAGCATGTATTTGCCTTGGTTACATTTTTAAACATCTTATTAACATATTGTTGCATCTGTAAATACCGATTAAAAAATATTGTTTTTCTGATAAGTGTTTCTCTTTAAGCATTTCAGAACTGAACAGTGTTCCTTCTTTCATTATGTTGCAAAGAACTGTTATTCCTTTAGCTGTCCAGTCCTTAAATCTGGCATCCAATTTATTTGGTGTAAAATCCAAGTCATATACACACCATTTAAGAATTGTAATATCTCCCTCTAGATTATATTCTTTTATAATAGTTTTCCATATTTTAAGAGTCAATTTCACCCATGGGTTATCAATAGTATTTATGTATCTTTGCAGGTTGTTATCAGCCAAAATTGCTTGTATGGGGATGGGAAGTACCCGCTCCTCAATGTTTTTCCATTGAGCGTCATATGATGGGTTACACCAACATGTCACAGCTCTCAACTGTGCTGCAAAATAATAATCTCTAAGAGAAGGTAGGCCCCATCCCCCCTTTTCCTTTGCTAAATGCAAAGTTTTGAGACAAACTCTAGGCCTTTTCCCCTGCCAAATATACCTTGATAGCATCTTGTTCTATTCATTGAATTGATTTTGATTAATCTCTATTGGTAGGGTCTGAAAGAGATATAACAGTCTGGGCAGTATATTCATTTTAATAGACTCAATCCTTGAACTGAGACTGAAAAAGGGAATCAGGTTCCATCTTGTCTCATCTTCCTTAATTTTTTTAATTAAAGGCTGATAATTACATTCTGATAATTTTGCCAAATCTTTTGGCATAATGTTGCCCAAATATTTGAAAGATTCTGTGTGCCATGCCCAGGGGTATCGACTTTCAATTTATCTTGGTGGGCTATAGTAATATGAAAGTAATTGGGTTTTATCTATGTTGATCTTGTATCCTGATAATTGACCATATTGTTCAAAGAATTGCATCAATTTAGGTAAAGAGTATGTTGGTTGCCCTAGATAGATCAAAATGTCATCCGCATAACAAGCCAATTTATGCTCTGTCCCTTTAATAGTAATTCCCCTGATATCTTCATTTTGTCTGATGTATTGAGCTAATGGTTCCAGATATAATGCGAAGTGTAGTTGTGAAATCCATTCTCAAGTCAGTAATAGGAGGATATATACAATATATTGTTTCCTAAATATAAGGCCACATTATCTGTATAAGTTGCTTATAAAACATGATTTAGGGAATACGAGGGGTGATTCGTAAGTTTGTGGCCTAAGGTAGAAGGAGTCAATTTTAGAAAACTAGCACATTTATTTTTCAACATAGTCCCCTCCTACATTTACACACTTAGTTCAGCGGTCGTGGAGCATACAGATCCCTTCTTTGTAGAAGTCGGAGTCTTGGACCTCCAGAAGTGGTCCACAGCAGAGGTGATCGATAAGTTCATGGCCTAAGGTAGAAGGAGATGAGTTATACAGCTCTCATTATGTTCAACTCTTTGAGTGATTATGCAGTAAGTTTGAAGTTAATAACTCATCGCCTTCTACCTTAGGCCACAAATTTATCAATGTTTGAATTGAATTGACTTTATTTCTTACATCCTTCACATACATAAGGAGTAAAAATCTTTACGTTAGGTATCCGTCTAAATGTGCAATGTGCAATCATAATAATTTATAATAAATAGAACAGTCAATGTAACATAGAAATACTCTCAAATCAGCGTGAGTTAATCAGTCTGATGGTCTGGTGGAAGAAGCTGTCCTGGAGCCTGTTTGTCCTGGCTTTTATGCTGCGATACCGTTTCCCAGATGGTAGCAGCTGGATTAGATTGTGGTTGGGATGGCTTGGGTTCCCAATGATCCTTTGGGCCCTTTTTACACACCTGTCTTTGTAAATGTCCCTTTTCTTGGTATAATAAATTGGCATAATTTGATTAAAATTTGGCTCTGAGCCTTCCATGTGCTTTTGGTGTTTTTTTATTGGATCAATCCAATCTGACCTTACCTCTAGTTATTTAGTTTGTAGCTTATCTTAATTTATGTCCTTGAACTGTGCTGCTGCAATAAATTTCTTGACTTCTCAGTCGGTGATGATAAACCTGCTTCTAATTCTGATTGTCTTGAGGCTTGCTAGTGACACATGATGATGCTGGGCAGTGCGTGCAGATCTAAATAGGGTGCTGGGCCAGGCCCAATTAGAACTGAATGTAAATGTTTGGTTGGAGAAAACATCTGATCTGGCCTTATCCTGTCACAAGTGGACTAAAAATATTGCTATTTGTAGTCGTTGAGAGGCTGTATTCTACTAGGCCTTATTTACGCTCTCAAGATCTGTACTCATTGGCAGGGCAAAGATTCTAATTTTAAATTTCATTAACAATGAAGGCTCTTTGGCCTGACCATAAATTTCAAACCACTGTTCAGGTCCAAGTGAGGTCTACAGGAACTGTAGCATGTTGTGAGCATGGCACCTTGTTGAAGGAGATACTGTTTAAGCTTTGTTGCTTCAGGCTGGTAGGGGTCAATGCGTTACAATGGCTTTGGAAAAGTGGATGGCTGCTTAGAGGATACTGAAGTTTTCTGAGGTAAAAAGTAAAAAACTCAGCTGTTGCTGCTGAGGGCCCAACAAGAGAAATAGAAAACTTTGTTTGTTCACTTAACCTGATTATTCAGAGATTAAGGGATCTAGGGCTTTACTCTTTGGAGAGAAGGAGGATGAGAAGAGACATGATTGAAATGTACAAGATATTAAGAGGAATAGATAGAGTGGACAGTCAGTGCCTCTTCCCCAGGGCACCGCTGCTCAGTACAAGAGGACATAGCTTTAAGGTAAGGGGAGGGAAGTTCAAGGGGGATATTAGAGGAAGGTTTTTCACTCAGAGAGTGGTTGGTGCGTGGAATGCATTGCCTGAGTCGGTGGTGGAGGCAGATACACTAGTGAAATTTAAAAGACTACTAGACAGGTATATGGAGGAATTTAAAGTGGGGGGATATATGGAGGCAGGGTTTAAGGGTCGGCACAATATTGTGGGCTGAAGGGCCTGTACTGTGCTGTACTATTCTATGTTCTATATTCTATGTTCTATATGATGCTCATAGGGTGAACATGAAAACTTCACATGGACTGCAACCAATGTCAGAACACTGGAGGTATACGACTGCAGCTCTTGTTGCAGCACCACTGTTCTATACTGCTATATGCCATCCATTGACAATTCCAGACATTGAAAACATGTAATGAGATCTAATACCACCTCATATAAAAATGATCTTTACCACTCCATCTGCTTATATATTGATAGACTACCTGTTTGACATAAGGGAAGCAGAAATTTCTTCTGGTTGAATATGATTTATTTATTTACTGAGCTACAGTGCAGAGTAGGCTCATCTGGAGTTTGGAGCCGGGCTGCCCAGCAACCCTTGATTTAACCATAGCTTTAATCATAGGACAATTTACACTGACCAATTAACCTACTAACACATATGTCTTTGGACTGAAACCAGAGCACCCAGAGGAAATCCACACAGATGCAGGGAGAACATAGAAACTTCTCACAGAGAAGGGTGTATCCCTGGCCCTTGTGTCAATGAAACCCGATTGTTCATAACCTCGTGGCTTTCAGATGAGCATTGATCCATCTATTTGTGGTATCAATAAGACCACCCGTATCCTCTTCTTTAATATTGGTTGTTACAAGATTAGGGATGGCTATGGATGTTCCATGGTTTAAATGTTTTAAAAAGGACATAGTGTGAGGTAAAACAGGTGGGGGAGAGACATTGCTAATCATGGATAGTATCACAGCTGCAGAAAGGGAGCACGCCATGGAAGGATAGTCAATTTAGTAAATGTGGGCAGAAATCAGAAACATGAAGAGAGAAATCTCTCTATTGTGAGTATTTTATAGGCCTCCAATAGCAACAGGGTCACTGAGGAACAGATTGGTTGGCAGATTTTGAAAAGGTGCAAAGATAGGAGGGTCATTGTCATGGGTGACTTGAACTTCCCTAATATTGACTGGCACTTTCTTAGTGCAAGAGGTTTATATGGGGCAGTATTTATTATGTGTGACTAGAAAGGCCTCCTGACACAATTTGAAGACAGACCATCAAGAGGACAGGCCATATTGGATCTACAAAGTAGTACTAGGGAATGAACCAGATCAGGTTGAGACAAAACAAAACGATAAAGGTTGGAAGGTGGATATGGTTTTTATGGATTTTAGTAAGACTCCCCATAGTAGGCTTATTCAGAAAATTAAGAGAAATGGGAAGTCTACCTGCATGGATTCGGAACTGACTTGCCCTCAGAAGGCAGAGAGTGACAGTAGATGGGTTGTATTCTGCCTGGAGGTCTGTGGTTAGTGGTGTTTTTATAAGGTTTTATTCTGGAACCTCTGCTCTTCATGATTTTTATAAATGACTTAGTTGAGGAAGTAGAAGTGGTGCATTATTAAGTTTTCAGATGATTGGTGATGTTCTGTATTGTGTAGAAGGTTTTCATAGATTACAATGGGATATAGAGAGATTCAGAGTTGTGCTGCGAGGTGGCTGCTGGAGTTCAATTTGGAGAAGTGTGAACTTTGGAATGTTGAACTTGTAGGTAGGATTCTGAGCAGAATGGAGGAATCTTGAGTCCCACTTCCATAGATCCACCAAAGTTGCTGGATTTCAGGAAGGGGAAGTCAAGAGGAAATGCACAGCAGTCCTCATTGAAATATCAGCAGTGGCAAGGGTGAACAGTTTCAAGTTCTTGGGTGTCAACATCTCTGAAGATCTGTCCTTGGCTCAATATATTGATGCAATTACTTGAGTTGGACAAGACTTAGTATGACACCAATGACTCTCTCAAATTTTTACAGATGTACCATGGAGATCATTCTAATCGGTTGCATTATCATCTGGTATTGGGGGATACTGCACAGGATTGGAAAAAGCTGAAGTAAATTGTAAACTCAGCCAGCTCCGTTATGGGCACTAGCCTCCCTCGCATCGAGGACACCCTCAAAAGGCAATACATCAAAAAGGTGGCATCCATCGTTAAGGACCTCCATCATCCAGGATATGCTCCTTTCATTGCAATCATCAACGAGGTGCTATTGGAGCCTGAAGGTACTCAACATTTCATAAACAGCTTTTTCCTTTCCACTGTCTGATTTCTGAATCGATTATATACTTCTGTACACCACCACACTATTTCTTTCCCTTTGTTGCTCTCTTTTTGCATGACTTATTTAGTTTATTTTTTATATTTATTTCTTATTTTTAAAAATATTTTGATTTACAATGTACAGTTGCTGTACAACAACACATTTCACAGCATATGCCAATGATATTAAACCTGATTCTGATTCAAGTTGATAGGGTATTTAAGAAGGCATAAGGTGTGTTGGCCTTCATTTGTTGGGGAAGCAAGTTCAAGAAACATGAGGCCATGGTGCAGTTCTATTAAACTTTGATTGGATCACACTTGGAGTATTGTGTTTGAATTTTGGTTGCCTGATCATACTGGACAACAAAGATTTTACTTCATGAATACTTTTGGGTGTATCTTTTGGATTTTTGATCATGAAAATCATCATGAAATTTCCCTATCATATATCCCATTCCCTATTTTATATCTGTTATTTCAATACATAGTTCATCAATTAAGATGTTGCCCACAATGTAAACTGAAAAGTTTTCTGTCTTGACCAGGCATACACAGGCAAGGTGGATGCTGCACAGCAGAACAGGTTTTAGAAAGATTATACATTTCCAAGGAGGATTTCAATATTTGAGATAGATGTTTCCCAAAATAACTGATGCCAAGATTAAAGAAGGCATTTTTATTGGTCCACAAATTAAGCAGTTCATCAATGACAGCCAATTTGAAAAACATCTAGTGGGATGGAGAAAAGTGCATGGAAGACATTCAAGGATATTGTTGAAAATTTTCTTGACAATTACAGAGCACTAGACTATGTGCCTCTGGCTGACAACATGCTTTGAGCATACAAAACCATGAAGTGCAACGTGTCACTAAAGACTCATTTATCTGCATTTCCATTTAGACTTCTTCCCTGCAAACCTTGGTGCTATCAGTGATGAGCAAGGTGAAAGGTTTCACCAAGTCATTGTCATTGCGGTGATGGGGAAATGGTATCAGGACAACTGGAATCCACAAATCCTAGCTGATTATTGTTGGACACTTAAGCTAGAAGCCTCAGACACTGAGTACAGATGGAAATCATCTACAAAACATTTTTAGCTTTATTGAACTACTGCAAAATGTCAGCACTGTTATGTAATTAAATGCATCATATTCAATAAAAGTTAATTTCTTGTTTCTCCAATTTCCTATGTGATGCAAATAGTCTGAAATTATATTTGTGTTCAGCTTCAAGTAGTCTATCATAAACTAGAAAAAAATCTTCTAAGGAAGCAACACTTTCGACACTTTCGAATAAATTTCTTGACAAGTGAGGATGTTTTTAATTTTAGAGACGGTGCTAAGGAAATTTATGAAGGTGCTGTCTTGATTAGAGAGCATCTTTTATGAGGCAAGTTTGAGCAAGCTAAGGCTTTTCTCTTTGTAGTGAAGGACGATGAGTGGTGACTTGATAGAGGTGTATGAGATGATAAGAGGCATAGTTAGGGTGCCAGATCATAAACACGAGATATTCTGCAGATGCTGGAAATTCAGAGTAACATGCATGAAATGCTGGAGGAACTCAGCAGGTCAGACAGTGTCTATGGGAAGGAATAAGGAGTCGATGTTTTGAACTGATTCTTCATCAGGACAGAGTGAACTGCCAGCACCATCTTTCCAGGGCAGCAGTGGCATAATTTTAAGGTGAATGGCAGAAAGTGGAGGGGAATATCAGAGGTAGCTTTATAATACAGAGAGTGGCAAGTGCATGGAACACTGCTGGGGGTGATGATAGAGCCAGATGTATTAGGGACATTTAAGAGCTGTTAGCTATACACATGGATAAAATAAAAATGGAGGGCTATCTGGGAGAGGAGAGCTAGATTGACCTGTGGGCCAAAGGGCCTGTATATTGCTGAACTGGTCAATGTTATACTGTATATTCTATGCTCCTACCCATTGCCCCTGCCTCAGCTCTCTCAATCATGCCTTTTGACTTGACACATCCATTGCTCTCCAGAGCAGCCTCCCTTATTTTAATTTCTGTAAACTTGGTCAAGTCCCAAAGATGTCTATTATCTACCTTGTTCTAAGTTGCATTCTCCTAATGCTCGTATGCTAGCTGGCTTAAAATTTTAAATTTTAACCTTTGGCAATATCCTCCAATCCCCTCTTTCTGTACTTTCCTTTGGCCCTGAAACCCTTTGTAATGTCAATGCTCTTCAACTCTGGCCTCTTTATGCTGAATTATTCTACTGTCTTCTTGATTGCCAATGCATTAAGCTCTATTAATCTTTCCATCTTTTTATCATTCTTTCCTTTGTTAAGAATTTCTATAAACCAGCTCTAATACCTTGTTTGATTTGGTGTTAAATTTTTTTTCCATGGCTGCTTCGTGTTGCCATTCTAAAGATGTTATATTAATGTAAGTTGTTTTTTCCTATTGCCAGATCAGTCAGACATTGCAAATACTTATTGTATTTCCATCTTAATGCAAACTTCTGAAAAATTGTTGTCAAAGATTTAGCACTTTGGAGATGTTGTGAAGATCTGAAATTATATTTCAGCTTATGCCTATTTTGTCCACTGATTCTCCATTTAGAACTTACTCTATAACACAAAAATTTTAATTTTACATTGGTTATTGATTTTTTTTCTAACCACTGGGACAAAACGATGATTATACATTGTTCAATGCGAAATGCTACTTACCTTTTACTATAAAGAAATAGATTTCCTAAAATTGCTTTTCATACTGTTGCACATCATTTAAAGGAAGTAACTGGCAGTGATGTGAATTTCTTGGGTACCTCAGTCATGATTGTCCCTAAGTGCTCATTTATTATTAGTAGTAATGGACACCATTTAGCCATTAACAGCTATTATACCATCCAGCGTGATGCTTTTGCTACATTATAGCCATTTGTGCCCTTTTGTAAACAAAAACCTGAAGAGTGAAAGACAGATATGATGCTGATGATGAATAAAACGAAAGCTTGGAGTGTCCAGTTCATTTTGACACCAAGTTTCTTAATCTGACACAGAGCGACACCAATTTCCACAGAAGTGGGTCCCTTTTTCCTGAACAGCTTTGAGTTTTTGGAATAATTTGCCTTTCTACAACTCATCCTGACACTTTACCAGTTTTGAGTATGTACTGACAGGTTAATAACTCCCAATTTTGACACACTTCACATCCATTAGTCATAATTACTTCTTTTCTCTTGTATTTTCAATAGTTTTAATATGACAGTCTTTTTATAAGAGGTAATTATAGTGATAATACATTTATCCAATGTTTAAGTCTTTTTCAGGCTCAGTGACTACTCACATTGCAATTCTGATTTTTTAAGTATTGTAACTTTCCTCAGTTTTGACTTCTATATTTCACAATAGTCCTTTCTCACACATACAGAAAGAATGCATTAATATATCTTATTATGCAAAGTACATACAGGGAATACTTAAGATATGCAAATAGCTATTAATCACAGACCACAGAAAAACAACCGATGGACATTGTTTTTATTTATTTAGTTTCCCCCTTTAATAAAAGAAAATTGGTTACTGCTGAGAGATTAACTTACTATAAAATGTAAATAGCTCGAGTCTACTCTCAGGGGATTTTCATTATTAATGAAGCAATTTTTTTATTCAGTAATCTAAATGGTTGCCAAATATTTAATGCACTGCCAAAAACTGTGAATAGCAACAGGACCTAATTGATTATTAATAAATTATTTAACCCTATTAGTGTCAGGGCCTATAGAACCCAGCGTTGATTGACATTAAAGAAGCTAAATAATCCGTGTGTAGCTAATTACACATATCTCTTATTTTACTGATAATGATTTGGGCAATAATTTAAAGTACTGCTTCTTTCACGCTTTAATATCCTTCAAATATAATTCTGTAAGATTTTGAAGAATTATTGAAAGGCTTAGCCTTGATAATTTATGTTATAATGCTCATTGATCAAAGACCAAATATGTTGAGTTGTAAATAGATCTAGTGGATAATTTAAAATAAACAGAATTGGTCAAAAGTAAATGAGACTAGAGGGTTAAACAAGACCATAAATTGGGTAGTCTGGCGATGTAAAAAGAGAAATTATTGGAAAATGTTTAAATTAACAAGCAAAATTGAAAGTTTTTTCTGGGAAGAAATGAATCATGTTTAATATTTACAAATATAATTCAAAAACAGAATAGACTGCATTGGAAGTCTAATGTCTTTCAGAAAATGAATCTATTTCCTCCCTCTCTAAATCAGTAGGATTTTTAAAAATCACTTACTCCTTTTTTTTTGTAGACAGTCAGACATGATGTCCATGGCTACATTTCAACACAGCGGGGGTTGTTCTTGAATTATTTCCCTCCCCACAGATGCTACCTAACATGCTTTCTGCTTCTGGAAATTTCTGCTTTTGTATTAGACTTCTAACATCTGTAGCTTTTTTTTTAGCTCCAGTTATACCAAAATTCATTTTTTCATCTTAAGCTATAAACAGTAACCAGCTATAAACTAGGGAGGATCTTTAGATTGTTTTGAGAATCAATCAACTATACTATTCTGAGGGTCTGTGATTCTTTGTGAAGAAAGTTTAATCCTCAGTCAAATTTTCCCTACACCCTATGACATGTTAAATACGATGATGCTCAGCAACAATGCTATCATTTCAATAATGCAGCTTTGTTTTCATCTGTACACATTAATTTCTCTTATAGGAACAATATAGATTATAAGTATGCACACTGTAGTTTGGACTAACCAAGGGTCTTTAGTATAGAAGCTATAACACTTAAGAAAATGGTGAGAGGTGGTCACATTTCTTGACAAAACGGAGGAAATGCTTCATCAATAGATGAAAGTATTTGCTTATTTATAAAAGTAGTATGTTATAAAAATTATTTTCAGATGCACAGTATTTAGGTGAGTTATAAAAATAACAGATATATGAAACACTGTATTGTCTGTTTTTTTTCATACATTATTTTAACAATGTTATGTTGCATATATGTAGTCTTAATTTAACAAACTAAATTTGTTTTTGTTTTCCTGATTATATTGGTAGAAATCTGAGATAACCTTCATGAAAATATCTTTCTTTATTACACCAAAAGCCACTCATCTCATACGACTTCCTCTGCTGCATTCAAATATCAAGAAATATTTCAGAACATCAAATCAACAAATCACTCTATCCTTCTATTTGTATTGGCACTTGCCATTATTTCCTACCAATCTTCTCCTTCTCTTTCATTCGTATATTCTGCAGTTCTGGGCATGTCCCTGTAGTACGGACTGCACAACTTTACAGAGACTTTACATTAGAGGCACATTACACAGACAGAAAAGCATAACTGTTCCTGAGTGACTGCACTATTCCACAGTATCACAGAAATGACTTTTGTTCTACCTCTTCTCCAGTCAAACTTGATTTCTCTCTTCCTCGGTTCTGATGTGGGGTCTTTGTATAGTATTTTCTATTTTTAATTAAGAAATATATCTGGACTTCTGGATCCTAAATTAGTTTCTGTCTGTCCTTTATGTCCATTCTATACATATGTCTCTAAAACTTTTGACAGTTCGTCACACCTTTTTCAATATTGCAAACTAAGCATTTAAGTCCATTGCAGGTTTAACCCTTGGGAATAAACATTACCCAAAATAAATTTTAGAGTACCATAGCACAACTACTGATAGTGAAATTAATTCTTCAGTTACAGTTTTTCAAATGGTGAAGTCCATTTCATTGTTGTTATTAATAACCACATAGTTGGTGGGAAGATATATTTAGGGACTGATATATTCTCAGAGATTCTAAGAGTGATTGCTAGTTTACAGTTAAAATGTGGATTTTCTTAATGCATGATCTCTGGACAAAAGTATGTTCTGATGATGATTTCTTAATCAAAATTAGAATCAGATTCAGAATCAGGTTTATTATCACCAGCATGAGTCATGAAATTTGTTAACTTAGCAGCAGCAGTTCAATGCAATTCATAATCTAAAAGAAACAAAATAAAATAATAATAATAATAAATAAGTAAATAAATTACAGCTTACTTATCTTGAATAGATTAAAAACTGTGCAAAAACAGAAATAATATATATTAAAAAGGTGTGGTAGTGTTTAAGGGTTCAATGTCCATTTAGGAATCAGTTGGCAGAGGGGAAGAAACTGTTTCTGAATCACTGAGTGTGTGCCTTCAGGCTTCTGTACCTCCTACCTGATGGTAACAGTGAGAAAAGGGCATGCCTTGGGTGCTGAAGGTCCTTAATAATGGACGCTGCCTTTCTGAGGCACTGCTCCTTGAAGAAGTCCTGGGTACTTTGTATGCTAGTATCCAGGATGGAGCCAATTAAATTTACAACCTTCTGCAGCTTCGATAATTTATATTAAAAAAAGAGTCAAAGTTTCATTTTCACTTTTATCAAGAAAGATATTTCAAAGTTGTTCTTCTGCTCTTGATATTCAAATGACTTAAATATAATGGAGTCAAAGAATAATTTTATTGTTGTCTATAATACAAACCTTGTCCAAACCAGTTTCCAGGTGTTTGCTGGTTAAATTCCTGCTGGTCTAGGGCAGGACAACAGCATTTAATGGAGATTTAGTGGTAAAAATCAACAGTTATAAGCAATGATTTACCCACTGCAGTGTGTTCCTGTGCCTGATCTATTAATAGAACAGCCGCATTATTGAAAAAGCCTAATAGAGCTTAATGGTGTTGGTGTTCATTGCTGAAGAGTAACAATGTCGTTAATGTGAAAAATAAACTTAATGGTTCCAGTCAGTTGAATTCTGTTCTATTCATTTCATGATATTGTGCTTATTAACTACTATCTGATAATAGGATGTGATTTTAATAAGACAGCTGTTGATTTGTGATTCTCTTATAGAGTATAATGATGACAATTAAACTTAGTATGATTTCTAGGTTGTAAAAGGGAAACCTGCGGTATGGTTGGTAAACAGAATGCACCAATTAGTTTTAATTCACTCCTTTACATAATGAGACAAGTTTTAAGAAATGTGCTTCAGTTTAATTCAAAAATAAGAAATTCATAATCATTACTGACCACTTGTAAAGTCGAACAATTATTAGCATGAGGGTAAATAAACAATATAAGATCATTTTGACAAAGACAGCATTTGGCTCCTTTGTGAAAAGGTAAATAGCATGTTCCTTTACATTACCAAATGATAATGCAACCCAGACCGTGGCTGGCAGACTTGACCTGTTTCCAGGGTGTTGTTCTGCATCACCCCAATTTAGAGTGATCAAAATGGTAGAAATTTGGATCTGAGTAATCTTCCTTAAACTCTTTCACTGCCAAAACAATGTCTGCAGCATGGAGGTAAAGTTTTAATGTAAATTGTACCACCAAATACCACTCCTGGAAGGCCATTAGCAAGAACAACGCTAATGGTATGCAGAATAGACAGATGATGGTGGTAATGACATACTGAGCTGACTTGACATGTGCAACAAAGTTAACTCCCTTAACTTTACAAGGCTAAACATTCATTAAGCAGCAGAAAGAACAACCTCACAGATCTGCTTAAGCTTTTCACCCACCAACAGGCTTATTCCTGATTTATTTCTATTAGTTACAGATAAAACAATATCTTTGTTGCTGATTTTAAAAGCTGTTGTAGAAGCCAACCTGTCCTACTGTGGTACTGAGCGGTGCTCTCACAGTACTTCTGTAAAGTTGATGACTTTCAGTGTCGGAAGCTACCAACTGGGCCACCCTGGCTCTATGAGATCCAGTAACCAAATGCTGTGTGTCAGCTTGATTGAACATCATTTGTGAAAATGCGGGTCGATAGGAATGGAACTCAGGCTGTTGTCATCAGAAGAGAGGGCAGCACATTGTGCTCCACCTGGGGGAAGCTACAGAAACCCTGGTAATCTCATTAGTCTGAAATATTCGTGCTGTTCTCTCCCCCATGGACACTGCCTGGCCTGCTGAGTGTTTCCATTTTAACTTCAGCTCTTCGGAATTTGTGGTATTTTGCTTTAGGCTCCGAGCACCCTCCTGGATGTTAGACTATAATCTATAGCCAGGACAAGGGAAGTTTGAGTTGCGCATCTTCAGCCAAAGCTTTCAAGTTCATGTTCAACTTTAATTGTCATTGAACCAAACATGAAATAGTGCTCCTCAGGAGCTAAGGCGCAAAACACAGTACCAACAGTCATGCACTGCACAAGGCACATTTAGCACACATAAGGTAGCAAAGAGACATATAGCTGCACACAAAGGAGTATACATTCAGGCCCTGCTGCGGTATAGGGCAGCTGATACTCATGCTGCAGTGGACAGACAGAAACTGCCACGTCAGCCATCCAACGTCGCATCACATCTGTGCCATATGTTGAAGGGAGTTCCAAGATCTACACAAAAGTTCCAGCAATATTCATACTCAACTCCACTGTGCTCGTTAAATTGAGCACAGACTTGCCAATGCTCCTGACATTTTGTTGAGCTTCTTCTGCTTGCTCCTTCTTAAGCCTACTCCATTGAAATCCTCATCTGATCCTGCCGCTGAATTTGTCTGTATCCTTACCTTCTGTAAAGCTGACCATGCTGCTATTTGGTGATGCTGCCCATGGACAGGCCATTTGAGTTTCATCACGTGTAATTTTCAGTCCCACGCCATCCTTTGTGTCTGAGAGTGTGTCACCGAGTGACGGCACATTCTCATTGCTGCCACCACATGTTCTTACTGCACTAGACTGCCAAGTTTGGTTATCTGATTTAATAAAGGGACCCAGTCATGCGGGGACGTGAGAGGTGCACACTTATATCATCTGGAGCTAATGAAATCAAAACTATTGTGGCTAGAAGTTCAGTGGGACGTGAGAGAAAGGATTACCTGCAAGATTAGCATTATCCTCAATGTGTCAGAAGCATCATTGGGCAGGGCCTTAGCAACAAGCATTTCAAGAAATGCTTCCTCAAAGGGGATCGGAAAATTAAAGCCTCCTTCTGTGTTTTTCTGTCCTTTAAGGCAGAGTCTGTTAATGAGTATTGTGAAAAATATTTGGGTGATTGGCTGTCATGGTGGAGTTGTTAGTATTCCACACTGTCTGTGAAATATTGGTGTGGGCATTCTAGTCTAGTGAAATAGGATGATGTGCAGTGTTTGTATAATAGCAATGAGCCCTGATTGATAGAGATTGCTGGAAGGTAAGTGTTTGGTGGATTGGGTATTGAACTTGTTATTGATTTCACAGATAGAACTGTTTATGCAAAGCCAGTAATCCTCCTACTCACTGCCTCCATATGAAGGATCTCAGCCTGAAGTGTCGACTGTCCACTTCCCTCCTCAGATGCTGCCTCACCCAATGAGTTCCTCCAGCACCTTGTTTTTCACTGGGGCTAACAGCTGAAGATATATTTCCTGGCTGCAGATGAGTCCAGTCAATGAATGTTGTCATTGATGCAGACTGGATGCTATAATGGAAATGCAGAGGCAACTAAAGTTTAGCGGCTTGTCTACCACTTATTCCACTCAACAAGTGCAGGCTAATCATACATTGTAATCTACCATCCACTTCTGGGGTTATTTAATTTAGGCTCCTACACATTTGAAAATGTCAATGGCTTCTAATAGCAAAGAGAGAAAGTTGTCCAATAAACTTTCAAATGCAGCTAATTTCAAGACCCATTTGATTTAAAATATGTTGAAATTTACTTTTTAGATAATAAAAATCATGCTGTTGTTTTGATATTTAGTAGTTTCATGTACTTTTTTCAACACTTAACAACAAATGTAACTCCTAAAGTTTAATTCTGAATGGCAGAAGTATATCACAAATAAAGATCGCATGCAAAAAATGTTTAATTGGTTGTGTATTTGATGTTAGCAAAATGAGCCCTGACACAGAAACCACTAAGTTATGATTCTTTTTACTGATCTTAATATACAGTGTAATACAGCTAACAAAATGTTCTGTGCAACGTGAGATACCAATCAAACTACATCCTCCTTTTCAGTGGGGTAGCTGAAAGGAATTGGATGGTTACATCAAACCAGCTATATTTTATAAAATACAAAATAATAAAATCTAAAAAAAATTCTGTATGGATTTGTTTCTGTGTGAAGCATAAGCCTGACCTTTGGGAGAGGAAACAACTGGCATTGTCACACATAATGAACACTAACAAAAACCGTGCCGTCTTCAGCACAAACTTGTAATGAGGATTTGTATTTCTTCCTATTTTGAATAAAGATGTTCACAGAGTAGCAAAATTTAAAAAAAATGACTGACATATTGAAGCAATATGCTCATCATTGCATATAAAACTGAGGGGTCAGGGTACTGTTACGTCTTGTTCCTAATCAAACATACTGTTCACCTGCTTCTATATTATCACCAAATTACTCTACACTTCTTGCACATAAGGGCTATTGGCCTCTCAACAGTGTCCCTTCATCAAACCTTTAATTCCACTGCTGCAGACAATCCTGATACTCAGTAAATTAATAATGTTTATCACTCAGGTATATTTATCATGATGAGGAATATGGATAATTTATACACAGCGTTGATTGCAAATTGCACTTACAAAAACACTTATCACACATTCAATTAATGGTATCATTTCAAGCTCTGTGCATTGTTAGGACACAGTTTTTGTAATTAAATTCAATACACCACTTTTAAGACTCGTGGTAAAACAGAATATTAATAAATGTTGGCCTTGTTTTCAATTTGTGAAAAGAAGCAAACAAACAAAATGTTTGATGATGCATGCAGCTCAAAGCTGCTTTTTACACATTTCGCTACACTGAACATACCTGTTTGATTATTAACAGTGTTAAAACAAAATATGATTCTAAGAACTGCTACCAAAAAGGCAATTAAGATTCAAATTTATGTACAATTAAAGAAAAGCTTATAAATCTTGCTGCAACAAAACTCAGTTATAAACTAAGTCAATAAACTGCTTTCTTGTATGCATTTTTGAAAAGGGAGAGCTGAATCTTCTATGATGAAGACATAATGTGTCATAATAATTAGGACAAGAGCTGGGCTTCAGACAAAAGACAGTCCTTTAATATGCAAATTTATGCAGTTGGGGCCATTCAGATGAGGCAGATTTCTACCTCTTCTGGTAGACTCGTCTTCACTGCTAATCATCTGAAGGCTGCCAAATGTTCCCTGACACTAATGTATTACAGGTCAACAGAGGCAGGTCTTCACCTATTACCCCACAACAATGTGCTCCCCTCCCCATTCCCTCTTCATCATTTGGAGCAATTACTGGCAGATGCAATCAGATGCCTTGAATAGAAGCAATTGGTGCTTGTTTGTGGCTTGGATTCATTAGTAAGGAGGAGAAAGAAAGGAATAAATTACATAATTGCAAAGAAACTGTGGCCGAAGCCATTTGATGCAAAGCTGATTGTGCATATGTGCATTTGGTCAGTCATGGAATGGAGGATGTTAGGATAGCTGAAGTATGCCTCTACAGCATAAGTTTTGGGTGTTCTCCAAAACAGATGGCTTTATATAACGCCCATTCTTCTCCTTGTCAACTGTTCTGTTCATTCATTCTTGTGTTTGATGTTTGCTTTTGTTACTTCCACACAGGGACCCTATCATTGCTTTCCTGCAACATTTTATGATCTAAAATTTTAATCATGCTTTTGATGGCTTTCCATCAGGGTTGATAGTACAGAAAATACAGTTTCTTTGATTTTTGTATCGGCTGGAATGAGTACAAAGCAACATGAAATTAGGAGAGATAATTTAGTTTTCCCACAAGCTAGTGTGTTGTTCTGAAAGTCTAATTTATGTATTTTACTTCATCTTATTACAGAGGTTTAACACCACTGCTTTAGGATTAAAAAACATCATAGGATAACATTACTATTGTAGACATAGAAATGCCAAAAGTAACTGATAATATAATTCATTTTCATTAGGACAATTGCTAGGAGTATTAGCTTTTAAGGTTTAGTACAAAGTAATTTATTATACCTTAAAGAAAATGTTTAAAAAGATGTAACAGAATTGATTAGGACCATTTAAACAAGTACTGCATATATTCATTTTGTATTTGGGATTGGCTTTCACTGCTGATTTTAGCAATTAGTGCAACTGAAAAGTTAAATTCCATTTACTATACCGAGTTAAAGGATCTTACAAGACCTTTCCTGGTGTGTGTGTTTTTTTTTGAACAGTAATCCATAATCTGTAACTTTTCTGTGCAACTCTTGAGTCAATGGCTCAGTGAGTAAATTGTTTGTAAGAACTGGAACAAGGCGATGCAAATACAAGGGGAATATCTGACTCAAATACTCGGAAGTGCAATTATTTGAAAGATTTTTCCAGTATTTCAGATCTCAAACTTAGGGAAGTTTTAGGTTTTCTTGGCAATTTTACTTCTTGTGGACATCTTTATTATATGGTTACATTTATCACTCCAACATTAGCCTGTGATTTTTTCCGATATTTCCTGTGTTAGTCCTATAGTTTCTAGCAGGAATCTAAAATTCAAGAGGATAGTTAGCATTCCAATTTGAGTCTTCAGTATGTTCCAAATGCTGTTGTATTTATTATAAGGGTGGTATGTAGATAATGTGTTAAATATTTGCTTGCTACACTTGATTTACTAGAATGTTCCACAAAGATTTCCTCGTGTTTTGTTCCTCAATCAGATGGTTGGAAGGATGATATGCTGAGTATCGATTAAGAGGACAATGAAGAATGGTCAATTATTCCTCTGCATTTGAATGTTCTTGTGGAGGCAAATGGGATTATTAATATTTTTTAATTTACATAGTTTACAGCAAGGGCAAATTTACCACATTGAAGTTGGAAGATTTCCTGCATGATTCCGGCATTGTTGTAAAAATCTATTATTATTCATATGTCTATAAAGGAAAATATTATCCACATTTCAGTTCATCCACATTGATATTCATTGCACGTGAGTATTGTTTCTTGATCATTAGAGGTAACAATTGAACAGTATTTTTTAATCTCCAGATTCTACTGTTCTTACTGGCTATTTTATCTGGACAGGAATATTCTGGAATAAAATGTGAAAGCATTTCCATAGCAACTGACTGGCCTGGATTATGCTGGTAAAGCTTGGCATCTCTAAATGAAATCATCACCCTTTTTAAATTGAAGCAAATCAGGGACTTCTGCATGTGCATGGTTAAACACGGAAATCCCAAGTCTACTGAATAAAATTGGGTATGAAGATGATCCACTGTTAAGCTCTCTTTGGAGTATCAGGACAGGCCTGTGACCTCATTGATATGAATGGGGATTATATGCTTGCAAACAAGATATTAAAGAGGAAGGTAAGTTCTGCCTTTACAGTTTTGTTTAATATTTTGAATTCTTTATGTTTTTATATTTTAGCTAATGATATTTTTACATGTTATTGTCTTTAATAGTGCAGACTTTCAACTATTATTTACTTCATTTTCAGCTCTATCAAATCTTAGAGTCATTCAATACCATCACAGCAAAGGGTGAGACCTTTTCAGATTGCAATGGAGTACCAGCTGTAGCTCAGGCCAGTGTGCTAAGAGTCAAGATGATTTTAAACTGGCACATTGGGCCCACTGACTCCAAATCAAATAACTACAGGTGTGGGGTGACGAGGGGTGGCAACTGCAGATAGAGGATCTATGCCTCTGTGATTTGGCGTGGACTTTAACACAGATGAGAATGGGGAATACTGAAGACTCTAGCATCCTATTAGGGAACCAGTTCCACTCCCCTCCCCATTTCCTCAGACCCACCACCAATTATATTTCTTGAAATATGAATGGATATTATTAACTTATAACTAGAAATATACATCAGTAAACAAATCTGCATTGCTAAATGGATATCAACTCATAGGACAGATCAGACTTATTTAGTAGCGTTTCATGTGACACCAACAAATTTATTGATCATTCAAGGGTTCTCTAATCAGAACAATTGTACTGCACCATCTAATTGTATTATTTTCTCAAAGCATATGTTTGGGCAATGCAAATAGGAGCACACAGAAGTCCTGAGGTAATGTAAATTTATATAAAAAAATGTCTTACAGTATAACACCCAGAATTATGCCTCAGCCAGACATTGGCTGTGAAGTTCCATTTTTGTTGATCTGGTGTAGCAGAAAGGCTCTTTGAGATATTAAGTATAGCTAGCAGTGGAAGTACATTTGGTGATTACAAGGACCTGGTAGTAAAATGGTCATTAACAGGTGTGGTGTCATCAAGATTAAAACAATTATGCAAAAAGCCTAGGCTCACTGCTGGGCCTCGTTTGATTTAGAGCAAAGTTACCATCCTGTTCAATTCAAGACAATCAACATCATTCAAATATAAGTGCATGTTAACGTTAGCAAACTTCAGAAGATTTTAGTCCTCATGGTAAGCATTTTACGTATTTTTGAAGAAAGCAGCAAAGAGACGGTAGGTGATGGTTTAGAAAAAACACAAAAGTAGGTGATGGTTTAGAAAACCCACTGTTTTTGGACATTGAACAGGCAGCACCAATGAAAGCTGTAGGCACACAAGCATTCTTGCTACTGGTGAACAAATTGGATAAATACCTACATAGCCAGTTTTTCTTGTCAGCCTTAAGAAGGTAATCTTAAAATAAGCAAACCTGACAAGTAACTAGCACAGACTATCATAATTCATAAATAATCAACAGAAGCCAACCAGAAAGCATGTCAAATACAACTGTAATAGTATTTTGTACATATTTTCTGAGTTTGATACTTGGATCCACCACTTGTGGTCCCAGCAATTAACTATTAACTGAATTAATCATTATTGAAGATTGCAAACATTATCGATAATGTAAAAACACAAGTTAATTGAAAGGTTGTATATTAGGAAGTTCTAAATTCTTGTTGTTGCAGGTTGATGGTTTTGCAGGAAATGACTAAACTACATTTCTCAGGTGGCAGAGCTCAGGACAATAGGAAAGATCATTCACATTTTCTGTTGCTCTTTCGCACTATTTTATACTGGTTTGAAATTGGAATGATGGACCTATACTGATCTCTTCAGAATTTTCATCAAAAGGCACCTCTGGTGTTGAATTCATTATAATTATTACAGATTCAAAGATATCCTGTCTGTTTGGAGGGCTGGTGGAGACAAAATCTTGTGAAGGTATTGGGTTTCTTGTTCTCAAAGCCCTAACTTCAAAAGAAGATTTTGAGCCCTATCCAATATAGAGATCTAAGGGTACCTTCAGTAAAGTGAGGTTGTACTCAATCCACCTACTCTTCAAGAACTAATTTACTTCCCTGTCTAGTTTCTATGGTGAGGTTTAGCAGCCAACAGCAATTGCTTGCGTGGTGAGCCCCCCTCCCTTCGAAGGAGGAGATACTTCCAGCTAATGAAGTAGTTTAAACACAGTTTATTTTATTTTTAATAATGCACGTTTTATAGTTCTTAACACACATTTAACACTCACAGGTAATTTCTAATTTATAAAAGATTTCTGAATTAAAAATAATTAATAAACTACAAAGGATTTCCAAACACAGATACAATTTTTACAAACTAAAAGAACATACCTACAAGTTGCAGATGAATGAGTTGTCCATCACAGAGATTGAAGGTTAAGGAATGAATTCTAGTTCTTCTTTCTGAAACTCCAACTTTCTGTCATTCAGCTTATCATTCCTAACAATCCCCAATGCTTTTCTTATTGATACTATTTTCTACTAGATGACAACATCTGCATGTAATGTTTTCCAGATAGCTTTGCTGGGACAAAGTAACTCGCACAGATATTCTTAAAAGCTTCTGGTGACAGAGATCTCAAACATCCACAACTAATACTGTGAGGGCTGACCCTCTGAGTACATAAACCTCCCATCTTGCTACGATGTGCTAAGTGACACAACCCCATTGTCTTGTATTTGGCTAATGCAGACAAGGAAACTCCTCATCACTTCACTTTTCAAAGCTGTGCCTCTAACTTCAAGCCGATTGCTACCTGTAATTACTTTAAAAACCGGAGACTGCTTCTTGTTCAAAATACAAAGCTGAGCAAAGAATATTATGTTAAAAGTTTAACCGTCACCAACAACTCTGACTCTTCGGAAAGGTCATGCCACTGTGCTAGAAAGCTGTTCAGCAATAAGTCTCTTGGGCTCAGGGAAGTGAATAAGGCTTTTTTTCTTCCAGAGGATCTGTTAAAAAATGAGTACTCCCCCTCCCACAATGAAATGAAGGCATTGGCTAATTGTGCCCACCAGAATACTCTGAAAATGCTGGTGTAGTATTTTAGAAGTTATGCTGTGTGGCTACCACAGCATTTTTGTGGGATATAATTCCTCTAATTTACATAAGCCTTTTACTTCTTTGAGCGTACTATAGGGCACCGCCTCCCTGTTTATTAACACCTCCATTTGTTTTAATCTTCGGTTGTGTGTGATGATAGAGACCACCAGTGAGAAATTAAATTTGGTAACAATCCAATTTTAAGCCATTTCTTGAGTCTGTTAATGTGCACACTGTGTACTGAAAGTATGGAGAGTAGGGAGCTGATGACACCAATCATCATTAGTTAATTTCCTGAAGTGTACTTTCTCTCTCAACTGAATGATAAGCCTAGAGGTTTTTACACAGTTCCAGCCCCACACGAAGGATGGACCCTAAACATTGGTTACCCTTATCAGGAGTTTATAGTAGTTGCATGAAGCCTCAGCATGTCACCCAGCCTATGCTCCTACATCTTGGAATGTACCAATCTGCAACATTCATGAAGTGTTCCTTGGTTTGGAAGGCCAGCAAATCTTGGGCAAAACAAAGGGTACCTTTCACTGTGTTGATAATCTTCCAGCAGCAGTTGACATTTGTCTCGGCTTGCATCTGTGTGAACAGTCCGTAGAGCACAGAGGCCTGTGTTACTCAGTTGGATGTGATGAACTCTGGCAAAGATGGCAGAATTTCTTTCCAGGGCTTCGTGGAAAATGTGCATTCCAGAAGGAGGTGAATGATGGTCCCTTCTCCAACACAGCTGCCTTAGGGATAGTAAATGCTGGTGCAGAAACTCTGGCTGTGAGAGAACTATCAGACAGGCAAGGTTATGATGCATGTTTGAAAGTTTCAGTGATGTGGCATGCTGCCAGTAACAATTCAATACTCCAGCTAAGATTTCCCTTAATCTTACTCAGCTACAGGTGTAGGGATTCATTTACATACTGCATTGATTTTTGTGTGCCATGCAGGTGAATTGGGATGTATTTTGTATGTGCAAACATGGTAAAACTAAGTAGTTAATGGTGATTTCTAGGTTCCTCTCTGATGCTATCAATGTGTATATAAACCATTCCCATCTGAAACAGGGTCACCCTTTTTTGTTTATTAAAGTTGTAATATCACACAGAAGAGAAAATGGCCATTCAGCCCAACTGGTCGATGCCAAGCAAAGTGTTCATCTAAGGTAGTCGCATTATTGTGGAGAACTCCTAGGACGTCAGCTTATCAATCAGAATCAGGTTTATTATCACTGGCATGTGATGTGAAATTTGTTAACTTAGCAGCAGCCCTTCAGTGCAATACATAAACTAACAGAGAGAAAAAATAATAAATAAAACAATAATAATAATAATAATAATAATAAATAAACAAGTAAATCAATTACATATATTGAATAGATAAAAAACGTGCAAAAACAGAAATCTGTATATTAAGAAAGATTCAATGTCCATTTAGGAATCGAATGGCAGAGGGGAAGAAGCTGTTCCTGAATCACTGAGTGTGTGTCTTCTGGCTTCTGTACCTCCTACCAGACAGTAACAGTGAGAAAAAGGCATGCCCTGGGTGCTGGAGGACCTTCGTAATGGACACTGCCTTTCTGAAGCAACACTCCCTAAAGATGTCCTAGGTACTTTGTAGGCTAGTACCCAAGATGGAGCTGACTAGATTTACAACCTTCTGCAGCTTCTTTTGGTCCTGAGCAGTAGCCCCTCCATACCAGACAGTGATGCAGCCTGTCAGAATGCTCTCCACGGTACAACTATAGAAGTTTTTGAGTGTATTTGTTGTCATGCCAAATCTCTTCAAACTCCTAAAAAAGTATAGCCACTGTCTTGCCTTGTTTATAACGACATCAATGTGTTGGGACCAGGTTAGATCCTCAGAGATGTTGACACCCAGGAACATGAAGGTGCTCACTCTCTCTACTTCAGATCAGATCAGATCAGATCAGATTCAGTTTATTGTCATTTAGAAACCACAAATGTCAGTTAAAAAATGAGACAACGTTCCTCCAGAATGATATCACAGAAACACATGACAAAACAGACTACTCCAGAAAATCCACATAACGTTTGGCAATCCCCAATCCAGAGTCCGGAGAGGCTGCTGCGTATTAATATTGCACTACCGTCTTAGAGCGTTCGCCGGAAAGGATCTCCAATCTCACCAGACAAACAAGACCAAAAACTAAAGCTACAAGACCTGCACAAAACCACATAGTTACAACAGTGCAAACAATACCATAATTTGATAAAAAACCAGACCATGGGCATAGTAAAAATAGTCCAAAGATGTTAAAAGACTGTAAGTTCGAAAGAAACCACGACACAGTTTCCACAAGTCCTCAGGGTCCCGATTGACTCGTCATCCCATGCGTGATCCGTCTATAAGGATTGGTATGTGTTCCTTCATCTAACCCCTCCTGAAGTCCACAATCAGTTCTTTCGTCTTACTGACATTGAGTGCCAGGTTGTTGCTGCGGCACCCCTCCGGTAGTTGGCATATCTCACTCCTGTACACCCTCCCGTCACCACCTGAGATTCTACTAACAGTGGTGGTATCGTCAGCAAATTTATAGATCGTATATGAGCTATGCCTAGACACACAGTCATGGGTATATAGAGAGTAGGGCAGTGGGCTAAGCACACACCATGAGGTGCGCCAGTGTTGATTGTCATCGAGGAGGATGTGTTATTATGAATTCTCAAAGATTGTGGTCTTCCGGTTAGGAAGTTGAGGATCCAATTGCAGAGGGAGGTTCAGAAACCCAGGTTCTGAAACTTCTCAATCAGGATTGTGGGAATGATGGTATTAAATGCTGAGCTATAGTGGATGAACAGCATCCTGATGTAGGTGTTTGTGTTGTCTAGGTGGTCTAAAGCCATGTGAAGAGCCATCGAGATTGCATCTGCCGTTGACCTATGTGGTGATAGGCAAATTGCAGTGGGTCCAGGTCCTTGCTGAGGCAGAAGTTCAGTCTAGTCATGACCAACCTCTCAAAGCATTTCATCACTGTAGATATGAGTGCTACTGGGCAATAGTCATTAAGTCACCCCACATTATTCTTCTTGGGCACTGGTATAATCGTTGTCTTTTTGAAGCAAGTGGGAACTTCTGCCCGTAGCAGTGAGAAGTTGAAAATCACCCTGTACACAGCAGCAGCGTTACCCAAGAGACCAATCAGCCTCTTTGCATGCAGTTGTACTGACCATTGAACTGCAGTTTGGATGTAGTCAGGGAACAAGAAAGTGAAGTCTGTGATGCTTCTGTAACATTGGATGAGGTTGCATCATTTCTCCGGTTACTGTCCCTTTTTGTGAGTTTCTGAGTGATGATCCTGAAGTCAAAGAGCAAATAGAACCAGTGAGTCATCAAGAGATTAAAGAATAGAAGTTGACTGTTTGGTCCACCGAGTCCATATGAAACAACAAACATCCATTTTTACATTAACCCTATCCTATCTCATTTTATTTTCCCCACATCCCATCAACACCTTCCACCTCCCTCCAACAGTCAATTTTATACAGACAAATGAACTTGCCAGTCTCCAAGTATCGGAGCCAGATAGCTCAAGATCAGAAACATTTTCTCACAAGAATGTACAAGAGACACATTCCTATTTCCTTGCACTCTAATTTGCAAAGTATTCTATCTGGAAGTTAAAGTTTTCTCAGTTGGAAGTGTTGGAGTCTGTAATTTTTTGCAGGCAGAGCTTGAACCATCCATTGTGCCTGTCTTATTCTATGTTTAGTGATGAAGATTACATTCATGAAGAAATTCCCAGTCTCCAGAGTCCTCCAAGCATTAATGGTTGATCCAAGTGTTATTTCCCAATCTATAGCATGTCACTGCCCAGGAAGGTCACTGACACTCACTACACAAGGAAAAGTTTTATCTGAAGTAGACTCTATCGATGAGAGAAACCACTTGGATTTGCGAGGACTGTACCTTTGTGAAGATTCAGTGAGAATCCAGGAGTAAATCAGAAAGAATTTCACTCCCTGAACACCCAACTCATCTCACAGTCAATGTCTCAATTCCAGGAGTTTGCGGGACTTGTATCCCAGTCAACAAATAACCTGCCTGAGGAACTCAGTGGGTTATGCAGCACCTGATATGGGTTAAGATCCAAAACATTAGTAATTCTTTTCCTCCGGCATCCGACAGATGCTGCCGGACCCCGTGAGTTCAGATGGCAGATTATTGCTCCAAATTCTAGCATCTGCAGTCCCTTGAATTTCCATTATATCTGGAAGGCTTCTGGCTTTCAGAGTAGGAAACAGAAGATGGCCTCAAACAAGCCTGGGCCTAAATGTTCTAACTGTCTGCAACATCATCTCAACATGACAAAACCCCAGCCTTCTGTTTAACAGACAATGGCAAAAGCATTGGAGCCCTTGAAGCACAGCGGCAGTGTTTTAAGGACAAAGTTGGTGTTTCTTGCAGCCACAACCATGTAGTCACATTGATACAATGGAGCTAGAAAGTATGTGAATCCTGTAGAATTTTCTCTATTTCTGCATAAATATGATCTAAAGTGTGATCAGATCTTCACATAAATCCTAAAACTAGATAAAGTGAACCCAATTAAATAAATAGCACAAAAACATTGACTTGTTCATCTATTTATTGAGAAAAATGATCCAATATTTCATGTATTTGTTGGAAAAAATATGTGACCCTCTAGGGTAACACCTTCTACAAATTTATTTGGAGTCAGATGGGATTGGAGGTGTGATTTGTAGTGGTGCCCTGTCCTATCCAAAAGTCACACAAAGTCAGGTTACTAACAGAGCCTGCTTTTCTCAAGAGAGATCTGTTTATGTGCACCATACCTCAACCAAAACAACTTTCAGAGGACATTAGAAGAATAATTGTAGAGATGTCTAGAAATTGCAAAAGGCTACAAAAGCAGTTCTAAAGACCTGAATGTTCATCAGTTCACAGTAAGAGAAATTGTCTACAAATGGAGGAAATTCAGTACTGTTGCTACTGTCGCTCAGAGTGGGCGCCCTGCAAGGATCACATCAAGAGCTCAATGTGCAATGCTGGACGAGGTGAAAAAGAACCCTAGGGTAACAGCAAAAGACTTGCAGAAATCTGTATAACTTGCTAAGGTTTCTGTTCATGTGTCCACTTTTAAAAAAAACACCGAACAAGAATGATGTTCATGGAAAGACACCATGGAGGAAACCACTGTTCTCCAAAAAAATACATTGCTGCACATCTCAAGTTTGCAAAAGACTACCTGGGTGATCTACAACAGTTATGGGACAACATTCTGTGGACAGGTTCAAAGGTCCAATTTAATGTTGGAGAAATGTATACAATATACATCCTGAAATGCTTTTTCTTCACAAACATCCATGAAAACAGAGTAGTGCTCCAAAGAATGAACAACAGTTAAACGTGAGAACCTCAAAGTACCCCCCCAGCTCCCCTCCTTCCCTCGCAAATCGGCAGTGAACAACAATCCCCTCTCTCCCCACCAGCAATAAAAAGCAAGCATCGACACCGCCACCGAGCACTCAGCATGAGCAAAGCAACAGCAAAGACACAGACTTGCAGTTACCCCAAAGACTTGGTGTTTCACCCAGTATACAACATACCACAGGTTCTCTCTTTCCCTAGTAAGGGAGAAGGAGGTGTCTCCGTTTTTCACCAGTGAGCGGGGAGACATAACAAACAACTCGCTGGTTTATGATGTTAAAAGTCCATTTCGTCACTTTTTTGAGCTCTGTTCCCAAAGGTCGCAATAATCCCGGGTCTTTGGACACATAGCAATAGATTTCCTGACTCCCCTGATGACACACGGGTCTCCTGCCATGACACCCACCCTCAATCCGCCCATCTCCAGAGCCCCGAGATCCAAATTCGAGCCAGGTTCTCAGGCCGAACCCTTGGCAAGCCGAGCAATGGCCAGTCCTGAAACTCTGAGTATGGGTCCCATTTCCACAATGAACCGAAGTCAATGTGTAACTCCAGGTCAGGGTCTTCAAAAGAACCCTGAAAGGGAAAAATAAAGATATTAAAGATGGAAATAGAGCTGTTTCTGAAGATGCAAGCAAAGGAGACACTGTTTAGCACCATTTTAACTTCACTCCACCTCCGGAGTTCAAATGAGACAAATGTTGGACTTTTTTGCAGAAATGCACATTGAGGTGTTGGAGGAATGTCAACACAAAAACTCATCCCAGCTGTGAAATATGGTGGCTGCAGCATCATGGTTTGGGGCTGCTTTGCTGCCTCAGAGCCTGGACAGCCTGCAATCATTGAGGGAACAATGAATTCAAAATTGTATCAAAACATTTCACAGAGGAATGTCAGGGTAGCAGTCCGTCACCTGAAGTTTAATAGAAGTGGGATAATGCAGCAAGACAGTGATCTGAAAGACAAGTGTAAATGTACATCAGAATTGTTTAAAAAAAGAAAATTTGTGGTTTGGAGTGGCTGAGTCAAAGTCCTAACCTTAATCCTATAGAGGTGTTTTGGAAGGACCTGAAGCAAGCAGTTCATGCAAGAAAGCCCACCAACATTACAGATTTGAAGCAGTTTTGTCAGGAGGAATGGGCTAAGATTCCTCCAAGGTGAAGTGCAGGACTTATTAACAGTTATCAGAAATGTCTGGTTGAAGTTATCGCTGTATGAATGGGTCACACCAGTTACTGAAGGCAAATGTTCACATACTTTTACCAACAGATACATCTAATATTGGATCATTTTTATCAATAGATAAATGAACAAGTATAATATTTTTGAGTTATTTATTTAATTGAATTCTCTTTGTCTAGTTTTAGGACTTACATGAAGATCTGGTCACAATTTAGGTCATATTTGTGCAGAAATAGAGACAATTGTACAGAGTTCACAAACTTTCTAGTGCCACTGTAAGCCTTATAATCTGCTGAAAGTCTGGTTGTCAGACTGCTGAGAAAATCAGGTATTGTGGCTGCAGTCAGTCCTTACATGTCAATATGGCAATCAGATGTAGGGTGGATGGGTGCTGCTTGTACTGGGATGAGCCATTGACTACCCATGATTATGCAAACAGAGTAGGTCACCACTATCAAGTTGTAAAGAATGATTACCAAGTTCTGAGCAAAACTCCTATGACAAAATGTGTTGAAGTGACTAAGTGCCTATGAGCTTTCAGAAGATCAGGCTTAGCTTTAACTGGAGCTGGCTACAGAATATTGGCCTCCTGCTGACGTGTCCTGCCAACCAGTAGAGTGGTTAGTGCTGGCTGGATACAGAAATCATTTTAATGAGCAGCAATATAAAGGTAGGATGCAATCACTGAGCACAGATTAATTACACAAGCAACCCTGCATCCATTTCCAAGGCACTAATCTCCAACCGTGCTCACCCCCCACCACTACCCCTGCTATCTCTCAGTAGGCTCACCCCATTTAGTGATTATACTGTGGCCAATTTAAACTTGATTAAAGAATCTATATGATTGGTTGAAAAGGAAACAAAAACCAAGCAGATTTGACTTTGGTTTTCCATTTAAGGTATTTCCTCTGTTCTTGCCAGTGGTAAACTTTCTTGTTCTTCCTAGTGACTCATGCTGGGGTACACTCTGAGTACCTCAGCCAAGTGGTCATTCTTCATGAATGAGCTTAGACAGTATGTTGGCAGGCTAGTTAACTGCGCAGGGCTTCACAGCTGAGCCCAGTACTGTCCTTGTGCAAATCCACAGCCACGTACATTCCAAGGTCACCATCTCTATATTCATCCTTAAACTGTCAACACCTGGAGTCAAAAGACTTCCAGGAGCTGGTAGTATTTTAAAGGGATTATAACATTGTGATGTTGAGGAAGACTGTATTATCAATAAGATAAAAGACTTAAGTTGGGCACAGCTATATCCCTATAATATTAATACTAACTAGCCATTTCTTACTACCTGAATGTTTAGATAGTCTTGATCAGGTTGCAGGTTCAATTAAGATCAACTATGTTGATTAAATACAAAATTGTCTGCTTAAAATTAGAATTGAAAGATAATCCATAAACATGTAAATGGAATTTGACAACACTTAGATAATTGTTGAAACAAAGTATATGCTTGTCAGGCCTGCACATACAGGCTCCTCCTAATCTCCACCCACCTGTTCCTTGTTTCCAGCTTATTACCTGCAGCCAATTTAAACCCAGACCTCATGCACAATCTTTGTTCACTCATACGACCCAGACAGCCTCAACCAGTTGCTCCTCACCTTCAGATACCTTGTTGCTTGTTGTGTTAAATATCTGTCCTCTTTGGTTTTGTGGCTTCTTGTGTCTTGCTATCTTGCAGCTTATTATTAAAGCTATGGCTCATTGTTGAATCATTTCTGCTGCTCTGGATCTTCCTCTGCATTTCCTGATAGGATGAGTGAAACAACGATTGGCTGGTGGAGATTTCTTGCCTCAAGGAAGTCGCCCATTGACATGACCACATGATCTAGGAGCAGCAGGAAACCATGGACCATCTGCTCACCCTTCTCTTCCAAATCTTTGTCTTAATAGAGCAACACTGCGACAATCAGCTTCCTCCCTTCTGGTGCCTGAATGCTTCAATAGATCCCCAAACCAATGCCTCAACTTCCTGTCCCAGTGTGTCCATCCATCCCTGTATGCTACTGAGTGAGGCTGGATTGCCTTCATTGCCTCTCTCTTGACTGGGTTACTAACTGGGACAACAAAGGCACTAGTTGCAATAAATATGAGGAATTCACTGCTGAGATGCGGTGGGTTCTGGCAATTTGGAAAGTGGAGTGGGGACGTGTGGACCAGATACTTTGCCTGGATCAAGGCTCACACTCGCTGCTGGATTATGGGACCCTCGTGGCTGAGTGCAGTTGGAATGTCAAAACACTGCTGGCCCATTAGCATCACAGCCTTTTGGAGTGCTTGAAAGATGGGTTGTCTAACTGGGTGATGCCCACCAACCTTGGATGCCTCATCACTCTGGCCCTCTGATTTGCTCACTTATGGAATGAAAATCCGGACCATCAGCCGGAATCCCAGATCTGTCCCACAACCATTTCAGGCTAGAGGTCCCTCATCATCAATGCCGTCAGGACCTTTGCAGTTAGGGAGAACTTCATTAACTCCACAAGAGCATGAGCACCTGTGCAGAAATGCGATTACTGTGGAGCCGTTGATCTTTGTATGGCCTCTGTCAGTCGTGGTCGACCATGGGTACTGCGCCTCTGGTAGTCTCTGGTTTGTCGAGCAGTGTCGACTGTGGCCATTGAGGCTGATCCTAGAATGGTAGGCTCTGCCACAGTTGCTGAGTGTGTAGGACGTCGTGGAATTGTTGTCCACTGTGCTCTCCGTTTAGCTCTCCGCTCCTCAAACTGACTCAGGATCACCCTTTCGCCTTGCTCTAGGTGTTGCTGAAAAGTACCTCACCATTTGTTGTGGTCATCTGCTGTATCCTCCCAGCAGTCTGTGTTGATTTTTAAGGCTTTCATGTCGCGCTTGCAGAGGTCCTTGAAGCAAAGCTGGGGTCTACCAACATTCCTCTTGCCTGTTGCTTGTTCTCCATAGAGGATGTCCTTCATACGACGGACGTGGCCCAGCCAACGCAATCTGCATTGTCTTAAAAGCATGAACATCGTGGCAAGTCCAGCACGGGAGAGGATCTCAGAGTTTGGGACTTTGTCTCTCCAGCTGATGCCGAGGATACGGCGAAGGCTGTTCAGGTGAAAACTACTGAGTTTCCTCTCCTGTTTGGAGTAGATGATCCAAGTCTCGCTACCATACAGGAGGGTGCTGATAACGTGTGCATTGTACAAGGCAGTCTTGGTCTTTGTAGCAAGTTTTGGATTCACCCAGACCCGCAAGGAGAGTCGAACAAGGATCGATGTTGCTTTGCTGATACGCCTATTGATTTCAGCATCGAGGGAGAGAGTGTCGCTAATGGTCGACCCCAAGTATGTGAACTCGTGGACCACTTCTAGTTCATAATTGTCGATGGTAATGACTGGTGTCTCCACTACGTTCTGGGTAAGGACAATTGTTTTCTTTAGGCTGATGTTAAGCCCGAAGTCCTTGCATGCCTTAGAGAAGTGGTCCATGAGAGTTTGTAGTTGCTGTTTGGTGTGCGAGGTTATAACAGTGTCATTGGCAAAGAGCATGTCACGTATTAAGATCTTTCACACCTTTGTTCTTGCTCTCAGGCGCGCAGGGTTGAACAGCTGCCCATCAGACCTGGTGTGCATGTAGATGCCTTCTGTCAACATCCCAAATGTGTGCTTCAATAACATAGAGAAGAAGATGCTGAATAATGTTGGGGCCAACACACATCCTTGTTTGACTCCACTATGAATAGTGAAGGGTTCTGATGAGCTGCCATCGTACTGAACAGTAGCCCTCATGTCATCATGGAATGACTTGATGATACTTTGGAGTTTCAGGAGACAGTGGATCTTGAGGAGAACCTGAAAGAGCCCATCCCTGCTGACAAGGTCGAATGCCTTGGTCAAATTGATGAAAGCGACATAGAGGGGTTTCTGCTGTTCCCCGCACTTCTCCTGGAGTTGACGGAGTCAAAAAAATCATTTCCACAGTTGACCTCTTGCGTGAAAACCACATTGGGACTCGGTAGATTCGTTCTGCCAGAGTTTGTAGACATTTCAGAGATACACGAGCAAAGACTTTGCCGACAATAATCAGGAGGGAGATACCACTGCAGTTGTTGCAGTTGCTCCTATCACCCTTGTTCTTGTACAAAGTGACGATTTTGGGGTCATGCATATCCTGTGGTACGGCTCTTTCCTTCCAGCACTGACGGAGGACCTTGTGTAAATCAGAATCAGAATCAGAATCAGACCTTAATCGCCAAGTACCTGTGCACATACAAGGAATTTACTTCCGGCAGATGTTGTCTCTCTGCTCATAACAATAATAATGATAAATATAAATGAAAATATAGATTATACATACAAGTAGTGCAATCCAAGTAATAGTTAGTCGACAGTTAACCGGCAGTTAACTGTTCAGCAAAGTGACTGCCGTAGGGAAAAAACTTCTCCAGTGCCTATTAGTCTTAGTCTGGAGGGATCTGAAGCGCCTACCAGACGGAAGCAGTTCAAACAGTCCATGCGCAGGATGGGAGGAGTCCTTTATGATGTTCCCCGCCATCTTCTTCAACCTGGAAGAGTACAGGTCCACAATAGAGGGCAGGGAGGTTGGAGGAATGAGCTCTTGCAGTGTTTGATCAGGTCTGGAGGAATCCCATCATTGCCAGGAGCTTTCCCTGGGGCCAGACTGTCAATTGCCTTGCTGAAATCCTCAATGGTTGGTTCGGAGTCGAGTTCATCCATGACTGGTAGACAATCGATGGCATCAATGACTGAGCTAGCAACAACATTTTCCCTCGAGTAGAGCTCAGAGTAGTGTTCTACCCAGCATTCCATCTGCTTGCTTTTATCGGTGATTATTTCACCGCTGGATGACATCAGGGGTACTGTCTTGCTCTGCGATGGGCCAAGGGCCTTCTTGATACCATCATACAACAACCTGATTTTGCCTGTCACAGCTGCTGTCTGAATGTCCTCACTGAGCTGGAGCCAGTACTCATTTGCACACTGCCTTGCAATCTGTTGCACTTTGCTGCTAGCAGCTTGAAATACCTGGTGTGTTTGGTCGGATGGTGAGCGCCTGTACTCTGTGAGAGCTGCACGCTTGGCTTCGATGACAGGAGACACGATGTTGGACTTTGCCTCAAACCAGTCACTGCTCTTTGTGGTCTTTCTTCCAAAGATAGAGAGTGCTGATTCGTGGATGGTGTCGCGAAGGTATGACCATTGTTCTGTTGCAGTATCTCCTCGTGAGGAGGTAGTCATGGCACCCTGTACTGACTTGGCAAACTGGTCAACCTTTTATAACTGTTTCATCTCTGTTGTGTTGATGTGAGGTTTTCCAGTTTGTTTGGAGTGGTGGATTTTCTTTGGATGTAATTTGATCTTGCAGCGTACTAAAGCATGATCCGTATCGCAGTCTGCACTGCGGTATGAGCGGGTGATTATTACAGAGTTGATGAAAGAGCGCCTGGTGATGATCATGTCTAGTTGGTGCCAGTGTTCAGACCGTGGATGTCGCCATGAGACCTTGTACTGCGACTTCACCTGAAAGTAGGAATTAGTTACACACAGGCCATGATATAGCAGAACTCCAGGAGACGTTGTCCATTGTCATTTATTTTGCTAATTCCAAAATGGCCAAGACAAGACGGCCAGGAATCGTTATCAGCTCCCACTCTGGCGTTGAAGTCACCAAGGAGTACGAGGTGCTCATCACTGGGAATATTCCTGACAGCAGCTTCTAATTCCTAAGGTAGTCATAGCCGAAGGGTGGTAGCGGGGACGAGCTCCCACTGCTAAACAAGTGCTCTTTATGGCGTGCGTCTCAAACAGCCTCTGACTACCAAGTCCAATCCCTGGCCTTCATGTGTGGCATAGTTCTTATGCCCATTGGAGCTGTTCTCACTGACAGGAGAAGGGGCAAAAGCAGGTCACTGGCGCCATAAAACCAGTTGCTCCGGGCAGATGGGCTCATTAACCACGGATGGTAGCTCATCTAGGAAAGGGAAACTCCGATTTCAAACCTCTGCTGCCTTGCAGCTATACCGGCTCACAGGAAAGGCTTTGGGGGTAAACCCCGAGGAAAAATCCGGAGTCGGAGTCCCGAAGGTGGCTGACTGCTGTACCCAGCACCGGCACGGCAACTCCTGCGACGCTGCTGGCACCAAACTGTACTGACTTCCGTCGTTCCTTTGGACCCGTCATCAGCATGAAGTGGGGGGGGGGTCCCACTGTATGAGAAACAGACAGATCTCCATTTCAACTCTGACCTGGCTTGCACCCTGGAGAGGCCACTCCAAATTCGCTTTATAGCAGCAGATAAACATGGGAAGCAGCAGTTACCGGTTATAAGTCATAATGCTTGATTGGTGTAGAGCATGTCGCCAGGGGTTGCTGCTGACGGTGGGAGAGACCATCGCGTTTCACTGGACAGCTGCTGCCCACCTCAAGCTGGGCAGCCCCCAGCCAATAAGATGCTGTCCCACCACAGTCAGTCTTCCTCATTGGGTGCATGGGGATAATGGATTATTCTATGAAGAGCTGACTGTAACTACTGCACCAGACAAGAAAGAAAACAAATTGAATAAGTGAACTCCCCTCAAGTTGGGATGTTGGAATGTCCGCACAATGATGACTGGACTTGACCGAAACCTCAAGGATATCGAAGATGCACGAAAAATGGCGGCCATTAAAGATGAGCTACTAAGGCTCAAGGTAGATACAGCTGTCCTACAAGAAACACGTTTGGAGGATTCAGGTACACTGAAGGAAAGGGACTACACATTTTTCTGGCAGGAAAAGAACCAAGATGAGCCCTGCGAGCATGGAGTGGGTTTTGCCATTAGGAACTCATTGTTGCAAATGGTGGAGCCACCAGAAAATGGATCAGAACGACTTATGACTCTTTGCCTACACACCAGTCATGGCTCAGTATCTCTCGTCACCAGTATGCCCCTACCTTGAACTCTACCTCTGAGCCGTTGATCACCCATGCATCAAATGCCCACCTCGTCTGGGAAAACAGAATCATCAGGGGGAGACGAGGGGCCTTCTATCTGATAAGCTCCTTTTGGCCTCGAATCCCAGCACCATAGCCTTCTCTCTGTCCTCCTCCACATTCTCACAGCTCTATGCACACAGGAGGCTCTAGTGGATTCCAGCAAGGCCAGCAATGATCTGGGCCAGACTCTGTGTGCAGCGTGGTCTCCCCACTGAGCCTACTCTCACCCCCTCTGCATCACGGCCATTGATAGATATTCCTTGGGGTCTGGGACGGTCAAAGTGCACACAAGCTTCAGAGAGCACTGTGAGTCCATCCAATTCCACCTTATCGACTTACCCAGTAGATCTTTCCTTGTGGCTTACCCCCGGCTCTCCACTCAAAACCCTCAGTTCAGCTGGTCCTCCGGTTCCCTGCTGAGTTGGAGGCCCACCTGCCTGCAAGGTCAACTGACTTCACTCTGTAAATCATTGGAGACAGAGGAAAGTCTCAACCTCACCAAACTCCCACAAGAGTACCACGACTTAGCCATCAGTAAAAGGGAAGCCAGCTCCTTGCCACCTCACAGACCAATCGACCTCCTCATGGGAACCTCTCTTCCCCGAGACTGTCTGTTCTCCCGCTCCCATCCTGAGACTCAGGCCATGAATGACTACATCGATGAAGTGCTACAGCATGGCTTCATTTGACCATCCCAGTATCCGGCTGGTGCAGGATTTTTCTTTGTTGAAAAGAAAGTTGGGGGGGGGGGTGGTGTGGTATTCATCCTTGCTTTGACTACCTTGGACTCACAAAATGACTATTAAGAACTTTTATCCTCTCCCCCTTATGGATGGTGCATTTAAAGCACTCTGCGGGGCCCAGATCTTAACCAAACTGGATTTACAGTGTGCATCCAACTTGATCTGCATCCGCCAGGGGGATAAGTGGAAGGCGACTTTCATAACGCTCACTGGCCACTACCAAAACCTGGTGATTCTTCTGGACTTTCCAATAGTCCAGCCGTTTTCCAAGCCTTCAACAATGGGATCCTCTGAGGCAGGCTACACAGGTATGTGTTGGTCTACCTCGACAACATCCTCATAAGACCAAAAGCTATAGGAGCTATTAGGACATTTGACCCATCAAGCCTGCTCTGTCATTTCATCATGACTGATCCAATTCTCCTCTCAGCCTCAATCTCCTGCCTTCACCCCGTATCCCTTCATGCCCTGACCATTCTAGAATCTATCAACCTCTGCTCTAAATATACATGAAGACTTGGCCATCTTTGCTGCCTGTGGCAAAGAATTCTACAGATTCACCACATTCTGGCTAAAGAAATTCCTCCTCTACTCCATTCTAAAAGGACACCCTCTATTCTGAGGCTGTGTCCTCTGGACTTAGACAGTCCCACCCTAGGAAGCACCCTCTCCACATTACTCTATTGGGGCCTTTTACCGTTCGATAGGTTTCAATGAAGTCACCCCTTATTCTTCTGAATTCTAGAGAATACAGGCCCAGAGCCATCAAATGCTCTTCATATGACAAGTCATCCAATCCTGGAATAATTTTCCTGAACCCACTTCGAACCATCTACAGTTTCAGCACATCCTTTCTAAGATAAGGGACCCAAAACTGTTCACAATACTCCAAGTGAGGATGCACCAGTGCTTTATGAAGTTTCAACGTTGCAACCATTACTTCTCTTCCATCATCCCTAACAGTTTTCTTTTCCCAGAGCACTAAGGTGTTCTGTCACCATAGTTCGACCCTGTTGAAACAGAAATTGACCCTCAGCCCACCATTTCATCCTCATAGATTTACACCCCGATCATCCAAGATCTTGAGAACCAAATCTGGCAGGCCCTATAGCACAAACCTGCTCCGGCCGCCATACCAGACAACTGTATGTACGTGCTGGCAGCTGTGTGCACTGAGGCACTCCAGTGTGCCCACTCCTTCCCCCTCTTTGGCCATCCACCTGCACGACGGACTCTGGAATTGCTGCAACACCAGTTCTTGTGGTTGCGGTTGTACATCAGTTCGTTGTTGCCTGCCCACAATGTGCCTGGTCCAATTCCTGCAACCAGCAGCCCTGTGACTTTCTGTGGCCCCTGATAGTCTCTTGCCAACTATGGTCCCATGTTGCCATGGATTTCATCATGGTTTGTCATCTTCCAATGTGGTCACAGTGATTGTGACAGTGGTGGACTAGTTTTCCAAGGCAGGCCATTTCATCTGTCAACCACTGAGATGGTGGATCTGGTTCTCCAACGTGTAGTTCACTTCCAGGGCTTGCCCTGGACCAATGCTCACAATTCATTGCCCATTTCTGGCAAGTCTTCTGCTCCCTCCTCCACACCTCAGTGAGTTCATCCTCTAACAAACTGACAGGCAGAAAAAGCCAACGAGTAAGTGGAGAGGTTTCTGCAATGCCTCACCACCTCTCTTCCAGGGCCCTGGTTTGCCACCACTAGAATGGTTGAAAGAGGGCATGCAAGGCCATTGTATTTGCCAACTGTGCCTTTTGCCGCCAAGCTAACCACTGTCAGCAGCCAGTCAGAGTACTTCAGCCTGGGGACATGCCTGGCAGTCCATCCAAGATCTGCTCCTGCACATTGACCCCTGCAACCTCTTGCCCTGGTTTATTGGTCTCTTTATGATTACCCATCACATCAATACATTCACTTACCATCTCCAGCTGCCACCACCCCTCACAATCGCACTTACATTCCACGTGTCCTGTCTCAAGCCTATTGTCCATGGATCACTCAACCCACCTGAGCCTACACCTCTGCAACCGAGGTTGGGAGAAGGTACATGGTTCACTGGTTGATCGATTCAAGTCATTGTTAATGGGGTGTGCAGTACCTGGTCAACAGGGACATCTACGTTCAGGAGTAGAGATTTTGGCAGCCATCCAGTTATATCTTCAATCCATTGCTTATCAAGGAATTCTACCAGACCTATTCAGATTGTGCTAGGCAATTGGAGGCCAGCTCAGGAGTCATCTGCCAGTCATTTCCAACTCATCACTTGCAATTTATTTAAATACAGCTCCCATCCACAAACATGAGAACTTCTGCAGAAGCTGGAAATCCAAAGCAAAACATACAGAATCCTGGAGGATCTCAACAGGCCAGGCAGCATCTATGGAAAAGAGCAAACAGTCGATGTTTCAGGCTGAGACCCTTCATTAGGACTGATAATACTCATCCACAATTGATGTTCACTTATACAAACCAGTTTGCCTCAACTAGTTGTTCCTAGCCTTCAGTTATCTTGTTGCCTTGTTGTGCTCAGTATCTATTCTCTCTTGTTTTGTATCTGGCTTGTTATTTCGCGGTTTATTAGAAAAGCTATTGCCTGCTGCTGAAGGGTCTTTGCTGCTCTGCATTTGAGCAAAGCCCCCTCTACGTCTCCTATCAATGCTATTGAGAGCAGGAGGAAGAATGAGGCGAGACCAGCTGGCTAAAGGTTTGGGTACAGATTTGATGGCATGAATGGCTGGTTTATTTATTACTATTTTCCAGGCATTGATGCTGGCATGATCTTATCAATAGGTCACTAGGTCCTTAGTTGGAAGTATTGATAAATGTAGACTGTTTGTAATGGAAGTTCTAGATTTAACCATGCAAAAGCATTGGATCTCAAATAGTTCAGCACATATGCTTTTTGTTCCAAGTATGATGCAATGGAACAATTTAGTTATTTAAAGCAATCTAATCATTTAATTTCAACTCATCATCAATTGTAAATAGCAAATTAGCTTCTGCATACAAATATACCCAAAGAATTGTTTGCTGCTGAGCATTTGTATAAAACGTCTAATTCAAAAGAAATTTATTCTTCTTTGTGTTAGTTTGTAGAAAATAAAGACTTGAGCAAGCAGGGAAATGACCTCTAACATTGGCAAGTAACTATTTATATCATGGCAGTTTATGAAAATCAATTCCTAAAATGAAATTCTTCCCAAACACTCCACCTGCCTCAGTAGGTGATCATAAGGTGATCTCCTTTGAGCTCTCACGTCACACCAGCACCACCAGCAATCACCTTCTCCTGAACCTCCTGAAACTGTTCCTTCCCCTCCCCCCCCTGCAGTTTGTGGCCAGCCTCTGCTCCTCTACTGGACTTATCGTGGTAGAGCTAATGGAGGAAGGGACTTGCTGTTCAGTGTTGTGAGACAGGAAGAAACCAAATGAAAAGGAAAAATTTATTTGCATGTACTATTTAAGAACAAAATGCAAATGAAATCTGGGAAAGTGAAACTAAGGTGGGGTGCTTATTTGCATTCATTAGATTTCTCAGGTTGGGTAATTAATGGAATAAAATCTTTGGCCTGTGTGCCTGCCACTGTGCATCCAAAATAACACCAGGTACCACCTCTTTGTGCCTGTGCTAGACTGGAAAATGCAGGGGTAAAGTTGTTGGTTATATTTTTTAAAACAAGTTGCCTCTACAAGGTGATGTTTTGTGCAGGATTTGTCATTGTGGATGCTTGGGAGGCCTTTATGTTCATTGTGCCTGACTACCTTAATCTAGCATCTAGAGAGAGAGAGAGACAGAGAGAGACCTCAGTTTCAGAAGTAAGCTCTCAACAGAATGCAGTCAGGTTCAACAATTACTAAGAATATCTTCTCACCTGACATCATTTTGGAGGGATTTAAAAGCCTGCCGCACCTTCTAAGTACACCAGTGTAGTGATTGCTGACTTTACCTGTGATTTCCAGATAATGAATAACAATGAAGAATAACTGGTGTTATCAGATAAAGTGGGGAATAATAGATAAAATCATTCAGCTTGTCATCCTGATGGAAGGTACTGAGATATCACACGAGTCATTGGAGCTCTCTGGATGCCATGCTTAGCTCAGTAACACAAGGTAACACACAATATTCAATTACTAAATCGTGTGTGTATGTCAGTGTGACTTATGATGTTCTGTATCTTTGGGAATCTGCTAGGACAAAGACTTCTTGCAAGTTGTGGCCATCACTCAGTTCCATTCATATCTATTGTGATGAAATGCTTTAAGAGGTTGGCCATGGCCAGAATCAACACCTGTCTAAGCAGGATCCTGGACCCACTGCAATTTGCCTATTACCACAGTGGATCTCACTGGCTGTCCACCCAGCCTTTGATCGCCTGTGCAGGAACAATACCTATGTCAGCATTCTGTTTGTTGATTACAACTCAGTGTTCAACACAATCATACCCTCAGTTCTAATCAACAAGCTCCAAAGCCTGGGCCTCTGTATCTTCCTCTTCTTCTGGATGCATGACGTCCTCATCAGGAGACCTCAGTCAGTGTGTATCGAAAATATCATCTCCTCCTCGCTGATAATCAACACTGGTGCATCTCAAGGCTGTGTGCTTAGCCCACTGCTCTACTTTCTCAACACCCACGGCTGTGTGGCTAGGCACAGCTCAAACGCCATCTATAAATTTGTTAATGACGCGACAATTGTTGCCAGAATTTCAGATGGAGACGAGGAGGCATACAGAAGTGAGACAGTTCAGCTGGTTGAGTAGTGTTGTGACAACAACTTGCACTTAGTAAGCCCAAGGAATTGATTATGGACTTCAGGAAGGGGAAGTCAAGGGAACACACACCAGTTCCCATCAAGGGATCAGCAGTGGAAAGGGTGAGCAGTGTCAAGTTTCGAAGCCCTATCCTGTGCCTAACGTATTGATGCAATTACAAAGAAGGCAAGATAGCCACTATATTTCATTTAGGAGTTTGAGGGGACTTAGTGGTGTCACCAAAGAATCTCACAAATGTATTGTGGAAAGCTTTCTAACTGACTGCATCACCATCTAGTATAGAGGGGCCACCGCACAGGATCAGAAAAAGCTTCAGAAAGAGGCAAACTCAGCCTGCTTCACCATAGGCACTAGCCTCCCCAGCATTGAGGACTTCTTCAAAAGGTGATGCCTCAAAAAGGCGGCATCCATCATTAAGGATCCCATTACCCATGACGTGCCCTCTTTCCATTTCTGCTATCAATGGGGAGATACAGGAGCCCGAAGAGACACACTCAATGCTTTGGGAATATTTTCTTCCCCTCCGCCGTTAGGTTTCTGAATGGACAATAAACCCATGGACACTACTTCAATATTTTTTCTATTTTTTTGCTCTTTTTTTGCACTACCTTACTTTGGTGTTTAAAATTATTATTTATCGCAACGTACTGCTGTCGCAAAACAACAAATTTCATGATATATGCCGGTGATATTAAACCTGCTTCTGATTCTGATTCCGAAGTTGGATCTTTGCTGCAGCGAATGGATGCCAAAATGCGCATTGGGAGGCCTTTGTTTTTGCCACTGCACACCCTCAGTGACCTTGTGGATGCATTGGAGCACAATAGACCAGCTAATTTGTGTCAAATTCCCCCGGCAGCTTTGAAGGAGCCAGAAGCATACAAAAAATAAGCCTGTGTTCACTTTGAGAGGCACAGAGTTGTGCTCACTGTGGACTGCTCCTGCAGTTCAGATGCTAACAGATGACAGGACTTAGTAAGCATCTCTCTGCATGCACTGGTTGACAGTTATGACCAGGTAATTGGTCCTGAGGCAGTAGTTGTGTTACCAAGGATGTCTAATGCCAGGATTGTGAGGGTTCTGTGCCTTCTATGTTTCCTTTCAGGTTTCTGTGATTACTCGCTGGAAACAATCAAACAACAGCAAAGCCACTCATGCTGAGAATTTGCCATACTCCCATTATTTTAACTGTTTCACAGACTGAGTGTCATACTTAAGTAGAAATTAGCAGAGGGTAATGGTGAGGAGAAAATGCTATTTGCATTGTAACTGCTATTAGCTTGCTTATAAAGTTATGTCTTTACATTTCCTTTGTTGTTGGTTTTAAGTTTTCCTGACCTCTCATGGATTTGGTGCCCACGGCACTGGGTGCTAATCAAAAAGTACAGTGATATTTTAGCTCTTTGGGCATCTGAGCACATTAAATCAGTGTGATAAGGAATAATCTGAAAAAAAAATCTGGTAAATTGCACATGGCAAAGTAGATTTTATTTTAGGTACAATATATGTGTGCTTACTACTTAACAGGATTGAGATATGTCTGAATAGTATAAGGTCAAAAGATTGTTATTTATTTGATCGACAGGACTATATCTCCATCTCAAAGACTTAGAACCTTTTAGCATTAACTATAATGTATTAAAGACTGAATTTGACATCAAAATCCGCTTTAAGTCCTTCAGCATTCAATAAATAAACCATTCTGTTGGATTTTAAATTACAACTTGTGATGAAACCAACACTTTGAAATTATTCTCATTTCTTGAATAAACAAGGCAGTTAGATATACTTTCTTTGAGCATTTACACTGGATCATGTTAACTACACATATCTGAATATTTATTATCATGGGGAAAATGGACAGTGATTTGAATAATGGGTTCAAAAGATTGAAAATAACAACTTAAAATGAATACTGAACAAATAGGATTCCAACATCTAAAGAGCGATGCATAGCAGTCAAATAAGGGTTGGTAAGTAGGTCCATTTCAAGAGTTTGATGAGCGCTGTTGGAGAGTGGGTAACAATGTATCAAATTTGTTTTCTGGAGAGGAACGAAAAGCTGTGGCCGCATTGTACCAGATGGTTCCCTCTCTGGAGCAGTATCATCATTTGTTTCGTACGGGAACAAGTTCAAGTAGGATATCTCTGCCATTCTGAAAGTTGGCTTTCCTGTGGATTTTGCTATTTCTAAAATGGAGTCCTTATGTCTGGAGTGGCTCTGTTAAAAGGTCATCAATCTGACCTTTATAGAGATGTTAACTCTCTCTATAAATGCTGCCTGACCTATTGAGTATTTACATTTCCGGATTTTATTTCAGAAAACTCCTGTTGCCCAAGAGACCATAGATTTCTGAGGCAAAAATTCTAAACATTTACTATCTTTTGTGCAAAAACTATTTTCTGTTTTATATTCAAATAGTCTGTGTTTAACCTGCACATTACTTTTTCTCATTCTCATTTCTTCTGTTAACGAAAATATAGTTTGTGTCAGTTTGTAACAATGTATTTTTGTCTAATATATCAGCTAAAAATTTATGAAATTATACAATTTAACATTTAAGCATGATTTTTCCTTCAAAAGCTTATTTGCTGTTTCTCATCTGGGTTAACAGGAGAGCAAGCTGCTTAATTTGGGTTCCTATTTTAAAAATAAATTGCAAGGAAGCACAAGAGTGACTGTAAGAGTGTTTAATAAGACATGTGCACAAAAGGAGTGGCATTAATGCATAATTAAGCAAATCTTGTATAAAGATGCAGCATAATTATATATTTGAAATAGTTAATTAGTAAGCTACTTTGCAATTTCAATGAATATGAAAGTAATTATAGATAAATACTGTAACCACTAGAAAAGTGACTATTATAAATCCAATAACTAATTACAAAACACCACACACATATTTTGCAGGACAAATGCCACAAACTTGTTTTTCTTTTATTGTAATGCTAACAACATGCTCTCCAGCATTTTAAATTCAATAATATACCTAAAATTGAAAAAAAATGCTGCTTCATTTCGTATGAAAAATACTTCATGTGTAAGATTTAACATCATTCATCTTTGCATCTGTAGCTTAAACTATTAAATCTATGTGAACAAAGTCCATAATTTACTCCACTAAGACCTTCTCCGAAGAGCTCTTCGAGTTTTCTGGCAGAAGTACTCTCGTCATACCTCAGACTTCCCTGGGTTGAATGTAAAGCTAGTATCAGAGATCAAAATATTCAACCTAACTTTAAAGAAATAAAAGTGTTGTGAGTACTCAGCAGGCCGAGCAGCACCAGTGGAGTGAGAAATAAATGATTCTTCACCTTTCAAATTGATTAGCGATTTGCCTTTTGGTTTGGATGAAATGCTATGTTTTTAAAAGTTGCACGGAAGTTCTGCGTCAAATACAAGGAATTACTTTATATATAAAATCTATATTTAATATAAGCCACAATAAAGATATTCCAGCAGCTATGCAACCAATTGCTACGTGCTGCAAATTCTCTGTACTGTAAATACTACACTACATTCTGCATTCATTTATTAGTTTTCTCTTCTACTATCATGACATCTTATGTTTTGAAATGATCTGTATGGATGGCTTTCAAAATTAAGATGTTCACTGTAACTTGATACATGTGACAATAATAAGCCAATTTTCCCATTTCAGTTCCAATTCCAATTCAATTCCAGTTCCATATATATGGTTGTCACCTTGGGAACTAGGCATTGCACAATTTTAGGAATGTGCCATTAGCCAGATCTAAGATCATGTTCTTGGGTAAAAGTAGAAATTCTGGAAGAACTCACTCAAGCAACATGCGTGAAGGGAAGCTAGCTAATGTTTCAGGTTAAAGACTCTTCATCAGTTCTGGCATTTTGATTCTAGTGTTACTTGTTTTTCATATTCCGGGACTGAGATGGCTGGTGAATGTCGGCCCAGGCAGAGCCTATGGATTATACCATCGGAGAGGGGGAAGAGGAAGAAGAACCATGCCATTAAGGACATGTCATGGTTAAGGACTCAATGGAACAGGGTCACAGAGGCAATGACATGATAATATTGGTGAGCTGGTTTGAGACCAAGATTGAAGGTGGTGGGCTTCAAGGTCAGATGGTAGGAGGCCAGAACCAACACAGACAGACAATTGGGGTCTGTGTTGTGATGGGAGGAGTTTTGTGGCAGAGTAGTTAAAGGTAAGCAAATGACTTAGTTGAAATAAGGTTAAAATGGATAATTGTCCTGCTCCATGAACAGAAAGTTTCTTTAGAAAATGATTGGTTTCACTGGATTTTGCCAGAGTGCCGTACATTATCCCTTCATTATGGAGCACAAGTTTTCATGATGTACTGCAATATAAATCTGTAGTCTTGCTCTCAGGAACTTTTGGCATTAGTCACGCCTTTATTTCCAGCCACTTATATCGCCATGATAATGGCAGATGATCTCATTCATAAACACTCTTTACACATCTTTAGGCCAACATTACCTGTATGAACTCAAACACACAAGCAACAGAATTCTTCAAAGAGTGGTTCTTTTCCAGCCATTTGTTCAACTGATCAAAATATCTAAGCCCTTTCAATCTGAGCATTCCCCAGGGTACCTTGCAATGGGAATCAGGGAACACTTAAAAGAAACTGTTAAAAGAACTAAATAAATTGTTCCCCCAGCTTTATGGGTCTATGGAGGCACTCAGGCCTGAGTGGTCGGTGACACATGGTCAGCCCAGGCAACACTACCCTTCTAGCCAATATTTCCAGTTATCCATCCGGCCACAGTAGCACATTACCTGGGTTCTATCCAATCTTTTCTTTGATCAATGGCCTTTGCTTTCTAGACAGATAATCGTGAATATAACCCCTTCACCGTTGATGATGACATCTTCACTGCCAAAACCATAAGTGTGAAATTCCTGTCCAAAACCATTACCTGAAAATCTTCATCTTGTTTCCCCTCTTTAAGACACACCTTAAAACCTACCCCTGTGATCAATCTTTTGATCATTCACCTTATTTAACATTAGTTTTTTTGTTCAATACATGCAGGACAAGCTTGAGAATATTTCGCAAAGATTTTGTAAAATTGGAGACTCAAGAGATTCCTCAAATGAAGAGTCTGAAATGCCAACTGTTTGTTTCCCACTATGACTGCAACCTGACCTATTGACTTCCTCCAGCATTTTGTGTATTGTTATTAAATTTTAAATTTTTATTGCAGAAACAGATTTGAAATTCAGGCACATGTATTTTGCTAGGTGTTAATTTAAGTGAAACATAGAAACATAGAAAACCTACGGCACAATACAGGCCCTTTGGACCACAAATTTGTGCCGAACATGTCCCCACCTAAGAAATTACTAGGGTTACCCAAGATGGGAAAATTTATTTATCCTGTTCCTCCCCAGCTTGAAATATTTATATATGAATGAACATTCAGTTGGATTTTCTGGCTGCTGAGGGTCACAAGCATCTTTTACCAAGTGGAAACTCAGTTTCTAGCTGCATCTCTGACTTGCAAACTTTTGGGTTACTAAAAGTTCACATGAATAGCACCTGTCATAACTTGTAATCTCTGCATGCTCAAGCTTTAGCTGAAGACTAACCAGAAACAATACTCATGACTGGTATTCTGAAAATTACCTTTACTATCTGATGTTGAAATGAGAGAATAGTTCTGGAATTGCAACAGAGTTTAATAGTATCATGGCAAATGGAAAGCACAGCTTTATTGAGGTAATACTTCACCTGCGAATCTGATGCAGCTGTCCATTGAGTCCGGTGCAGCTAATGTGGCTCCCTCTACATTTGTGAGACCCGTTGTAAATTGGGGAACCACTTCTTCAAGCACCTCTGCTTCACTCGTCAAAAAGCAGAATTTCCTGGTGGCCAAACATTTTAATTCCAATTACCATTCCCGTTCTGATATGTCAGTCCATGATCTCCTCTTATGCCAAGATGAGGCCACCCCCAGGGTGGAGGAGCAACATCTTATATTCTGACTGTCTACCCTCCAATCTGATGGCATGAAAATCGATTTCTCCTTCCAGCAAAAAATACTTTCCCTTCCCTTCTCCTCTTCTTCTATTTCCTATTTAGGCCTCTTACCTGTTCCCGCTGGCCAATCACCTCCCCTCCTCCTTTCCTTTCTCCTATGGTTCACTCTCCTCTCCTAGCAGATCCCTTCCTCTCCAGCCCTTTATCTTTCCTATTCACCTGGCTTCACCTTTCATCTTCTAGCTATCCTCCATTCTCCCTCATCTTCCTTTCCAGTCCTGAAGAAGGTTCTCAGCCAGAAACATTGACAGTTTATTAACTTCCGTAGATGCTGCACAGGTGCCATGCCTGCCCAGTCATTTCCTCTGTTACTACCATTCAGGGCCCCAAATAGTCCTCCCAGGTGAGGCGACACTTCACCTGTGAGTCTGCAGGGGTCATTATTGTAATTGATGCTCCATTTACGGCCTTCAGTATATCAGTGAGACCTGACACTATTGAGAGACTGCTTCATCAAGCACCTTCACTCTGTGCTCCACAAAAAGCAGGATCTCCTGGTGGCCACCCATTTCAATTCCAACATGACAGTCCATGGCCTCCTCTACTGCCAAGATGAGGTCACACTCACATTGGAGGAGCAACACCTTATATTCCATTCCAGCCTGATGGCATGAACATTGTTTTCTCTGACTTCTGGTAACTGCCCCCCCCCCACCCCACTTCACCACTCACCTTATCTCCTTACCTGCCCATTACCTGCTTCGGGTGCTCCTCCCTCTTCCCTTTCTTCCATGGTCTTCTGTCCTCTCCTGTCAGATTCCCCCACTCCAGCCCTTTCACCTACCACCTACCACCTTGTACTTCTTCCTCCCCTCCCCCATCCACCTTTTTACCCTTTCTCTCCAGTCCTGGTGAAATGGTCTTGGCCCATCAACTGTTTGCTCTTTTCCACAGGTGCTGCCTGGCCTGCTGAATCCCTCCGACTTTTTATGTGTGTTGCTCAGATTTCCAGCACCTGCAGACGTTCTCTTGTCGATGCTGTAACGTTCTCTGTTCTCTGATACAGGGAGAAGTGTTAACCAGGACGTTGAAGGACTTTATCATTTCTCCAGGGTCTTCAATGTAGATCAGAGCGGTTTATTCCTCCTGTGAACAGTGTCGAGAAATTTTCATCTTTTCTTCAACTGAAATTTGCAGAATTCATAGAATTACAATTTGACAACCACAAAATTGTTATAGCCTCTACTGTTTTGAAGAGATTAGGGTCCAGCTGTCACCAGTTTTAAAGCAGTCACTGTCTACCAATTTAATAAGGTCTTCTGTCAAACACCAGTGCTTGTTGAATGAGAACAATCTAAATTGTGTTTTTAGCATAGGTGCAATATGCCTAATATTCTTAATGAAAGTTAATCTGTAGAGCTATTTTCAAAGATTAACTGTTGATAGAGTCACATATACCAGAAGCTAAAAATGGCTATGGTAAGTATTCTATATTATAAAATTAAATAAATGAACCTGAAGTAATGACACACCAAGTGCTACATTGTGGCACACTTGCAGTTATATCCCAAAACTTGGTGTCAAACAAAAAAGATAAATTTAATTTCACATTTTATTTTAAAGGTTTGTAGGAAGATGAAATTGTGAGTCAATTAATGCTCACCGGAATCATGGAATAAATTGGACAGTAACAGCTGGTACCTGCAGAAATACTCATAACTCAGGAACTTACGCTGTGAATTTGCCTGTTTTTTTTTCACCTGCTTCCCATTACAGTGCAGGCCAAGTGATAACTTGTAATACATTGAGCTATGAGAAACTTATGAAGAGCTCTGGGAAAAGTTAGGGCATCCATTCAAATGGAAGTGAATTTTTAATAGTCTGATAAGCCTTAATTGCAGCCAAAAAAACCTCTTAGCTCTGACAAATACATCAAGTGCAGAGCTTCATTCCAACAAATTTAATTATTACTGGTGATTTTAATAATATACTTTTTTTCTCTCCCTTTTTAACAAGTGGTAGATGCCATGAATGCAAGCGGAGTTAGTAGCAGATTATTCATAGGTATGTGGCCACTCCAGCTTCCTTACACATCTGAAGTGGTTCCCAGTTCCTAGCTCCCCAGCCTATTCTCACCCACCAGAACCACATGGTCTTGCCCTTCTACAGTCACCACATACACTGCGCCCAAGCCCTTTACGCATTATCATTGTAGACTCTAAAGATCAAGATACATCTTTTATCGAATGATCACCCCCACAGAGGATGAAGAGGAAGAGTGTTTACCTGCTTTAATGGTAGGAGGAGAGTGAAGGAGGTGCTATTGCTTCATTTGCTACTGTTGTCATATGCATTAACTCAGAGATTAGTTAGCACCACCCTGAACCTACAGGCAGAGAGACTCCTAATGGAAGCCTGTAGAGGGCACCAAGCCCTAGTTCCTCCAATCCTTTCCTCACTCAAGTACACCATACTGCCTCGCCTATTGTAGTTGCCAAAAGACTTTTCCTGGGGGAAGAGTCACCATGAATGTCATTCTGCAAAGGGCAATAATTAAATGAAGGGAATACATGGGCACATTGCACCAAATAATGATTCTTGGACGAAGGGGAATTCCACTATTTTATCACATCCTAGAGCATTCTGCTTTAGGTCTTCTTTACATGAGAAGATGATGATTGATCTTTTCTCAGAGAGCACAGAGATTCAGCAATTTTACCTACATAGAGGATTTTGAATTGATTGCTAAAGCTGGTGGCAACTGTAAGGTTCCAGAAGCAAAAAAAAAGATTTAGAATTGCTGTGGCTTTAACTGTCACAGGTAGTGCTGTGATAGCTTTAAGTCTTTCACCCACAAGGTCACAGGTCTCGATGGTGACGTCTTTACACAGTGGCCTTGGGTGCGTGTGTTCTGAGATGAACCATCCTCACTTTTGGCTTCAGGAACCAGTGTGAATAGGATCTCCTGCTAGCTTTCTCTCCTGCTGCAAGTAACTGGTGCTTCTCTGCTGAAGCTCGTTGTCTGTTCTAGATCCCAACAGATTCAAGTTGCATCCCTGTGACAAAGTTTTTGTCTGCTTCTTTAAGGGTGTTTTGTAAGATGGAGTAGTGTAGCAACTCCAGCTTTCTTCCATTCTTTTAGGTAAAACACTCAGAGATTCCCCGATAAAAAATGTTCTAGTGAATTTTTTTATCGGAGAATTAGAAATGCTCCAAAGATGTCTCAAAATCATCTCTAAACACCTCCAAATCATCCAGTTTGAAACTTCTGATTGGTTGGAATAAATGATAGCTGCAAACTCCTTATTGAAGTAAAATCTTAAAGATGGCTGAAACACTCAGCAGATGAAGCAGCTTTTGTGGAAAAAGAAATTTCATGTTGAATAAACTCCTTACTGAATGCTAACAGCCCATTTAATTGTCAATGAAACTTAGTTTGCTGCATTTCTTGTGCCTGCTTTCGATGTTATTGTGATGTATGAATGGAAAATTCTGGAAACACTCACTAGCTTAGATGGCAACTTCGGAAAGAGAAGCACATTTAATATTTCAAATTGAAAAGTGTCTAATTCAGGGCTGGATTTTGAGAGAGAAAAAAATAAATTTAAGTTGCAGAGATGTGGGAGAGAATTGGTAAGGACAAAAATATATGATTAGTTCTTTAGAACTAAGTGTGGACTAAACCATCACTGGCTGATCCACGTACTAGACATCTTAAAGGAGTAGCCAGGAGAAGGGGAAGACTTAGCCATGGGGATTTTGCACTGACATCTTGTGGTCTGGAGGAGGAAATGAGCCTAAGCAGAATATGCATCTGGGAAATGTTGACCCCTGTACTTCTCAATCACGCTTCCTCAATGTGATTGGCTGAGAAGACATGTGATTATCTGACCGATTTGTTGTGGTTCCAAATTACCTGTAGAGGGCACTGTGCTGTATATTTCTTCCAACTCCCACCATTAGTCATCCAAAGCCCATAGAGCACGTTTAGGAATGTACAGTTGTGTTGACCATTTACCATAACAAAACTCTTAATTCTTGTCACATTTACTTATGAACAAAATATTGCTTTTGCCTTTTCAGTCAGCCAAATTCATCACTCACTAGTGGAGGGAAAGAAATAGGATCAATATTACAATAGCAGTAAAGGAAAAGTAAAATCATTGCAAAACAAGTCATGTTTGAGTTTGTAAGTTCAGTATGGTGAACTTCTCATGTGTAAGGATCTACATCTTGGTGCAACAAATGGCTGCTTCCTTTTTAACTTTTTAAAATAATCAGTGTTTATGCTATTCACATCCATTCTATTCTTCAATCTTAATGAACTGCTTGTAGGGCTGAGAATCTATGGCTGCCTAACAATCTCTCCCAAGCAGTCATCCACTATGATAGAAATAAGAAGCATTGGCAGGCTACAAAAAATGTGTGATAGTGCTGTAGGAATTATGTGATAGCATTGGTAAGGGTATGGCAGAGATTTACCAGGATGTTGCTTGGGGTAGGGAGGTTCAGGTCTAACAAGAGACTGAAGAGGATAGATCTGTTTTTCCTCAAGAGGAGAAGATTAAGAGGGGATATGAAAGAATTATATTTCAATTCTGCTCGTGAACCTATACCAAGAATCAGCAGTTCTAGGAGAGGGAAGGGAAATTTATATATAGAGAGGATTCTGTCTTCACAATCCTGCTCCATTAATAAAAAATAAAATTCCTTAAATCCCCTTTTGTGACAGAGACCAATTGATACCATGCACTCCTTACACATGCACGTTCACTCACCTCACACATACATTGTCTGGTCATTCTGTGGCGTGTCTATGCACTTCAATGTCTTCCCCAGTATAGTCTCATAATTTACCCATCGTCTCCCCTCCACATTGCTACATACATTCAGAGTCAGATGCCAGCATTTAGTTTAATTCCATTCTACATTTGTTGTTAATTGTATGCCAGTGTTGATCGTTCTGCTGTTTCACACTGTTATCCTCTAGCAGTCCCATGGCATCCGCCGGTAGCTAAACTAAGCTGATGCACTTGGGTTGGCTTTATGTGGCTTTCCCACCATACCTGATGAAATATTCCATTTCTTTAGCAATGGGGATATGTAAATGTGTATTTGTTGATTGTATGCTCTAGTTAAGGTAGAGACTGTACTTCTGTTTATTTTGTAGCATGGTTGTAATTGCCAGGAGTTCACAGTGGACAAGAATAAATACATAGCTATCATTGGGTTTTCTTGTAGATATCATTTTGTGAATATTGGCATTTTTCTTTTCACTATTTTCACAAATTTTCTCAAGTTTGTTTTTGACGTACAGATGTCCTCACCCCCCCCCTTACAAAGATAGAGCGTTCCTATGTAACCTTTCTTAACCGAAATGGCGTAAAGTGAAGCACCATTAAGTTATATGGGAAAAATTTCCGTAAAAGCAGAAATCTTCTTTGTAATGTGAAAACAGGTTACTAATGTAGGTCTTTTGTAAAAGTGAGGCGGTGTAAAGCGAACATTCGTAAAGCGGGGGGCACCTTACTAATAAACATCCTTGTACTAGAGTGCAAGCAACACCAGCCATTTTTTTCTCTGGTCACAACGTTTGTCCTTAACACCTGTGGAATCGGGTGGTCAAGTTCACATATCTAGTCACGAGAAATATGCAGCAGAAGACTGCAAGAAATTGTGAGAAAAGCGAAATAAAGCTTCATTGTAGGTGAATGTATAATTGAGGGTGAGTCACCATAGATAAGTAAATGATTTTCTGAGCACAATGTTCTTTGCATGTTTTGAAGTTACCCAGGGCATTTGATGTTGGTTTGACTCCATGGAACAAGTCATATTGTTATGCAGTACAGTAATGTAGTTTCTTTTAGACTGCATATACTAATGAAAATGTCATTTTGTCTTAAATAGATTGTTGCTGTCTTTGCTTTTCCTTTTAGCTTATCCCATTACTCACACTGATAACCTTATAGAAATCTGTGACAGATTAGTAATGACAAATGACCACATGCACAGGATTCCAGATGAAAGGTGGCGAAATTCAGAAAGTCTTTTAATTTATTTTGGGGAGGCAATAACTTGCGTTTATAAATGCTCTTCATGTCATTAAACATCCCAATCACTTCAGAATCAATATCAAGCAACTATTGGGACCAGGTCAAGGAATTATGGAGCATAGCTGTCTCTACAAACACTTTCTTGTTTTTTACACTCATGTATTTAGTTCAAAAGAGAAACTTACATTTATATCGAGCTTTTCGTGCACATTGCATAATGTCTCAAAACACTTTATAACCAATCAGCTGCTTTTGAAGAACAGACACTGGTGTAATCCACTACACGCAAAGCCATAATGACAAACTCACTTTAGTAACATTATAAGAGGAATAAATATTGTTAGAAATCATGGATACTTCCCCTGATTATTTTATGGTCATTCTATAGGACCTCTTATATCTACTTGACAGAACAGGTTGGGCCTTCACTTATCGACCCACTTCAGAGGAGGCACAGCAAAGATTGTAGAGCTCCCTTATACGACATGGTAATATTGACTTAGATTTTAATCTCTGAAGCAGGACTCCGAAATAGGACTAGGAGTAGGCTATCGGAATCAAAATCAAAATCAGTTTATTATCACTCTTTTATGTGACATGAACTTTCTTGTTTTGAGGCAGCATTCCAGTGCAAATACATAAAATTACTATCAATAGTGGGGAGAAAAGCATGATGGGGTAATGTTGACAGGTTAATGGATCATTCAGAAATTTGATGACAGAGTGGAAGAAGCTTTCCCTAAATCATAAAGTGTGTGTCTTCAGGCTTCTGTATCCTTGCCTTGCTGATGGCAATGACAAGAAGGCAGCAAGTCCCAGATAGCAGGGTCCTTCGAGTTAGATGGGAATTTCTTGAGGCACTGCCACTTGAAGATGTCCTCAATGGCGGGGCAGGATGTGCCATGATGGTACTGGCTGAATGTACATCCTGGTGATCCTGGTGCATTGGAGTTTCCATAACACAAGCAGTCAGAATGCTCTCCACCAGAGTCAAACTCCTAATGGAGTAGAACCATAGGCATGCCTTCTTCATCATTGTATCAATGTGTAGGACCCAAGACAGGTGACACCACTGTTGATGGTAAGATCTTAGATGCCAATGAGAAGGTGTATAGGAGAGAGATAAGCTAGATTGTTGAGTGGTATCACAACAAACTCACACTCAGCATCAGCAAGACCAAGGAACTAATTGTGGACAAACTCATGAAAATCTGCTCCAGGCATTATGGGGGATTTGTGGGGAAGGAGGGTTCTGCTGTTGAAACGGTGAGCGGTTTTAAACTCCTGGACGTCAATATCTTAGAGGATCTGTCCCGGGCAGTACTTCTACCCTGATTTACTATTCAACATGATCTAGCCCGTTTCATTGTAGAAGGACGTGTTTGCTCTTCTATTTAAACCCTCTTGCTATGGGGGGGGGGGGGGCAACATATATTTTGCCTTTTTAACTGCTTGTTTGTTTTCAGTGACCTGTGCATAAGAATATCCAAGTCTCCTTTTTCATCAATTTTATCAATCTGACACTATTTGAATAATGTAGAGCTTTTCCATTTACCCTGTCAAAGTCGACATCTTTACACTTGACCACAATATACTCAATTGCTTTTTTCTTCACCCTCTTCCAACAAACTCTTAGCCTTCAGAATCAAAAGTGAGAGTTGCACTCGGTGGCAGCAACCACTACATCAGCATCCAACCCACAAGCTGAACAGAAAATCACTGCTCCAGGCGCCTTCATAGCTAATGTAGCCTAATGGAAACAGGAATCTGAGATTAAATTGCAATCAAACTCCATTCTATGCTAAACTATTTTGATAATACTATTATGTGGAATAACTCTAATTCAGATTAATTGCATTTAATATTGTGTGAAAGGAAATTAATTATCATATTGTTCCTCTTCTTCGAACTGCATATATTTGTAACTGCATTTTTAAGTAGTGCTTATGTATTTCCCATAAATAAAGAGAAAATGAATCTCACACCACACTTAATACAATAAATTTTCTATACAAAGTTTTGTTGAAGTATTACTTTTAGAGTTATGTATCTCTAGTGAAATCAGGCACTGGGTGAAGCAAAGATCTAGACTGGAATATGTTTCATTGTATGCAACAGTTATCCAGCAGTTACCCCTTCGCCATCTGCCTTTTCCCTCTATCTAGTCAACGAGCTATAAAGCAGAAACTTTAATTTGCACCACAAATGTTAAATCCAGCAGGATACATTCCTTCAAGTGTCACACTGTAAAACTGTAACATTATCTGAAATGTTATTGATCTGAGGGGTTTTGCACTTCACATAGTTCAGGTGTTTCTGTGGCTGCATTCTCCATAGATGGAAACAGATGGAAGTAATAAGTGAGACAGATGTTAAATTTCTTAGAACATGTTAAAAAATCTATTTAAAGCAGGTCAGTGATGCTGTAGTTCAGATAATTCACCTTGGTTACCTACACTGCGGGGTCCCTCTTATTTGCAGTGTGGATTTGATCAGCATACTGTATTTGCATGTGAACAGGAAATCCTTTTGCATGCTTTATGTAACAACGTTGCAAGTTGGTTTATGAAAATTTCCATTTAGGCATTCCTTGAAAAACCATGCAACCCATTTTTTATATAATGGAACTACAATAAACATGGAAATCATTGTGCAAACTGTTGTATCAGTGATAGCCGGGAAGAAACAGCAGTAACAACAACAGAGCAGCAGGATTTTAAAAGGGAGATATTTGCAAATAGTTATGAAGCTCCGATTTTCTATTCCCAAAGAAAGACCATAGGATCATAAAACAGAATTAGGCCATTCAGCCCATGAAGTCTGCTCTGCATTTAGTATCACTCTCAACCCCATTCTTCTGCTTTATCCCTGTAACCTTTGATGACTTGACTGACCAAGAACTAACAAACTCTGCTTTAAATGTACTCAATGACTTAGCCTCCACAGCTGCCTATGGAGACGAATTCCATAGATTCTCTACCACTTTGTTAAAGGAATTACTCTTCATCTCTGTACTAAATCAACGTCCCCCTGGTCTGAAGCTGTGTCCTCTGGTCCTTGACTCACCCATTATGGGAAACATCCATCCTAATTCCATTCTATCCAGACCTTTCAGTATTCAATAGGCTTCAATGAGATCCCCATTCATTCATCTAAACTTCAGTGAGTACAAGCGCAATGACATCAAGCACTCCTCATATATTAACCCTTTCATTCCTCTCCTCTGAACCCACTCCAATGCCAGTGTATCGTTTCTCAGATAAGGGCTCAAAACTGCTCACAATTCTCTGTCAACATGAGTGAATCTGCAGACGCTGGAAATAAATAAAAACACAAAATGCTGGCAGAACTCAGCAGGCCAGACAGCATCTATGGGAGGAGGTAGTGACGATGTTTCGGGCCGAAACCCTTCAACAGCTGTCTGACAATTGCCTTTATAAAGCCTCAGCATTAAACCCTTGTTCTTATATTCTAATCCGCTCAAAATGAAAGCGAAAATTGCATTTGCCTTCCTTACTACTGACTCAACCTGCAAGTTAACCTTTAGGAAATTCTACACAAGAACTTCCCAACGCTGTACTCCATCTGCTACTTCTTTGCCCTTTATCCCAATTTGTCTAAGTCCTTCTGCAGACTTCATGCTTCCTCATCATGACCTACCCCTCTGCCAATTTTCATATGATCACAAACCTGGCCACAAAGCCATCAATTCCAACATCCAGATTATTCACATATAACGAGAAAAGACGCAGTCCCAATACTGACCCCTGTGAAATACTGCTAGTAACTGACAGCCAACCAGAATAGGCCCCCTTTATTTCCATCTTTGCTTTTATGTCAGTCAGCCAATCTTCTATCCAGGCTAGTATCTATCCTGTAATACCATCAGCTCTTATTTTGTTAAGCAATTTCATGAGTGGCACCTTGTCAAATGCTTTCTGAAAATTCAAGTAAACAACATCCACTGACTCTCCTTTGTCCATTCTGCCTGTTATTTCTTCAAAGAATTCAAACAGATTTGTCAAGCATGATTTCCCATTAAGGAAACCATGCTGACTTTGGCCTATTTTATCATGAGCTTCCAAGTACCCTGAAAGCTCACCTTTAATAATAGAGTCCAATATCTTCCCAACCACTGAGGTCCGGCTAACTGGCCTATAATTTCCTTTCTTCTGCCTCACTCTCTTCTTAAAGTTTGGAGTGACTTTTACAATTTTCCAGTCATCTACCACCCCTGAATCTTGTGATTCTTGAAAGATCATTACTAACGCCTCCATAATCTCTTCAGCCACCTCTTTCAGAACCCTGGGGTGTAGTCAATCTGGTCAAAGTGAGTTACCTAACTTCAGAACTTACAGCTTCTCAAGTGTCTTCTCCTTAGTAATAGCAACAGTACTCACTTTTGCCAATCATACTCTCGAATTTTGAAAACCAACGCAAAATACTTATTAAGTTTCTCTGCTAATTCTTTGTTCCCCGTTAATACCTCTCCACCGTCATGTCCCGCAGTCTGATATCCACTCTTGCCTCTCTTTTAACCTTTCTGTATTTGAAAAAAATCTTTTGATATCTATTTTTATACTATTGGCTAGCTTCCCTGCATATTTCATCTTTTCTCTTCTTCTGGCTTTCAGTTGCCTTCTGCTGGTTTTTGAAAGCTTCCCTATCATCTACCTTCCCATTAATGGTTGCTATATTATGTGCCCTCTCTTTTGCTTTTATGCTGTCTTTGACTTCCTTGTCAGCTGCGTTTGCCTCATCCTCCCTTTAGAATACTTCTTCAAGCTGAGTCTGCAATGCACCTGTGCATCAGCGAGAGAGAATGAGGCAGCCTGGTCCAATGAACTGGTTTAAGATTCCCTCATTAATTAATGGAGATGGAAAATGTATGCATGGAGTGAAGCCTGAAGGCTGCTTGGCTGCATTGAAAAATTGGGTTCGCCAGCTGCTGTAGGAGGGCTGCTGCACAATCGAATAAGGAAACAGAAATGAACGTTTCAGATTTGTGCAGTGATGGGATGGGCAGAAAAAAGAACTCACAGTGTTCAAGGCTTGAAGGCTCTGTTACACAGTGCAGAGAGAAGGAGACTCTTTGATTGCCTCCTCAAATTGATCACTAAGCTGTCTCGATCTTGCCAAGTCTGGGTGCAAATAAAGAAGTAATTTAAAATAGTCAAAAAAATGTTAGTAGGCTTTTATCAGCAGAACATGTCCCATTGTAAAGGTCCATGAGCTGCATCGTTGGGCAGACTACTCTCTTTTTGTAACACACCTTGGTTCCATAGAAGTTGTATAGCACTGGCAGTGAGGATAGCTAATCCAGATACAGTACTACTGGAAAGCAGATCACAGTAGAGTCATGCCTGGAAAACTTCTAAGTGAACCTATAGTAAGGCATCAGAGCCAAGGAAAGAAGTAATCAGGACTCAACAGTGCCACTCCTTCTGTCTCTGTTTAAAATCTTCAGAAATGTCTTAAGGCTCTCTGCTTCTTTCTCACCAAAAGACTCAGCCATTTCCCCTCCACTACCACCCTCCTCCATCTGGCAAAACTAGTCCTCACTCTCAACAATTTCTCCTTCGGCTGCTGCCACTTTCTTCAAACTCAAGGGGTGTCCATGGCACCCACATGGGTCCCTGCTTTGCCTGCCTTTGGCTGCGTAGAACAGTTCCAAGATTTCTCGGGTAATGTTTCCCAACTCTTCCAGCGTTACATTAATGACTGCATTGGTGCTGCTTCATGCAACCATGTTGAGCTTATCAATGTCATAGACTTTGCTCCAATTTGCACCCTGCCCTTAAATGATCTATTTCTGACACCTCCTTCCCCTTTCTCAATCTCTCTGTCTCCATCCCTGGAGGCAAACTGTTTGCCAACATCATTTATAACCCTACCAATTCCCATGATTATCTTGACTATACCTCTTCCCACCCTTTCTCCTGTAAAAATACTATTCCCTTTTCTCAGTTCCTTCATCTCCACTGCTTCTATCTCCGGATGAGGCTTTCCTTTCCAGGACATCAGAGATGTCCTACTTCTTCAAAGAACAGGGTTTCCTTTTTCCACCTTTGATGCTGCCCTCACCCACGTCTCTCCATTTCCTGACATTTGTGTTCACCCCATCTTTTTGCTTTCTTAACAAGAATAGAGTTCCTCTTGTCCTCACTACCACTTACTACTCCCATGATCCTCTCCAGCCATTCTCTGCAACTTCTGCCATATTCAATGGGATCCTACCACCAAACACATCTTTACCTCCCCCCCCCCAACTGTCAGCTTTTCGCTGGGATCGCTCCCCACATGATTCCCTTGTCCATTTGTCCCTCCCCACGAATCTTTCATCTGGCACCTATCTCTGCAAGCAACAAAAATGCTACATCTGCCATTCTCCTCCTCCCTTACCTCCATTCAGGGTCCCAAACAATCCTTAAAGGAGAGGCAACATTTTACCAGTGATCAGTTGGGGTTGTCTGTAGTATCCAGTGCTTCAAATGTGTCCTTCTCTACATTGGTGAGACCCAGGATAAATTGGGGGGGGGCACTTTGTTGAGCATCTCTGCACCATCTGTCATCAGCAGAAGTTCCTATCCCCATTCCTGTTCTGACATGTTGGTCCATGGCCTCCTTTTTTACCACGATGATGCCCAACTCAGGGTGAAGGAGCAACAGGACAAAGTAGAGACTGGAAGAAGCTACTCATCCTGGTATCGGTGGTAAGGAGTAAACTCTAACGTACCTGGCTGGAGAGACTAGTGAACACTGGAGGAGTTAGAAAAAGTAAATAAAATTAAATTCATGGTGGAGTCGGTCATTTAAGCTTGAAATTGCTCTGAGGCCCTGGGACATAAATACAGTTGACATATTCCTTGTTTAGTAGTCCATCCACCCTTTAAATGAGATCCAAGCGTCAAGGTTTGAGCCCCGCACTCAAATCCATCTTGACCTGCTCAGGTTGTAACGTGGAAAGGAAGTCTACAGGTTATATAAACTGTCCTGAACCTGGATTCCTGGATTTACCTGACCATTGCTACTTGGATCAATGGGTGTGCCACTAAACCTTAGATTGTTGAGAGATCCATAGATGTATGAAGCTACATATGGTTTTATTATGTAACACATAAGCTATGTGATTATCAGAAAATGTTTTAATAGTTCATTGTATTGTGGTATCATTGGTGTGTGTGTTTGGAAAAAAGGGAATGAAAGTACAGACATCAAAATAGGACATACTTGGTAAATGGTAGGGCATTGAGGAATGCAGTAGAACAGAGTGATCTTGGAATAATGGTGCATAGTTCCCTGAAGGTGGAATCTCATATGGATAGGATGGTGAAGAAAGATTTTGGTATGCTGGCCTTTATAAATCAGAGCATTGAATATAGGAGTTGGGATGTAATGTTAAAATTGTACAAGGCATTGGTAAGGCCAAATTTGGAGTATTGTGTATAGTTCTGGTCACCGAATTATAGGAAAGATGTCAACAAAATAGAGAGTGTACAGAGGAGATTTGCTAGAATGTTACCAGGGTTTCAGCAACTAAGTTACAGAGAAAGGTTGAACAAGTTAGGTCTTTATTCTTTGGAGCATAGAAGGTTGAGGGGGGGACTTGATAGAGGTATTTAAAATTATGAGGGAGATAGATAGAGTTGAAGTTGATAGGCTTTTTCCATTGAGAGTAGGGGAGATTCAAACAAGAGGACATGAGTTGAGAGTTAAGGGGCAAAAGTTTAGGGGTAACACGAGGGGGAACTACTTTACTCAGAGAGTGGTAGCTGTGTGGAACATGCTTCCAGTAGAAGTGGTAGAGGCAGGTTCGATATTGTCATTTAAAAAAAAATTGGATAGGTATATGGACAGGAAAGGAATGGAGGGTTATGGGCTGAGTGCAGATCGGTGGGACTAGGTGAGAGTAAACATTCAGCATGGACTAGAAGGGCCGAGATGGCCTGTTTCCATGCTGTAATTGTTATATGTTTATATGATTACAGACAAGTTGACTCCTGCCAGTTCATTAGACGTTGGTGCTGATGGGTTGACTAGAAACTCAGCTCTCAGCAAAGGTCAGCAGTGTTCTGTAAAAACTTCCAGTGATCCAGCAGTTTCTGATGCATATTATAGCTGGTGCTGATTACTGAAAAAGAGATTTTAGGCATTGGCATTGCAAGACAATTAAAATGGGGTGCAATGGGTGTCCTGCACAATTGGACACATAAATTAAGCATACTGTCGAAAAGGTCTTGATAAAAATCTGGAGACGTTTTGTAACTGGATTCAAAGTTCGAGAGAGAAGAAATAAAATTAAAGTGTACCTGGCAACATTCTGAAATGAATTGTTTGAACATTTTTACAGAAGTTGAATTAGAAAGCAGGAACAGAAAACGTGGTGGTTATTAACTGCCCAGTTTCAGTGCATTTTGTGGACACTGTTTCACTGAAACAGAAGCTTCACTGGTACATGATGAAAATCATCCAATTACTATGGAAACAGTTATGGATAAAGTTTCCAAGCAAAATGAGTTAGAATTCAAAATCTTATTCCCAATGGTATTTTCAATTGGGATCCAACACAACTAAGATTCAGAATCAGGATCATGTTTATTATTTTTGACATATGTTGTGACATTTGTTGTTTTGCAGCAGCAGTATTAAAATTACTATAAATTACTATGAGAATATCTATATTAAAAAACTACATAAATCATGCAAAAAGAGAGCAAAATAGTGAAGTAGTGTTTGTGGATTCATGGACTGTTCTGAAACCAGATTGCAGAGGGGAAGAAGCTTTCCTAAACCATTGAGAGTGCATCCTTAGGCTCTTGTACCTTCTCCTTGGTGGTAGTAATGAGATGAGGTCATGTCCTGGACAGTGAGAGCCCTTCATGATAGGTGCTGCCTTCTTGAGGCATTGCCTTTTGAGGATGCTCTTGATGGTGGAGAGACTAGTTGCTATGATGGACCAGGCTGAGTCTGTGACCCTTTTAGCTTTTTCCAATCCTGTGCATTGGCACACCCATACCAGATGATGATACAACCAGTCAGTAGACAAGTCCAAGAAACTGATTGTGGACTTCAGGAAGGGGAAGTCTGAGAACACACACCAATCCTCATTGAGGCGAAAAGAGAGAGCACTTTCAACTTTTTCAGAGGGTCTGTCCTGGGTCCACCATATTACTGCAATCATGAGGAAGGCATGCCAAAGACTATACTTCATTAGGAGATTGAGGTGAGTTGGTGTATCATCAAAGACTCTTGCAAACACTGTACTGTGGAAAGCATACTGATTGGTTGCATCACAGTCTGGTATGGAGGATTATTAGAGGGCTCAGAGGGCTGTAATCTCAGCCAGCTTCATTACATCCAAAGATGATGCCTCAGGAAGGTGGCATTCATCATTAAGGACCCTCATCATTGCAGGATATGCCCTTTTGTCACTACTTCCATCAGGGAGGAGGGACAAGAGCCTGAACATTTAGGAACAGCTTTTTTCACCTCTACCGTCAGACTTCTGAATGGTCCAGACCATGAACACTATCTCATTATTCCCCTTTTGCACAATTTATTTATTTTCTATTGTAACACAGTAATTCAATCTGTTTGTGACAATAGCCATGATTCCGATTCTGATTCCAAATTCAGAATCTGGGTGCTGGTTAAATTGCAGTCATTGAAGAAAGGAAAGGTAGTAGGGATGGAGGCATGAATGAATACGTTTCTTGGGAAGGGGTCATGCTTGGTGTTTGCCTCAACACTAGGGTGTTATTGACTGCAATTGAATTAGATGTGCCAGGAGATTGCAATCACTCTACTGTCTCATTACCTTATAATAAATAACAGAAAATAATATGTGAAAATGTTTATTAATTTTACAGATTTCATGTTAATTAATATCTAACAACATGTACATGTGTCAAATGGATTGCAAGTATTTTTCCATATGGAATTATGTTGGAAGTGGGCTGTTGTTAATTTCAGTAAAAGAAGATCAGAAAATTATTCAACCTTTATGTAAAATCGACAAATGAGCTAACTTCAAAAAAGAACAAATCAGCAGATCTAGTTCCCAGTTAAATGTGGCCATTTTATGTGCATATGAAAAAAGTTGTTGTCTCAAGCCGTCTGTCACATGACAGATTTCCAGCCTGCCCATAACCTGAAGATCATAAGAATCCTCCAGAGAATAGTGTCCAGTGACACTTTAATCTGACATTGAGACATTGATTGTTTTATGAAAGACCATTGATTCCCAGAGTTAATTAAATGTTCACACCCCTATAACCACTGGATTATATTGACTTCTACGTGATATGATTGGTTGCCCATCGTACCTGACAACGACGGATAGATTTGTGCAGTTCTGTTGCGTACTTGTGAGTGGCTGCTGAGCCCAAGTTGTGAGCGATGTAGACGTCCCACAATAAGGACGTGAAAACTGTGCTGCATCTGGAAGTGGACCCACTGCTATTGCTTTCCTTCTTTGTCAGGCAGTGATTAGTACTGCCCGGTGTCTCTCCTCCAGGTTGTTCTGTAGATGCTGCAAAGCCAAGCAGCTCATACAAAATGCTGGAGGAACTCAGCAGGCCAGGCAGCATCTATGGAAAAGAGAAAGCAGTCAACATTTCAGGGTGAGATCCTTCATCAGGACCAAGTCAGGCCATCTAACCAATGCTTGCCAGTCACTCCTGCTTTGTGCACTCTGTGCCAGCCGTTTTGTTACTAGCCCAGTGTGTGCAATGTTAGTGTAATGCCCTGGTTCATATTTTTACTGTTATGCTGTATGTTTTTCATTTTGGCAGTTCTGTAAGACCAGTCTGTTCTGGTTTCATGCCTGTTTGGGTTACTGCGGAAGATAAGAGGTAAGGAGGAATGTGTGCCATCCAGTTAGGATGGTCGGATTAAGGGGAGGTTTCTCAGGTGAGGGAGGCTAAGGTTGGTCTTGGGGCTTTTGTGCGAGAGGAGATGAAGAGAGAAGTTTCAGGGGAGAACTGGTCATAGCATACGATCTAGTGAGAGACCCATTTGTTCGAGATAGATTGTGAGCGATGTTCAAAGGGAAGTGTGTGCTTTTACGTTGACCGAGGGCCCGATACGTGAGTGACAGAGATGTTCAAGGTGAGGTCCGACGTGTGCACATTTGACTGTTTAATTAGAAACACCCTTTTCTTTTTGTTATTCTTTACCAACCTTTAAGATTCGTAAATATAATTCCTTTAATTGTATGCAGTGTACTGTCCGTTATTTTGTGGCATTAATTTGTGACAGGGTAGCAAATGACACAGCATCCACACAAACCGGGGTTTGGGGTGGGATCAAGCACGTCTCAATCTCACGAGTTTGGCGGGGCCGGAGGGCGTCTTCCCTAGACTTATGCAGCCAAGGAAACCAGGGTGTTTCATTAGTTTTCACACAGTCTTTGAATCTCTTACAGGACCCTCCTCGATCACTCTTGCCTAGTGAAAGCTCACCATAACTTAACTGCTTGGCGATTCGTGTGTATGACATGCCATCTCCACCAAAGCTGTGGTTTTACAATTATGGCCTCAACTCTTATGGTCCCTGCCCTGTTGAGGACTCTAGGTTTGTGACTCAGTCCTGCCAAGTATCGACCTCAGACTACACATATGGAATCTTTCTAGACATTTACACTGACGACTGTGCTGTGATAGCTCACACTGAGTCTGACCTTCAGCTAATTGTCAATAAATCTGACGAAGCCTAGTGTCTCATTGGTCTTACCATCAACCTAAGGAAGACAGAAGTCCTATTTCAATGTACTCTTAAATCAGCTACATGATATACAACAAAACACAGTAGCACAGTGGTTAGTACGCTTTGCAGTACAGGTGACCAGGATTCAATTCCCGCTTCATCCCGTAAGGAGTTTATATGTTCTCCCCATGAGTGAGTGGGTTTCCTCGGGGTGCTCGGGCTTTCCCCACAGTCCAAAGACCTACCGATTGGTAGGATAGATGATCTTTGTAAATTGTATGGTGATTAAGCTAGGGTTTAATTGGGGGATTGCTGGGCAGCAGGGCTCAAAGGGCTGGTAGAGCCTATTCTCTGTATCTCAATAAAAATAAATAAACAAACAAACGGACAAACAACCAAAAATAACTTGGTCCATTCAAGACTTCCACATCCTGTTCTTCATTCTAGTTTCATTTCAGTAATAGCAGGCTGTGTAATATTCATGTATAGACTATTTTAACATTTAAAGTATACTCATTGGCTGCTTTATTATGTAAATCTGTGCACCAGCTCATTAATGTAAATACCTAATCAGCTAATCATTTGGCAGCAAATCAATGCATAAAAGTATGCAGACATGATCGAGAGGTTCAGTTGTTGATCAGATCAAGTGTCAGAATGGGGAGGACATGCGATCTCAGTGAATTTCACCACTGAATGATTGTTGGTGCCAGACAGGATGGGCTGAGTTTCTCAGAAACTGCTGATCTCCTGGGATTTTCTGCACAACAGTCTCGAGAGTTTACAGGGAATATTATGAGTAACTATCCAGTGAGTGACAGTTCTGTGGGTGAAAACGCCTTGTTAACGAGAGAGCTTAGAGGAGGATGGCCAGATTGGTTCAAGCTGACAGGAAGGTGACAGTAACTCAAGTAACCACATGTTACAACAGTGGTGTGCTGAAGAGCATCTCTGAATGCACAACACTTTGAACTTTGAAGTGTATGGGTTACAGTAGCAGAATGCCACGCTGGGTTCCACTCCTATACCAAATAAAGTGGGCACTTGAGTATAGATGGGCAGAGAAAGTCTGTGATAATTTTAGCTGACCAATAATCACAAGCACAACTTCATTCAGCATTCAGGATACTGAGTCTAACGTAAAATCTTCTGAATTCCATTGGGAGATACTGTATATTGGTGTCAAATTTACCTCCAAACCGCTAACAGCAGTAATCCTACCAACAGGATGACTATCATGGAGAAAGTTCAAATCAGATGTGAACACCATACAGCATTTTAGAAAATAACATAGAAACATAGAAAACCCACAGCACAATGCAGGCCCTTCAGCCCACAAAGTTGTATCGAACACGTCCCTGCCTTAGAAATTACTAGGCTTACCCATAGCCCTCTATTTTTCTAAGCTCCATGTACCTATCCAAAAGTTTCTTAAAAGACCCTATCGTATCCGCTTCCACCACCGTTGCCGGCAGCTCATTCCATGCACTCAACACTCTCTGAGTAAAAAACTTACACCTGACATCTCCTCTGTATCTACTCCCCAACACCTTAAATCTGTTCCCTCTTGTGGCAGCCATTTCAGCCCTGAGAAAAAGCCTCTGACTATCCACACGATCAATGCCTCTCACCATCTTATACACTTCTATCAGGTCACCTCTCATCCTCAGTTGCTCCAAGGAGAAAAGGCTGAGTTCACTCAACCTGTCTTCTTAAGGCATGCTCCCCAATCCAGGAAACATCCTTGTAAATCTCCTTTGCACCCTTTCTATGGTTTCCACATCCCTCCTGTAGTGAGGCGACCAGAACTGAGAACAACTTTACCTGGCAGTGCTGGTTATGGGTCAAATATGGACCCATTTTCCATATTTGGAAACAAGTAGGACATCTTAAGCTGACTGACTGAGAAGTTTCCAGTAAATAGTGGATTATGGGTAAGATATTAATGGGGGAAAAGAAAGCTAAATTTTAAGTGATTAGTAGTTCTGGGTGCTGCAGATTAAATCTATTCAATTATTTCTTTTTTAAACTTTATTTTATCTGGCCTTGCTGAATTTGCTCTTCACCTGTGCATCAATAACGACAAGTGCCATCAGTCTTACAGTTATTTTGGTAAGCACCCATCCTTGAGGGGTGTCAGCATTGATCATCAGAAAGGTGGAGGTGTTATTACCAATCCGCACAGATTGCGGTGTTCTTCCGCTGAGGTAGGAAGTTGAGAATCCAGTTGCAGGGGGAGGTTCAGAGGCCTAGGTTCCATAGCTTTTCAACCAGGACAGTGGGAATGATGGTGTTAAACTCAAGCTGTAGTCAAGGAGCTGCATCTCGACATAGGTATTTGTATTGATCCATCTCATAGTGATCAACAAACGGCAGAGTGCTCATGAATCACATTGATCATGTGTGTGGGAGTTGCATTCATTCACATGACCCAAGCACAGATATGTACCACAGGGCACTAAACAATGGCTCAGCTAAGTCATTTGATCTGGTGCAAAGAAGCTCTCAATCTGACAGGTATCATGCAATTGTACTGTGGACAAGTAGCGACAATTTATTTATCTACAGGAACTTCTCTTTCTTCCAATTAAATCTAATTATTCTCTTACAATTAAAACTGATAAACAATGCACATGCAAGTGGAGGTTAACAGAAATCAGAAAGCGTAGCTACGAAGGAACCCATGACAGGAAGGGATGTTGTGCTCATTTTGTGCTTTTCCTCTGCCTTGCACTGATAATCCACAGTTTCAGTTTTGACAAAAAATACAAGATTTTGCTTTACATCACTGACACAGCTCACCACTCTTAAACCAACCAAAAATATAAGGCAGAATCTTAGAACATGTGATCCTACATCAGGTACAAATGCTGTGTGTTCGTATACCAACTTCAAGTTTTCTTTAATAGATTCAAGGTATTAATGTTTGGCCGATTTCTCCTCTCCTCTATTGGTGATGTTAGCAGTTGCTGCAAAAGTTGGTTTCCTTGGTGCTTTCTTCCGCCTGACATTTCTAATAAGTTGTCATTTTTTATGCAAGAGGCTGAATAATGCAATTCAACAGTTTATTCAACTGTGGGGGCATTGCAGCCAACTTAACCTTGTCCTGATGTGACATTTCATCAACTTAAAAGTTGGAAAGTGACAATTACAATGAACAATGTATAATTTCTTCAAATTGTGTGACACCCTTATTTCTGTGAGTAATGTGACAGAGTCAGCATGTTTTAAAAATTCATGTGCATTTTTCATCTGGTGTCATTGAATTGCAGCCTGTAACAAGGACATTGCTCATTTTTCCTCCTTATAATGCAGAGTGCTAAGAACGATTGCGGTGCACATACTTGTAACCTAGCTGAGACTGGAGAATAGAGTACAGCCCAGGAATTAAATCTGGGGCCATCACTGTCCACCGGGCTGACCTACAAGTTGCTTTTACTCCCTCAGCCACTCAAGCAGTTCATTAAGGAAATTTCAAGCCATTTTTCAGAACTGCTGTTGAAAGGCCATTGACCTGAATTGTCAACTCTCTTTCTCTCTCCGCACGTACTGTCCAAGCTGCTGAGCACTTCCAGTGCCAATGGCACACCCCCAGTGGCAGGTTCCGCACCTTGGAATTATCAATTCACATGATTTAAAGGAATCATTTTTTTTTCTTTTTGATCACATCGTCAAATATCATTTACCTATGAACTTGCAAAAAAACTCTATCATTTTAATTCAAATAGCAAAAGGCAATGCACACCAGGCAGACATTCATTAGGTGATTTCTCCTTGGTTAGAAATTATGCTGTTGCATTAAATAAACGAACCACTGTCAACGTTGCTGATGATGTGGAATCTATTTCCCACATCCATGCCGTTCAGAGAAAGTCATAGTAACTATCGCTGATAGAATCTATAGAATGGCACGAGTTCACGTGAAAATGCAAAAATGCACTGACTTCATACTACTTGCTACATCTCAGTGGTGAGGCAGTGCGATGCCACTTTCGTTATGCTAATTTTGGGTATTGGAGCCTGACCTCAGGTCTGGCCTTGCCTGAATTTGCTCTTCATTTGTGCATCAATAACAACAAGTGCCATCAGTCTCACAGTTATTTTGACAGGGAAATCTGGACCCATCCATGAATTATGAAAGTTGCTCTTCTATTTATTTTTTTTTACCAGTCTCCTATCAGTTTGTATTGGAGAAGGAGGACAGAATCCTTCATTTCCCTCTGACAGCTGCACTGAGATCTAATGTGAATTAAGGTAAAGAATGTCACAGCAGGCTCAGAGGTCATCCCCTATCAGATGAGGTGCCATCAGCATTAGGAGTTGACTTTGTATTTTTCAGAACATGTAAACTCCTTTGTCTGGCTTGGGAGATCACCTCAGATTTCTTTCTTATTTCCATACTCTATGCAAATTTCATCTGCATTCAGTATTGACGTTTGTCAGGTCTGAAGGGCTGCTTAGTTTCCTTGGTTTCTGAGGTGGCCAGCTCTTTTCCATTGGTCAGTTCTGATGGAAGTTTGCTGACCTGAGGAATCAGTTCCAATTCTCCCTCCATAGATTCTGCCTTACCAGTAGTATTTTCTATTTTTACTTCAGCTGTATAGCTTTTGCAGTGTTTTGCTTCTGTATTTGTTTCCCCAGTCCAGGAATTGTGAACTATTGCCATTTATCAATGTGGGGGAATGTTACGTGGAAAAAGTAAGAAGAAGGGAGGCATAAAAGGAGAATAATCCAGGAGGAAATGGGAGAAGTTACAGTGGAGAAAGAAGAGAATGGGTATTTTGAAACTTGGGCAAACAGTCTTGCGTTTTGTCAGCACATGGGGCTTGTATTTTGGGGTTCCACTTTGTGAGTTAAATTTTTCTGGGAGGGGCTTTGAGACCTTGTTTTATTGTGTATAAAGGCTTTCTCTTTTCATAAAGTTATCTCTTTGAACAGGAACTTGATAGCCTAAATGTGGCTTATCAGTTACCCATTGACTTCAGTGGCACTGAGTTTCAGAAGCAGTATAAGACTCGCCACTATAAAAGGTGTTCAACATAAGTGAAGGAAGATAAAACTCTTCCCTTGCCTCTGAGTCTGACATTGTGCAAGGTTTGCCAGGGGTTCTGTAGTGGTTTACACAGGCCTTCATGAGTTAAAGGAAATATCCAGCAACATCAGTCCACTTCTCAGACAACACACCTTAAAACTCACTATTGTCTGTTTTCTTTATTTCATGTCTGAAGCATCGCAAAAAAAAATTAACTCAATGAAAATCCTTTCTGGTTTAAAAAAATCTATCTTCTGCAGTGTGCTTCACTGTTCAGCCTTGTATTGTTCACGGGCTTGCAATCTGTCTCACTGTTTGTGCTCATAAAATCTCACTCTTGGTAAGAGCTGAGCCCTGATGCCTCTCATTATAGCACAGAAGTGTTACTGATACAACACTGTCAACAGTTAAGGCCCTATTAGATTTCAACACATGCAATAGTTGTTCTCAAAAGGGTAGAATTTAATATTTCACAAATATACAAAGATCATTTAAATTGTCTTATTTGGAAATGAAAGCTAGAAATATGAGTTTGGTGCACCAATCATTTCCAGTGCTCCAACGGTGCTTTGCCAAAATCCTCATACATAAAAGAGAGATTTGGTTGTGCTCTTGCCAGCAGGATTTTAAACAGGCTGTGCCATCTGGGAGGGGAGTTTATGAGTAAACACAGCTTCTGGAACAGCCAGGAACATCCTGTGCCTGGGGAAAGGTTTGTGCAGCAGCAGACTGGATCTGAAGCTCTGGGACCCTACTCTCACTGCAGACTTCCCAACATCTTGGCATTTAAAAGCTTCACTCTTTTTCATGGTGAATGGTGATATGCTCCATGTTTGTGTTATCCTGTACATCTGGTCTTCAAACAGTGCTTGCAGGATAACTTGATGATTGGTGCAATTTGGGCACACGACCTTAGATACCTGAAAGGTATTTTGAATTGGGGGTGGGGGGGAAGAGTGGCTGAAATGGATGTGTTCAAGCTCAACCTTCAATGAAAACTTGGCGGGGGGGGTAGACATGTAAAACCACACTTGTTTTGCAGAGCCTGAAGGTATTGACTGAGATAATGGTGTAGAAATAGGAAGAAACAATTTAGCCCTCTAAACTTATCTGCTCTTCCAACATGTCACAGCTAATTTGTACCCTAGTTCCAAAAAAAATCATTTGCTCCTTATGCCCTAACATCCACAACAAAGTCTCTCAGTTTTGTTATTGAAGTAAGCAACAAACTCAGCTTTTTCAGCCTTTTTGTCGTGGTTGTTTTCATATTTCCAGATACCTTTATGACATAGAAAAAAGGCTATTCAGCCCATTATATCAATGCTGGCTCTCAGAGCATTCACCCACTTATTTCCCTATGCCTCACTCTCTCTCATGTGTCCATTAACTCCCCTCCTATTCACCTATAATCCGCCTATGCTAAGGGGATCTTATAGTAGCCAATCAAACTATCTATCTTGGTGGTGGGGCAAGTGCTAGGGTGGGAGATGGCTTGTTCCACCTATCCATGACTATTTACATTAAAATGTGCCTTTTTGGTTTTAGCACTAAATGACCTAATTCTAATGTTAACATCACATTCCCTTAGCCATCAGTTCCTTAATCTCCCCGACTTGTTGCAGTGTGATTTTCAGTGAAGAGGTATTAAACCCAACATTCCTCACTCCGTATCATCACACCGGACTGCAGCTGCTTTACTCAGTTAACATCTGTTCACACTGTACCAACATGATTTCAGCTGTTTACAGGCCTATTAATTGCAGGCCACAGCTGATTTTGAGGATTATGTCTGCTTCATTTTCACAAGCTGACCCACTGTATAGAGGTAAAACCCACACTGTAGCCCACAAATTGACAGTAGTAAAATTATTTGTTAGAATTAGAATTCACTGTCCTCAAAATCTAAACTTAACCACTTAATGGCCCAAACGTATCGATATTTTTATTTCATTGTTTATGGGAAAAAAAGTAGAGATGTTAAGGGAAACTGTCTACAGTGAGGTAGACTTCTGAGTGTGGATTCTGGCACCCTGAAACACACATATTTTCAGTTGCTCTTAGTTAGTGTTCATATTCTGTACCTGCAAAAATAAAAACTTATTTCAAAGGCTATTTTGGTCATTTAAAACCTAGCTGACCTTCTGCAATCACTTCAGTTCCCTTACTCCTGATTATCACATTCAGCATCCCTCAGAATGACAGAGAGTTCTATGATACAAGTGACAATATGTCTGCTTCAAGTGCATGTGCTGAAGAATTAGATGTCTAGACAATATGGTATCCAACACAGTTCCAATAAGAGCAACATGTCATCACAAAAGAACAAAGGAATAATGTTGAGTTGATGCCTGGAAAAGAGGGCAAGCTCTGAATTAAATTTCTTTCTGGCATTTTGAGAGGAACATCTTTAGGTGTTTGTATTAATAGCTCTTTGAATGGTGTAAGATTGGAAAAAAAATAGAAGAGCAGAAATCTTAGCCATGAAAATTATTTGAAAAATTAGATTGTGTAAGTGGAGTAATTCCAATTTCAAATGGGGAAACTGAAAGGCAATTGAACTCCTGAAAACTAGTGACTGAATTGAGGGAATTATTGCTGGATAAGATTTCAGAGATTATCACAACCAAATAAGCTTCTGGCAGGGTGGAAGGACACTGTACTGATGTTGTTTCTGGATGAGTGAAGTGGCATTTAAATAGTGTAGCTTCACTCACAGTGTATTTTGTTTATACTTTGCTAGCTTTGCCTGAAATGTGAAATTATTTCTGCATGGATCTAGAAGAAGCAAAATTAATATCAATTCCATGCAAATGAATATAACCTTATCACTGTATTATTTGAGCAATTTTCCACATTTGCAATAAAACCAAATGAATTCAACATTAGGCTGGCTTTGTAGTTACTGCATAAGAAATAGAATAGCTCAGAAACAACATAAAATTAATGACATTGTTGGGGGAAAAAAATCAAAGTATCAAGATAATTGAAGAAAGATAAAGAAATACAACCTCAATAAAATGAGGTAAAGTGCGTAAAAGAAATATGAAGGACATAAAATATTCTATTATTTGAAGAGAGTAATTTACAGGAGAGTAGGGAAAGGGTAACGGAATGGGACTAAACGGACAGCCCCACCAGCTAACACTACAGACACAATGGGCTGAAAGACGTGTTTCTATATTTTATATCTCTGTGATACCTTAGGCCTTAATAAATGCTGTGGCCTCAGGAACTTTTTTAAGCAGTGATTTGGAAAGCGATGAACAGTTAGGATGTTTGTACAAAAACAGGAAAAGTAAGAGTCTCACATGTGTGTTCAGTTGAGCCACATTATAGGAAAAATGGTTGGAATAGTCAGCATTTTCAGATACTTTTCTATAAATTTTCATTGTTTGATTGCATGCTGATCATTGAAGATGTACAATGTACAATACATTGCAGTTCCAAATTTAAATGTACAGCATTACAAATAACCAGTAAAGCCTGAAAGGAAATGTAGTGAGAAATCATGTTTGAGGATTGTTGCGTGATTAACAGAACAAGTATGCTGAGTACAAACTGCTGGTAGTTGGGGCATAAACATAACCAGATCAGAGTCACAAGAATTAACTTCAAGTATGAATACTATAAGCATTTACATCAATAATCTTCAAATATTTGTGCTTAGAAGATGGATAAAAAATATTTACTGATTGACTTATAAATACACTTGACGGGTTGCATCCATATTACTGAAGGTGTATTAGTGTTCAGCTATAATTTTGGAAGCTCCACTGTTGTGCATGTATTTCCACTTTAGCTTCCCAGTCCTGATTACCTTGCTGGCTAATGTACAGTCTCTATACTCTATAAAAGCAACAAAGATGGCATAAAGTGGAGCAAAAATTAGTAGAAGTTTGAGGACTGGGAAACTTTTAAAAAACAACTGAAGGCAACTAGAAAAACCATATGAAGATAAGCTAGACAATAATGCCAAAGAAAATTTATAAGTTTTTTCAGATATATAAAGAGTAAAAGAGAGGAGACAGTGGATATTGGACCACTGGAAAATTACATTGGAGAGGTAGTATGGACGAGGAAATGGCAGACGAACTGAATAAGTATTTTGCCTCAACACTAGGGTGTTATAAACTGCAATTGAATTAGATGTGCCAGAAGATTGCTATCACTCTACTGTCTCATTACCTTATAATAAATAAAAGAAATATGTGAAAATGTTTATTAATTTTACAGATTTCATGTTAATTAATATCTAACAACATGTACATGTGTCAAATGGATTGCAAGTATTTTTCCATATGGAATTATGTTGGAAGTGGGTTGTTGTTAATTTCAGTAAAAGAAGATCAGAAAATTATTCAACCTTTATGTAAAATCGACAAATGAGCTAACTTCAAAAAAGAACAAATCAGCAGATCTAGTTCCCAGTTAAATGTGGCTATTTTATGTGCATATGTAAAAGTTGTTGTCTCAAGCCCTCTGTCACATGACAGATTTCCAGCCTGCCCATAACCTGAAGATCATAAGAATCCTCCAGAGAATAGTGTCCAGTGACACTTTGGCGGACGAACTGAATAAGTATTTTGCACCAGTCTTTACTGTGGAAGACTTTAAAAGTATGCTGGAAGTTTGAGAGTGTCAGAGGGCAGAAGTGAGTGCAGTTGCTATAACTTGGTAAAAGGTGCTTGGGAAGCTGAAAGTTCTGAAGGTAGATAGATGACCTGGACCAGATGGACTACACCTAAGGGTACTGAAAGAGGCAGCTTAAGGGATTGTAGAGACATTAATAATGATACATCAAGAATCACTAGGTTCTAGGAAGAGTGGAAAATTGCAAATGTCACTCCACTTTTCAAGAAGAGAGTGAGGCAGAAGAAAGGAAATTATAGGCCGGTTAGCCTGACCTCAGTGGTTGGGAAGAAGTTGGAGTCGATTGTTAAAGATGAGATTTTGGGGTACTTGGAGGCACATGATAAAATGGGCAAAAGTCAGCATGGTTTCTTTAAGGAAAAATCTTGCCTGACAAATCTGTTGGAATTCTTTGAAGAAATAACCAGCAGGATAGACAAAGGAGAATCAGTGGATGTTGTATACTTGGATTTTCAAAAGGCCTTTGACAAGATGCCACATATGAGGCTGCTTAGCAGACAAGAACCCTTGGTATTATAGGAAGACTCTAGCATAGTTAGAGGATTGACTGATTGCAGGAGGCGAAGTGTGGGAATAAGGTGAGCCTTTTCTGATTGGCTGCTGGTGACTAGTGGTGTTTGGACCGCTTCTTTTTCCATTGTATGTCACTGATTTGGGTGATGGAACTGAGTGCTTTGTGGCCAAGTTTTCAGACGAAATGAAGACAGGTGGAGGGGTAAATAGTGTTGAAGAAGCAGGGAGCCTGCAGAGGACATAGACAGATTGGGAGACTGGGTAAAGTGGCAGATAGAATACAGTGTTGGGAAGTGAATGCTTATGCACTTTGGTAGAAGGCATAAAGGTGTAAACTATTTTCTAAACGGGGAGAAAGTTTCAAAAATTGGAGGTGCAAAGGGGCTTAGGTGTCCTCATGTAGGATTTCCTCAAAGGTTAGTTTGCAGGTTGAGTCTGTGGTGAGGAAGGGAAATGTAATGTTAGCATTCATTTCAAGAGGAGTTGAATATAAAAGCAAGGATGTAATGCTGAAGATTTATAAGGCACTGGTGAGGCCTCACTTGGAGTATTGAGAGCAGTTTGGGCTCCTTATCTGAGAAATGACATGCAGACATGGAGAGTATTCAGAGAAGGTTCACAAAAATGATTCCGGGATTGAAAGGCTTATATGAGGAGCGTTTGATGGTTCTGGGCCTGTACTCGCTAGAATTTAGAAAAATGAGTAGGAATCTCATTGAAACATTTCGAGTGTTAAAAGACCTAGATAGAGTTGACGTTGAAGGATGTTTCCAATAGTGGGGAAATCTAGAACCTGAGGGCACAACCTCAGTACAGAGGTATATCCATTTAGGATGGAGATGAGGAGGAAATTGTGGAATTCATTGCCACAGTCTGCTTTGGAGGTCAGGTTATTCAGTGTATTTAAGGCAGAGGGCGATAGATTCTTGATACGTCAGGGTGTGAAAGGTTACATGGAGAAGGCAGGAGAATGGGGTTGAGTGGGAAATGGATCAGCCATGATGAAATGGGTGGGATGGCCTAATTCTGCTCCAATGTCTTATGGTCTTATAGTGCATGCAACGAATTTCATGACATATGCCTGTGATATTAAACCTGATTCTGATTCCATGAATCTGGCCTAATTGTGTACCAAAGATGCTAAATGATGCTGTCAGCACATTAACATTAGTGATAACATGGGACAGTTTTTTTTCTCAAGTGAATTATTTTTATTAACTCTAGTAAAGATTAAAATACAAAAATGCAAATAAAAATGAAGTTTTTCCCCATAACAGGCACAAGAAATCCAATGCAAACATTGTATAGCAAGGTTTTCTAGGTGTCGTTGATGTTCTAAAGCAGAGGTTCTCAGCCTGAGGTCCAGAGATCCCTTGGTTAATGTAGGGGTCCATGACATTGAAAAGGTTAGAACTCCTGTTCTAATGTGTCATTTAAATGGGAAAAATATACTGCACATGTACATGTGAATGAGAAGGTTCTCCATACATTCTCTAACACTGACATAGGGTGTCACTGTGTATTAATTAACAAGCACAGGCAAAGCAAATGAATTTAGTGAGAATTTTGTTACTTTGTCCCAATATAACAAAACTGGATTGTTGTGAAATAGCTCTGAAGTAGATATTTTTAAGTGCATTGACCCTTTATAAACTAAATATTATTATATCAGCATTGTTTTGAATAATGAAGAGTTCAGTTACCACCATATTTTATCCAAAGCTAACGGTATAAGTTGTTTATTCACAGATTGACTGATCGGAGGAAAGGTAAGATGTCTTTGAGTACATCCTATAATGTGAGCAGACATCTGTTTATCCATCATTGTATCCTCTGGTGCCAATGCTGTTTGACGAGTGGCTGATTTCTAAAATACTGCAGCAAATTTTGGCATGTTTCTATTCTGTGTAAACTTGTATTCAAGAAATGGGGGTAGGGCGGAAAAAAATTCCACTAAACTACAGGAAATGGTGTCTGAGGTCAGTGGATTCTGAAAATTGACTTGTTCAATTGTGCACAAATGTGAGTTATCTGTTAAAATTTGAAGATTGGTAATTGCAATTCATCTTAAACTTAGGGAGATAAAATCAATAATCTCTTGTAATCTCCAAAATACCAAAAATCCAGTGACATTTTGGATAATTTAAGTAGAGCTAAAATGATTTTAAAGGTGCTTGAAACATTGCAATATGCAAACTTACTTTGGAGTGTAACACATACTGCATGAATCCATTAGCATATACAAAATAGAATGCACATAGTCTTCCTGAATACAACCACTCAGTTCCAGAAGCATAGCTCGAAGTGAGGACTTATACTACTGAAAGGACTTCAGAGACTTTGTTCTCTTTACTTTAAATTTTGCAAGCAGTGACAGGACAGTAGACTGATTCACTAATGTAACACTAATTGGTATAGATGCAGTATTGCATTGAAAATGCACTACAAGTGGCAGTAATATTCTAGCTCCATTGCTGGTACTTGAAACAAAAGAGCAGAGACCAAATGCAATGAAAATTTAACTTTTTTTCTGTGGGACTTAGATCCCACTAAATCTGTAATGGGATTTAGAGCCGCACCTCGGCATTAGGGGAAACTCGAGGTTCAGTTGCTGTTCAGCCCAAATATCAGAATGGGAAGAAAGGTGATCTAAGTGACTTTTACTGTGAAATGATAGTTGGTGCCAGATGGGGTAGTTTGAGTATCTCAGAAACTGATGATTTCCTGTGATTTTCATGAAGATTAATCTCTAGAATTTACAGAGAATTTACATTATATACTTTACATTTACATTTATACTTTTCCATAAACTTTTTCTTAACTTATAACCTTTTATATTCTGTTTTGTAGTCATCATTCTTTTCATATTCTTGCCAAGCCACAATTTCCAGATCTTCCTCTGATCAAGGTTTTACAGTATGTGTCACCTTGTCAAAGGACTTCTGAAAGGGCAAGTTGAAACATAAAAGCTTCTGGTGATGCTGGAAATCCAGAACAAAGCAAACAAAATGCTGGAGGAACTCAGCAGGTCAGGGAGCTCGGCAGAAACACTGACTATTTATTAATTTCCATAGATGTTACCTGACCTGCTGAGTTCCTTTGGCATCCTGTGCAAGTTTAAAGATAAGTTTTGTAGAGCTGCTTATGCCAGTTGCATAGCTTTACTTCAAGCAGCAAAATCTAATTGAATTGATGTGTGGTAATGTTCATGTAGTTTTCTGTCTCTGCAGACTTCTACATTTTGTTTTTCGCATTTAATTATTCATGAAATTATCATACTTTAAACATCCATACATAATCAGCGTCCAACTAGTTAGAGTGTAAAGCCTCAATCAAACTACGAGAAGAATGATGAAATTGCTTAATGAAGGTATTTTCACTGACAAATGACTCTTATCTGCTTTTCTTGCACCTTACTGTGGGACTTCTGGTAAGACAGCACATAATTTTAACCAGTTCAAACTATAGCATTAAAATAATCTCTGTTCATCCGCAGCTATTTTATTAATGCACAAATCATTAAACAATACAATGGAAGCATGCAGTAATACTCTCAAAGCTCTCGGAAGCCTGAGGCCAGTGCGGATACTATCACATACTTTTCACTTTGCAAGACTGCATATTTATGGCAAACAAGTCAAGTAACAGCAATATGAAAGGAAATAGCAACAACATTCATTGCACTCCCATAAAGAAGAATGCAATTTGAAAAAATTACATTGTCCTTGATTAGTTTCCATGCATTTTGCTGTAATTGGTGTTGTAGGTTGACATATTATACATTGGATATTCTTGCCAGTCCTCCTCTCTTTTGTTTGAGTCCTATTTGCATTTTCGTGCTTTTGGTAATGAAGATTTAGCACTTTTATCCATTAGAAACCACAATAATCTCCTGCATCTCGGCACTTGTTTAAGGATCCTGACCCTTGAAATGCCACTTTGCTTCACACATTAGCTGCTTACAAAGAAAGAGCTAATGTATCATATAATTGGACAAACCACTGCATCTGATTTCTCTCAATCAGGCTATTAGCTTTGTAATTACACAGCTGCCTCCCATGGAAAATGGCAGGCGAACACCCAGCTAATAACATTCTCAAGGGCTCTCCAACACAAGATGAGTATGATGTTTGGGAAAAAAAAATACAGATTTAACTCTTTTGTTGCCAAACCACTAAGACTTTAAGTGATAGTAATAGAGTCTACCACATGAGCTGCTCTTCTTTTATATGTATTCTCATATACTTTTTACATATTGTATATTCCTATGTAAGTACTGCAACCTCATTTATCTTTATGTATATTACCAATGCAAAATCCATCAATAAGAGCTTCCAGTGTAATATAATGGGTTAAGTTGATGTTATTTCACCTCTGGGAGATTGGCTTACATTCCAGCTAAAACAGATGGGGTGATACTTTCCTCTCTTTGGTAGTTGCTAAGGCACCCATATGTCTTTTCCATTTCCCATGATGTCCACTATCCTAGCCTCTGTCTTAAAATGTTCATATAATGCCAATTGTGACAATTCATGAACATATGAAAATAGAGCTGTGGTTATAGAGTTCCACTTCTCAGATTAAGCTCAGTATCTCAATAATGGAGTGTAGCTTCTTGTTGCAGCTGACTGACAACTTGCCACAATATCACACGTATTGCTTGTGTCAGATGAAATTACCCACAATGTGTTATCCTGTACTACTCTTATATTGTATCACCCTGCCTGAAGGAAGCAGGTATCTATTAATACAGTTATCACATACAAGGAACTCTGTATCACTGGTTAATTTAACTAGAAGGAAATTAATTTGTATTATGGTGGTTATGAAACTGCTGCATCCTGTGTCTGGATTTCAACTCAAGCTGATAGAGGTATTGGCATTATTTTCCAAGGGATTTGTTCAATTACATCAATCTTGACTCAGCAATAATGGTTTTATTTTGGGTTTGTTAAACTTTGGAGAGTTAGGGACATATTCTAAGCGGTACTTGAGTGTAGTACTGAGGAGGTGCTGCTATTATGCAGATGTTACCTTCAGTCATAATGTTCATTTGAAGCCTGGTACATTTTCTCAAGGGCATGAAAACTCCCATGACACCATTAAAAAAAAATCAGTAAATGAGCTTTACTTTGTGTCACTTATCCTTCAATCGATATTGTTTACATAGACTGTCTGGTCAGAATTTCAATGGTGGGACATCACTGGCTACAAGTTGGTGTGATGTATTCTTCAGAAAACAACTATAATTCAACAGCACTGCCTTGACTGTAGTCTATGGTAGAACTTCTGAAGGCATAAAATGCACATCCTGTTTAAATACGTTCATTCTTTGAAATAAAGAGTGCTTCTAGATCAAATGGCAATGGACAGGATATTACTTAATGGAAAATGTTGGGTATAAGCTGGGTTGTGTTTGGTATGTTGGGTTGATTGGTTGGAAAATAACTTTTGCAGGATGTGAAAACCATAGCAAGTCCAAAGCAAGATAGAAGCTCAGTTTCAGGCCAAACAGCAAGCAAAATTTGAGAAGGTCAGGTTCATCCTGAGACATTTGCTGAATGTGAACAATTTAAATGCAAAATTAGCAATTTCTCTCAAAAAGAAATTATTTTATAGCATTTATTTATAAAGCTTTAGTAGGAGAGGGTTTTACATTTTATTATAGACAGTCATATGCTGACAATGCTCTTTTTGGTCAGTCTTCCTGCATTGAGTATGACTTGCTTCCACTGCTGTTCTGTGCATTCTGAGGTAACTAATGAATCCTGCGCATTCACCACACTGTCAAAAGCGGGGTAGGTGCTGATTGATGGGACCGGTAAATAGCTTGACTGGAAAGTTGTACATCCATACTGTTGATTGCACTTGGTGCCAATCAGAGCGACACAAAGTGCTCAGTGCTTTCCTGATTCTATTCCATGGGTTGAGCAATCTCAGGCTAGGGAACCCCAGTGGTGAGTGAGGATGTGGCAATTTTTAAAGGAAGTTTAAATACGTCCAAGAAGCAGTTTCTCTGTCCATCTGGCACTTTTGCCTTGATAATATTTGGAGTAGAGTGCTTGCTTGGATGTCTGGTATCAGGCACATGGATAATGTGGCTGAATAACCCAGAGGCCTGGTTGAGGACCATCAGAGCTTTGATGATGGCAATGTTGGTCTGGGAGGAGATGCTAAAGTTAGTTCATTTATTGATTTGGAAGACTTTGTAGAGACAGCACTGGTGCTACCTCCCTGCTGCTTTAAAGTACCTTCTGTAGATTGCCCACACTCTGATGCATCTGATGAGTATGGGCCAACACTGTTACTTGGTTTCAGATCTTGTGCTTCAAGTTCTCCTTTCCTTATTTGGTGAAGTCAATGTTGGCATGTTGGAGGTGGAGATGCACTTTGTCTTTATTGTCTGCCCTCGCTGAGGATGACTCCTGAGGTATGGGAGGCAATTTGCATTAATTGAAGTAAATTAAATTTAATGTGAAAAAGTATTCACCGATCTGCCTCTCCTCCATACAACCACACTCTGACAGTCAGGACCCATGAAGAGACCATGGTAATGTGACATATGCTGAACATAAGCTACTGCAGTGTTCATGGTGCAGCAGTTCATTTTTGTGAAACACAGCTCTATATAGATCCCAAACTTACTTCAATGCTTAACGGCACACATAAAATGCTGGAGGTACTCAACAGGTTAGTCAGCATCTATGGAGAAAAATGTACATTTGGCATTTCTATCTGAAACCCTTCATCCTGATAAGCTGCCATACCTGCTGAGTTTCTCTCGTGTTTTGTGTGTGTTGCTTGAGATTTGCAGTTTCTGCTGAAACTTTTGTATCCCAATAACATTTAATCCATCTCACAAGGAAATCTTATACTTCAACATGATATATTTATCAGCAGGAATTGCAGTGGGATAGTTGCAATAAAGTTAGGTGAGTTTGAGTTTGGTTGACTACTGTAAGAGAAATGGTATGCCACAGATGCAGCTACAGTGAATACCTTTCCAGTTCATTCACATCTGGATGAAACAAAAAAAAACACTGTTAGTGCCATCAATGATGTTGCATATTACCTATTTTGGGCTATTGTTCATGGGCCAATTGCCTTACCATGCTTGAAAAACAAGAAAAAAAATCATGAAATGAATTGCTTTTCTACATAGGGTAATTGCCATCTAATTTTATTAAATAACAAATTACTTGCAAAAGTAAGAATTTAAAGTAAAATGTAAAATGTTGAGACTTTTATAGAATATATTTTGCGGTATTGTTACAGATGTAATTTATCTTTTTTTTTATCAGTATGAACATTGTTGAAAAGGATGGCCAATTGTATTATTTTGCGATATTTCTGAGAGTGAGTTATTTATCATTCCCTTTTCTCCTCACTGTTGGGATATACTTGATCTCTATTAGGCACTTGTACTATCTTACTGCATTGGGATCTGCAAGTTTGTGATGTCTCTGATATAAGATATTAGATTCAAGATATTGCTATATTTTTATTACTGCAAATTTCATCTTCTGAATACAATGCTCTTTTTAAAAAATCATATTTAGAATTCATTTATATTATTTTGAATGTAACTTTCTCTGACAACACAATGAAATTTAGTAATTAAGTAACTGATTTTCTGGATACAAAACATAATTTTAAACTGAAGCAAAGAAGTCGCGTTTAATTTTGTATAATATTTTATTAACTGTTTAAGACAAAAGATGCCAACAACTTTCAAGATATAGCTGGGTCCTTGCAAGGCGCTGGCACCTAAAGTACATCCTGCAAATACTGTGAAATGGTTGAGGCCACACATGCAAAGCTTCTGTAATGGTCTGTCTCAGGAGGGTCTCTTCAATCACACTGAGATACTCAGCTGAGTGTGAAAGAATAGCATCAAATAATCAGGATGCAACATTTCATGGAGATGTGGCCACATTAAATGATAACAAGGACACAGGGGACTACTATAAGTTGTAAGTGAGAACCTATAGTTTCATTGAAGGAGGAGAACATAGACCTCATCCTTTTACAAACAGAAGTCAGTGAAGAGCCACAATCATTCATTACTGCCATTTGATTATGCATTTGGTCTGTTCAAAATGCTTAAGTAATTGTTTTGTAAACACCTGTGGTCTTCTTTGGGTGTCTCAGGAAGCATTGTGAAATGATGGTTTTATACATTTTAAAATTAAAGTGGATAATTGATTAATCATTTTCACCTGAAATATGAGTACTTCAGTTAAAGAATGAAATAGCTGAGGACTACTATTGTATTAATCATGATAGGAAGAGGACACTTGTCAAGATTCTCATGCCACAGAAGAGCAAGTAAAAGCAGGCAAAATTAATAAAGAATGCTGATTAGTCCAAGTAGTATATTGAGTTAATTTTATCACGATGTTAGTTTAAATGAGCTGGTTACATTGTCATTTCAAAGTTACAGCTTCTGATCGTTCAGCTCTTTCTGCTTGCTCCGAATGGTGGAGTTATTCAGATAAACTATTAAAACAGTGAAATAATCATGCATTTGGGTATGATGCAAAGAAACTATCTGGATTAGATGTTGACACCTGTTTTTGTTTAAAAAAGCAGATTTGCATATGCAGATTTACAGTCAGCCGAAGGAGGGGAGAGACCTGACATAGGATCTGCTAATACAATGGACGGATTACAAGTTTGAAAATTCAAATTTACTGAACTAGCAATTATGAAATAAGGTCATAATTATGAAAAATGTAAATAACAAAATTATGATAATAATAAATATACAGTATGGTGCAAAAGCCTTAGGCATGTGTGTGTGTGTATGTATGTGTGTATATGTGTGTGTGTATATATATATCTAGGGAGCCTAAGACTTTTGCATGGTACTGTAGTAATTTTATGCACTGTACTGCTGCCACACACACAAAAAAAATCACATTTCATAATATATTTGAGTGATGATAAATCTGATTCTGATATGGGTCTGTATTGTGGACTAAGAGGGGAACCATGTTTAGGAAAAGGGGAAGGGAAAGGGGAGGGAGCAGAAAGCACCAGTGGGACATTCTGTAATGATCAATCAACTAATTGTTTGGAATCAAGTGACTTTGCCTAGTGTATCAGGGCTGAGTGTGAATGCCCCCAAGCCAACTCCCCATACCCAAGGCACTCCTTCTCTGCCCCCTGTCCCACACCCATCCCATGGCACTTCACCCTCACCATTCCCAAAATCTTTTGCTGCCTCCAGATTTACAAACTCTCTCTGCCCCATGTTGACAAATATAGTACTGTGCCAAAGTCTTAGCCACTCTAGCTAATTATGCGTCCAACAATGCTAATTTAAAAGTTACAACATTTTCATGGTGAGGCGCTCTGGAACTATAAAGGCCTGCATTTGCACACCATAGTGACGGACAATCATGTCTGTTTCAACTATTTATAAAAGTAAGCCAAATTTCTTCTCAAAGTCCTCCCCTCTTAGTTCTACATCTCTTTTGCTTTAAATAGCTGTCTTTTAAAAGATGCAGCGGTCTTTATTACCACAACTCTCTAGCCAAGTGGTGAAAAGGAGTTCCAGTGTACAGTACTCAAAATACATCGCTAGTTTTACACCAACAATATTTACATTTCCTCTTCATGTACTTATGTCCCTCTTCCTCAACCCCCAAAATATAAGTGTAAGGATATTATTTGTACATCCTATTTAATTTTAAAGGCTGCTTAACTGCTTATTTTCAAATGCCACAGGCATAACCAAGAGGGTTCATGAGGAGTCAGCTAATTGTGGTTTTTTAGTAGCCTTTTGAAAGATGATAACTAACTTTTTTTTCCCTTACAATGGTGTGTCTAAAAACCGAACTAGTAGTTAACTGAAAGGCGGAAGAGTTTCATGAGTTACAAGGCCCCGGAGTGGCATTCAAAGTTCAAAGTAAATTTGTTATCAAAGTACACATATGTCACAATATACAACCCTGAGATTCATTTTCTTGTGGACATTCACAGTAAATACAAAGAAACAAACAAAAAAGCAAAATAATAATAATATATTAGTAAGAAATAAATATCAAGAGCATGAGATGAAGACTCCTGAGAGTGTATCCATAGGCTGTGGGAGCAATTCTGTAATGGGGCGAATTAAGCTATTCCCTCTGGTTCAAGAGCCTGATGGTTGAGGGGCAGTAACTGTTCCTGAACCTGGCTGTGCAGTCCTGAGGCTCCTGTACCTTCTTCCTGATGGGAGGAGTGAGAAGAGAGCACGGTCGAGAAGGTGGGGTTCTCTGATGATGGATGCTGCTTTCCTGTGACAGAACTTCTTGTAGATATGCTGAATGGTGGGAAGGGCTTTATTCGTGAGGGACTGGGCTGTATCCACTAGACTGGTCAGCCCAAAGTCCCTATATATTACTAAGCATCCTCTTAATATGAAAATAAATTAAAATCTTCTGTTTGCAGTAATATGTATTTTTTACACTTGGGAGAAAAGTTGTTTTGAAGTACAACAAATGTAATTCATTCCCAAATGGCAAATCTGAGAAAAAAAAGAGAAAGAATTAGGAAAAATAAACAGTTAATTGAACATTCTAAAATTGAAACTACATCAAATGAAATGTGAAAATTACAGCTCTCATGACAAGGATGCCTAACATTTGATTGCCCCATTTTGGGTTGTTTTAACATGGCTGTGGTTAGCACAAATATACCTGAACAACTAATGCTGAGATTCAGAGTTAGGGTGGATTACACGCAGAAGCAAGTTCTATGTGAAACTGGTATGACTACCAAAGGGAGCTCACCCAGTTTCTCCTTATTCTTAACTATACAACGTTTCAAGATAGCAGCCCTTAAAGGCACACTCCACTTGACAGCCACACTTGTTTGCCATGAAGGACATAGAGACTGCAGAGGAGAGGGAGACAACTCTTATATTAACATGAAAGGATAAAGCAAATCCTGGTCAGTGAGGACTATATCTGGTAAGAGGTTCTGTTTGGAAGTGGATGAATGAGAGCTGTCAGGAAAACAGTAAGAAGAACCTGGTCTGATGTGGTTACTATAGTCTCCTCAGGAGGGACAACCCCCACATATGTTCAGCACAATAGTGCAGCGGATTGTCTTACTACCTTATAGCCCTTGCAGCTTCGGCTCAATCCTGGCCTCTGGTGCTCTCTGCACAGAGTTTGCACGTTTTCTGTAGCCATATGAATTCCTGTTGAGTGCTCCTATTTCTTCCCATCTGTGCTGGTAGCTAGATTGCTGGTAGCAAAATAAAGGTGGGAGGTGAAGCAGAGGGAATTTGAGAGAGAATAAGCTGCAAGGAAATAGTGCAGGACTGGGATTGTTTTCATTCACTTGAGGAGTTATTTCCTTATGAAACCAATGTTTGCTGACTATCAAAGTTTAGGACAAACTGTGCCTGCTGGAGACACAGGAAAAAAGCTTGTGGCGAGGAAGTTTGGAGTCAGTGTGACCTTGATGTACATGGGGAGAACAAGGATATGTCCTATAGTGTTGAATAGAATAGCATGTCTTGCACATATCTTCAGAAAACTCCATCCCCTGAACATGTGCAGTTCACATATGCAGCATGTATTTTTGTGATTTTTTTTTACAAAGCAGATTGACTTGTTGATATCTTATAGAAGGTTTATCATCTGGGATGAGACTAACACCATCAGAGAGCTACAGGTAAGATGCAAAGACTCTGTGAGAGTTGAATCTTTTCTAGGCATCATGCCTTTGTCTTCTACTCAAGGTCTCTGAGCTAGTCTCTGTGGCCTGCCATGTCCCTAACAGTACTTCTTGTGAGAGGGTGCTGCTCCAAAGCAACTCTGATCTCAGCCTCTAGCTGCTGGAAAACAAAAAAACCTTCCCTGTTGGTTTACCACACCTTCTGGAGTTTGGCAGCAATCTAACAAGCCAGCAATGCATTCAGATGCCAAGGTCAAAGAACATATATATCACCACATACAACCCTGTTTTTCATTTTCTTGTAGGCATACCCAATAATAATAGAATAATAACCATAATAGAATCAATGAAAGACTGCACCAACTTGAGCATTCAATCAGTGTGGAAAAGACATAAGCTGTGCAAAGAAATAATAATATTAAATAAATAAACAAGAGCATGTGATGAAGAGTCCTTGGAAGTGAGCCCATTGGTTGTGGGAAGTGAAGTTATTCACTTTGGTTCAGGAGCCTGATGATTGAGGAGTAATAATGATTCTTGATCTTGGTGGTGTGACCCCTGAGGCTTCTGTACCACCTTCCTGGTGGCAGCAGTGAAAAGAGAACATGTCCTGGGTAGGAGGGGTCCCTGATGATGGATTCTGCTTTCCAGCGACAATGTTTTGTGTAGATGCGCTCAATAGTGGAGAAGGTGTTACCTGTGGTGGACTGAGCAGTATCCATTACTTTTTGTAGGATTTTCTATTCAAGTGCATTGGTGTTTCCATACCAAGCTGTGATGTAGTCAGTCAATATACTCTCCTCTACACATCTTTCGACATTTATCAAAGTTTTAGATGTTCTGCCAAATCTTTGCAAACTCCTAAGGAAGTAGAGGTGCTGCTGTGCTTTTTCATAATTGCACTTATGCGCTGGGCCCAGGACACATCCTCTGAAATGATAACACTTAAAGTTAGTGACCCTCTCCATCTCTAATCCTATGAAGAGGACTGGCTCATGGACTTCTGATTTCCTCCTCCTGAAGTCAATGATCAGCTCTTTGGTCTTGCTGACATTGACTACCACTCAAGAAGATTTTCTATTTCCCTTCGATATGCTGACTTGTCATCACTCTTAATTCAGCCTAAGATGGTGGTGTCGTCAGCAAATTTGAATATGGCATTGGAGCTGTGCTCAGCCACCCAGTCGTAAGTGTAAAGCAACTAGAGCAGGGAATTAGCATACAACTTTGTGGTATACCTGTGCTTATGGAGATGGTGGAGAGGTTGATGTTGCCAATCCAAACTAACTGGGGACTGCAAATGATAATCCAATTGCACTTAGAGGTATTGAGGTGAAGGTCCTGAAGATTTTTGTTTAGGTTTGAGGGAATGATGACATTGAATGCTGAGCTGTAGTTGATAGAGAGCATCTGAATGGAAGCATCTTTGCTGTCCAGATGTTCCAGGGCTGAGTGAAGAGCCAGTGAGATGGCATCTGCTGTAGATCTGTTGCTCCAGTAGGCAAATTGGAGTGGATCCAAGTGGCTTCTCAGGCAGGGGCTGATACGTTTCATCAACAACCTCTCAAAACACTTTATCACTGTGGATGTGAGTGCTACTAGACTGAGGCAGGTTACCATATTCTTCTTAGGCACTGGTATAATAGAAGCCTGCTTGAAGCAGTTGGGTACCTCAGACTGCTGAAGCGAGAGGTTAAAGATCTCAGTGAGCACTCCAGGCAGTTGATCAGCACAGGTCTTCAGTACTCAATCAGGAAATTGGTCTGGGCTGGATGAAGATGCCCATTCAGGGCTTTCTTTATCAGCTGTGTCTCCTCTTTGGTGGAAGGAATGACAAATTAGTGTAATGCAATTCTGTTCTACAATGATTGTATGCTTTATGTTCCAGTTAATGTTGCTACTGGTGGGAATGGGTGTCATGAATAATAACATAAGGGAAAACTTGTGTACATTAACATGGAAGTGCTCAGTCTAATTTAATTTCTGATGTAGTTTTAGCTGTAAATGATCTTTGAGTGCTCTACTCAAGGTGAAGTTGAAAATAGAACAAGCTATATCCTAGAAAACTGTTTTAAGCAATTGAGTTTCAGGAAAAGACAAATGCCTTGAGAACTTCCCTCCCAATCCATCCCATAAACCAGTCATTTATTCTATTGCCTTCACATAGTACTTAACAAATTTAGATAATTTATTTGAGGAAAGATGAAATGAGGCTGTAGTGGAACATAAATGCTGGCTTGGACTGACTGGGTTAAGTAGACTGTTCCTCTTTTCCACATTATCTTTGATAATATGTGATAAATTTATCTGCAGCATAAGTTACAAGCCTGAGGCCCACAGCATATTCAGGGCAATCTATGGTTTAGGACTTGATATATAACTGTATTCAGGACTGTTCTCAGTTGCTGGATCTATAACTTTCAATACTCTTTCTCACATTTTGTTAATTTCCTTTGCTTGTCAGATGTGGAAATGTTCAAAATTGTTGTTCAAGAGAAACCACAGGTCCAAATTCCACTCTCAATGTCCTTTAACATTAAAACTATGACTCCATATGTGGGTAAGTGGTACAAAATATGCTTGGAGGCAATGTAAACACTGTTTATTGCTGTTGGAATGTTATGGAGATTAATGTATGATTGTCTCTTCTTTCCCACCTGAGAAACATTTCAAGTTATTTCACATTCCAAAATGATAGGAAAGAAGCGGACATGTCTGTGTGATTTTTAAAGAGCAGATTGTTTAATTTGTTGATATCATACAAAATATAATATCTGATATGTGACTAGTATTTTCAGCTATCTATTTCAGCTTTGAATATATTCATCCATTCAGCAGTCACATATTTTTGTGGCAAGTAATTCTAAAGACCCACAACCTCTACGAGAAGAAATTCTTCCCCATCTTAATCTTAGAAACATAGAAAACCTACAGCACAATACAGGCCCTTTGGCCCACAAAGTTGTGCCGAACATGTCCCTACCTTAGAAATTACTAGGCTTACCTATAGCCCTCTATCTTACTAAGCTCCATGTACCTATCTAAAAGCCTTTTAAAAGACCCTATCGTATCTGCCTCCAGCACCGTTGCCGGCAGCCCATTTCACGCACTCACCACTCTCTGAGTAAAAAAAACTTAACCCTGACATCTCCTCTGTACCTACTCCCCAGCACCTTAAACCTGTGTCCTCTTGTGGCAACCACTTCAGCCCTGGGGAAAAGCCTCTGACTATCCACATGATCAATGCCTCTCATCATCTTATACACCTCTGTCAGGTCACCTCTCATCCTCTGTCGCTCTAAAGAGAAAAGGCTGAGTTCACTCAACCTATTCTCATAAGACATGCTCCTCAATCCAGGCAACATCCTTGTAAATCTCCTCTGCACCCTTTCTATGGCTTCCACATCCTTCCTGTAGTGAGGCGACCAGAACTGAGCACAGTACTCCAAGTGGGGTCTGACAAGAGTCTTATATAGCTGCAACATTACCTCTCAGTTCCTAAATTCAATTCCATGATTGATGAAGGCAAATACACCATATGTCTTCTTAACCACAGAGTCAACTGTGCAGCTGCTTTGAGCGTCCTATTGACTCAGACTCCAAGATCCCTCTGATTATCCGCACTGCTAAGAGTCTTGCCATTAATACTATATTCTGCCATCATATTTGACCTACCAAAATGAACCACCCCACACTTATCTGGGTTGAACTCCATCTACCACTTCTCAGCCCAGTTTTACATCCTATCAAAGTCCTGTTGTAATCTTAAATTGTTGTTGTTCCTTTCCACACCTAGTGGTGCATTGGGCAGCAACCTTGCCATTTCTTTAGCATTTGTCTGTTGCCTTTAAACGAGGCCGAATTGCTGCTCAACATTCAACCTAGCATGGATGGAAAACATGCAAGGAGCCAGCTGGATTCGAACCCAGGGCCAGTCATCTTGAAGTTTAGTGCAGATGCCACTACTCCACCGGCCAGCACGTTAACCTAGATAGGCTTCCCGAACTGAGTGAATTTTCTGGTTTTAGACTCACTCACAAAGGAAAACATCTTCCCAGCACTTATCCTGTCCAGCCCTCTTGTTGGACAAACTTTATCCAGAATATATTACATCCAACAACATGATCACTTATTTTCCATTTGTGCGATACCTGGTTGAATGCCCTTTGAAAGTCTTAATGTATTTTTCCTATTGGTTTTCCTCTACTGACTTTATTTGATTCTTCCCCAAATAAATTTGTCAGATTTTGTTTTGCCTCATAATGCCATGCTGAAACTGCTTGATTATGTTATATAACTTTTGCTGTTGCCTCCCTAATATGTTTTCAGTAATGAAGTTAAGTTAACTGAGCTGCCTGTTTTTGCCTCCTCTTCTCATTAATTTTTTCATGATAATTATGTGGGGATGCTGATGATATTTAATTCCTTTTTTTTTGAAGTATGTTCAAAGTAATTTCCACCCGAATTACTAATACAAAGTATCTGTTCACTCATCTGTCATTTCCAAGCCTCTTTATCTAAAGTGTTCACGTTGACCTCTCTTTTTTCCTTGTTGAGTAATTAAAGAAGCCCATGTTTGGTTAGCTTGATTAGTTCATCCTCCATGAGACGTAATACTGAATAGAACTGCCTCTAAATTTGAGGGCTAAAAATGTGGGATAAAGAGAAAAAAACTGTTAAAAGCAACTCTTATCCTCTCCCTAGAAACATGTCAGTTTATCATCTCATGTACCTCATGGTACAATAAAGACAACCATGATTGTTAGCTCCTCAAAGGATCTTTAAGGACCTTTAATTTTCATCCTTATTTTCAAAGTTGCCGCTGGCCTCCTCCCTTTATGTCGCTGCAACCTCTTGCTGTCCTATAAGCCTCCCAGATATTTGCATACCTCTAATGTTCATCCTCAAATTAAATTCTGCTTTCCCTAGCAATATCTTCAACTCACAATGCCTTAGGCCAGACCATCCCCTCTCCCAGTACCCCTCATTTTTCCTCCTTAAAGCTTCTGCTTCAGTTCCTCTTTCCTCTTGAATACAGTCCTTAAAAGCTACCTCTCTACCAAACTTTTAGGCACCTGGCTTAATATCTTCTTAAGTGGATTGGTGTTAATTTTTCTTTTGCAAATGCATTTTGAATAACTATTATTTGTTAAATATGCTATAAAAATACAGATGTTTGTTTTCAGTGATGCTGATTACTCTTTCTGTAATCTCTGCCTGTATCAGCTAACAATACAAACTTCACCTGAAGGCTGTGAGTTCTAATCCGAGCTATTTATTACAATAATACAAAAGATGTGTCCATCCGAATTGTCTGCTTTGCGCCTGCTCACTCAGTGAAGTAGGTTCAACATTAAGGATAATATAGAAATTCCATCAATATGGGAACTGCTTAGGCTACTCTAAAGCATTTCATAAATCATCCTGTCACACTCTATCCCACCCTCCCCAAACCACCACCCCCGCCTGTGAGATTACACTGGGCCTGTAAAAGTCACTGATTCAGGTTCATAAATTACAGGCACTTCACTTTATAATGGAGTCATCTACCAATCAAATCTTCTACTTGAGCTTTAAGTATGAAAAATATGGGTCACACTCGATACCATTTGCAACTATTCATGCATAAAACTATAAAAGAGAGGACATTCGACATTGTGCTTATTTACAAAACATCGTAATTAATCCAATTATGCAAGTTGAGAAGACACAAATTTGTGCCCCTGAGTGCATAATTTTCTTTGGAGCTTGAAATGCTGTTTCTAGCATATAATAACTTTGAAGCTGCATTTGCTAATTTATTAATATGAATAATCTAAATGAAGAAAAGTTGACTTGAACATTTTGGTTTCAATGTCTGCTTTCTGCCGATGCTTGACTTCGCTGTTAAAGCATGATTTCCGAAAGAAGGCCTCATTGCCATGTATGGGTTGTTTTCAGTTCTTGATCCAGCATGAACAGAAGTCTTTATAATTAGACTGGCAGGCAACAGTATCGTAAAAACTTCTGTCCAATTTCACAGTGGGAACTCTTTGTGACAATTAGTGGAGCTAGTTTTTATTTTTTCAGAAGATAGGAAAGCAGGGGAATAAAGTTATCTTAAATTCAAAATTATGATGGATTTATACCTGCCAATTACTTTCATGGTTAAATTAATATTGCACAATGTAAATTTTTATTGCTTCTTTTAATTGCACTGCTAAATTTGAATTGCCTCTCACATCTATGCTGCAATTTGTGTTTCACAATGTGGCAGTCAAAGCTTCATCCAGATCTCTATTTGTTTGAGGATCTTTGATTTATGATGAGGTTATTCAGCGACGAACTTTGAAGATGCTTTTCATTCCAGCCTTTTGATTTTTTAAATGCACTGAAAATAAATATTTACTGTTTTCAGTGAGTTGCAGCACGACAGTGTAACTACAATCTTATAGGCCTGTGGTTCCATCACATTTGTGAAGTTGTGCATTATGTAGCAGGACTCACAAATCCTGACCTTGACAGATCAGATGCTGCCATGCTCTTTCAGGATGGTTCAGTCGTGGAAGTTTAGCTTCACAGATTATGTAATAGCATGGCTTTTGTTATATGTGCATGGAGTGTGTATGAGGCTGAATCATTAGCCATATTTTAACTAGATTGCTCTTGTTCACCAGAAGCCACATCTGATTTGTTTGTTCTGTCCAAATGTTGGTGGTACATGTGGTTATATAGAGTGACGTCAGCACATGCATAAAAAGCCATTGGTAGCCATGGCAATACAGTTCTTGCTTGTTCTACGGTTGAACATGTAGCTGCAGCTATCTTCATTCATGATATGCTTGGTAAAATGCAGATGTTTTACATGTTACTGTTTGTTCAGAATCACAAAAAAGAATTATGCTCTGGAAATCAATTTTTATCGGTGGGTTCCTGTGGACAGCTCTGCTCCCACTATCCTCTGGAGTTCAGAACATGTCAAGCTCCTTCTTCCAGTCATGTTGTAATTACCTTTGTAGGCTTCCCTATCTGGGAGTAACTGGTTTATACAGAAGCCCTAACATCAGTGAAAAAAAAGCCCCTGCCAAGCCTGCCAAGTACCTGCCAAGCCTCTTATTATTTTGTGACAATAACATTCTACATGAAATACCAAACTCTTGTAGAATTGCGCCAATAGTGGAAACCAAGCAACAGTGAAACTAACAGGATGTAATGGCCCATTTAAATAGTCCTGTTGGAGATATTTCCCAATGATGAATGTTTAAAAGAATATTTACAGGATCAGGTAAGAATACTAGTCTAAGATGCATGTGGAGGTCCTTCCAGTGAATGTACTCCCTCAATGCTGTTGGATGGGGAGTTTTTCCAGTCAATGTACTCCCTCAATGCTGTTGGATGGGGAGTTTTTCCAGTCAATGTACTCCCTCAATGCTGTTGGATGGGGAGTTTTTCCAGTGAATGTACTCCCTCAATGCTGTTGGATGGGGAGTTCCAGTATTTTTATCTAACAACAGTGAAAAAACAAGTTTGTCTTGAAGGAGAATATGCATGAGAAAGCATTTCCATATACTCGCTGACTGTGACTTCTGACGCTGAAGGTTGTGGGTTTGGGAAGTGTTTTTGGAGTAACCTTGATGAATCGTCACTCCAAAGACATCTGCCAAAACCAGAGCCACTAACATCATAGTATACCCTGCCGCTATAGATACCCTGCCTCCAGATATTCAATTTGGAGGTGTAGATATTGAATATTTAGAGTGGTAGATGAGTAGGTATTCAAATGGGGACATGTAATCCAAATTGTCTGAAAAACCAACATCATAATTTAATTTCCTGTTACAAACAGCCACATAGGATTTGCTCCTAGTAATGCCACCATGAACAATGTAGGTTGGGAAAAGATTACAAATTTTTCAACATTAATCAACATTTATATCAATATCCACACAACACTTTCTGCAGTGAGCTGGAAGGTTATGCTATGTCAGGAAAACTGGACGACCCCTGACCTCCTTCTGTTAGGATGAGAGGTTTTCCTGGTTGGAGGGGGGAAGAGTGGTGCAGGGAGAGATGGATATGGATAGAAAGTGACTTCTGGCCCTAGCAGGGAACATCAAGTTTTATCTCTACTCCCTGGCATCTTATGATTTCCATTTTTCAGGTTGCTGAGCAAACTTTTCGAGTCTGAGCTATTGTGTTATTTGCACCTTAATCTGCACTTTAAGGACACCCCACCACCATTTTTAACAATGATACTTCATCACATATCAACATTTCTGAGTAAAAGTCATGGTCATGAGATCTGGGCTGCTCTCTAGCCTTGCAGTTTTATCTGTCTACCCAAATGGCTTCCAATGGGTAGGGCTCATATTGCCTCCAATGTGTAGTTGCAGTTTCAGCTCAATAGGTGATGCCATGGAGTAAGTTTACAGTCTCTTTCTCTCCCAAAGCTAAGATAATCTTGTATGTAAAATATTCATACCCTGAACTGACCATGGGCATTGCTACTGGCACTTTTCTAGGAATATAATAAATGGTAAAAGTAAAGCCCTAGTGATTCATCAACATCATCTTAAATACAAGATGTCAAAGCTCAACTCTCTACACCCACTGAGTCAGAGGTCAGGGTTTACCCTTATTTAGCTGGTTTGAACCATTTTTTGCTTATAGTGTTTGTCAGGCCAAAGCACAGAACTCAATAACTGGCTCTCCCATGTCCCACATTAATGGCTTATTGCACGAGCAAATTTTGAGTCATAGCGACATGATGTTTTATTCCTAAATATTTTAGAATGGCAAAGCGACTGATATAACTCAAAACATAATATTCTTGCAAACAATGTGATCAGTCAGTACAAAGGAAGTCTCAGAAAAGTCTTATGGACATTAGTGTAATGCACACACATACAGTACATGTTTCTGCAATCAGAAAGAAAATGCAGAAGTGTATCTTCCTGCAACGTTTAATATAATAAATTATATTTTTCCATATTACTTACATTGCTGTTTCTAGAATGTCCTGTAGGAGATAACAATGTTTTTTTATCATCTTGATTGAATACCTGTAGGTAGCCTTTTTTTGTTAACACTACCAAAAACAGAATATTTATATCTTCCCATCAATGTTGAACTTGCATCCACGTCTTACATATGCAATCTGATTAATGTAATGTACATAGACATCCACTGTACATATATAATGAGTGAATGTGGGTGGAGCTAATCAGTATGAGAGCATCATACCTTCACATATATCAGATTAGGCCTTATACTTATTCTCATGGATACATTCTGAAAGATAATAAATAACGTGCTTAGACATATTGAACTTCATTTGCTGGAGCAGATTAAATCTCGTACAGAGGATTCAACTAATTTACTAAAATTATGTTTTGCTAAATTTTCACATACACTATTTGACCTAGGTTTAATACTTAAATAAACCATTTGTCAAATAACATGCCATAAAAAAGACAACTATTTGTGAAATTCTCATACCAGTGTTGTTTTGTTTTAGAGTTATAATCAATTCTGTAGTCAACCTAGGAGGCAAATTTATCATCTACCTATGAGGGGTGATTGATAAGTTCATGGCCTAACATAGACGGAGTCAATTTTAGAAAACCTAGCACAACATAATGCATTTACACACTTTGTCCAGTGGTTGTGGAGCATATGGATCTTGGACCTCCAGAAAGTGTCCACAGAATGCATGATTGATAAATTCGTGGCCTAAGGTAGGCGATGAGCTATACAGCTTTCGTTACATGCACATGCAGGTAAACTCTTTGAGTGATTATGCAGAAAATTTGAAGTTCATAACTCATCTTCTGCCTTAGGCCATGAACTTATCAATCACCCTGATGAGTTATTAACTTCAAACTTTCTGTATAATCACTCAAAGAGTTCAACTGCATGTGCATGTAATGAGAGCGGTATAACTCATCTCCTATCTTAGGTCACAGACTTATCAATCACTCATGCTGTGGACATTCTGGAGGTCCAAGATCCGTATGCTCCACGACCACTGGACTAAGTGAGTAAATGTAGGAGGGGACTATGTTGAAAAATAAGTGTGCTGGGTTTTCTAAAATTGACTCCTTCTACCTTAGGCCATGAACTTATCAATCACCGCTTGTAGATGTCAATTTTGGAAAGCATTATAAAGAAAGCAAAAAAGAAATTATCTATTAATATCTTTCTTTTATTAAAAAGTCTTACTGTAATAACTTGAATATGGTGTAAGAGGGGCATTTTGGTTCAACCACATATTGCACAATGCCCCTTATTTTTAGTTATTTTATTTCAGTGAAATGAAAATCAAGAGATTACAGGCAATTGAATTGTTAGTACACATTTCCCTATAATTGAAATTGATACCAGTATCAGAGATTTAGCTGGTATTGTTTTAATTGAAAATTGCTCTTCAAAATTCTCTATGCTACCTACGATACATTTAAGAAGTAAAGAATTATTTTCATGAATATTGCTATATGTTAATAAAATATTGACCTGCTCAAAGTACCAAAAACGGGTGAATGGTCAATTCTGAAATATCTTTGGAAGAGCACCATTCAGAAAAGTGATACTGATGTTGAACACTTCGGAAACTCCCATCAGGATTAGAGACACATGGTTTTGTAAAAGGCGGATTGCATTTGTTCATACACCATTGAGTTCTTTAAGGAAATGACATTAAGCTTAAATAGGTAGGTGCAGCTTATTATTAAGCTTCTCTGTCACTGTAAAAACACGTGGTTAGGTACTGCATCAAAGGCACAGGGAAAAGTTCTGACGCAATGAATTAAGGGGGAAGTAGCTGTATAGCTGCAGGAACAGACATGGATAATTAAAGTCAATAATGGGCAGAAAGAGCAACTAGCTCTTTTAAAAGGAGAATAAAGGTCCAAAGGTGCTACTGTTAGGAGTTACACTTATTTACCATACACAATTCTCTAACTTAGAGAATTCTAATTCCCTAACTCTAGTCATTAGAACTTCCCAATAAAAATCAAACTGATATGTTTAGTAAATTCTGGGAAGAATGTACAGACTGTGGCAAAAAATTTGTTGACTGTCAAGTTGAGGAGAGAGCAGCTGGAGTTAAGTGTCAACTAATAATTTAACAATTGTGAATAGAATTAAAAATGGAGAAAGCAAATGCCATAAATAACATAATTAATAAAAAATCTAAAGAAGCCTTGATGTACAAACATATTGATTCTGAAGTTAGCTGAATAAATATACATAAAAATGTAAAAAAGACATACAGAGTTCTTGATTTATTACCACTTTCCCATTAGTGTAGATGACATGCCTCTAACTCGTATCAACCGTACAGTCTGCATCAATAATAATCATTTCATTTGTATCAGTCTGAAGTTTGTACATGTTGCCTGCTGTGACAATCTAACTTGATGTGTTTTAGATTAAAAAAGAGCTTGTTGCTCTTTCCCTGAAAAATAATATAAGAGTACACTCTTGAGATTAAATGGATTGTGTATAAAGTGTATTCTTCTGAGATTAACACTTGTGACTGATATAATGAGGTGGGACTAGCTCCTCCATTGTGCTGTTGCCCAATTATATCATCTTTAGAATAGTATTTGGAGTGAATTAGAAGCAGACTGTTTATGTAAATAGTATTCCATAGGCCTGGGCTAATGATGATGAAGCAGTGAGATCAAACACCATTGTGCTAGCTAAGGCACTAAATTAGCTAAGTTAATTACATAACCTGCAATAAAGTGTTACTGTCAGTTATGGTGAAACATGTAAGTATATAAACTATACGAGTTAGGAATGGGAATAGGCCACTTGTCCCTTGAGTCTACTCTGCCATTTATTAAACAAGACTAATCTAATAGTCATCTCAACTCTCCATTCCTGATAACCCATGGTGCTCTTTTATTTGTTTGGTTATCAAGAACTGTTGTCCCTCCAACTTAAAAAATATTCCAATACTCTTCTTCCACTATATGCTGTAGATGAGATCTGCAAAAACATGCCTTTTTACTGGGAAAAAAATAATTCCATACTTTGTTTAAATGTGTATTCCCTTATTTTTAAACAATGATCTCTTATTCTAAATTTTCCCACAAAAGGAAACATTCTCTCTGTGTACAGACTGCCAAGACCACTTAGGATCTTGTATATGTTTTAATCAAGTCCCTTCTCACTAATACCTAGCATCTCCAAACTTTTCCTCATTTTTATCCTATTCATTCCCACTGTTAATCCAGTAAACCAGCTCTGAACTGCTTCCAATTCATTAGCATCCTTCATTAAATGAGGAGACTAATCAAGAAGTAAAAGAAGAAGGAAAAATATGCAAAGCTTAGGAAGCTGGAATCAAACATAGTTCTTGAGTAATATAAAGAAGGCAGAAAGGAACTCAAGAGGAAAATTCGGAAAGGCGGGAGGGGCCATGGCTAGTAGGATTAAAGAGAATTCCAAGGCATTCCATGCATACATCAAAAGCAAAAGGTTAACTACAAAGACAGTAGGGGGAAATACTTGCTTGCGCGAGGTCCTTGAGTAAGGCAAGTTGTGTCTTACTAACTTGATTTTTTTTTTGACACAGTGATGAGGGTGATTGTTGAAAGTAGAGTTATAGAGCATGAAAGCATTCTGTTAGCTCTCTTCATTATGTGCTCTATCTGTATGTTGGCCTTTTGTGATAATAGATCCTTCTGTCTCACACCATTTAGGTAATTTATTTATTTTTCTTGGTAAAAAGGTCAGTTTCTCATTTTCCCATATTATACTCAATTTGCCATATTTTTACCACTCATTTAATCTAACCAAATCCCTCTTCATAACTTACTTTCTCACCTCACTTTGTGTTAAGAACGCTTCATTATTTACATAAATTCTAAAAAGCTGAGTCTCTAACATCATTTCATGTGGCATACTACTCTTTACAGCTTGTCTACCAAAATGAATCTTGCCCAAAAATATCCATTTATGCCTCATCTTTGGTTCATATTCAGGAGCCAATCCTTTATCAATGCCAATATCTTATCTTCTGCACCTTGAACTTTTATGTTCTAAACATCCAGATTGTCATGAAAAGACATATAGTGCCTATTAAAAATATTCACTCCCCCCCCCTCTGAAGTTTTCATGCTTTATTGTTTTATAGCATTGAATCAGTGTGGATTTAATTTGGCTTTCTTGACACTGATCGACAGAAAAGACTGTGAAGACAAATTTCTACAAATTGGTCTAAACTTAGTACAATTATTAAACACAAAATAATTGATTGCATAATTACTCACCTTCTTTCAATCAGAGTTTAGTAGCTGCACCTTTGGCAGCAATTACAACCTTGAGTCTGTGTGGATAGGTCTCTATCAGTTTTGCAAATCAGGACCCTACAATTTTTCCTCATTTTTATTTAGAAAATGTCTCAAGCTCTGTCAGATTGCATGGGGATTATGAGAGTACAGCCCTTTTCAAGTCCAGTCACAAATTCTCAATTGGATTGAGGTCTGAAGTCTGACTTGGCCACTCAAGGACGTCAACTCAGTTGTTTCTAAGCTATGCCTGTGTAGCCTTGGCTTTATGCTTGGAGTCATTGTCATGCTGGAAAACAATTCTTCTTCCAAGTTGCAGTACTCTTCTAGAGTGTGTCAGGTTTTCCTCCAGGATTTTCCTGTGTTTTGCTGCATTCATTTTACGCTCTACGTCACAGCCTTCCAGGGCCAGCTGCAGTGCAGCATCCCCACAAAATGATGCAGCCATCGTCATGCTTCACAGTGGGGATGGTGTATTTTTGATGATGGGCAGTGTTTGGCTTCCACTAAACATAGCAGTTCGTCTGATGGTCAAAAAGTTAAATTTTGGTTTCATCAGACCATAGAACCTTCTTCCAGTAGACTTCAGAGTTTCTCACATGCCTTCTGGTAAACTCTAGCTGAGATTGCATGTGAATTTTTTTCAAAAGTGACGTTCTCTTTGCTACTCTCCCATAAATCTGTGACTGGTGAAGCACCCAGGCAACAGTTGTATGTATAGTCTCTCCCATCTCAGCCACTGAAGCTTGTATCTCCTCCAGAGTTGTCACAGGTCTCTTGGTGCCCTCCCTCATTAGTCCCCTTCTTCCTTTGTCATTCATTTTTTGAGGATGGCCTGCTCTAGGCAGATTTATAGCATATTCTTCTAATTTCTTGATAATTGACAACTGTATTCCAAGGGATATTCAGTGATTTGGAAATTTTCTTGCATCCATCTCCTGACGTGCTTTTCAATAACCTTTTCACGGAGTTGCTTGGAGTGTTCTTTTGTCTTCATAGTGTAGTTTTTGCCAGGATACTGAATCACCAGCATTTGGACCTTCGAGATACAGGTGTATTTTTACTACAATCAATTGAAACGCCTTGGCTGCACATGGTGATCTCCATTTAATTAAATTTGTGATTTCTAAAACCAATTGGCTACATCAGTAATGAATGATTTGGTGTGTCATTTTAAAGGGAGTGAATGCACATGCAATCAATTATGTTGTGTTTCATATTTGTAGTTAATTGGGATCACTTTGTAGAGATCTGTTTTCACATTGACACGCAAAAGTCTTTTTCTGTTGATCGGTGTGCAAAAAAACCCAAATTAAATCCATTGTGATTCAATACTGTAAAACAATAAAACATGAGAACTTCCAGGGGGTGGTAAATACTTCTTATAGGCAGTGTATCTGTTTAATTGTTGCCTTTAGGGAAGGAAATTGCTTTGTTAGCTGATCTGGTCGATATATTACACCAGATCAAAACAAATGTAGACTCTGAAATGTCCTAGGAAGTTGCAAATTTGCCAAGAATAATGGTTGAATAGATGAAGCATAAAACTGGACAAAATACTTACAGCAACCAAAGTAATGGATCTAGTGGTGATAGAGACTACTTCGTTCAGATATTACTCCTATTGAATATTCTAGGACATGCCTAAATTAGGAGAGCTATCCCATAGACCCACTGAGCTGCAGGCCAGTAAAGATATATATGTTAAAGGAGTCTTATATAGGACCATTAATGATTCTGGAATAGTGGCATATAATCAAAAGCAGTACACTAGTTATCATAAATATTTACTTTGGACCCCACAATGTCCTCAGATCTAAGGTCAACCACAATTAAAATTACATCTTACTAAACCATGGGAGGAACTCATTGAATGTTTCAGGTCACAGATCCTTCATCAGATGAAGAGATTTCCATATGAATGTCTTTTGATTATCGTTTAGCCATGGAAGAACCTTCACTACATGTATTTGATTGTCCTTATCTGTACAATCAACAACTCATTACCTGATCCATGGAGCAGATCGACCTCAACCATAAGGGACTCCTGATGATGACAAACTCTGTCAGACATTCTGTAATATTCAAAAAGCAGCTTGCAAAATTTTTTCAAGGAAACTAAGGGCAGCCAGCAGCAGCACCCATAGTCCTTGAATGAAAGGTAGAAAATCGCCTTCTTTGTAATGTTATTGCCACAGATCTGTATTTTTTAATAAATTAAGCTCAGCTATGACATTCCTTTAAATATTCAATATGTGGAAATATAAGAAAGCAGAACAGTGCTTGGAACTGGGCCAAAGTCTTCTCTCAGTTGATTTTGCTGATTTGGGAATCATACACCTCATGACTGATATACTGAGTGATGACTGTCAGTACTGGGTTGATTTAATGAAAATAATACAATAGACAGGTATATATACTATAAATAAAACAAAACAAGTTGAAAATGTCCTAAAACTATGATAAAAAATATTGTTATTTGTGTTATGAGACAAAGAAGGTTATGACATTTTGGATACATTCTGATGCACAAATAAAAGTGTCACAATGGTTCCCTACACATGTTAAATGACCCATTGTGCATTTCTCTTTTAAACTCATATTGCTGTGTTCAAATATGGGTACTTTCCCACACCTACCTGTTGCAACAATTCAAGTTGAGGTAATTTGCCCTAACATAATTCATAAATCACTACCAAAAATCTGAAATACAGAATTTAAAAATCACCCACAAAATTTATGGGAAAAATAGCTACATTTTTTTATTTTTATGATGCTTGTTCAGATGATGTAGATGCACTTTATGGAAAATAGTGATATGGACATTTTTCTAGGATTACAATGCAACAACCTAATTTTTAAAAATTGAATAAATAAACCAAACAGTTATCCAGATAACTCACTTTTTCTCTTTGTATGATTACCGGTGAGTTTTGTTCTATGGTGATCCACCTATAACTCTTTTCCCACTGATTCTTCCTGATCTTCTGAGTATTTTCAGCATACTTTGGAGTCATAAAGTCAAAGAGTACTACAGCACAGAAAATGGCCTATTGGCCTAGTCTGTGCTGTCCTATTACTCTGTCTAATCCCATTGAAATATATCCGAACCATAGCCCTCCATATCCCTTCCATCCATGTATCCATGTACTTAACTGAATATCTTTTTAAATATTGAAATATAACCCATTTCCATCACTTCTGCTGGCAGCTTGTTCGACATTCTCGCTACCTTCTGATTGAAAAAGTTCCTCCTCATGTTAAACATTTCACGTTTCATCCTGAACTCATGATTTCTCACCCAACCTCAGTGGAAAAAGCCTACTTGCATGTACTTTATCGCTTCCCCTTACTACTTTGATTGCTTCTATCAAATCTTTCCTCATTCTCCTACACTGAAGGGAATGAAGTCCTAGCATATTGTACCTTTTCCTATAACCGGGTTCCTCAAGTCCTGGCAAAATCCTTGTAAATTTTCTCCGCACTGATTGATATTGTTCCTGTAGATAGGTGACCAGAGCCGGACACAATGCTCCAAATTAAGCCACACCAACATCTTATACAACTTCAACATAACATCCCAAATCCTGTACTCAATACTTTGATTAGTGAAGGTCAATTTGCCAAACACTCTTTTTATGACCCTATGTTCCTGTGATGCCACTTTCACAGACTTATGGACCTGCATTCCCAGATCCCTCTATTTTTTTTGCACTCCTCAGTGCCCTATCATTCACTGTGTAAGTTCTACCCTTGGGCTTCAGGTTTCAGCAATAGCTGTGATCTGAATTTCACAGCTTTAACACATCTTTTATTAGCGTTTCTTCTATCTATCTGCCCTCATTAATGTAGGCACCGTAAATATTAGAATTACCTGGGCATCTCGAGCTTCATTTTTACGGAAATATTTTCTTTGGTCTATTGCTCCCTTCTTTGCCTTTAGTGCAACTAAAGCCAACTTATTTTCTCATTATCCAGTTCTGATAAAAAGTCTTAAACTTGAAATGTTATCTTCATTTCTTGTACCATAGTTGTTGTTTGGAAGGCATTTTCTGTTTTCATTTCAAAAATTTATATTAATGGAAAAAGCAAAATTAGGATTTTAGAAATTCTTATCATTGACTTTTAATAAATATTCTGTATGATACAATATTTCAGTGAATTATTATGCTTGCTCTTTGATTATTGCATTCGCTGTTTATATATCAGCTGCAACAATGCCCATTACATTAAATTATGTTGTTCTGCAATGTTATTTATTCCAGAACATACTTGATAAAAATAGGAATTTTGTGTTTTCAACATATGAAATGATATTTGGAAAATTGTCCTTTATTTACATGAGATGCACAAGGGAAAACATGCATCTATTTAGTGCCTTTCACCACCTAGACATCCTTGAGCATTTACAGGAAAATTGAAGTGTTTTTTAAGCAGTCATGGCTGTTCAGAAGGAAGCTACTTTGCACATAACAGTATCCCAAAATAGTACATTGATAATGACTAGATAATCCATTGTTAGTGATGCTGAGTAAGGAATAAATATGGCCAGATCATCAGGGTACTCCCTTCTCTTCTCTTAAAAATACTGCTGTGGTATCCTCATGAGTGTACAGGCAGTTTACTGTCTGATCCAGAAGACATTATCAACATCTGCTGAAGTACAGAACTCGAATGAAGGGACAACATAATTTTTGTGTTTCAAGAGTCTGGAATGGGGTTCCAGTATTTTAATGACTTTTTCTTTAAAGGAAGGGTGTAGCAAACAAAACCACAACTGCTAGGTTATAGAAGTGCAAATATGTTTCATGTGGAATAAAAAAATAGGGGAGGACGTTTGTTGACTCTGTTGAAGGCTTGATATTATGACAGGTTCTTTTATTGCTCGATTATTGCTGGTTTACTTATTCAGTTCCTATTTAGCTGGTTTTAACCTGGAGGGAACGCCATTTTGCAGAGATTGTCATATACTTACATAGCAGACTCTTCAATGTATGTACAAATAATTGCAGTCATATCAGATTGTGCATTATTTTAACAGTTAAAATAAATTCATATTGCTGTTATTTTTTCAATAGTAATATACGGAAGCATTATAGAATAAGAACAGATACAAAGAAACCATTTTAATTGTATTTCATTTAACTATTAGTAAAAATAGTTCAACAAAATACATTTAAGAAGGATTTCTTTTTTTAAACTTTTTTTATTGAGTTTTCAAATAATTACAGAAAGAAAAAATAAGTAAAAAAATATATACCCTTCCCCTCCCCCTAACATCCCTGCAGAAAAGAAAGAAAGAAAAAAAAAGAATTTATATTTAATCCTGTCTTTTGTAAATAAGGGCGCCAAATTTTCAAAAATGTTTCATATTTATCTCTTAAATTATAAGTAATTTTTTCAAGTGGAATACAGCTGTAAATTTCATTCTTCCAACGATCTATACTTAAGTATGAATCTGATTTCCAAGTAACTGCAATAGCCTTTTTGGCTACTGCCAGTGCAATTTTTATAAATTCTTTCTGATATTTATTCAATTTGGGTTTCGATTTTATCCCTTCAATGTCACCTAATAAAAATAATATTGGATTATGTGGAAGTTGTGTCCCAATAATTTGTTCCTATAAAACTCTTAAATTTGTCCAAAAAGGTTGAATTTTAGAACAAGACCAAGTAGAATGTAAAAAAGTACCAATTTCTTGTTTACATCGGAAACACTGATTGGATAAATTTGGGTTTAATTAATTTATTTTTTGTGATGTAATATATAATTGATGTAAAAAATTATATTACACTAATCTTAACTGAACATTTATTGTATTTGTCATACTATCAAGACATAGTCTTGACCAATTTGTTTCTTCAATTTTAATATTCAAATCACTTTCCCATTTTTGTCTTGACTTATGGACTCCTTGTTTAATTGCCTGTTTTTGAATCAAACTATACATACAAGAAATAAATTTTTTAGTCTTTCCTTTTTGAATTAAAGTTTCTATTTCATTAGATTTCGGCAATAACATTTGCTTGACCTAATTTTTCTCTTAAATAAGCCCTTAATTGGAAGTAACAAAAAAGAGTGTTGTTTGATTAAGGATTTCTTAATCAGTTGCTTTGTTAAAGTTTGTCCTGTGGAGACTGTGTCGTTCAAGGGGCAATGCACGGAGAAAAAGTAGAGAGCAAACATAACTTACTTAAGGACAGAAGGAGGCTTCAGATAGAGATGGAGATCTGAATGAACTGATGGGCAGGCTTCAGTTAGACCTTAAAAATGACAATAGCTTCAATTGTATGGAGGGGTGAAGTCCTGTGACTTTCTCTCTAGATTATGTGCAAAGGTGAAGAGAATATACAAGAAGCTAAAAGATAAGATTTATAGAAAAATAGCCATTAATGTTTAACCATGTTAGGATATTCCACTACATTAAATGGACTTTACAAATATTGTTGACATTTATTTAAAAAATAGTCTTCCTATTAGCATGCACTGAAGCTAACAAGAAAATGAAGAAACTTGTAAGAAAGGATGAAAGACACTACGTCGAAGACCTTGCAGTGAAGGCTGAAGTAGAAACCAGTTGAGGTGATCAGGGAAATATGTACAAAATTTCAAAATTGGTATGTGGAAAGTTCCAGGCCAGATCCAGTGGTGCCGTGAAAGATAAGAGAGGTCTATTTCTGACAACTGAGAAAGAACAAGAAGCTCGATAGTCAGGGTATTCCAGAGAATTACTGATTAGACCACCACCAGAGGAAGAGACTGACAAACAAGGGGCAGCAAAGGACCGCGGCATCAGCAGAGATCTATGCAAGAAAGAAGAGTTTGTTGCTGCGATTAAAGCGTTAAAGAACAGCAAAGCTCCAGGACATGACAATTTGAACGCCAAACAGTTCAAAGCTTTACCAAAAGTTGCAGTAGCCATCCTGAAACCACTGTTTACTATAATCTTGGAATGGGGACAAGTACCAAAGAACTGGACAAAGGGAGTTATTGTTAGGATCCGTATGAAAGCAGTGCTAAGTGATTGCAACAACTGGCGTGGCCTCACACTTTAGTCGGTGCCCAGCAAGATTCTCGCCAAAGTCATTGTCCAATGGATTACAGATGCTGTCGATGTGTGCTTGAGGAAGGAGCAAGCTGGCTTCAGGAAGAACAGAGGCTGTGTCGACCAGATCTTCACGCTGCATAACATCACAGAGCAGTGTGAAGAGTGGCAGAGACAACTGTATGTAAATTTCATGGACTTTGAAAAGGCTTTTGATAGCATCCACAGGGAGAGCCTCTGGCAAATTCTCAGATCATACAGGATCCCTTCCAAAATTGTCCAGTTTATCCAGAGTTTCTGTGTTAATTTCATCTGCACAGTTGGGGACTGCAATTTGAGCTTTGAAGTCAAGACATAAGTCTGGCAAGGCTGTGTGATGTCAGCAATATTGTTTAACCTAATGGTTGACTGGGTTATGAGGCAAACAATGAAACATAGGCAGTGAGGCATGAGGTGGACTCTATTCTCTACTTTAGAAGAACTTGAATTTGTGGATGATCTTGCATTATGATCATATACCTATGTACTTTGATGGACAGGTTGAACTCAGAGTCAGCTAGAGAAAGACTGAGATAATGTCCCTGAATGTAGTGTCTCTCCCTCCTGTCAAGGCATATGGCATTGCCTTCCAGGTGCCAAGGTCTGGGATGTTTCTGATCCCGTCCACGATATCTTGAAGTGGGAAGATGAACACCCAGAGGTCATGGTATATATTGGTACCAACGACATAGGTTGGAAAAGGGAGGAGGTCCTGAAAGCAGACTACAGGGGTTAGGAAAGAAGCTGAAGAGCAGGACCTGAAAGGTAGTAATCTTGGGATTACGGCCTGTGCCAAGCGACACTGAGAATAGGAACAGAGTGAAGTGGATGACAAATGCACGGCTGAGGGGGCAGGGATTCAGATTTTTAAATCATTGGGTCCTCTTTTGGGGCAGATGTGACCAGTACAGAAAGAACTGGTTGTACTTGAATCCGAGGAGAACCAATATCCTGGCAGGAAGTTTTACTAAGGCTATTGGGGAGAGGTTAAACCAGAATTGCTTGTGGATGGAAACCAAACTGAAGAGATGGCTCACAAATAGAGGAAATTGTAGGCAGTGTGAGGGAGGATAGGCAGGTGATAGAGAAGGGATGCACTCAGACTGATGGTTTGGGATTTGTCTATTTTAATGCAACAAGTATCATGAGCAAAGCGGATGGGCTTAGAGCGTGGTTCAGCACTTGGAGCTATGATGTGGCCATTACAGAGACTTGGATGGCTCAAGGGCAGGAATGGTTACTTAGAATGCCAGATTTAGATTTCAGAAAGTACAGAGAGGTGGGGGCTTGGCACTGTTGATCGGAGATAGTGTCACGGCTGCAGAAAAGGAGGAAATCATGGAGGGATTGGCCACTGAGTCTCTGTGGGTGGAAGTTAGGAACAAGAAAGGGTCAATAACTCTACTGGGTGTTTTTTATAGACTTCCCAATAGTAACAGGGACATTGAGGAGCAGGTAGGGAGACAGATTCTGGAAAGGTGTAATAATAACAGGGTCGTGGTAGTGGGAGATTTTAATTTCTCAAATATTGATTGGTATCTTCCCAGAGCAAGGGGTTTAGATGTGGTGGAGTTTGTTAGGTGTGTTCAAGAAGGTTACCTGACACAATATGTAGATAAGCCTACAAGGGGAGAGGCTGTACTTAATCTGGTATTGGAAAATTAACCTGGTCAGGTGTCGGGTCTCTCAGTGGGAGCCCATTTTGGAGATAATGATCATAATTCTATCTCCTTTACCATAGCATTGGAGAGGAATAGGAACAGACAAGTTAGGAAAGCTTTTAACTGGAGTAAAGGGAAATATGAAGCTATCAGGCAGGAACTCGGAAGCATAAATTGGGAACTGATGTGCTCAAGGAAATGTACAGCAGAAATGTGACAAATGTTCAGGGGATATTTGTTTGACATTCTGCAAAGGTACGTTCCAAAGAGATAGGGAAAGGATGGTAGGGAACAGGAACCGTGATGTAAAAAAGGCTGTTGAAAATCTATTCAAGAAGATCAGAAAAGCTTATGGAGGTTCAAAAAACTAGGTAATGATAGAGATCTAGAAAATTATAAGGCTTGCAGGAAGGAGCTTAAGAATGAAATTAAGTGAGCTAGAAGGGGCCATGAGAAGGCCTTGGCAAGCAGGATTAAAGAAAACCCCAAGGCATTCTACCAGTTTGTGAAGAGCAAAAGATGTGAGAAAATAGGACCAATCAAGTGTGACAGTGGAAAAGTGTGTATGAAACCAGAGGAGATAGCGCAGGTACTTAATGAATACTTTCATTCAGTATTCACTATGGTAAAGGACCTTGGTGATGGTAGGAATGACTTACAGCGGACAGAAAAGCTTGAGCATTTAGGCATTAAGAAAGAGGATATGCTGAAGCTTTTGGAAAGCATCAAGTTGAATAAATTACCGGGCTGGATGATATATACCCCAGGCTACTGTAGGGAGGAGATTGTTGATCCTCTGGCAATGAACTTCGCATCATCAATGGGGATGGGAGAGGTTCTGGAGGAATAGAGGATTGCAGATGTTGTTCCCTTATTCAAGAAAGGGAGTAGAGGTAGCTCAGGAAATTATAGACCAGTGAGTCTTACTTCAGTGGTTGGTAAGTTGATGGAGAAGACCCTGAGAGGCAGGATTTATGAACATTTGGAGAGGCATAATATGATTAGGAATAGTCAACTTGGTTTTGTCAAAGGCAGGTCATCCCTTACAAGCCTGATTGAATTTTTTCAGGATATAACCAAACACATTGATGAAGGTAGAGCAGTAGATGTAGTGTATATGGATTTCAGCAAGGCATTTGATAAAGTACTCCAGGCAAGGCTTATTGAGAAAGTAAGGAGACATGGGATCCAAGGGGACCTTGCTTTGTGAATCCAGAGCTGCCTTGCCCACAGAAGGCAAAGAGTGGTTGTAGATGGGTCATATTCTGCATTGAGGTCGGCGACCAGTTGTGTGCCTCAGGGATCTGTTCTGGGACCCCTTCTCTTTGTGATTTTTATAAATGACTTGGATGAGGAAGTGGAGGGATGGGTTAGTAAATTTGCTGATGACACAAAGGTTGGAGGTGTTGTGGATAGTGTGGAGGACTGTCAGAGGTTACAGCTGGACATTGGTAGGATGTAAAACTGGGCTGAGAAGCGGCAGATGGAGTTCAACCCAGATAAGTGTGAGGTGGTTCACTTTGGTAAGTCAAATATGATGGTAGAATATAGTATTAATGGTAAGACTCTTGGCAGTGTGGAGGGTCAGAGGGATCTTGGGGTCCAAGTCCATAGGACACTCAAAGCTGCTGTGCAGTTTGACTCTGTGGTTAAGAAAGCATATGGTGCATTGGCCTTCATCAATTGAGGATTGAGTTTAAGAGCTGAGGAATAATGTTACAGCTATATAGGGCCTTGGTCAGACCCCACTTGGAGTACTGTGCTCAGTTCTGGTCATCTCACTACAGGAAGGATGTAGAAACTATAGAAAGGGTGCAGAGGGGATTTACAAGGACGTTGCCTGGATTGGGGAGCATGCCTTATGAGAATAGGTTGTGTGAACTCAGCCTTTTCTCCTTGGAGTGAAGGAGGATGAGAGGTGACCTGATAGAGGTGTATAAGATGATGAGAGGCATTGATCGTGTGGATAGTCAGAGGCTTTATTCCAGGGTTGAATTGGCTAACATGAGAGGACACAGGTTTAAGGTGCTTGGAAGTAGGAACAGAGGAAATGCCAGGGCAAGTTTTTAATGCAGACGGTGGTGAGTGGTAGAGGCGGATATGATAGGGTCTTTTAAGAGACTCCTGGATGGGTACATGGAGCTTAGAAAGTTAGAGGGCTATGGGTAATCCTAGGTAATTTTTAAAGCAAGTACATGTTCAGCACAGCATCCTGGGCCGGAAGGCTTGTATTGTGCTGTAAGTTTTCTATGTTTCTATTACTATGATTTTCCCAGCATCAGCAGATTCATCTACCAGGGCAGCATTGTGGGACTAAGGACATTCAGTGCACACTCAGTAAAGATGGAAACATCTTACTATCAATGAGCAATGTGTGGGGATCAGCCAAGTACAGCGTCCACAGCAAGGTGAAGCTGTACCAGAGCAGTGTCCTGTCCACACTCTTGTATGAGTCAGAATGCTGGTGCATGACAGCCATGATCTTGCCAAGCTGTCATCATTCCACACTATAAGCCTCTGGAAGACAATCCATATTTTCTGGCCAACAGATTTCTCTAGCCACGCCTTGCTCCTTCAGGACATGGCCACAATCATCATGAGGAAATGTTCACTGGACCCCTGAAAGGCTGAGGAAACAGGGGAGACCAAAGACATTTTTTGACATGGGTGGCATACCACAGAGGCAGAAATGAGGACCCTGAACCACCCCAGGGGTAGAATAGAGAAGATGGTCAAGGAAAAAGACATGGAGGGCCTTCATTGCTGCCCTAAACTCTAGTGGCATAATGGGCAGTAAGAAAGCCTTCCTACTCTTTTTCTCTTTGAGAAGGGAAGGCATGTTGCCATTCAAAATATAATAAGGTTCTAGAATCAGTGGTGGTTTGTTTATTCTGACGAGGCTGGTGCATTAAGTCCACTTCTATCCCAGAAACAAGACACCTGGGTCAAGTCAGAAGAGCATAGCATCAGAGCAGATAGTGCAGCCGTAGTGACTTGGGTTTGAGTCAGACCTTGGGTCTTGTCCATGCAGAGTTTGCATGGTCTGCCTTTGACCACATGATTTTCCCTTGTGCTTCAGCCTTTGCTCCCTCCTACTATGATGGAGATGAATATGAGAATGAGCGGTTCCTGGCACTCAGACCTTCCGTCAGGCCTCTGTTTCAGGATGCCCTCTCTAGACTGCATATCAACGAACTGGATATGAAAACAAGAAGTAATTTCAGAATACACTCAGCCACTTTACAGTGGGAAAAGCTGAAGCCAATCTGTGTATGAAAGATTCCCATTAATATCAAAGAAATAATGACAAAATAATTTTATAATTCATGGATCGTTACAGCCCTCTGGCTGACCTAATCTGATCTGGCCTGGTTTTCTGCCTAGTTCCTTTTATGTGCATCCTGACCATAGTCCTCCATACCTCTCTCATCCATGTAAATGTCCAAATTTCTCTTCAGTGTTACAATTGAATCCATGTCTACTATTTCCACTGGCAGCTCATTCCATTTTTGCACTGCCCTCTCAGTGAAGTAGTTCTCACTCATATTCCCCTTAAGTGTTTCAGCTTTCACCATAAACTTTTGGCCTCACATTCTAGTCTTACCCAACCTAAGGGGAAAAGCAAATTTTCTTTCTATTTTTAACCCTCATAATGTTTTTTAACCCTCATTCTCCTACACTGCTCTGAATAAAGTCCTAACCTATTCAACCTACCCCTGTAACTCAGATCTTCAGGTCCCGGCAAATCTTGTAAATTTTATTGATATCTTTCCTGTAGGTACAGTAGGTAACCAGAACTGCACACAATACTTCAAATTTGGCTTCACTAATGTCTTATACAACTTCAACATAACATCCTGTACTCAATGCTTAGAGTTATAAAGGTCAATGTGCCAAAAACTCACTATAGAACTCTACCTACCTTGCCACTTTCAAGAAATTATGGATCTGTATTCAACCACACTCCTCAGTACCTTTCACTGTATAGCTCCTAGCCTGGTTTGTCCTTCCAAAGTACAACACCTCACACTTCTGTGCATTAAGTTCCATCTGCCATTTTTCAGCCCATTTTCTCAGCTGGTTCGCATCACATTGCAAGCGTTGATAGCCTTTCTCACTGTCCTTGTTTTGGTGACATCCACAAATTTGCTGTCCTCATTTAGCACAGTATCATCTAAGTCATTAGTACTGATAATAAACAACAATGGACCTAGCACCAGTCCCTAAATCACTCCACTAGTCACAGACCTCATTTCAAAGAGACAACTATCTACTACTACTTTCTGGATTCTCCTACTAAGCCAGTGTTGGATTCAATTGAGTACTTCATCCTGAAAAAAGCAACTGGAGCTTCTCGACCAGCCTCCCACGTGGGACTTTATCAATGGCCTTGTTTAAGTCCATACAGGCAACATCCTCTGCCTTCCCTTCATTAACCTCTTGGTAACCTCCAAGAAAAACTCTATAAAAATGGTTAGACATGACCTGCCATGCATAAATCCATGTTGACTATCCTTAATCAGACCCTGTCTATCCGAACACTTGTATATCCTGTCCTTTATAATACCTTCCAATAGTTTAACCGCGACTGACATTAGGTTCACCAGCCTACAATTTCCTGTCTTAATCTTCGATACTTCTTAAACAATGGAAATCTATCCAACTGTCCACTGGCATCTCACCCATGGCTAAGGGCATTTTAAATATCCCTTTCAGGGCCTCTGCAGTATCTTCACTAGCCTCCCGCAAGGTCTGAAGAAAATCTCATCAAGGCTGCAAGCACCCCCTCTTCCATTATCTGGATATGGTCTATGAACATATAATTCTTTTTCCTAAGTTCTATTATCTCTGTGTCTGTCTCTCAAATAAATACAGATGCTAAAGATTAATTCAAGATCTTCCCCATCTCTTTTAGCTCCATGCGTTGATGACCATGCTGATCAAGAAGACTAATTTTGTCCCTTGCTATCTTTTTGGACTTAATGTAGCTCAAGAAGCCCTTGGGATTCTCCTTCATCTTGTTTTATAGAGCAATCTATATGCCCTCTTTTAGTACGTACTCCTGACTTCTCTCTTAAGTGTTCTCTTGCATTTCTTATACCCCTCAGCCCCTCATTTGATCCCAACAGCCTGTACCTGATATGCACCTTCTTTTTTTTCTTTACCAGTGCCTCAATAACAGTTGATAATCAATGTTCTCTAAACCTGTTAACCTTGCCTTTTATTGTAACAGGAACTTGAAAATTCTGTATTCTCAGTAGTTCGCTTTATAAATGTTGATTGAGTGTTCAAAAGGATAGTTAATTCCCAACTCCTCTCTAGAGTAGTCTATTGAGGTGTTTTTCATTATTGTGAACAAAAACAGATTATTCTGATTTTCATAGGCAGTCCCTCAGCAATAAAAGTGATTTGTTACCATTCCAGTTTCTTGGATTTTGAGATCTCTGAGATTGCCAATGAAACAAGTGTGGGAACAACCAGCTCTTCCACAGGTGCACCCTGACTTCTGTGGAGTGGAGTGCCCCCTGACCCCCAGTCCCTTATGCAGGGCTTCCGTTTGCTCTGAATTCGTGGATTGGAGGTCCTCAATACTATCCCAAGTTCTCCTACTCAGCGTTGAACAGTCAAGAGCCAGAGATTCAGAAAGCAGTGGAGATATTGCAATCCTTCAAAAAGGGAATCTAGCACATGCTTGAATTCTCTTCTCTTTCTGTCTGGTAATCTCCTCCCAGATCAGAACTTAGTAAAGAGGGTTCGTTTTAGGTGCTTGGCTTGGAATGTTGCGGAGTTTCCAACGGATCTGACTGTGTGTAATTAGGATCTCGATGCTAGGGATGGTGGAGATCACTGCTGGCCAGGAGACCATGAGCAGGCTGGGCCACATTTTAACCTTGTCATCCAAAAACAGCACCTACAACGCTGCAAGACACTATCAGAACTACACTGGTGTATCAAATAGACTTTTTAAAAGCTCACATTGCCAGAGTCAGGGATTTCTGCCTCACTTGTCAAGAGTACTGTATCTGAGTTCATAGACTTAATGTGTAATAGACCAGAGGAAAGGCTATCGACTGAAATTATTGAAGTAGGTATTGGAAACGATTCCAAAGAGTAGCTCAAATGAATATTAGGTAAATGAAATGTATCTGCCTTTTACTGCTCTGCTTCGTCTACTTGGAAAGTGACTGGAGATTTGTTTCAGAGGAACTGTGAGCTCCTCTTTTGTTCCACCATATTCTCTGCTCTTTCCTTGGCTGTCCCCCAGTCATGCAGCATTTTTAAGACTGTTACTTGGCGAATAAGGAAGGCATCAGAGCCATTACTCCAGGGACTGCTGCTCTCAGCTGTGAAGCTGCCACAATCAGAAGGCATTATATTGACAGCATTCTCCATCATCAGGTTTTCTATTGTATCATGTCGGAATATATTTCCGAAACATTAAGTTGCACTTTGAAAGTGACATGCCAGAATAGAATTTTACTCAATATAAATGTGTCTGATAATGTTGGTAAATTGCTTTAAACTAAATTTCAATTACATTTCTATTGTTTCACTAGTATTTAACCAGGTTTATTATTCAAATCAAAACAAAATATGCTTCTGTTATATAAACAGTGATTACAAGGCACATCTCTTTTAGATATACTTGCAAGTACTTATAACGTATCCACTTATATGTGAGTATGATAGGAATACAATACCCCAGGGAGAATTGTCACACTGCTTCTAGTGTTTCTCTGCAGTCCCTTTTCACTAAAGGAAAACCCTATTAATTTTCCTATTTATTCTCATTTATGTAGTTTTAACTAACGTGTCACCACTGCTTTTATGCACAAATACAGCGGTGCTCGCTTTTGTAAATGAAATGGACACATCCAGCTATTCTCTTAAAAATAGACGACATGCTTGCATTATTCACACTAATCAGATGTACTCTATCACAAAATATTCAGTACTGTTAACAATAAAAAATGTTTCATATATAACAAAAGACTTATTTATTTGGTTGGATGTAGCAGTAATGAAAAAAATTATCTCATTCTTCTTGTGTGTAATGATTCGTTGCTGTTCATTGAACAGTAGCAAATGGCCAAAAATCTGGTCAAGACTTCAGCTGCATAGCACACACTGGCCAAGTAACATTACACAACAAACCCAAAACTGGACACAACCTCTTAATAAAAATATTGCAGAATGTTATTGAAAAATTGAACAGATCTTTCAGGTGCCTGGGCACATGGGGCATTCAATTGTGTTGCCTTAACAATAAAATCATCGAGATGACAGAAACTCTACAGAATACAATGCCACACATACTTTTTATTCAATGTCTTTGAAACAATTTTGAGACTTAAAAAAACCCGAAGAAATAAATAACAATAAAAAGGACAGTACAATGTGACCGGAATATACTGGTGTTGTTCAATGAGGAAAGCATCTTCTGAAACCCAACCTTTATTGTAATTGTAGGGAACTGAAGGACCACCTGTGATAGCAGCCAATTTTTGTGTGTGTCTGTTTACTCAGTGCTGTAGTGTCAGAAATTGCCAGTTGGATAGAAACCATCTTTTTAACCACAAAGCCTTTTAAGTGTGTGTGTCTAAATTAACATGCATGTTGGTGGAAGTATATATGAGTGTAGAAGTAAATGTGTTTGAGGTGTGTGTAAAAGAGTGAGCGCAAATATGACTGAATTAGAAAGCCATCGTCGGTTTTGTAACTGGCAACTTCATCAGCATTTTCTGCTGTTCTGGGTAAGATTATCATCCCTTATTTTTGATTAAATCAGCCTTAGTTAAATAGTTGTAGTAATTTTAAAATGTGAAAAATCAATGAATAATAAAAAGGTGCAGCTGGATGAAATAAGAACTATAAAATGAAGCTTAATATTTGTTGAGAAAACAAAATCTCCAAATAATGTGACCAGTGACTACATTCATGACTGGATGATGTTAGTTCGGTAGGTCGTATTCGTTGATCGCCATTTGATCTATGCACTGTACCAGTTGCATAGGTAGAGACATTTTGGCCTCTGAGTCAGAGGCTGTGGGTTCATCTCAACCACTCAAGTGCAGTACTGCAGCTGTCCTACATGGCCAGTAGTGCTGTCTGTCATTAACCCCAGGCTCACTCCACACTCAAGTGAATGTAAAAAATTTTGTGCTATTATTTTAGATAATAGTAACAGAATTGTCTCCAGCATCCTGGTCACTATTGACATGTTTTTACTGGGACTGAAGGGATTGAGTTATGAGGATATACTAGATAGATTGGGCTATTTTTCCTGGAGTCTAAAGGCTGATCTTATAGAGGCTTATAAAGTGACAAGGAGTGTAGATAAGGTGGATGGTCACAGTTATTTTCCCAAGGTAGGGAAGTCTTGGTCTTCTTCCCAGGGTAGAGAATTCTAAACCTATGCCTTCAGTTGAAGTCTAAGGGCACCAATTTTAAAGTGAAAGGGGAAAGATTGAAGGGGCATCAGAGAGGCATTTTACCGTCAGAGGGTGGTGCATATATGGACTGAACTGCGAGAGGAAATGGAAGTAGTAGGTAGAATTTCAATGAATAAAAGCCATTTGGATAGACAGGCTTTGAGGGAAGGGCCTTTTTCCATGCCATCTATAACTTCATCAGTGTGATGCAACTGGCTGTTGCTCATGAAAGTGTTTTGTGTGCAAAGTTCTGCTGTGTCTCTTTCACCACTATGCTTACAGAGCAACATACACAAACTGCTGGAGTAACCCAGCAGATAAGGCAGCAGCTATAGAAGGAACAAAACAGTTGTCCTTTCGGGCCAGAACCCTACATCAGGATTAGAAAGAAATGGGAAAGAAGCCAGACTAAGAAGGGGAGGAGTGCAAGCTGGCAGACGATAGGTGAGACCAGACCAGGGTCTCACATAAAACACCGGCTATAGATATTAGCTCTGAGATTGTGAAAGGTGGTATATAAATTCATGTCTGTGTTTCCTTCTCAAATTCCAAGCAGCAGTGTTGTTTGGGAAAGATTTCAATCGGCTAGGAGCAATGGTGTGTGAAGCTTTGTTGTTGGCTTTCTATATTGGCTTTGAGACGGGAACAGAATGTTGTGCTGCAGCTGCAGTTCGCTGCTCTGTTCCTGGCACAACCCTGGATGCTGCTCTCAGAACTCAGAAATTCTCATTATTCGGGTGCAATCAGGATTCTGAAGAAGGTAGATAGGTTGGTCAACTCATCCCTGAGATACTGGGGGGGACTGCTCCCAGGCATTTTCTCTAGCTATGTAGCTTTAGTTTTTAGTAACAAAAGTATCATAGTGTTGTTTCACTGAGCAAACATCTTGCACAAAAGGTCCTTGGCTCTGATCTTCTGTGATGGGAAAATCTAATTTATATGTGCACAAACCAGGGAAGATGAGGAGAGTTGATGTGCCAGTGAGTAATTAAGTAGTTTCAACTGTGGTCACTCAGAACAAAGCAAACTCTTTTCACAGCTATGAAAGATATTTCAGCGATATAGAGTCAGATAAACTATTCCACTGTAAAGGCTGTTCTACACCTATATCAGCCATATGAATGAAGGAAACCAAGCAAGTATGTGTATCATGCAATACTAATGTCGGTGCTTATTAGAGCTGTGAAGCCTGTAAACATTTGCCGATCTGTCCATTAAGTATCTCTTGCTTGTTTAGATGTGTCTGCAGAGATGTTATTTTAAAAACCTTTATGTATTCTGTCCTTTTGACAAAGCTTCTCACCAAATGTTTTGAAATTTGTTAACACAACCCCATTCATCAGAATTAATTCATCCTTACCATTCATTGTGACAGATATTCACTTTGAAGCCTGGGCCTCTTTCTCATATTTGCCCAGCTCACTTTCTAAACACAACAGCTACCACTTGTAAGATAAAGCAGATGTAAGTAAACTTCCAATTAATGTTTCTTTGTTTAACTTCTAGTTGTAAAGATGGGAGCCAGTCTTCAGTTCTTAAAATGGAAATGGAAAGCAGTAATCAGCTTCAAGCTAAAAACACAGCTTTGTTAACAAGCACCGTATATAACCGATGCTCTATTTGTGGAAAGTAAGATGTTAGCTTACTGAACCTGGTTTATTGGTGCTCAAGAGTGCAATATAAGTCAATGGATTATTTAACTTGGCTTGCTTCAAACCAGACAAGCTGACTAAGTTGCTTAGTTCAAGGAAGCTTGCATTTAGATAGATAATATCACTTAATGTATAGAATAACTGATGTGTTTAGAGTTGCAAATTTTTTGTATTCAAGGAAGTTTGCTTTACAGCATTAGCTAAAAACCTTTGTCTCCAAGAGGATCTTAGACCACTTGTGTAAAAAGAGCATCTGAGGAAATATCAAATGCCTATTAATTCACCCGAGTGGCAAGGAATGTGTATAAATATAAAGATCAGTTCAGGCTTATTAGAAATGGTTAAAGAATATCAAGAATCATGGAAGAAACATGGGGTGGACTAAAATCCATTCCTTTGCTTCGATTTTTGCGATGGACAATCCGGTCGTCTGCATTGTTGGTAAGTATTTTTAGTTAATAGGAATTGCTCCTGTGCTTTGGAAGTCCCTTGTCATTTGTGCCTTGTAATTTAGAAGTGGTTTGTAATTTGGCAATGTTTAACTTTGAAATCATCTGCTAGTTTCAAGTGTACTTTGAGAATGCTGTTTAATTCTCATTAATATTTCTCAGTGAGAAAAGGCATGCCTGAAGGGACACACTCAGTGATTCAGGAACAGCTTCTTCCCCTCTGCTATCCGTACATATCACTGAAAATGAATGTACTGTGTTTTAAACTATATTGTTAGCTGGAAGTACATATCTTCTCTTTAATGGGGAAAGGGGACCAGATTTTTTTGTAACTCAAATTAAAAGAAAATGATGGGATTCCAGAATGCATGTACTTTAGTTATATTTTTACTTTAAGCAAGGCACATATTATGATGTGGCAGCATAATGACGTATGCCATTTACATACTTTTACAGATAGCCAGCAATGCATTATGTAAACAATAAAGAATGCTTAATCAAGCAAAATATTTAAAATATTATTCAAATATTACTGAAATATTAAATATGCAACACTCCTCCCTGCTTAGCTATAAACTCCAACTCAATATAGAATGCATCTCAACTTATATACAGTATACTATATAATGCATCTACCATACTATACACAGCATAGTAAATTTTAAATTTTCCCATTCAGTCTTAAAGATTTAATCACTGTGGAGGGTTTCTTACTCTTGCGGGATATCACCTTTCCTGACAAGGAGGGTCATCCTGCTTGGCAGGAGAGATTTGTGGCTGTGAAAGAGTCTCAGGTTCCGGGGCTTCTTCCGATATAGTTGTAAGAATTGACTCTGGCACTGCAGGTAGTGGTTCTGACATCTCTGGGCATCTTTCTTCTGGACGTTGGCATCCCAAACAGTGCACGGCAAGCTTTAGTGGATGATGTGGATCATAATGCGTGAGTACAGTGTCTGATGTCACCATCTCCTTTGCCTTTTGGTAAGCCACCTCACATTGCTTTGTCCATTGCTATTTCTTCCCAACCTGTAGTAATGAGTTCAAGGGGTGGAGCACAGTAGCCAGGTTTGGTAGCAACCTTTTACAGAATTGACAAATCCGGAAAGGGACTGTAACTATAACATGTTCTTTGGCCTTGGGGCATCTACCTTTGCTTGAATTTTCTCAGAACACTTGTGCAATCATTCTGTGCTGATGCTGTGATTACAGTAAGTTATGGTTTAAAGAATCACACTTGTTGCATCATGTTCTGAGCCTACAATCTATATTGTCAATACTGTCCTGGGATTTTGGAGATGTTCCTTGCCCAGTATCAATGATGTCATCCAGGTAACACTGGGTGCCTAGACAGCCTTGTAGCACCTGTCAAAAGCTTTCTGCCAGAGTACAGGTGCAGATGCTGCTCCAAAAATAAGTCTATTATAGCAATAAAGCCCTTTGTGAGTGTTGATGTTGAGAAAAACTTGGGACTCCTCTCATCCTTGGAAAAATTCCTTCAGCTTTCATGAGATCTCGCTCACTGGCTGCTTTATCAGAAATGGTACAAGGAGCCAAATGGCCTTTGTAAACCTTGGGTGTGGCATTTCATTTAAAAATATTTTACCCTTGATATGTTTGAGTCTTCTAATGCAATCCTTGAGTACTACCATGGCATCATCCAGTACCTTTCTTAATTTGAATGCAGTTGACTCTATTGCAGTGGATGCAGCATGCAAATGGTGGATGGATCCCAAATCAAGTTTTAGTTGTCACAGCCACTCATGTATGCATAATGCTGGACTTCTAGCACATACAAGGCCAATGTGGCTTGTTGGTTGTTGTATTTCACTGTTACAAATATCATTCCCACAGGAGTTATCCTTTCTCCAGTATAAGTTCTTAGCTGGATATCTGGAGGCTTCTGTTCAGTATCTTTGAAATAACATCAAAACTTATTTTATGGAATGACCGAAACAGCCAAGTCAGTGTCCAATTGTACTTTAATTAATTTGACCTTCATTTCTGGTGTAAGCCATAGTGCTTGTCTATCATTAGTTTTCACATTGTAAATCTTAAGCTGCTTAGTCCCGTGACACTCATCATTATCAGACTTTTCATCAACAACAGGGAGATTAATGCCCTTTATGATATTGTAACTTCTTATCTTTTTCTCTTCCTGTGCAGTCAATTTATTTTTGTCTGCCTGAAATGCTCTTTGTATATGTCTTACTTTTTTCCATTTTCTGCAAGTTTCTCCTTTAAATCTACATTGTTCTAGTCTATGTGAGCCTCTGCCAGAATGGTAACACAGTTTGTAAGGCCAGACTAGCCTCTGTTTAGATGTTGCAATTTTGTTCAACTCACTTTCATTCATGACTGCAATACAATTGTGTCTCTGTCTGTTGTTTCAATTAATACAGCTAATTCAACTGTTCTTTTAAATGTGTTGTGCTTCAGTTAGGAGTCATTTTTGAATGCTTTCATATAAGACTCCACAAACTAAACAATTTCTCAGTGTATCATTAAGCCAATTACTGAACTAACAATGCTAAGAAAACTTCTTTAATTCAGCCATGTATAAAGAAATGGACTCCTCTTCCTTTTGATTCTGCTTATGCAACCTAAAGAATTCTATAATCGACAATGATTTTGGTTCTAAATGTTTCTGCATTACTTTCATCCCATCAGTAAAGCTCATTTTGGCTGGTTTGGTTGGTGCCTTCAAACTTCTTAGCAAACTATATACCTTTAAACCTTTGCACTCAGCAAAAATGGTACTCATTTCTCGTTAGCTAAATAATTTGCTTCAAAACACTGCTCAATTTGTTCTGTATATAGCAGCCCATTATCATTTGTGCAAACAAACACATCTATCTTACTGGTGTTGTCAACCATTTCAGTTCTATAAAATTTATAATAATTATCACCCAGTACTCTCTGTTTATGAGCCTGTGAATCTGTTCACTTTCTGCCTTTTTTCTAAAACTCAAACACCTTGCTGCTTTTTTTTAAAACTTGGAACATTTTGCTACGTTTCAACAGGTAGGCAGTCATCTTGGGTTTGTTTAAAACTTTCTCATTGCTCCTGTTATATTTTGTACTCCAGAACTTAAAGGCAGTTAAAAATATAAGGCAGGAGTCTGGAATGTGTGTACATTAGTTTTGCAGTTACTTTAAGTGAGGCACGCTTGTATGAGATGGCGGCGTAATGTTGTATGCCATTTATGTACTTTCCTCAAACTGAACATGATGAGTATTTTATTCTTCAAGTAAAAGACTTGAAGGTATAGAAGATAGAGTATGATGCAGATTAGACAGACCAAACCCTGCAGAATGACCTGCTGGACTCGGACCATCACCATTTGTACCAGAGCTCAACAATGTAGGAATAATTCATGTCTAGAGGCAAATAATTGGCCCTTTTTTAGATAGAAACCAAACACCTGGGTGGGCACCACATGCTTATGTGATAGAACCTGGTGACCCTTATCTTAATCCCGATGCATGGAGATATTAGGTATTCCTTCCAGGCACACACAAGGTATTACACACACCAGTAAACCCAAGGGGTACTAATGAAGCCTGTAGAACAGATGCTTGAGAACATGCACTAGAGTTATGACCAAGAATAATACGGGGACAGATTCCTGTACAGGGAGCTGCTGCAGTTTCCCCCGTACAAAGGATTTTGAACCTTTGGCTATTCAGAATTTGCAAGCAGCATGCATTCGCTTCCAGCTGATGCTGAAGGAATTCTGAAGTGGTCCTTCTGATTCCTGGAAGGTTACTTGTCTTCTGGGCCAGTTATGCTCCCTAATGTATTCAGCAGTTCTTATTAACATGATTTCCCATAGCCTTGACATCACTTGCACATGACGTAGAAATCTATATCAAATATATGCGTGGATTTATAAACAAATTAATGTTGGAGGATTTAGTACTATATTGAGTAAAATATTTGAAAGCCAAGAACTGATAACAGTTTATAAGATCGGAGAACAAGCTGCAAGGGCATATCGAGACCTAGTTCATTCTATGATGTGACCCCTTTACCCTTGTGAAAACCTCTGCTACAAGGTCCTGACATGGGATCCTCTCCTTGTACTTCTAAAAGGAATGTGGGATCAAATCAACAAATCAAACCAGCCCTACTTCTCAGGTCAATTGCATTCACGGTGTTCTCCTGCACCAGCCCCTAGCAAGGAAAACAAAATCAATAAACCAAATAAGTTCCCTGGAGAATGCCTGCCTTCAGAAGGAATATCCATCCACAACCTTGAGGCAAAGTAGGCTACACTTGTCACTGAAGTGCCTCTGTCTGTAAACGAAGAGCCAATTGTGAAAATAGGAGTAAGCAAGAACATTACACCATTTTTCTTAGTGTTCAATGTCCAATTAAGTACACCCTTGATTGCTAACTTTGGGCCAACCATCACCTACACCTGTTACAATTCTCCTCAAAGAATTAAGAGGAAGCAAAAGAACCAGACAAAACAGTTTGTAGACAACAAAAGGGGAGTGGGTCCAAAAGTAGAAATTACATAAAAATGATTTCAATCCTAGTTTCTGCCCTAAATAGAAACTTCCTTGTCACGTTATGCAAGTTTTCAATGATAGGACTGTGGTAATCAAGACTGAGAGAGGAAACAAGACCAAGTACAAAAGTCTCCATTGATAACATCAAACCTGCCCCATCCAAGCAGGATTTATCCCCCCAGAATTAGTGGAATCCTTAAATTTAACCAGTACATGAGTCCAGCATGGAATCCCAACAACCCAATGGGTGGAGGTCAGGTGAGATGTATTGAAAAGATAAAACACGTGTTTCTGTTCACTTGAGCAAGATCCTATAGATTCATTGCCTAAGGATAATATATCCAGAATGTGTTGTTGCTTTCAGAGTAAGACAGAGGAGACTCAAACTCCAGGAAGAAATGTTGTTTTTGCTGTAGTTTACTTTTAATATTTGTGCTTATAATAATATTGTTCAGTGCTACCTTGTGTACCATTTGCTTTATTGCAGACAAAGTCGAATTTACTACAGAAATTGTCTCATCTGACTCAGACACCCCTAAAACTTAATGACTCAGAGAATATTAGATTAAGGGGATCTGCGAGTTATGATGATTCTAATTTAAATATCACTAAATGGCCCTTACCTCTTCATCATATGTGAACTAATACACTGGAACCCTTAAATCTTGCCCCTGGCAAAGTGATTGTTCCTATCCATTTAGACATTCACTCTGACCGCATTGCAGACAAAATGAACATAGATACATGGGAAGGCAAAGAATCCTTTGCAAAAATGATTAATAACACCTTAACAAAACTGAAAAAGTCCAGCCTAGATATTGAAGGTAAACTAATGGAGGAATCCCTTGACATGGATCACCCTATATTTGAAGAAAAATATTTATTTTGTATAATGTCATTGAATGGTCCCAGTGATTAGAACATGACATTGAAATCAATACACTAGAACATAGTGAAAAGCTATTTTTAATGAAAGCATCTACATTAGACAGATGTCTCAATGCATTTTTCCTTTATGACCAACACGTATATGAATGCAATTGCTACAAATATTTTAGATGCTTCGATTTCTCCAATTGTGTTCACTATTCCACTCCATTATTAAATGTCATGGTGACAGGACAGTTTTCTGCATTTCTGGGCAACAAAGCCCTTTATTCAGGTTTTGCATAGGAAAATGCTCTGATGTTGAAGCTAAGATAAAATGAAAATGTTTTCCTCCCTGGTCAAATGAAATTTATAAATCCAAGAAGCTTTTTAGAAATTTTGTCCCCGTAGTCTCTTGCATCTACCCAGATTTCATATTGTCATTAATCAAAAAGTTGTGAATAGTTCCTACTCTAGTGCAAATAACACCTTACAACGAGAATTCTTTTAGAATTATTGGTGTCCTTATAAATTCAATTATATTTCAGATAGGCTTCAACTACTAGTTGAACAACAAGGAAACAAACCTATGAGAATCCTTCTGATGGGGACCAATTGACAATGCAAAATTTGGGGTTATGTGATAAGATTACTCCACAAATAGACTATGTTACGTACACAGACAAACCTTCAATTATTGTTGTGTATTCAGTCACATAGTGTTATCATCAACAGCAAAGAAAAATAAAATGATTTGGCTCTAAACAGTGTTCGTGATTAAAAAAAATTAGAGTAAAACTACCTCTATGTATCATGGCTCGACAGTGCTCACTGTTATAACAGCAATGATGTGATCCTTTGGTTCACTCAGAAGGTAGAACTTCCTGATGACAAGGATTCTGCTATCAGAAGATCACCCACACTGTAACATTAACTTAATGATTTAATCTATGTTGTGTATCTCATGACAGAAATACGCTCAGTTTTAAGGAATGATTTATGATAGATTCAACAAAGAATGTTCTAGAAGGACTTGATATTCATCAACAATGGCTAGGAGAAATTCAGCTGAATTGAAGGAATATTTCTCTATACATTATGGGAGGTACTCATTGAACTGAGACCATCAAGTAAGCGAGGCACCTCATTCTGTAACACACACAAAATGCTGGAGGAACTCAGCTGGTCATGTAATTTTCCTTTGCATACTCATACTATTTCCCTATCTGGCTCTAGCTGAAACTTCAAACTCAGCTTCCACAGCCGTGAATATAGTTTCTGGATGGACTGGCGCCACTTTAAATTGGGTTACAAATTTTTATTTTGCAGTTTTCCAATAGATAATTCTCAGAACTGTCGGAATTATTCCTTTTGTAATGCTCTTTCTGTTGAGATGTTGAAGTCTGCAAAGATGGAAGTTTGGTGACATACATTTTTGTATAACGAGCCTCTGTTAACTCCCATATCTAACCTGCACTAATATGGATTATTACTCATATGACTACTTTGCTACACTGCCTTCTTGGCTCTTTACCCATTTCTCTGGCTTGTCTTCTACCCCAGAAGAGTGAAGAGCAGGGAATGCGCTCAAAATGTTATCCTTGTTCCTCTCCTTCTAGTCCTAATCACTAACAATACATATGGGCATGTGTATTTCTCACCTCATCTTGAGCAGGTTAGGATGTGTCGGTTGTGAATAATTGGTCTAATAACACAGTCCTGTGGAAAGATGAGTTGACAAACATCATTTTTCACTTACCTACTTGAATATTACATAATTTTTTAATATGTGTAACTTTTTATATGTGGTTCTTAAGACTTTATACTGTATAATATATTTTGTAAACATGTCAGTTATTATTAATGATATAATATGATCAGAATTTAAAACTTTGACTTTTATATGATAATAAAGGACTTACCAGGAGGAGAAAGATGGCTACTTGCCCCTGAGGAATGCTATGCACTTGATAACCCTTTTAGCTCTTTTGTTGCGATTTCCTCTGAAACAGAGTTATAGTCCTAGAGCCTTCAAAGTCTCAAAGCATTATAGTGTCACAAGGTAGAACTATTTCAATGTGCTTTACTTACTATTTTGGTATAAGCATATAATGAGTATGTGGCACTCCTACAATTTAACAAGTGGGACAACTAGGCCTATTAATTTTGCTATTTATGTTATATTTAATGTTACTAGAACAAATTGTATATTTGGTTGACAGATTCCCATGGTTTGATAGAGCAGACTGAGTAGACAAGTTCAGTTAAAGTTTTCTGGGAAGACACAAAAATTGGGAAGATGCGTGAATTCTTCTCGGTCAGATCCACTCCTTAACAAAGGGGGAAGACTTGAAAAAATATACCCGGAATCCAAAATCACCAAAATGGGAAGGAACTTATGCAGATGGCATGGCAGATGTCAGAACGTTAAGTTACAGCATTCCAATGAGTATTCCCATGACAAGGTTATAAACAGTTCCTATGTTCTGACATCTTTTTCTGGGAGGCAAGAATTAAAGGTACAGACAGAATCCTCAACAGGAGAACTGTACTCTTCCTTACTTTTGTAGATGTTTCATTTTTATGTATATTGTGAAATCATGTAGCTGACAGATACTTTTCTGAAACAAAAATATGAAATTCCTAATCCTTAAGCACAAGAAGCCAGCAATACCAAATTTGAAACTTGTTTACAAGACTTGTTTTCAGAAAACCTGAGTAAAGTTGTGCATTGCATTGAAAACAATGTGAAAACCCCTGTTACAGAGATGAACTATCAGCTTAGTGAGAGTCATTGTGACAAACTAATGGCAACAGAGACAGTGATTCAAACCTGCTTCAAGAAAATGGCAAGACCTGTTTGTGGGGAAGACGGTTTTCAAGATTGACTAATATGGACTTATTGTAGGACATTGATGCATCATTATTGTGTGTTTATGGAAAATTATAATGATGACATTCCTTTGAGGTTTGGGAAATGTGTGCAGCTGATGTTGAGGAACTGAATACTCTAAGGTGAAAAACACACAGAAGCTCATGCATGGGGAAGTACTCAATGAGTTATTTGAGGATTGAATTAAACAAAACCTTTCTAGCATTGGTAACTTACTGGAATGGATGGCAAACCAATAGTCTGTTACCAAGAGTGGGCTTGGTAGGAGTACTGATCTTGAAATTGATGTCCATATGAAGAAGGTGGGTTAGAATTCTTCGCTTTGCAAGAGGGTGTTGTGATGAATATTTACTTCGAAGGTCTAGGCCTTTTCCTCATGTTTGCTAAGCTCACTTTCTAAATGCAGCTGCTGCCACTTGTAAGGAAAAACAGGTGTAAGTAAACTTCCAACTAATGTTAAAGCAGTAATCAGCTTGAAGTTAAAAACACAGCTTTGCAAACACACTCTGTATATAACTGATGTTCTGTTTGTAGAAAGTAAGATACTCACTCACTGCACCTAGTTTATGCTGCTTGAGAGTACAGCATGATATTATGAATTATTTTGCTTTCTTGGCATGTTTGTAGAAAGTAAGATACTCACTCACTGCACCTAGTTTATGCTGCTTGAGAGTACAGCATGATATTATGAATTATTTTGCTTTCTTGGCATGTTTGTAGAAAGTAAGATACTCACTCACTGCACCTAGTTTATGCTGCTTGAGAGTACAGCATGATATTATGAATTATTTTGCTTTCTTGGCATGTTTGTAGAAAGTAAGATACTCACTCACTGCACCTAGTTTATGCTGCTTGAGAGTACAGCATGATATTATGAATTATTTTGCTTTCTTGGCATGTTTGTAGAAAGTAAGATACTCACTCACTGCACCTAGTTTATGCTGCTTGAGAGTACAGCATGATATTATGAATTATTTTGCTTTCTTGGCATGTTTGTAGAAAGTAAGATACTCACTCACTGCACCTAGTTTATGCTGCTTGAGAGTACAGCATGATATTATGAATTATTTTGCTTTCTTGGCATGTTTGTAGAAAGTAAGATACTCACTCACTGCACCTAGTTTATGCTGCTTGAGAGTACAGCATGATATTATGAATTATTTTGCTTTCTTGGCATGTTTGTAGAAAGTAAGATACTCACTCACTGCACCTAGTTTATGCTGCTTGAGAGTACAGCATGATATTATGAATTATTTTGCTTTCTTGGCATGTTTGTAGAAAGTAAGATACTCACTCACTGCACCTAGTTTATGCTGCTTGAGAGTACAGCATGATATTATGAATTATTTTGCTTTCTTGGCAGGAGGAGGAGCTAAGATGGCAGCAGAGGGTGACTTCGTCGAGCTCATCAGTAAAACAGCTTAAATTCTTCTTTATAATATCTTGCTTTATTTTCCTTTTCAAGGTGGCTGGGATCCTGTCAGAGTCCATGACCTACAGCTGCACTCAGACTGTGGATTGATGTGGCGGAGGGTTCCCACTTCCAGAGCTCGTTGACTGGCTGTTTTTCTCTATCTCCAGGAGTGCAGCCAGGAAGATTGTAGCTTTGGGGTGTAGCCTCAGCAACTCTTGTGGATGACTCGATTCTTCATCAGTATCGCTAACTGAAATGGTGTGGAGATTGGAACCTCGAGACAGCAGGTGTGGCTGTTGGAGCCCTTTGTACTCAAGCAATTGCTCTCTCTCTCTCTCTCCCTTTCTGGGGGTGCGGGGGAGGGGGTGAAGATTCTGCTGGTTCTCAGTTCAGGTGAGCCTGAATAAGTGTTGCTTCAGATTGTAACATTGAAACAGCAAACTATTGTTCATCCTCTTGCTGTTAAAAGAACAGTTCTTTGTTCCTTGTTAGTGAGAGAGGGATCCTGTAGCACGTTGAAGTGCTGGGTTATGAACGGAATTTGTTTGTAGTTCAGCAGATCATGCCCTCTCTGGGAGCTTTGCTATTGTTTGCTTGGTGTGTGGTGGGCGCTGATCCTTCCTGCTGGAACAAGTGGGGGCAGGGGGAGGAGGGAGGATTGATGCCTTGCTGCTGCTTGTGGGCGGGTTTGGGGTTCTAACATTTTTCTGTCATTCATTCTTTGGGGCTTTCTTCTGTTTCATGGATGTTGGCAGAGAGTAACCATTTCAGGTTGTTTTCTGTATACATTCTCTGATATTAGATGGAACCATTGAACCATTGATTTTGGCTTGCTTCAAAGTCACCAAACTGATTAAGTTGCATAGTTCAAGGAAACTTGCAGACTAGATTTAGCATAGCAGGTAACTAAAGTGTTTATAGTTGTGAGTTTTATGTACTCAAAGAAATTAGCTTTACAGCATTAGCTAAGAATTATGCGTCCAAGAGGCTTTTAGGCCATTTGTGTAAAAAGTCTATCTGAGGAAATATCCAATGCGTGTGAAGTCACTTGAATGGCAAAGAAAGGGAATTAGTGTAGAGAGGAGTTCAGGCCTATTAGGAGTGGTTAACGAACATCCAGAAGCAAGGAAGGACCATGGGATGAACAAAAATCCATTCCTCTGGCTACAATTTCTACATCGTTGGTATGCCTGTTTAGTTTATAGGAATTGTACTTGTGTTTTGACAATTCTTTGTCCTTTGTGTTTTTGGAATGCTTTGATTAGAAATGCTTAGTATTTTAGAAATGGTTTGTAATTGGACACATTTAAGATTAAAATCATCTGTGAGTTTTTAATGTTTATTGAGAATGTTGTTTGGATCTAAATGTGTATCACTGAAAAGAAATGAGCTGTGTTTTAAGCTTCTGGTAATGGGAAGTACCTTGTCCTTTGTAGAGAGAGGGGATCCATCACTCGAATAGTGGATATTGGCAGCTAAACTCACTGTGGAGAATAAAGAGGGGGAAAAACTAGTTATTGAAGAATGGGTAGTTAAAGTATAATCTCCCTTTAATGAGAGTATTCTTGGCTATTTACTATATCGGATAGGGCTTAAGGTCTTCGCTTGAGTTTAGAACTTTGCGGACAGCAAGCCTAATACCATCACAACATCACCTGATAAAAAATGACCAGACACTAATAAAAATGGTCAAGTAGACTAAGTGCTAATATGATTGACATTCATGAGGATCAAAATTTTCACAGACTCTCATTCTAACTTTGTTTTACACTGCCAAAGGAACACACCTATTCTGTTACTGTTCTGTTATTAACAGTTACTGTTTGCATCCTGCAGTGACGGCGTTAGAGTTTAGTTTGAGAGTTCTCATTAGTGGCCCTGCTGATCTAGCATTTAATATTTTGCCATGGTTTCGGCACAGATCTTATTAAAACTCAGTGAACTTTTCATCCAATGGCTGTCTCTCCCCCTCTGCACTTGACTATCACCAAACACTGTGTCAGCAAGACTCAATCACTGAAATGGACCTAGTGGAGAGAGAACCATTGATCTTGTCCCTGAACTTCATTGGCCAGGTAGGAGAGAAGTTAAAGCTAGTGGATGTTGGTTTGGCTGAAGTGCCTGATGCAATATGACAACCCTCAGAGTGGCAGGCCCAGAGCAAGCTGAAATTTGTTTGTCAGGTGGAGGAGAAGTTAAAATCCTTGGAGGCTAGGTGGACAGAAGTGGCTCATGCAATGCGACAATTACCTGCGGAGTGGCAAGCACAGCCCCAACCAAAGATCATTTGTCAGATAGAGGAGAAATTAAAATCAGTGGAATCTGGGTTGGCAGAAATAGCTCACACAGTGCAGCAATTACTTTCAAAGTGGCATGCACAGTCCAAGCAGGAAGAAAAGGTGTCAATGCTCACAGTGACAGTTCAGCAACATCCCGCAGACAGCCAGAATCATGTGGCAGCCATTACTGCTCTGACTGCCACAATTCAGCATCCTTCAGCCAGTTCATTCCCACTCCCAGCATCAGCACCTCGCACATCCTCCTCTATAACAGTCTCATCTGCCTCAGCCACTAATGCCTGACTCCCGTGACAGCATCTGGACCAGAACTGAGTATTTGTCTATCAGGCAGATATTCTGGTGACCCTAACAATTGCAGGAATTTTATTACCCAATGTAAGTTGACTTTCCAAGTTCAGCCGAGTTGGTTTAGTGGTGATGTGGCTAAACTGACTTACATGGCGAACCTCTTAGATGGACTCCCACTTAACCTGTTCAACACTCTACAAGAACAAGGATCCCCTGCATCCCAATCTTTCCAGCAACTTGTAGTCAAGGATGTGGAAACCATAAAAAGAGGGCAGAGGAAATTTACAAGGGTGTTGCCTGGATTGGGGAGCATGCCTTATGAGAATAGGTTGAGTGAACTTGGCCTTTTCTCCTTGGAGCGACGGAGGATGAGAGGTGACCTGTTAGAGATGTATAAGATGATAAGAGGCATTGATCATGTGGATAGTCAGATGCTTTTTCCCAGAGCCGAAATGGCTAGCATGAGAGGGCACAGTTTTAAGGTGCTTGGAATTAGGTACAAAGGGGCTGTCAGGGTAAGTTTTTTACGCAGAAAGTGGTCAGTGCGTGGAATGGGCTGCCAGCGATGGTGGTGGAGGAGGATACGATAGGGTCTTTTAAGAGACTTCTGGACTGGTACATGGAGCTCAGAAAGATATGGGTAACCCTAGGAAATTTCTAAGGTAAGGACATGTTCGGTACAGCTTTGTGGGTCGAAGGCCCTGTATTGTGCTGTAGGTTTTCTATGTTCCTATGTTTCTAAATTCAAGGGAGTGATGGATCTTCCAGTATGGCGTCAGGAGGCTGCCCACAGATTCCTGGACCTGCACCATGGAAAAGGGACTGTGAGGGATTATGCACCAAATTTCTACACGCTTGTGGTCGTGATGGTGTGGAATGAGAGGTCTGTCATCACTGCTTTTCAGCATGGGCTGAGCGCAGAGGTCCAGCATGAGATTGTAGTGTGTAATGAGCAGGACAGCCTGGATGAGATGATAAATCTGGTCATTCAAATTGACAACTGGACAATGGAGTGGAACAGACAGAGAAAGCTCTGAGCTTCTTATTCTTCAGATCACTGTCTGTCTTCACCTCTCTCTCATCACCCAGTACACAGTCTGTAGAAGGGCCTATGTAGGTGGACACATGAACCTGTCTCAGGAGGAATGAGATCTGTGAAAGAGAGCACGTTCCTGCCTCTACTCTGGTCCTCCAGGTCACTTCTTGGCATCATGACCTAAGCAGACAGTAAGAAAGGGAATTCTGTTGGGTCAATTCTCCCTGCAAGTATCTTCCCCTCAGCACATAATGCTTCCTGCTTCCTTGTCATGGGGTCCCAGACCCACGAGCTTCAGGCATTTATTGTCTCCATGGCAGCTGAGATCTGACCATCATCCCTGTCAGCAGTGGTGGGCTGCTTTTTTGTGACCAATAGGGATGGCGTGCTCCATCGCTGCATTGATTATCAGCCCAGTGATGAAATGCTACCCTCTTCCCTTGCTTGCCTCTGTGTTTGAACATCTTCAGGGAGCAACCATATTCTCCAAGATAGATAGATAGATCTGCGCAATACGTACAACCTGATCCGCATCTGAGGAGAGGACAAGAGGAAAACAGCTTTCAATGTCTCCACTGACCACCTCGTGATGCCTTTTTGTCAGGCCAACTCCCCTGCTGATTTTCAGACTTTGGTCAATGATGTGCTCAGGGGCATGTTGAATCAGTTTTGTTTTTATCTATTGGATGACATTCTTATCTGTTGCCAGGAGCACGTCTGGCATGTCCGGAGGGTTCTGAGATGGCTCCTTGAGAACAACCTTTATGCCAAGCCAGAGAAGTGTGATTTCCACAAAGAGAAGTGTTGTTCTTGGGCTGTATCCTCACTCTTCCAATGTTCAAATGGACTCATGTAAACCAGAAAAGGATTCTTTTATTCCCACTCACTGTCTCCTCCCCATCAGCCACTGCTCTAGCCATGCCAGTAATTTTCCTGTAACACCATGGACTCTTAACTTGGTAAGCAGCCTTGTTTGGCACCTTATCAAAGACCTTCTGAAAATCCAAATATACAACATCCACTGCATCCCCTTTATTTATCCTATTTGTAATCTCCTCAAAAAACTCCAGCAGGTTCGTCAGGCAAGATTTTCTCTTAAGGAAATCATACTGACTTTGTCCTATCTTGTCCTGTGTCACCATAACCTCATCTTTAACAATTGACTCCAACATCTTCCCAACCACTGAGGTCAGGCTAACTGGTCTGTAATTTCCTTTCTGCTGCCTTCCTCCATTATTGAAGAGTGGATTAACATTTGCAATTTTCCAGTCCTCTGGCATCATGCCAGTGTGCAATGATTTTTGTAAGATCAATACTAATGCCTCCACAATCTCTACTGCTACCTCTTTCAGAACCCTAGGGTGCAGTTCACCTGGCCCAGGTAACTAAGGTCTTTCAGCTTTTGAGCACCTTCTCCCTTGTAATAGTAACTGAACTCACTTCTCTTCCCTCGCACCCTTCAACACCTGGCACACTGCTAGTGTCTTCCACAGTGAAGACTAATGCAAAATATTCATATAGTTAATCTGCCATCTTCTTATTCCCTGTTATTATTTCTCCGGCCTCATCTTCTTGCGGTCCTATATCCACTCACATCTCTCCTTTATTTTTACATATTTGAAAGAAAAAGCTTTTATTATCCATTTTGATATTGTTTGCTAGCTTGCTTTCATATTCATGACTCTTCTAGTTGCTCTCTGTAGGTTTTTAAAAGCTTCCCACACCACTGTCTTCCCACGAATTTTTGCTTTGTTGTATGCCCTCTCAGTTGCTTTTACATTAGCTTTGACTTCCATTGTCAGCCACGGTTGTACTTCCTGCCATTTGAGTATTTCTTTGATTTTGGAATACAACTATCCTGCACCTTTCTCATTTTCCCAGAAACCCATGCCATTGCTGCTCTGTTGTCATCCCTGCTAGCATCTTCTTCCAATTTACTTTGGCCAACTCTTCTCTCATACCACAGTAATTTCCTTTACTCCACTGATATACTTTCTCCTATCAAATTTCAAGTTGAACTTAGTAATATTGTGATCACTGCCTCCTAAGGGTTCTTATACCTGAAGCTCCCTAATCACCTCTGGTTTTTTACATAACACCTAATCCAGCCGGGCTGATCCCCTAGTAGCTTCAATGACAAACTGCTCCAAAAAACTATCTCATAGGCATTCAACAAACTCTTTCTCTTGAGATTTATTACCAAACTGGTTTTCCCAATCAACCTGCATGTTGAAATCTCCCATGGCAATCATAACATTGCCTTTTGACATGCTTTCTCTATTTCCTGTTGTAATCTGTGGTCCACATCCCAGCTACTGTTGGGAGGCCTGTTTCATAGCTGCTGTCAGGGTCCTTTTACCCTTGCACTTTCTTAACTCAACCCACAAGGATTCAACATCTTCCGATCCATCTTTCTACTGATTTGATGCCATTCTTTACCAGCAGAGCCACGCCACCCCCTCTGCTTATTTTCCTATCCTTCCAATTTAATGTGTAGCCTTGGACCTTCAGATCCCAATTACAACCGTCCTTTTGCCATGATTCAGTGATGGCCACAGCATCATACCTGACAATCTGTAATAAGTGCAACAAAATCATCCACCTTATTTCCTATACTTCATGCATAAAATATAACACCTTGAGTACTGTATTTGCTACCCTTGTTGATTCTACATCCTTATTGCCTTGATACTCACCTGGTTGGCTGAAATTTTGTCTGATCATTTGTCTGCCCTTCCTGGCAGTCTGACTGATTATTAAAACTCAATGAACTTTTCATCCTCCAGCTGTGTCTCTCCCTCTGCACTTGGGCCATCACTAAACACCGTGTCACCTGGAATATCTGAGATGTTTGCAGCAGATGTTGAAGCTGAATGCTCAGATTCCTGCTCAGAATGCAGAAATGCTCCTTGTCAACTTTCACTGTGTTTTAGGCACCATGAGAGTTCCACCAATATTATCCCTTTCATGTCAGCTTCCTCTACATGTCATTGCTGGTGAAGAGCTGGTGAACTCTTTCTCATTAATCAATGCATTACAAAGCGATTCAGACTGTGGTTTCATAGTCTTAGTCTTTGGAAAAGCCCGAAAGTACTTGAGTGATTGTCATGTTTGCTGCTTTTGACGGGTTCCTCCTTGACAAATGCATTCATTCAAAGTATAGTACTTCAATATTAGCATTACTTGAAGCGGATTTCTCCAATGTTGTGTCTACCAGTACCTCGCTTAGAATTTGCTGCTCTTCCCAGTGCAATCTGTTTTCTGATGTCCTTTGTGGTTTCACTTTCATTTCCACAGAAGCTGGACAGTTCTATGCCTTCTGATAGTGTATCTCCATGGCTGGTCCTTTCTCCAGTAACTGCTATTGCTTTCTTGTGATATCTGACTCACCATGTGATGTTTCTGTCTCTGGACCCACCAGGTGTATCATATCCATGAGGTCTATGGTGGTACAGTTCAGAATGAGTAAATTCATGAAGAAAGAGTTCAAATTTTCTGTCTCCTGCGAGATATGTTGATGTTGCAGTAAATATTAAAATCTTGCATTGGAGTTGTCTAAACTTACGGTGGAATGTTTTAAGTCAGTGTTACACACGTGATTACATTTCACTCACACTTAAGCACATGTAAGGCACAAGGGCTGTGGGTCTGGTTGGCAGATGAGTCTTATTTCCATTGCAATGACCAAGGTCGCTGTGTATTTCCAGATCTCCGTCTATCACATGTCTTAACGTGATGTGGCTGAAGGGTGGGCTTTGGTTCTTGGCCTCTCTCCGTGTTCCTCTGCACTTTTATCCTGCAAGGTAGGAAATATATGACCCATGTGGTGAGTAATGGCATTAACTGAACAGATGGATATTTAGCCTTTCAACCCTTTAATTAATGGAGACTGGGTGAAACTGATGGCCTAGAAATATTTTGGCATTCTGCCTGTTTTACTGGCCTAAAACATATCCTCAATATACAGTGGGTTTCATCCAAAATCCCCACAGCCTTGAGTTTAATTAGTAATGATTTTTGAAGAGCAATTAGATAGAGTTTACCATACTTCAGCAAGGTTGTTATTTCCTCAAAGTTTTCGAGGAGTTGGGAGTGTACAAGGTACTTTCAGTCTGAAACCAAATTGATGCTTGCTATGTAGGTACTCCTCAGTTTTATTTCTGCAAGTTCATTATTTTAAGTGGAACTGCTGAAGGACTGAAGGATCTGTTATTGCCATGTCTATTTCAATGTTTGTAACTGAGTAGTTTCACCATAGTGCTCATTTATACTTTTATGATATTACTGGTTCACAAATCTTCATTCGTCTTTCTCAACACTTCAGTACCCTGTGAATTTATGTATTCATCCCTTTTTACCTTGACTAGGACTTCAATCTTAGTTGTACTGGAAGGTAGCTGAGTATATTTTAGACAAGAAAGCAATTAACATGTTCTTTGTTGAACACCACAAGAAGTTTTTCAGTTCACAATACTTAGTTGTACTTGTGCTCACCCTCACTTTACAGCCCATAGGTATCTTTTAATCATTTTACCCTTTCTTTTGCTCTAGTGGCAGCACAGATTTTGTGGTATTTTGCTTCTGAGGCAAGACACTTTCCAGGTCTCAGTTCTTCTCTGATCGACTTCTCAAGTGTGCCGTAGAGCACAGAAACAAGCCCTTCAGCCTTCTGAGTCCACGTCAATCATCAGCCTCCTAGTTATATTGATCTTATGTTATTCTCATTTTACTTCCATATTTCCCGATCATCTTCCCTCACACCAGGGACAACTTACAGTTCTGAAGTAACCTACAAACTACATATATTTATGATACAGGAGGCAGCCAGAGCCACTGAGGAAACCCATGCCGTCACAGGAAGAACATGCAAACTGATGTTATTCTCTTGCACTTTGAGTTAGAGCACTAGAGGTGGAGCAGTGTAACGATGGCACTAAACAGTGACTCCTTAGCTTGCACCTTCGGAAACAGCTCTATTTCTATCTTTAATATCTCTATTTTTTTCCCTTTCAGGGTTCTTTTGAAGACCCTGATCTGGAGTTACATGCTGACTTCGGTTCTTTGCAGGAATGGGACCAGCTCTCGGGTTTCATGACTGGCTGTTGTTGTTCGGCATGCCAAGACCTCGGCCTAAAGTCTGGCTCAGATTCAGAAGCCCAAGATCTCAGGGCTCTAGAGACAGGCAGATCGAGGTTCGGAGTCATGGCCGGAGACCCGTGTGTCATCAGAGGAGTCAAAATATCTACAGCTTTGTGCCCAGAGACATGAGATCTTTTAGATCGTCAGGCACAGAGCTTGAAAAAAGCAATGTAACGGTCTTTTAACTTCATAAACTAGCGAGCTGTTTGTTATGTCTCCCCACTCGTTGGGAAAATGGTGACATCTCCTTCTCCCTTATTAGGGAGAGAGAGAGCCTGTGGTATATTGTATACCGGGTGAAACGTGAAGCCTTTGGGGTAACAGCAAGTCTGTGTCTTTGCTATTGCTTTGCTCACGCTTGAATGCTCAGTGGCGGGTGCTGATGCTTTTTTTGCTGGTGCGGGGAGAGGGGACTGTTGCTTGCTGCCACTTATGTGCGGGAGGGAGGGAAGCTGGGGGCAACTTTGGGGTTCTAACATTTAACTGTTGTTCATTCTTTGGGGCACTCCTCTGTTTTCGTGGATGGTTGCTAAGAAAAAGCATTGGACCTTTGAACCTTTGAGATTTAATAACTGCAACATGGGCCTGATCATCCAGTCCAGTGAGCCCCTCCTCCTCACAGGTTTCATTTGAGTTTGTCAATCTTTGCCTATTTTTTCCTGCATGTCTAGTATTCATTTGGAGTTGTTCCATTTCTCATTTATAGGAATATTGACAAACATATTATTTCAATTTATTTTCCTTTTCCCTTTCAATTATTACTTAGATGACTGAGATCAGATGAACCCAGGGGTTTGATCGTTTATGACCAATTAAAGACTAGGCCAAGCTACCGACACAGTTTTTCAGCAATTCAGACGACATCATGTCAGTTGAATCCAGCCAAGGTTGAACTGACATAATGAACATGGGATTAAATGGTTCCTGGACTGCAAAAGCCTAGAATGAATTTGCTAAGCCCGCAAAAAATGTCTGAAGGCCTCCAGCACTACAGGGTTATGGTCATCCTTAAAGACATTCTGATGGGCTGAAAGGAGAATATTGCTTTGTTGTCTGAAGATCTGTGTGCTTCCTATAGGACTGTCTGATGTTGTTGCCCACCATAGTGTAAGTATAGGTCTAAGAATTGAATGTACTATGTGATGTAACTTTTAGTACAGCCTCTTCACTAGAATTTCTAAGATGGTGCCTCTTCCTCTGATCTAGGTCAAACTCCTTTTCAAGATATTGTATGAACTTCAGAATGTGAAGTCACCACTGCTGGTCTGATATGTGATTCATTCTCATGGTATCTCCAGTTGTTTGTGATGTCAGGTCTTTGTAGCATCAATGAGCCTACTTTCTTTCAGCCACCTTTAACTGTTTCCCCTCACTTCTTTCTCCATGTTTACTTCTGTCAACCTTTCTGTTGTTAGCAGTAAAAGTTCATTTATGTCTATTCTCTATGCAGGGCCATTCACAATTCCTTGAGTTTGGCTGCTAAAGGAGCCTAGAATAAACAAGTACAGTCTGACCGTGGCAATTTGTCCTTCTTCAAAGGTTATTTGGCTACGCATGTCTTGACATTTGCTGTTCAATGACTATGGAAAGTTGAGTGATGTCCTCTGCTAATTCTTTGAGAACATCATCTGTTTGCTGTGAATTATATCTGTGATCAGCCCTTGTTTTTCTTCTTCCTGAACTGTAGCTGTTCTTTCAACCACAAAGAAATGGGTAATGTCAGGCTGCTGTTTATTGATAAAGCTCAGTGTTCAATATTATCATATCTTCAGTGCTAATCATCAAGCTCCAAAACTTGGGCCTCTGTAACTGAATCCTTGACTTCCTTATCAGGAGACCATAGTCAGTGATTGGAAATAACACCTCTTCACTGACAATCAACACTTGCGCACCTTAAGGAATTTTGCTTAGCCAACTGCTCTACTCTCTCTTCACCCACAACTATGTAGCTAGGCACAGCTCAAACGTTATCTATAAATTTGCCAATGACAAAAATATTACTGGCAGAATTTCAGATGGTGACAAGAATGCATACAGGAGTGAAATAGATCAACTGGGTGGGGGGTGTCTCAGCAACAATCTTGCACTTAAGACCAAGCAATTGATTGTGGATTTCAGAAGGGAAAGTCCAACGAACGCACACCAGTCCTCATCAAGGGATTTTTTTTGCTCTAATTTTGCACTACTTATTTAATTTTTAATAAATATTTCTTATTGTAATTTATAGTTTCATTATTATTATGTATTGCAATCTACTGCTGTCACAAAACAACACATTTCACAACATATTCCAGTGATATAAACCTGATTCTGATTCTGAATCACCACCTCTATTTCCCAGACATTTGCTCTCACCCCAGTTCTCTCAACAGATCAAGGGCAGATTTACACTCCTCCTCACTGTCCTTCCCATTAGATTTCATATCAATCATTATTCCATGCAATTTCCATCTGCTTCATCAAAATCCCACCACACTCAGCTTTCAGCATTTCAGAGAGATCAATTTCTTTGCAGTTCACTGGTGTACACTTCCATTCCTACTTATCACACACCTTCCCATGCAACCAGAGGAAACATCACACCTGCTTTTTATTTCTTCTCTTGGCTTGGATTTCTTCTTCCTGGCAAGACACCATTGTCTCATCCAATCCTGCTTACCGTGTTTGGTTTCACAATGTGGTCTTCCCTACGTTGGAAAATCAGATGCAGATTGTGTGACTGCTTTGAGGAGTGCCTGTGTCCAATTCACAGGAATAACCTCATGAGCGAATGTGTGATGCTTGATTTTCTATCAGGGAATGAGGCAGGGCAGGTGACAGAAGTTAGTGTAGGGGAACAATTTAATCTGGTGATCATAATGCCATTAGTTTCAAAGTAAATATGGAAAAATATAGGAACGGTCTGTGGGATGAGGATCTAAATTCAGTCATGGCTGATTTAGTTTCCCTCTCAACCTCATTCTCCTGCCTTCACCCCATAACCATTGACATACTTACTAATCAAGAACAATCAATGTCTGCTTTCAATATACCAAATAACTTGGCCTCCACAGCCATCTGTGATAATGAATTCCACCATGATCTGGCTAAAGATATTCCTCCTAATCTCATTGTAGATGGATGTCCCTCTATTTTGAGGTTGTGCCCTCTGGTCCTAGACTCTTGCACTATTGGAAGCATCCTTTCTACATCCACTCTATCTAGGTCTCTCATATTTGATAGGCTACCATGTACACTCTATCCAGAGGTTGCCAGATTTGTTCGTTTTCAAAGAGATTACCACCCCCCCCCCATTCTACTAAACTGCAGTGAGTACAGGCCCAGAGCAGGCAAACACTCTCCATAAGTTAACCTCGTTATTCCTGGAATGATTGTCGCAAACCTCCCTTGGACCATTTCCAATGTCAACAATCCTTTCTTAGAAATTGGGACCCAGAAAGAGTCTATGCCTTTGTTCCTGCTGCCAATGTACATGACCACATACCTTCCTACACTGTACCTTCACCCATTGTCGTATCACCCACAGTCTTGGCCTCTAAGCCATCAATTCTGTCATCCAGATCATTAAAATATAACATTAAAATTAGCAGACCCAACACTAACCCCTGAGGAATGTCAGCAGTCACTGGCAGCCAACTGGAAAAGGCACTCTTTATTCCCACTCTTTTCCTTCTGCCAGTCAGCCAAACTTCTGTCCATGCTAGTTTCTTTCCTGTAATACCATATGCTTTTAGCTTGTTTAGTAGCCCCATGTGCAGCAGCATGATAAAAGTGGTGAAGACTGACACAAAATACTTAATCGGTACAGCTATAAGGAAGGTACAACACAGGCTGTATTTCATTAGGTGTTTTGGGAGATTTAGTATGTCACCAAAGGCAATCGGAAATTTCTACAGATATACTATAGAGGGCATTCTAACTGGCTGCATCACTGTCTGGGGCAGCTGGGTCAGGGCAGGGCTAGTCACAGGATGAAAATAAGTTGCAGAGTCTTGAAATCTTAGTCAGCTCCATCATGGCCTCATGGTAGTCAGGAAGTCTTCAAGGAATGATGCCTCAGAAAGGACCCCCATCACCCAGGTCATGGCTTGTTCTCATTGCTACCATCAGGAAGGAGGTACAAAAGCCTGCAGACACACGCTCAACCATCCAGTTTCTGAATGGACATTGAACCCATGAATACTACCTCACTACTTTTTCATTTCTATTTTCGCACAACTTATTTAATTTAATTATTTAATATATACTGCTTTAATTCATGTTTTTTGCCAATTATTGTGTATTGCCTTGTACTGGCACTGCAAAGACAACAAAGTTCATGGCATATACCGGTGATATTAAACCCAATTCTTATTTTGATTCAATTCAGCTGCTATTTCTTTGTTCCATATTACTATCTTTCCCGTATCATTTTTCAGCAGTTTGATATCCACTGTCACCTCTCCTTTTATTTTTTTATATCTCTGAAAAAACTTTTGGTATACTCTATAATATTTTTGGTTAGCTTACCTTTATATTTCATCTTTTTTCTCCTTATTGATTTTTTTCTTACTGTCTGTTTTTTAAAGCTTACCACTAATGTTTGCTATATTGTATACCACCTCATTTGCTTTTCTGCTGTCTTTCACTTCCCTAGTTAGCAAAGGTTAACTCATCCTCCCTTTAGAATACTTTTTCTACTTTGGAGTGAACCAATCCTGCATCTTTCAAATTGCTCCCAGAATCTCCACCAATTGCTGCTCTACCATCATTCCTTCTAGTGTCCCATTCACACAGGTAATTCTCTTCATTCTACTGTAATACTGCTGCATCTGATTTTACCTTCTCCCTCTCAAACTGCAGGGTGGATTTGATCATAGTATAACTGCTGTTTCCAGAGGATTCCTTTACCTTGGGCTCCCAAATCAAATCTGGTTCATTACTCACCACTCAGTCCAGAATTGCCTTTCATTAAGTGGGCTTGACCACAAGCTATTCTTTTCTTGGGATGCAGCACCAACCTGGTTTTCCCAGTCTACCTGCATACTGAAATCTCCTATGGCCATTGTAACATTTCTGTTTTTACACACCTTTTCTATTTCCCATTTTATAATTTGTAGCCCACATCCTGGCTACTGTTCAGAGGCCTGTATATAACTCTCATCAGGGTCTTTTTACCCTTTTTTACCCTTATTAACTCTACCCACAAGGATTCTACATCTTCTGATCCTACACATGTCATCTCTTTCTAATGGTTTTGTTACAAACGCAACTCTGAGGGGCCGAAGGGTACAAAGTCACCCCCTCCTTTTTGAGAATCGCAAAATCGCTATTAATTCGGGTCTGGGACCCAGGAAATGAGAGAGAGATGTCCAGAATACACAAGGTTTGGAATGTGTCCTGACCTCAGCGAAACGGAACCCTTGATAATGGCCAATGTCTCTTGGAGACAGAATTGTGTATTGAGTACTGTACTATTCATTGAAACCCCTCAGGGGACAACCAGGGTGGGCTGGTTGAGGGATTGCATCATCCCAACCTGATTGACATCTGAGACCCCGTGAGTAAGGATAAAAGAGGGTTTGGGGAACAACCCCTTCAGACGCACCAGGAGAAACACGAGAGACCCCGTGACAGCGTTTTATAGTGAAAGCCGGTGGGGGACTCGTGTGCGTCCTCCCTTGCCTGGGTGGCGGGCTCACCATGGAAGAACAGTTTAGCTAAAGGAGAGGTCACAATTGAACGGCCACGACAAAAGAGACACCTGATGGATCGAAATCATAAAAGGAAAAGCCGGCAAGTTTTTCTCCAAATCTCACTCTCTCTCCAACCATTGCCACACAGCGGTCCCCAAAGGCTGCAGCCTGCATGAACTGAGTGAACTTTATATTTCCATCGGACAATATATTATCCCCTAGACAACGATAGAGCTTATTTCTTATTGATTATTATTATACCTGCACTTTTAGATTTAGTATTGACGACATATGTTATCTGTATATTTGCATTGATATTATTTTTGTGTATTTTTACTAATAAATACTGTTAAAAATAGTATCATCAGACTTCAACGGACGTCTCTGTCTTTGCTGGTAAGTGACCCAGTTACGGGGTTCGTAACAATTTAATTTCACTTTTAACAATAAAGCCACCGCAGCCCCTCTGCTTACCTGCCTGTCCTTTTGATATGATGTGTATCCTTGGATGTCAAAATCCCAGTTTACAGCCACAACTCAGTGATGCGCACAACATCATACCTGCCAATTTCTAACTGTGCTCCAAGATCATCCACCTTATCACATATACTGCATGCATTGAAATATGATACCTTTGGTCCTGCATTCACCATTTTGTCTCCACGTTAGTGGAAGTTAAATTCTTATCCCTTTCTAAATTTTTTGTCTTAATGTTTCATCCTATTACCACAGTGGATCATGCCTTAGCTTGTAATATCTCCTTGACACACCACGGTTACTCATGAGGTATAACAGAAGTACGCTGTGATAAAGACAAGGGGAAGCAGAAACATGGGAACACATTCACTTCAAATACTCCTTCTTATGTTATGCATATCCTAACGTAAAATATATTATTGTTCATTCTGCATCATGTGTCCTATGTAATATAGATTTGTGGATGATAATTATTTAAAGGATTGTTTAAAGTATGTGCAGAAAGGAGGTAATTTGTGTAGAAAATATTCACATTAGGAATGCAGCCGTCTTTATCTTCTTATTAATGCAGTAAAATTGATGGGTTGATCGTTTGAATTTCTAACTATTTTCATTGGAACAGCCAGACAGAGATATGAAATCAGAAATGTCAATTGATGAAGCAATGAAAGTTAAGTGCCGTTGTTAAATTACAATACAGGATGCTGGGCACAATCCCACCCAGCTGAGGTAAGGCATGGGTGTGATCAAGAGATACTGAACTGCATGTTTCAAATCAGTAGGCATAGATGGATCAAATAAAGCCACTCAAGCTGCTGGAATTTCAGGCAATTGACCTGTCAAAAGAACGGAGTGCATAGTAAGAAGAGCTTGCAACATGTATTGAGATGTTTGTGGCAAGTAACCAGAGCAAATGAAAGTGAAAGTTGTGATTATATCTCACTGAACACAGTGGTAGTGAATTTTACTATATCATAAAGCTTTCAAATGGAGAATTCATTAAATGCTTTGCAAGCTCATTAGAACTGTCTAAATATGAAATGGTTGACCAGTCTTCAACCAAAATCATTTAATGCTTTCATTTTAGAGATAATATTGTTAGCAGATAATCATAGTTTTGCTGATATGAAGGACTCAATAATTAAGAATTGGATTATTTGTGGAGTTTGGAAGGGCAACTGAAGGAAACATGATAAAACCCTAGAAACTTGTATCCTAACATAGTTAACTTTATTGCTAGCTGATGTCAGGCGAGAAACATAGGGTGGTCCACAGAATGATATACATACAGAGAAGTATGAGATAAAAGGCAGGAAAGGATAAGTATTGGCAAGGCAGCTTAGATGTGTCAAGTTTGGAGCTGCTGAAAAATCAATGCTCTGCAATTGGGAAGAGCATTTCATTTTTGCGTGTCATAATTCCTGAGAAGACATTGGATTGCGTAGAGGGAGAGAGATTTTAAAAGAAGTGAACGGGGGCAGTCAGCACCACACCACCGTTTCCAAGGAGACATTGGATTGTGCATAATGAGGCATAGGCAAGTGTGGTGTTTGTTATTAGGGGAAAGTACAGAGCACACCAGAATGGCAGCATGCAGGATACTCAATTCAACTTTACTGACAACCCTGCTTGTGCAGGACGTGAACTCCTCCCATGTGGGATGGGATAGCTAAGGGGCATAGGAATACTATTATTAACTTCCAAAACATCTCCTTTCTTGGGAAAAAAGAAAAACTAGGTTTGTACTTCTTGTCCATAGAGAAGCACTGGAAATTATATTCACTGACATTGAGTATTTCAGTTCCCCTTACCCATAGCACGTAACTTATGTTCCTTACATAAACATAAAAAAGAACTGCGAAAATTATAACTGCTTTTCTCTTTGTTTTTAATTATCTCTATCTTTGTTTTCCTCCTTTCTCACCAATTCCTTTTTTTAAGAACAGTCGTATTTTGTGAACTGTTTTCAACTAGAATTCTTTTTAAAAAATCACTATGTCTAATTGAGGTCAGGGTCTGGTGAAGTGAGAGCGTTATTCCGTCTCTTTAGTCACTTTCCCTAAGCTGTTCGGCTATGGGGTATATCGTTGTGGTGGGACAGATAAGCGACCATATCAGGTTTAGGTTCCTGGAAGTGTTGGAGTAGATGGAGATTCTTGAGCAGGTGCATCCACCTCAGGTAAGTGGTCCTCATCATAAGGATCAGGCCACTCTATTTATTTCTCTGTCTCCTGTGGAATTTGAAGGTGCATGAGCACACACCTGTTCCGCTGATTTCACTTTGTGATGCTCTGACCATGGTGCATGCTGCTGGACTACTATTCCTTTGTGAATTGATCTGAAACCCAAACAGCTTCACCAGCTGTGACAAAGATTTTGTTCTGTGTCTGAGATCATGCATGCTCTTCATTTTCTCAAGCTTGTCTCAACATTTCGCGCTTTGTCTAGGTCTGGTATGTGAGGTTGGAGAAGGGAAAGAAGAACGGGCTTGCTTGTTCTCAGTATTCAGCCTATTGACAGGTCTGACAGGCTTCAGCCATTCACACGAGGGGTGGAGCGATAAGCTAGCAGTGCTTTGTAGGGGTCTTTTGCCTTCAGTATGAGACTCTTAACAGTTTGCACTGCTCTTTCCACTTCTCCAGTTGCCTATGGGTGCTGTGGACAGCTTGTCGGGTGTTTGAACTCATAGTCCCTGGCAAAGGCTTTGAATGCTGAGCAACAGAATTGTGGATTGCTGTCTGACACACGTGTCTTTGGCGAGTGAATACAGCTTTCAGGCGCTGTATAATATGTCGAGGACAGAATGGACACCTCAACGTTCCATGAGTAGTAATCCACAGTGAGAAGATACTTGTCTTTTTTTCAGTTCAAAAATATCTGTGCCTGCAATTTGCCGTGGAAAGTCTGGAAATTCTGTGGAACAGAGAGGACAGCATGATATTTGTGCAGGTTTCCAAATGCTTCACATTGATGTACATGATCTCCCAGCTATGTGCTCAGACCAGGGCAACACACAGATTGTCTTGCACTTAGGTAAAATTTTTCGATGTCTTGATGTCCTTAGTCCATTTGGCTAATGATTTTTGGCATGCATAGACAGAGAAATGAAGAGTCTTGAGCTTGTTAGCAGCAAACCATTAAGAACGGTGAGTGTGTCCCTTTCAAGCCAGTAAGGGTTGAGTTCATGAACTCCTTTTGAAACAGCTGGCCATCTACGCTCACAGTATTGCATGACCTTATTGCAGATTTGGTCTGTTTCAACTCAGTGCAAATTTCATCCAGTTTACTCTGTGATGCAGGAAAACTTTCATGTATCTGGGCCAAGTAAATGTTATCTCCCATGAGGGCAGGGTTAACTTCCAGACACTCACTTTTGCATGGCATCCTGGACAGAGTGTTTGGAGTTGTAAAAGATTTTCCAGAACATGTTCAATGTCATAACAGTATCACATGACTCTCATTCTGGATCTTTGCAGACATGGAGATAAGTCATCCCAGTGTTTCGCGCTGAGGAGGCTGACAGGTGGCTTGTGGTCTGTTTCAAGTAGGAATTTAGTGCCTGTCAAGCAGCAGCTGAAGCTTTCAGCAGCCCACACGAGAACCAATATCTCCTTTTCAATTTGGGTGTAATGCGGTTCAGTAGGAGTCAGTGCTCATGATGCATATGCCACTGGTTTCCATTTACCACTGCAGTATTGCATGAACACTCTCCCTAGGCCAAAAGAAGAGATATCTGCTGAGACCTCAGTTGTTTTGTTTGGATCAAAGAACGCCAACGTTGGCGGAGAGATAAGCTCTGCCTTAATTGATGAGAATGACTTCTCCTGTGGTGTGTCCCAGGTCCAAATGTTTCTCTGAGAGAGGAGGTCATGTAGTGGCTTTGTTTTCTCTGCCAAATCTAGAATAAACTTTTCCAGCTGGCTTACCATGCCAAGGAAGCTGCGTATCTCTGATATATTCATAGGTTGTTCCATGTTCTGAACGCCTGCCTGTTTGTTTGGATCTGGTTGCACTCCCTCTGAGGACAGTCTGTGGCCTAAGAACTTCACCTCCAACCTTGCAAATTTGAATTTGTTTTTGTTCAGCGAGACTCCAGTCTCTTTCAGTTTCTGCAAAGCAGCTTCCACTCTTTGTCATGTTTTACACTTGAGCCTCCGAAGATGTGTATATCGTCCATGTGGCAGACTACTCCTTCCAGTCCTCCAAAATTTGGTTCATCCTCATCTGAAAGAGTTCAGGGGCTGATGGGATGCCAAAAGGAAGAATCCTGGAGGTATCACCTCCATAAGGTGTGATGAAGGTTGTGAAATCCTGTGACTCAGGAGCTAAACAGATCTGCTAGAACAATGGGTTTGCTTCTAGTTAGGTGAAGAACTTTGCTCCACCCAGCAGACACAATGTGTGTTCAACAAAGGACAGAATAAACTTCTCCCACCTCATTGCATTATTCAATTAGATCAACACAAATCTTCTCTGTGCAACTGGCTTGGGAGCAGCAACAATGCCTGCACACCAGTCAGTTGGTCCATTCACTCTAGTTATGTTGTCAAGTGCCTCCATCCTTTCAAGTTCAGTTTTGACTCTGTTCATTAATAATATAAGCCTCGCTATGGTCAGAGAATAGTGTATCACTCCTGGTCTCAGCTGGATAAGGTACTCCTCTTTCAGTAACCCCAGGCCTGTGAACAACTCCAGGTCCTTATCCTGCCACTGAATGTTGTTCAGTGAATCCAACCTTGCAATGATGTTCAGCTTCTCGATGACATGTCGTCCCAGTAGAGGTGAGGAGAGATTCTGAACAACATAGGCATCCTCTTTTAACTGTTCCTCATTTTTGTGGATGGAAGTAGTAAACATTTCTTTCACACTGAGCTCACATTTCCCTGGCCGCATGACCACTTTCTTTGTTGGGTTTGGCATACTGCCTGTTTTCTTTGCCAGTTTGGTGAACAGACATTTGAAGATGGTTGTGACATCTGCCCCAGAGTCCACTTTGAAGATCACTGCCTCAGTCTGCAACTGGACCCTAGTTCACCAGCCTTGTCCATTATAATCTAGAGCCCCAAGGAGAGCTCTCTTCACCTGAGTCATGGTCTTCTTTGATCTCCTGAGGAACTGTTTTTGAGTGACACTGGCTTTTATAAGGCCAACTCTCTTGCACTGGTGGTATTTCATTTCGTTTACTGGCCAGAGCTCTTTGATGTGGAAAGGAGACTAGCCATATCTCTTACAGTCGGACATTTTTACATACTCTTTGTTCTGCTTGAGCTGAGTTCTACTGTCATCTCTTTCTGTAGTTTTCCTGACTGCACGTCGTTTGTACCCTTCCTTTTGTACAGCTTCTAGCTTTGCCTCAGCATCATTTTGTGCCCGCGTTCTGCCTGTTGCTGATAAAAATTCCCTCTCTGCCTGAAGTGAAGTCTGACTGAAGTCTGTCTGACAATTTGATGTCTAGTAGCCTGTCAACAATCCTGTCTCTAATGAGCTCATCTCTCAGATTTCCATATACACAGTTGCCTGACAGGGCATACATTGCTGTGACAAAGTCATTTACATTTTCACCTGGCTCTTGTTTTCTGGAGTTGAACTTTGCTTTCTCATTTATCACATTTTGGGTTCCTATGAAATACTCTTTGAATTTGTCCTGCACTGTTTGTACTTCTGGTCAAGACGGCAGCCCTGAACATCTATTCCTCGGGTGACACCTTCCAGATAGTCAATTATTTCACCTTTTCTACACCTTTTACTTTTTGTTTTTATTGTAATTGTAATTGTAATTTGGAAACTGTTGGAGCCTGTGACTTACAGTTTGGTGTTCGGTCAAGTGATCTAAAGCTCTGCTGTTCCCAAGAAAATTCCAGCAGAGGACCACGACTGCAAGCCGTCCTGAATAGGAGACTAGAGTCAGGCTGCAGGGCCATGATTGAACACGTCTCACCAATCGAAGCAAAGCAAGATTGAAACATTGAGGCGAATGAGGAGGACAACAAGTCAGCAGTCATTCTTAAAAGCTTATGCTGAAGGTTAAAAGGCTATGTTGCACTGGAGATCACTCCCTGCAGGAAGCCGTGTTGGGCTAGAGGTCACACTCCACAGGAAGCCGTGTTGGGCTGGAGGTCACACTCCACAGGAAGCCGTGTTGGGCTGGAGGTCACACTCCACAGTAGGCCGTGTTGGGCTGGAGGTCACACTCCACAGTAGGCCGTGTTGGGCTGGAGATCGCTCCCCACAGTAGGCCGTGTTGGGCTGGAGGCCACACTCCACAGTAGGCCGTGTTGGGCTGGAGATCGCTCCCCACAGTAGGCCGTGTTGGGCTGGAGGTCACACTCCACAGTAGGCCGCGTTGGGCTGGAGATCACTCCCCACAGTAGGCCGTGTTGAGCTGGAGATCGCTCCCCACAGTAGGCCATGTTGGGCTGTAAGTCACACCACACAGGAGGTCATGTGGGGCTGCAGGTTGGGAGACTGCTTCTCTGCAGGTGAAGGCCCCATGGAAGGATTGAGTTTGAGCTGTTGCTCTCCTCGATAATTAAGGAAGATGCGTTCAGACTTTCGAGACATATGTGAATATTGTTGTGGATTGTAGTCTATATTGGTCTCCACCATTTTCTGCATTTTCTTTCATGTTGCCGATTTATGGGTGGACGATATGTAGCTATTTTGGGTGAGGGAGGAGTTGGGTTTTTGATGTTATTCTCGTTTTTTTTTGTGTGGGAGGAACTTGGAGGTTAGGGGTTTGATGTTTTAGCTGTCATATCCGGGTGGGTGATCTGTTAGTTTTTGTGCAAGGGAGAAGTAGGAGATATTTGGGGTTTGCGAGTTTTGTTTCCTTTTCTTTTTCATGTGGAAGGGGTCGTTGTTTTCTTTTGTATTTTATGGCTATCTGGAGAAGGTGAATCTTAGAGTTTTATTTTGCATACATATTTTGATAATAAAATTGAACCTATGAATCTTCTTCAGAGCATCTGTCCATCTTAATCCACCCATGATGTCATCTGCTTTGTCACCCGTGCAGTACATCTATGTGCTCACTTGAAGTGAGATTACTTGCAAGCCTAAATCTCTCAAAGCGTCTGAGCAGTCTCTCAAAGTCCCCTGGTTTAGAGAAGCCAAACATCCCAGGGGGCTTTATTAGGTAAGTAGATGTAGGTACTGCATTTCTTTGCTTCATTTTCCTGTTTTTTTTTGTTTATTTTATTATTTTATGTGTTTGGACTATAAAAGTCTCCTTTTCTCTCTCTGAGAGTCTGACTGACTTCTCCGTTGTATCTGTGTCTCTGTGCACTTTCCCTGGCTAGTAGCCCACAGATTATTACAATATATCCACTTCTGGGTGCAGCTTTGAAGGCATTGCCTAGCAACCATGGCCCATTCTCAGCTCGTCCCTCATGCTGCATACAACTAGCAAACTAGCATAGGTAGTTTAGGTTGTTAAGTCTCTGGTTATTTTTCATAGATATGTGAGAACAAGAACAGTCTTTCTGTAGTTTTGTTGGAGATCTCACTTGGTCTGTAGCACCAATTCATTGATGGTCCATCATTTCTGACACTATGTTGGGTGCATTACAGAGGGATAGTGCAGACAACATCAGGCAGCCAGCATGCAGGATACTCAACCGAACTTTATCGACAACTCTGCTTGCACTTCATGTGAACTCCTCCCATGTGGGATAACTGAATAACACTATTAAGTACCACCACAGCAAGACCCAACAAAAAGAATTTAGGTTTAAATGGGGTGGTCATTGTGTGAGTGGGCCACTGTTAGAATGGTGAGTTAAGGCTTTGGTTCACTGAAGCTTCAGTGAGGAGAGGAGTAGGCTGAAGGTAGATCATTTTCATTATTTATTCTTTCTTTCTTTTTATTGCACATTCAGAGCAGTGGGGATGTCAGGCAGGATAATATAATGGAATGGTGCCCTTGTGGGATGTGAAAAGGCAGGGAGACCTCCAATGTCCCTGACGACTACACATGCAGGAAGAGCATTCGGTTGTAGCTTCTAACAGACTGTGTTCATGTGTTCGAGCTGGAAATGGGCAAATTCTGGATCAGTCCAGAGGCTGAGGGGTTGATAGACAGGACATACAGGGAGGTACTTACACCCAAGGTACAAGACACAGGTAACTGGGTGACCATCAGGAGGGGGAAAGGGGAAAGGCAGCCAGTGCAGAGTACCCCTGTGGCCATTCCCCTCAACAACAGGCATATCGTTTCGAATACCGTTGCGGGCAGGGAAGATCTAGCAGAGGAAAGCCACAGTGGTCACATCACTGACACTGAGTCTGGCTCTGTGGCTCAGAAGGAAAGTGGGAAGCGGGAAAGGAGGTGAGCTGTAGTGACAGGGGATTCATTGGTTTGGGGAACAGAAAGGAGGTCATGCGGATGAGAACAAGATTCCTGGATGTATGTTGCCTCCCAATTACCAGGATCAGGTCGAGTCCATGGCATTTTTAAGTAAGGGTCAGTAGCCAGAGGCTGTGGTCCACATTGGTAGCAAGGACATGGGTAGGAGGGGTGCCGAGGTCCTGCAAAGTGAGCTCAGGGTGTTAGAGGCTAAGTTAAAGGACATGATTACCAGGGTTATGATCTCAAGATTGTTACTTATGGCACATTCTAGTGAGGACAGAAATACTGTAGAGGATACCAGAGTTTAATATGTGGCTAAGGAGATGGTACAGGAGGGAGTGCTTCAGACTTTTGAATCATTAGGCTCTCTTCCAAAGTTCAAAGTAAATTTATTATCAAAGAACATCTATGTCACCATATGTAACCCTGAGATTTGTTTTTGTGTGAGAATACACAGTAAATCCCAGAAATATAATAGAATCAATGAAAAACTGCACCCAACAAGATGAAAAACAACCGATGTACAAAAGACAACAAACTTGTGCAAATACAAAAGAAAAAAAGAAATAATAAAAAATAAACAATTTATATAAAGAAAGTAATATGAAGAGTCATTGAAAGTGAGTATATAGATTGTGGGAACAGTTCAATGCTGGGCAAGTGAAGTTGAGTGAAGTTATCCCCTCTGACTCTAGAGCCTGTAAGTTGAGGAGTACTAACTGTTCCTGAACCGGGTGGTGTGGGTACTGAGGCTTCTATTCCTTCTTCCTAATGCCACCAGTGAGAAGAAAACATGGCTTGGATGGTGGGGGATATTGATGATGGATGGTGCCTTCCTGTGATGGTGCTTTATGTAGATGTGCTCAGTTGTGGGGAAGGTTTTACCTATTATAGATTGAACCATCTCCATAACTTTTTGTAAGATTTTCATTCAAGGGCTTTTGGTGTTTGCATACCAGGTTGTGATGCAACCAGCCAATGTAATCTTCATCACACATCTATAGAAGTTTGTCAGAATTTTAGATGTCAAACTTCTAAGGAAGTAGAGGAACTGCTGTACCTTCTTCATGATTGCACTTATGTTCTGAGCCCAGGATGAATCCTCTGAAATGATAACACCGAGGAATTTAATTTGCTGACCCTCTCCACCTCTGATGAGGACTAGGTCATGAACCTCTTGTTTTCTCCTCCTGATGTCAATAATCAGCTTCATTGTCTTGATGACATTGAGTGAGAGGTTGTTGTTGTGGCACAACTCAACCAGTTTTTCAATCTCCCTCCTATGTGCTGATTTATCTCCACAGTATTAGTGTCATCAGTAAACTTAACTATGGCATTGGAGCTGTGCTTAGCCTCTGTCGCAAGTATAAAGTGCATAGAGCAGGAGGCTAAGCACATAACATCGTGGTGCACTTGTGCTGATGGAGATTCTGGAGGAGATGTTGTTGCCAGTCTGATCTGACTGGGGTCTGCAAATGAGGAAATCATGAATCCAATTGCTCAAGGAGGTATTGAGGCCAAGGTCTTGAAGCTTACTGATTAGTTTTGAGGGGATGATGGTATTAAAAGCTGTAGTTGATAAAGAGCATCCTGATATATCCAGCTTTGTTGTCCTGATGTTCTAGGTTTGAGTGAAGACCCAATGAAATTACATCTGCTGTTGTGATGGTAGGCAAATTGAAACAGAAACAAGTCAATTCTCAGGCAGGAGTTGATATGTTTCATCACCAACCTCTAAAAACACATCATCGTAGTGGATGTAAGTTCAATTGGACAATAGTCATTGAGGCAGGTTACCACATCCTTCCTAGGCACTGGTATAATTGAAACAGGTGGGTACCTCAGACTACTGAAGCAGGAGGTTAAAGATATCAGTGAACACTGCAGTCAGTTCAACAACACAGGTCTTTAGTACCTAGCTAGGTACCTCATCTGGGCTGGATGCTTTCCATGGGTTCACCTTCCTGAAATATGCTCATTCATTGGCCTCAGACTGAAATAACAGGATCATTGGGGGCTATGGGAGTCTGTGATGGTTCCTCCATTTTTTTGACAGTCAAAGCAAGCATAAAAGGCATTTTATCTAGGGGCAAAGCCTTGGTTTCAGCTCTATCGCTTGGTTTCACTTTGTAACAGGTAATACTATTCTGTCCTTCTACAGCTGTCTAGTATCCTTCAGAGATTAGGTTTCGTCCATAATTGCCATTTCACGCATAAGATTTCTGGGGATTGTACCTGGAGCTCTTCTACCTTACTTGTTCGCCAGACCTAAATGCCACTGATCTGGCCCTCAGGGGGTTGTGGATCTCATGGTTCATCCAGGGCTTCTGATTGGTGAAGACGCTGAATGATTTTGTGGGGACACACTCATCTACAGCTGGTTTTATAAAGTCGATGTCAACCGTAGCGTTTTCATTTAGATCTTCTGATGAGTCCTTGAACATGGTCCAATCCATCGACTTGAAGCAAACCTGTAGTTGTTCCTGTGCCATCCTTGAATACCTCTTTGTTGTCCTAATCACTGGAGCCTTGCTCTTTATCCTCTGCCTGTATGTAGTTGAGGAGAAAGACAGGCAAGTGATCAGATATAGTCAGCTCTCCTGAAATCCAGTCTAGGCATGAAATGGTAAGCATTCCTTATTGTAGTATAGCAGTGGTTGAATGTGTCTGGACCTCTGGTGCTGCAGGTCATATTCGGATGATAATTGGGCAGAGATTTCTTCAAACAAACCTGAATGAAGTCATCAACTATGATTTGAAATGCATCAGGGTGGGCTGTTTATTGTTTGGTGATGTGAGCATTGAATGTCTTGAGTGCCTGAATAACAGTTTTTGTCAGTCTGTAAACTCTGGTCAGGATCATGGAAGAGAACTCTTTCGGTAAGTAGAAAAGTCAGCATTTAAAATTTAGATTTTCCAGGGCAGGGAACAAGAGTATGACAAAACTGCCATGTCCGAGCACCACAAAGAGCTTATCATGAAACACAGATCCCCACCTTTTGCTTTCTCCGAATCTGCAGTTCGGTCAATTCTGTGTATGGAGAACTCGGGTCTTAGCAATGCATCTGGCATGTCCAGAGTGAACATCTCCATGAAACAATTCCCTCCGGTACAGCAATCTTGCCTGTAGGGTCTCAATCTTGTTCTCCAGTGACTGTACATTTGCACACAAATGCTGTGTAGAGGGACTTTCATTCCTTTGTGTCTCAGTCTGATTGGAGGGCAGGGAAGGTGGGACCTGTACAGAAAGGATGGTTTGCACCTGAACTGGAGGGGGACTAACATCCTAGCAGGAAGGTTTGCTTGTGCTGCACGGGAGGGTGTAAACTAGAGTTGCAGGGGGATGGGAACCAGAGCACCAGATAAGATAGTAGAGTGGTTGTGGAGTAAGATGTTAAGCCTACATGCAAAGTAAGGAATCAAAACTTTGAGTATGGTGGGACTAATGTTCTGGGTTGCATATATTTCAGTTCAGCTTAGTGCATGGATCAGCATGTGAAATTATGACATGTGAAATAATGAGACTTGGTTGAAGGAGGGTCAGGACTGGCAGCTCAGTGTTCTGGGGTTCCATTGTTTTAGACGAGATAGAGTTGGGGAATTAAAGGAGGAAGGGTAGCAATACTAGTCAGGGGAAATGTCATGGCAGTACTCAGACAGAACAGACAGGAGAGCTCGTCTAGTGAAGTTTTATGGGTAGAACTGAGGAAGAAGAAAGGTATGACCACGGTATTGAGATTATATTATATATTATCCAGCAATCAACAGGATTTAGAGGAGCAAGTCTGTAGGGAGATCAGACTGTTGCAAGAAACATAAGGTTGTGATAGTAGATGATTTTAACTGTCCATAGATTGACTGGGACTCCCATGCTGTAAAAGAGCTGGATGGGAAAGAGGTGTTCAGGAAAGTTTATTTAATCAGTACATGAAAGTCCCAACTAGAGGGAGTGAGATACTAGATCTCCTATTAGGGAATGAGACAGGGCAGGAGACAAAAGTTTGAGTTGAGGAACACTCTGCATCAAGTGATTATAGTGCCATCAGTTTCAAAGTAAATATGGAAAAAGATAGGTCCAGTCCTCAGGTTGAGATTCTAAGTTAGAGAAAGGCCTCCTTTGATGTATCAGAAAGGATCTGGCAAGTGTGGATTGGGACATGTAGTTTTTTGGCAAAGGTGTAATTGGTAAGTACGAGACCTTCAAAAGTGAAATTTTGAAAGAACAGAATTTGTGTGTTCCTGTCAGAATTAAATGCAAGGATAACAGGTTTAGGGGACTTTGATTTTCTAGAGATACTGAGGCCCTGGTGAAGAAAACGAAGAAGGTGAGGAGCAAGTGAGGAACAAATGAGACAGCTGAGGACTATGTTCTGGGAGTAGGTCACTGGAACCGAAGAGCCTGGTTCTTTTGCTGTAGTATTCTATGACTGTATGTGGATTGAAAACACATTTTTACAGAAAGTGTAGATAAGGGAATACAGAAATTCTATTCTGCGGACAAGATGAAACAAAGAGAACATAGACAAGATCACAATCACAATACCAGTGAACAGGAAGTACATGATGCCAAATAAGATCAATTCAATGAAAGAAACACCTCTTAGATTTATCTATGTACCTATGCCAAGATGCAACTGTGACATTTCAGCTTGATTCTGGAGAAACGTATAATGTTCTCCTGCAGCAAACTATTCGCCTCACAATGGTAGACTTTAAACTTACTAGTCATGTACTTCTGTGGAGGAGGACTAAACTTGCTGGAAGATGCTCTTTGAGAGTGTTGAACTCAAAATGGCAAGAGAGATATGTGAATTTCATTGTAGTAGACTGGAAAGATATCATGCACATACTTGGACACAATGCAATAGGCCACATAATACATGTAACTAACCCCAATAATGTCATGTGTAAGTTAATTCAGCACGTATTCAATTCAACAGATGGATGAATATCCAGAGAAAGGAAACAAAATGTCAATTTGTATTTATTCCTAGGTCAGGGAACGCACTCCAAGGTATGTTCCAATGGCTCTGAAGGAGAAGCTAGAAGTTGAACCGGGGAGACTGCCTCAGATGATGATTGTAGATCTGGAGTTAGGTGGGATTCTGACATAATCCAATGAATGGTAGTGATTGGCTATTCAGTCAAGTACAAACTGCAAACATCTAAGCCTACTCTTCCTCTCTGACTATTGCAATGGCACATTTTGGTAGAGTAAAACTTATCCATCTCTCAGTAGACTTACCCAGCTCACAAACAAGTGAATATCTGCTGGAATTTCAAGCAACTCACAGAAAATGCTGGAGGAACTCAGCAGGCCAGGCATCATCTATGGAAAAGAGTACAATTGAAGTTTCAGGCCGAGACCCTTTGGTGGGTATCTAGCTTGATGTGTATTGAGAATTCAAATGGAAAGCTAAAAATTAGTCTGACCTAGGAGGTTTAAGTAGATCATTAAAGAGGAGTAAGTAGGCTATAAAAATAATAGGACATGGTTTATCAAAGGAAGACCAAGTACTTTCAGTGTGCTGAATGCTAAGAATGACTTTTGGGATCAATAGTTTGATGAGGAGAGCTCATATTGAGCCTTTTTTTTAAACACACCATGTAATGGATAATACTGGAGAATGGCACTATTTGCAATCAATGCAGCAGCAGGAGAATTTATTGACAGTAGGATGCTGCACTTGGAGATTACAACAGTGTGACATTTTCCAAAACTTCCATCCTTGAAAATGAAGATTCAGGTTTGTTTAATTGTCATTCAACAGTACATGAACACACATGTGTATAAGATGATGAGAGGCTTTGATCACGTGGTTAGTCAGAGGCTTTTTCCCAGATCTGAAATGGCTAGCACGAGAGGGAACAGTTTTAAGGTGCTTGGAAGTAGGTACAAAGGAGATGTCAGAGCTAAGTTTTTTTACACAGAGAGTGGTGAATGCGTGGAATGGGCTGCTGGCAACAGGTACATGGAGCTTAGAAAAATAGAGGGCTATGGGTAACCCTAGGTAATTTCTAAGGTAAGGACACGTTCGGCACAGCTTTGTGGGCTGAAGGGCCTGTATTGTGCTGTAGGTTTTCTATGTTTCTATATTTCTATGAATATCCATAAATATAATCAAACAAAATGTTACTCTGGGGACAAGGTGCAAAAAACACAGTACCAAAATCATACACAACAGAAGACACATATGGCACATATAAGATAGCAGTAAAATAGAGTCACACAAAAAGTGATAGTCCAAGTTCCGGAGGCCATGAATATTGCAACAGTTTACACTCAAACTCATTCCAGCTTGTCTTCCGCTGAGTGAACACTGGGGGCAGCACTGCCGTGCCATATCACCTCCAGCACTCCAGTGGAGTGACTGATTTATCGTCTGCCCTGGCACGGCTGCAGACAGATGACACCATGGTTTGAGGACTAGTCCTTGCTATGACACAGGCCACTCAGCTGCCCTGCTATCCATCCCAGATGTTTGTCAATAAACCAATGTATTGATTTGCAACACTCCACACTGCCAATATCCAACAGGGTCTTGCAATCACAAGAAAAACAATTAAGGCATTCAGTCACTGTTAGACTGCACACTTCCTTTGCACGCTGACACCTCTCTGACAGGGTAGTAACATAGTCTGCACCAAGTCCAGCTCCTTCACTTTCTCTGCCAACGAGCAACTCACTGATGGGGTAGACCTGCAGTACTTTAAGTTCTTATTGTCCAGCAGAGCCTTGCGATTGTAAAAAAAAATGCTTAAAAAGGACAATAACAAGGATGCTGCCATCGTACTGGAAGGTAACAAACAAGGCACTATACCCTTTGAGACAGGAATGAGACGCAGCTTGAGGCTGACCTTGATCTCCCACTGTAATTCTATTTGACAGACAAAATAGAGGCTCAAGGTAACTGATCTTCAGAGGTAAGTAAGTTATTGTTCCTAAGTTAGGAAGGAAGAACAGGTTAAAAAGCATTTGTTCTTCACACATCTTGGAGTGAATGGTTGTCATTGTGGAGAAAGTGAAACTATTTACTGGCCAGGGATGAATAGGGAGAACAGAGGTGATGTGCAGAACTGTGAGACCTACAGATGTACAGAGCGGGAACAATCAAAGGCTAACGGGCCATTCCCAGACACAGCTTGGGCCATAGTTGGATCAGACCTGTTACATTCAGATGGCAAAATATATCTGGTGATGGCTGAATATTTTCCAAAATGTTGAGAGATTGACACAGAAAACACACACTCATCAACTGTAATTCACCCTCCCTGAGGTGCAGATGATAAATATCAGGCCATTTTACATGTCAGACAACTTTTGATGTTCTCAGTGGACTGCCAGATTGATCATTGGACAACATCACTTAACTTTACACAAAATAATGGGTAGGCAAAGAACACTGTAAACATGGCCAAGGAACCACTCCTGAAACATAAATCATCACAGACCTGCTGTGTGTTCTTGTTTCCACACTACTCAATTCAAAAGATGCCAAGCTGTTCACCAGAGTGTTGTGCAGTTGACCTAGAACTTTACACTAACAACAGAAAGGCTGATAGAACTAGAGAAGTAGTAAGACAGATGATGGCAGCTAAAATAAGAAAAGTGCACCATCATCACTGGAGATGTAATGAGGATGAAGTCTCATCAGACCAGCTCCAGATGCGGCCGAAGTCAGTGCTCACTTGTGTTGGATAAGGCATTAATGTTGTCCTGAAGGTTCTTCGAAAGTCAAGAATGAAGCACAAATCTTCTTGTTACTTTTTCATTAGATGTTCAAAATAAAGAAATAACAATAAAGCTCTGTAAGCAAGTAACACAGCACCAGGCTACGAACTCCAACTGCAACCCACTCATTCTAACAAAAAACCTGCCTTGCAGCCTTCCTTTGCATTGAAAACTAGTTCAAACTGGGCAGATAAGGGTATCTTCTCTAATGAACAGCCTATGAGACAAGAACAGCCTTGATTCACACAACTGCCATGAGTTCTCAAGCTTACAGACAAAGAAATGACAGAACCAGCTATACTACAAATTATTGAAAATCCACTGAACATTTACAAACAGATGATCATACAAACATATGAGAAAGCATAAAGAAAGTTAAACTACAAGCAAAGTAACAATTTAGATCCTAGTCCAACTCTCGACACATACCACAGTCCGAATCATGCATTCATGATGGACGAGGGCAACTCATTCAGACTTTTTGGGAAGCCTACTGAAGAGGGACCCTTGATGCAAATACTGGAAGAAGTATTACTATCCTTTCAGAAAACACGATAATTCAGCAATAGGAACCAGAATATCTGCAGCCAGTTAGTAACAGATTTGGGAAGAGAGTCTGTAGACTCAGCATCTGGTGTTTTTTGTCATAGTTTAGTTGAATGTTTTTTGTTGTACTTCCAGCTTTAAAGAGAGGATATAACAAATATGTGGTCATTTGTTCTGTAGCCTGCTACTTTAATCGACTAAAGTGACCTTAATCATGGAACATAAAATACAAAATGTGTTAATAGCCTGTGAATAAAGTGTGCCGTTTTACTTCACTGGCACACATAGGCCTAGTGTCATATAAACCATTCAGTTTTAAAACAAATTTGATATTGTTCTATCTAATAGCCCAGTTAGGCTAGGTTAAAGTCACTTTTATTTTGTAGCACATTGATGGGCAGTGCTACTTTAGGCTTAAGTCACAGGTCAGTTATCAGTAACCCCTTAAAACCTGGCCTATGAAACGCAGGTTAATTTTGTTTGTACCTACAAGGCAAATACATCAGTGGAGTTACAAGGAAATACATTCTTGGATTTACAATTAACAAGGAGTCAAGTCCTCATAGTGCACAGTGGAGTCCAAAAATTGTCACTCTACAAGTGACCTTTGTATTTAGAAACAAGTGATATAGGTAGGTAGGATCAGATTGATTTTGACTCCAAGGCAATTTGTCCAATCAGTTGTCATAGTGACAGCATAATGAGATCATATAAAGGTGAAGCCAGGTTGCTACTTCCATTCATTTACATTTAATAAGATAATATTTGGTACCGCTGTACAGGGGAATAGTTGATGGAACCAAGTACTCAATTGTTGCCAGGCTCAGCTTATATTTCTGTCTATGCAATCCAAATATTGTGTTAGTCTTCTGAGGTAAAAATAGAATATAATCATCCAATCTATGCATCATAAATTTTAAGCATTTCAGCTATGTGGGGCATGATAATATTTTATTAGTATATGCTAGGAAATTAGCCATGACAGTGGTTATGCTATGAGTTTGCTAGTACTCACCAATGGAGCATAAATCTCATCGCTCAGTTTGATATCATATGATTTAATAAGGTGAGCGTTTAAGGAACTGCAGCAGCAGAAATTTGCCGAGGATACAGATGCAATAAACCAAAGTCAGTGGTCATTGAAACCAGAGCCTCCCTCAATGCCATATCTTCACATACTAGTTAAATCCTCAGAACGGATTTGGTTTTGCACAAGCAATATGGCCAGTGTGAGGTTTCTGTTCAGCTGTCAGTTGTACTGAAACTGTCCCGTGCTTTTCTCCACTAAATGAATACATCCATATTCTACCATCGCTGCAACAAATGCAGCACAGGCCAAGCAGCGTTTCTTGTATTTAGTGCATAAGTGCAGAGGCAGATTTCAGAAAGAGTGCACAGCTTGCAAAGCAACTAGATGGCCTTCATAAATGTTCCGTGCTCAATGGAACAGCAGTGCCTAAATTCATGATCAATGGGCAATATTCCAGGTAGATTCCATGCACACATTTGCAAGTGTGTTCAGCCTACTGTAAAATTGCCTTTAAGTATGGGTTGGAGTACCAATTTTTATAGGGTAGCATTCCAGAATATCCCTGTCAGAAGTGCAACAGAAAAACTGTTTCTATCTTCATATTTATATTTAACATGAACTCGGCTTCATTGAAGTTTTGGCTGAACTAAAGGAAATAGGAGAGACAATTAGAGAGCAGATTTAGAGAGCAGATCTACAGACAAATTTCTGAATAGGGTGAAAACACAAGCACAAGGATTGCAATGGCAGGGATTTTAATTACTCAATTATTAATTAGTATGCAGTCAATGTAAAAGACAGGTCATAGAATTGCTAAGCTGCACTAAAAATGCGGAACTTTTTTTTTAAGCCAATCTGCAGCAAGCTTATCAAGATTTAGTTTCAGAGACATGAGCAAGTCTGCAAATGCTGGAAATCCAAAGCAACGCACACACAAAATGCTGGAGGAACTCATCAGGTCAGGCAGCATCTATGGAAATGAAAGGGTAATCGATGCTTTGGGCCGAGGTCCTCCTTCAGGACTGAGAAGGAAGGGGAAAGATGCCAGAATAAAAAGGTTGGGGGAAAGGGAAGGAGGCTAGCTGGAAGATGAGAGGTGAAGCCAGGTGGGTGGGAAAGGTCAAGGGCTGGAGAAGTTTCAGGGTTAAGTAAAAAGAGTATCAGTAAGAGAGCACTTTGGTGGTAGTGATCATCGTTCAGTTAGATTTAGCAATGTTATTGAAACGAACAAACATAAACTGGAATTAAGAGCTCTGGATTCAGATTTTTTGTTAAGTGGACTGGAACTAGCTGCTTGACAGTAAGTCAGTCTCAGAGCCGTTGGCTGTCAAGAAGGAAATTCCAGGTGTTATGCGTAATTGTGTTCTCACGAGAGAAAGGATGGGTCTGCAAAACCTAGTCCCTCTGGATGATCAAGGAGTAGGCAGAAAAGGAAAGTTTATGTAAGCTACTGAAAAGTAAACTCTCTAGAAATTGTGGGAGATTATAGAAAACATTAGAGTGAAATTAAAAGGGAAATCAGGAAAACAAACAGAGGGCATAAAAATATAGTGGCAGGTAAAATCTAAAGATTTTTTAAAGTACAGTACATAAAATCCATAACGATATCTAGGGAAATTATAGAGTCTACTAGAACTGAATTTGTGAACTGAGTGTGGACTTACAGGATGTGGGTACACAGTAGAATATTTTGTGTCTCCCTTTACAAAAGGTGAGGATGTTGTCATTAAATTGGAAGTGGAATTACGGCATGGAACAAACATAGTTACAGAGGAACTATTAAGGCATTCAGCATCTTTGCAAAATGGTCACATTGCCAAGCCCAAATTAAATATACCTAAAACTAATAATTTAAAGAACAAAGATGACGACTGTTAATTTTGTACTTTTTAGAAAGGGAGGAAGGAATAATCTGAGTAATTATAAGTAAGCTGGTTTAGAGCAGGGGCTCCCAACCTTTTATGCCATGGACTAATATAATTAACCAAGGGTTTTGTGGACTCCAGTTTGGGAACCACTGGGTATTTTAGGGATCATTCTAGAATTACGAAATTTTCGGATAGCATAATTATGAAATAATTGTGATAATTCAATAATAATAATAAAAATGAGAATTGGACTTCAGGAAGTAAAGCCCACACACAATATAACTTCCAACTGATACTTTGAGACCAGTGAAACCAATCATTGGATGTGGGGCATTTCTGGATTCTGTCCCATTGAAGCTACATGGGGGTAGAAAATTGATGAATTTTCCTGCTATTAGGACCTTGTTAAAGGTGTATCCCTGCCACTTAAAGCATTGTTTAGGACAGACCTGTTTTGTCACTTAACCTTTACAGTTAGTTGCATATTCATGGCCACATCCTTTAATAATGAAACTAAAGGTATATTTTGGGTAACCGGTATTTGTACTGAGGCTTTTAGAACAGAATTGTTCAAAGGAGTCCTGCTAGTTGGGATGTGCTGCCACTGTAAATATGCAATTCTGTAAATTTACCCAACTATATTCCAAATAGTAAAGGAGAGTAGGTGATTGTAGCAATTGAAAATGTAGATAATCAGTTATTATCTTTGTTTTGTAGTATAAGATATTGTGTAAAGAGATTGAGATTCTCTTGGATTCTCCTGGTCTCTCTCTCTCTCTGTACCAGGAAAATTATTGGAATCCAATCTACTGAACAGCTTAAACCTCTATTTGGAATGATAAAGATTAATCAAGGCAGGCAGCATGGATTTATTAAAAGGTCACGTTTAACTGACTTGATTGAATATTTTTTGTGCAAGTAGCAAGGAACACTGATGAGATCAGTGCATTAAAAGTTGTCTACTTGGGATTCTAGAAAGATCTTAGACGAGATACTGTCCCAGCATGCTATTCAGAAAAGAAAATCTTCATGGACTCCATGACAAGAATTAGCAATTACTTACTGAGAATTGAAAAGTTGCTACTATTCCATTCCCAAAACAGAAAACTGGGCTGAAAAAATGACCGATGGAATGTAATGCAGGCAAATGCACCATGGGAGGACAAACCTGGGTTCGACTGACGCACTAAATGGAGGGCTCCCAGCTGTGCTGCCTAACAAAGGCACCTGGGAAGTTGTACAAGATGTTGGTGCGGCCACATTTAAAGTATTGTGTGCAATTCTGCTCACCTACTCACAGGAAAGATATCCATAAGGTTGAAAGAATGCTCCCAGGACTTGAGGGCCTGAGTTATAGGGAAAGGTGGAATACATTAGGACTTTTCTCTCTGTAATGCAGTAGAACGAAGGAAGATCTCATAGAGATGTACAACATTTTGAGGGATATAGATAGTCTGCATGCTAGCCAATTTTTTCTCCTCAGGTTCCCTTTATGTGAAGGGTTTAGAGGGATTAGAATCAGTATCAGGTATTTTATCATTACTATATTTCATGGAATATTTGATGGATGGGTTCCTTAAGGCTGTTGTAGCCGGGGATAGTAATGGGGACAAGCTCCCTCTACCTATTAAATGCTCCCAACTGTGTGCGTCTCAAATACCCTCTGACAATCACGACCAGCACATGTGGCTTAGCTTCTAAGCCTGACAGAACAGTTTCTACTGACAGGAGAAGGGGCAAAGGCGGGTTACTGGCACCTTAAAACCGGTTGCTTTAGGCAGATGGGGCTCATCAGCCATGGTTGTCAGCTCATCTAGGAGAAGGAAAACACTGATCCCAAATCTTCGCTGTCTTGCAGCTATTCCCAGTCATGGTGAAGGCCTCAGTAGTAAACCCTGAGGGAAAAATCCAGAGCTGGAGTCCTTAAGCCAGTCCTATGTTGAGTTCAAAGCTGACTGGCAAGTCTGCTGGTACCAAGCTGTGTCGGTCTCTGCCGTTCCTTTGGATTCATCAGATGCATGGAGAGGAGGAGCTTTCTACATGGGCAACAGTTTGCTGTCCATATCGTACTGCCCAGGCTTGCGTATCTAGACAGCTAGGACCCAGCATCCATGGTCGGCCCTGACTGGAAGAGGCCTCACTCACTCAAACTCACTTTATAGATGAGCATATGTAAACAGGAGCAACTGCTTTGGACCACATGTGGTGGCGGTCTTTCAACTTGAAGGGCCAAATAACCTGCATGGTTGTAAATTTCTAGTTGAACATTTCTCTGGTGTATTGTCATCAGTCCTTTGTTAGCTAATTCAATCAATTAAAATGCTTAGGCAATTATTGTCTGTTAGTTGAATAGAACACTGTAGCTACATTTTCCCACAAATCATCACAACATTCCAACACATTGTTCACAGGATTCTAACATACTTTGCAAATATTATAAGTGAAGTTTTGTTCAAAAGTTGTACCAATTTTTACAGGAGCACTGTCAAGGATGTCTTGACTGCCTGCATCATTGTCTGGTACAGGAATTTCAAGGCTTTTGATCACAAGTCCCTACAGTGCTGAAAGGGATTCCACCCATCAGAGATATTTATCAGGAGCACTGCATACACAGGACCCTTAGCATTGTCAATGATTCCTTACATTTGTCTGAGCCCCTACTATCAGGCAGAAGGTACCAATGCATTAAGAGAGGAACTGTTAGGATGGGAAACAGCTTGTTTCCCCAGGCTGTAAGACTACTGAACTTCCTTCCACCAGCCCTGTTCCATCATGTACAAAGTGCCAGTGGCATTTCATTGTTTACTTTTTAACTTGTATATGCACCTCATTTTTAAAAAATTTATTTGCAGTAATATTACTTTATGTATTACGTGTGTGAATTATATGTGCTGTGTTGTGCACCTCGGTCCGGAGGAACATGGTTTCGTTTGGCGGTGTACATGTGAACAGTTGAACAGCAACAAATAGAACTTAATCTTGAACTTGAAAACAGTAATATTTTACGTGAAAGCTTTTACAATACAAAATTGTATTCACAAACACAAGAGGTTCTGCAGTTGATGAAAATCCATAGTAACACACACAAAATGCTGGAGGAACTCTGCAGACCTGGGAGTGTTTATGGGCAGGAATGAACAGGCAACATTTCAGGCCAAGACCAGTACAAATGAAGGGTCTTGGCTCGAAATGATGACTGTTGAATAATTCTGCCCGCTGATTGATGAAAATCCATTAAGGATACTAGCACATCATCAAAAAGAACAAAAACAAAAGTCCTGTGAGTATTTAAGTATTTATGTTTACTTAGGATGTAAGAATCATGCTTCTGGGGACTAGAAGATCGGAGAATTCTAAACTAGTAGCAAGCTATTTTCACTCCTGTGTCAGCTGTGAGTCCAGCTCTGGACACGGTGTCATGAACAGAGCTGTGCTCCCGCTCTTTCCTCAGGTGCTATCTTCAAATTCGAAATTTCTAAAAGCCCATTTAGGAAATTCTAGTTCATGCACACATTTAAATAGAAGTAAATGGGTGACTGTTGGAAAAACAGAGTTTGAGGAACAAGGCGGAGGACACCGTTACTCAGAGCTAATCAACAGTTTTACAAAAAGTAAGACAATTGCTAACATTACTTGTAGTAATGTCAGAACACAATACTGCTACAATATCTTGTGTAAATCAAAATGGGAAACAGATGCTTCTTCAAGCATGAATTTTAGTGATGACAAGACGGCAGTGGTGCATCACACATCTTGTTAGTCACATAGCAGCTGTTTCCTGATTCCTGTGCTGTACGGAATTGTAAATGAAATAAAATGAGATAAATTAAAACTCCAGCACAGAGGGACTAAATAGCTACATTAAAGGTCAAAATTGAGGCCTCTTGCACGTGCAGAGTAGAGTTTAAATCAGCAATGAAGCAGATATTATGTTCACTTTCACCAAACAGTATATAAAAAAATCACAAGGGAGCAAGTAACTTAGTTGATGTAGTCTTTTCTTTTAGCCCTGAGTAAATATGTGTCCACAGTATAGGATTGGCCCAATCAATCAGTTGCAATGTTGTGTGGTCCAACTGGAATATGTAGGAAATAAAACTGTCAGAATGTGTGCAGTAGAAGATACTTATCTGAGGTAACAGGGAAGGCCACACTCAGACATTTATCATAGGACAGAACACAGATAATACTAAAGAAAAAGAGCCTTAAAATTATGCGGATACCCACTCCAGACAAAACGTCAAAGAAAAGTGAAGATGTTGTGTGGTCATGCTGAAAATTTGTTCCAGATATGTTTAGTATTTTGTTTGAAATTTTGCTTGAGGACAATAATTGATGGAAAGCATTACCCCCCATTCCTCTTTTCAAGTACTCTTATCAATAGTAGACTATAAATGTTATATCTACACTCACTTCCTGTCTGCATCATCTGTCTTCCTGTTGTCACATTTTAGCACCATTTCCCCTTCATTGTAGACTGCAAGAATGCCCATTTCCACATGAATGTGAATGCCATGCTGCAGAATTGAAGGTGCCCATGACATTTCACAGATGTCTGTGGCAGCTGACATTCAAGTTGGAATTCCTTGAGACATTTGTCTCATTAAGAGGCTATTTTTGTCATTGTCTTATTTTGAAGTTAAATTTTGTGCACACTTTTCTACCCATTTTTGTGCTTGTAAACCAATGACCATCATTTGTTGACGGACCTCCAGCTCTGGTATGCACTCTGTCCATTTAATTGAGTACAATGCCCATTCTGTGCCTCTTTTGGTTTCTAATGGACACTTGGACATTCAGCGTAGGTGCTCTCTTTTACACCTCTTGTTGGGCTTTGCACATCATAGTGCACAACCTGTCACTGCAGTACCCAGTGAGTGTGTTTTCCTCCTTCCCTTTCCAACTGAGGCATTACGTGGGCTCCTAAAAGAATGACCAAGGACTCAATTCCACGAATCTATTGTGTTCACACTTCCTTTCTGCTTCTGCCTGTGAAATAAATAACATTATGCAGTTCAAATCTCCTTTGTTCTGTTGAACTCTTTAAACTTTCCTCCCTTTCTTTCCATCATCATTTTTCTCCCTGTTTTCCATCCTCACCTTGTTCACTTGTCTGGCATCCACCTTTGGGTACCAATTCTTCTTTGACCTTTTTACTGTGAATAAGCGTCATCTCTTCTGTCCTCTCCTAATGTTATTGTTATATCTATCCACCTCGTCTCCAACACAATTTTGTTTTCCTCCTCCATGTTCCTACTCTTAACCTTCCTTTCCTCTCAGCTTCTCACCCTTGTCTGTCTTCCCCACTCATGTTCACTATCTTCCCCATTACTCTATTTAGAATCAGAAATATAATCAAGCTTATTCTTACTGGCTTGAAATATTAACCATGAACATTTCTATTTAAAACCTGTCATGTCACTTCTATCAATTAGAAACAGGTTTGCTTGGGCAAAGTTATCTCCTCAAGGCAAGAGAGATTGTTCTCAGTTTGAATAGTCATAGCTCCAACAACATTAAGTAGCACCATTAAGGACAATATAGCCAGCTTGGTCAGCATCCCATCTGTCATATCATATCTCTCCAACAATGGCACACCAGGGCTGCAGTTAGCATCATTTACAAAAAACACTGCTTTTACTTGCTCTTGTTGCTCTGACAGAACCTCCAAAACTAACTTCTTCTACCGCCTTAGCTTCCCCTCCAAGTTACACACCAAACAGCTTTGGAAATATATTGCTGGCCCTTTTTCATTACTGGGTTAAATCCTGGAAATCATGCTCAGCAAAACTGTAGACTCCCTTCACCTGAAGGACTACAGGGAATCAATAATGCAGCTCACTACCATTTTCTCAAGGGCAGGTAGGAAAGGACAGTAAATAGTGACCTTGCCATACATATGCACATCCATCCCCCCCAGCCCGTAAAACACACTCTCTAGCATAGCTGCTTGAGTTTACACTGCAAAGAAGAGCCACTGTGTTGGCCACAAAACAACACACTAAATCAAATTATCTGAGTATCAGCTTTATGCTGTTTTGGGGATCATGCTAAATACAAAATGGCTGCTGCATCTTCTGGTATGGTGACTACATTTCCAAGTACACTACTGTATGTAAAGCACCTTAGGGCATTCTGAGATCGTGATAAATTCTTCCACAGCTCAGCATGCATTTCAAATGCAGCAGGAATTTTAGGAAGTATATTTTCTGTTTTGTACTGAATGTATTTGTCTAGCTATGTATCTTTAAGAAGTCCAGTCAAAGAGATTCATTTAAAAATTGGAAAGGGAGCCCAGTTTGATTTTCCAGTAACTTGGAAAAGTGGCCTGTGTCACTCTGCACATTCAGTTTGCGTAGGTCTACGATAGGTTTAATGAGTGATTCTATTCTTAAAGTATAAGAGCCAATGAAGGTAATATTATATTTTACAAGACTGTGCCACTAATATAATTTGACTAGTCTCTCTCAAAGTGAAATCACAGACGTGCTAACTGTAATAGTTGGAATTTATATTGCGGGTATGAATCTTCACTCACTGGTTGGATGCATGTGGATTCTGTAAACACTGTACTCAGTCTACGAAGTATTTCCCTTATTGTCATTGAGCAAACTAAAATATCACAGGATTAAATGAAAATCCTATAAAATAGTAACCAGGGTAATAAGATCCCATAAGATGAATTCAGTGATCTATGGAATTGCTGATAACTGTTTAAACTTACACTGCTTTGAACCTATCAAGTTTCCTATAGCCCACATTAAAAGATATCCCCACAGTGTGTCCTTCTCTCAAAATACTTATCCCCTTTGTATTAAAATGACCTTGGCATGCCTAAACTCAGCTTGACAGTAGTCAAAGTCAAATCACTGCACCTCAGAAGCATCTGACATTGCATTACAAAGGAAACTAAACCTCACAGATGACAAATGCCTCTGTTTTGAGCATGTGCTCTAACAATGGACTAAAATGGGATTCAAATTAGCAACACATAGATTAGAGGAACTTGTTCAAACGTAGCCACAGCCACACAAGGACTCTAGGAATATCAGTCACATGAAAGCAGTTAAGTATCAGACTGAAATAAATCAAAAGCCTTATAAGAAAAAAAACTGTCAGCAGGTGGGGAAGTTTATGAACTCATTTACCATCATGCTATAAATCATTTGAATAAGAACCAAATGCGGAAATAGACCTTCCTTTTTACATATTTCACTGTTGGGATTGTGGAACAAAATTGAGATGCAGGCTTAATTTCTTTATATTGGAACAATGACTTCTCATAAATGAGAATGAAGTGTGACTTATGCTGCCTTTAGCTAGTGTTGTCTATTGTCCTATTAAACTTGAATAGAGAGAGTGCAGAAATAGGTTGTTTTATTTGCTTGCCTCCAAGCTCTGTGTGATCTTAATATGGACTAGAATTTGCTCACAGATTCAGGCAGAGATACTAATCCAAGGAATACAATATGTCATGAAAGCTGCACGCAGAGAATTGATATTAATAAATAACTCAGTGCTTTAAGGTCATGTCATATATCCAAGTGGCTTCAGTATTCTTGTTTAGATCTTTCAGAATTGAAAAACAACACATAAAATTATTTTCATTTTGTCTGTGATTTTAATTGTAGCTCAAAATTAAAAAGTAAATTTAAATTTATTCCAGATCTTGTGATAATGAACGACACCATGATTAGTGAAATATTCTGACAATTGTTTAGTTTCATTAGCACACAGCTGGACGGGCAAGAGACTGTCTCATGTGGATCCTGAATCTTAACAGGAAAAGACTGCAGTAATAAGAGAAGCCAGAAGGGTGGAGTGTCCTCGAGTTTTAGTGTCTGTGCTGGGCTTTGAGAATCACTATTTCCTGTGCCAAGTCATTAATGGGTCTTTAGGGTCCACCTGGTTGAGCAGCTCCTGCTCCCTGCTTCCATCCTCTGAGAAGGCCTGGAAATTCTGGAGAAACAATAAGGGCTCCGTTAAAGAAAACTTGTTCCCTGACAACTTCTGCCTGATGTTTACATAAAGGAAAAAGACGTTTCCTCCGGAAAGAAAAATTAAGAAAACTGCATAGTGCACTTGAATTTCAATACCAAGTTTTAAAAGGTGTGTAAAGATTAATCTTTTAGTATCCTGATACATAAATTGTGTTTTCCTGTTTGACGTTAATGAGGCATGATCTCTTATTGTTTAAGCAAGATTTAGGTTTGGCAGCTCTAATTGGAGGGTTTCCTGGAATCTTTATCAAGTGATATCAAGCTGAATGACATCTGGACATGTAAATCTGATCAGATCTTCACAAATATTCTCTTATCTTACAAATATTCAGTTACTGATGGAACCAGGAAGTCCCTCTCTAGTACCCCTCGCTGCTCACACTATTGTCCCTCTCCTATCAAACAAAGGATGAGAAAGGACAAAAGAAGATATAAAAGAAAGATTGGGCTGTTATGGAGATAGGGAATCTGGGGATCAGAGGAAAACCGACTTATGTTCCCTACTTTTCTCAAACTAGCTTTATCCCCACGTTTCAAGCTAAGCAAAAAGAAGAAGGTGTTCAATAAAACTGTATTATATAAGCATACATAACTAAGATTTAAACCACAATGGTAGAGGTTATACCCAACACCCCCTTCTCTGACATTTACTCTTGCCCCCCGCCCAGACTCAATTAGCATTTAATAAACACAAGAAATTCTGCAGATGCTGAAAATCTAAAGCAACACACATAAAATGCTGGAAGAACTCAGCAGGTCAGGCAGCATCCAGGGAAATGAATAAACAGTCGATCCTTCTTCACGACTGAAAAGGTGGGGGATAGGACGCCAGAATGAAATGGTGGGGATGAGGGGAAGATGGATAGCAAGAAGGTGATAGGTGAAGCCAGGTGGGTGGGAAAGGTGAAGTGCTGGAGTGGAAGGAATCTGATAGGAAAGGAGAGTAGACCATGAGGGAAAGGGAAGGAGGAGCCAAGGCAGGGGGAGGCGAGAGCCAGGGGAGAAGAGGTAAGATGCCAGTGTGTAGAATAGAAGAAGGGGGAAGGGAAGGGAAAACACTTTTTATGACAAGGAGAAACCAATGTTCATACCATCACGTTGGAAGCTACCCAGACAGAGTACGGGGTGTTACCCCTTCACCCTGAGAGTGGGATCATCATGACTTAGCAGGAAGCCATGGACCTACATGTTGAAATGAGAATGGGAATTGGAATTCAAACATTTGGCCACCGGGAAATTCTGGGAAATTGGTGCATGGAGCGGAAGTGCTCGACAAAGCAGTCCCCAATTTATGATGGGTCTGACCAATGTAGAGGAGGCCACATTGCAAGCACCGGATAAAATAGAATTGCATTAAAGTGTTGCCTCACCTGGAAGGGCTACCTGCGGCCCTGAATGGAGGTGAAGGATGAGGTGAGTGGGCAGATGTAGCACTTTGGCCACTTGTAGGGGTAAGTGCCAGGAGGGAGATTAGTGGTGAAGGATGAATGAACAAGGAACATGGAGGGAACAATCCTTTCAGAAAGCAGAGCATGGGTGGAGGTAAAGATGCTTTTGGTGGTAAGATCCCTAATGAAATGATGGAGAATGATATATTGAATCTGGCGGTTCATGGGGTGGTAGGTTAGGGCAAGAATAACACTATCCCTATTAAGGAGGCAGTAAGATGAGGAGAGTGGTAGGCTGTTTGTTTCCAGAGATGGAGATAGAAAGATCAAAAAAAGGGGAGGGAGGTGTCAAGTGAATTTAAGGACAGGGTGGAAGTTGGAGGCAAAGTTGATTAAGTTGACGAGCTCAGCATCAGTGTATAAAGCAGCAGCAATGCAATTGTCAATGTAGTGAATGAAGAGTTGGGGAGCATCACCAAGGAAGGCTTGGAACATGGTCTGTTCTACATAGTCAAGGAATAGGCAAGCATAGCTGGGTCCCATGTGGATGCTTATGGCTACCCCTCAATTCTGGAGAAAGTGGGAGGAGCTGAAGGAGAAATTGTGGACCAGTTTTGCCAGGCAAAAGGGAGTGATGGTGAAAGGGAACTGGTTGGTTCTTCTGTTAAGAAAGAAGAGGAGAGCTTTGATGGGGGATATAAATGTATATGGACTAGAAATCAAAGGTGAACACGAGGCAGTCAAGGCTAGGGAATTAAAGGTTGTTGGGAAGATCGAGAGCATGAGAAATGTTGCAGATGTAGGTGGGAAGGAACTGAACAAAGGGGGATGGAATAGAATCAAGGTATGAAGACATGAGTTCAGAGCAGCAAGAGCAGGCAGAGACAATGTGCCTACCAGGAGAGTTAGGCTTGGGCATCTTGGGTAGGAGGTAGGTGAGCAGTGTGCAGTAAGTGAACTATGAGTTTTGGTGGCAGTGGGTGGGAGTTTTTCTAGAGTTGAAGAGGTGAGTGATGGTCTCAGAGACAGTTTTCTGATGGTCTGGAGTGAGGTCCTCTTCAAGGTGTAGGTAGGAAGAAGTGTCTGACAGTTGTTGCCTGCCCTCAACAAGGTAGAGGTCAGTCTGCCACGCTACAACAGCCTTCTATTAGCACTTGTTGTAACTTTAACAGGATGCATAAAAAAGCCTTCTGCTATAGTCACATTTATGGAGTGAGAAAAAGATTTCAAGATGTTTTTGAATAACATTAGTCATAATTCTAGATAATTTGTTAGAAATTGTTGATTCTTTGAATTATTAGCAAATGACAGGAAGGAAGGATAGGGCTCTTACTTAACAATGAAGTTCTTGTTGCAGTTTCATGATCAGATATAGGCAGCAGTATTAATGCAACAATGCGAGTAATTATTGTTGCTCTTGCCCATGTCAACTGAAGACATGGGGCAATAGATGTATTAGAAATATATAATTACATAATTACATCATGTGGCGAAGAGTATATACAGCATCTCTGGATGGAGTATAACAATATTCCATCACCTGTCTCATGATCTCTTAATATCAAAAGAACAATAACAGGACCTTTGGCACTTGCCCTTTCAAAGTATACAGGAAATCTCAGTTATTGTGGCCAAAGCTTTTAAACCAACAGAACCACGTACAAGTTATGTGCCATATGAAGTAGGCTGAAAGATATGTTAGCTGTTAGCCAACCTGGAGAGAAAGTGCCAGGGATTTCTCAAACTAACATTTATCTGTGCAATTACCCTCCATTTTTATAATGGGATAAAATAAAATCAGATTAAAGTATGTTTAAAGTTAGGAAATCCTGTTTAGAGTTTCCAGGTAAGGTCCACACAAAGCAGTAAATTTGTACTTGTTATTCCACTCAGCATAATAGCCAAGGCCACAGAGCAGGAAATGATTGACTTGAACTGGTACTGATACTGCAGATCAATGAAGGGTAGGTATATATAGGAGGGACTGAGTCACAATCACACTACAGTAATAGTTGCCTTATGTGCAGGACAGACTGGCCTCTTGGACTTGGGTGTATAAAGTGTAATTTTCAAAGTTGCTGATGACAATACTTTGAGGACAACTAAAAGAAGGCTAACAATAAACTTCACTAGGATATAGATAAGCTGATGGAATGGGTGCATGAAAAACATGATCCAGAAGAAAGAGTAAGGAAATGCAATACAAACTAGTGGGTACAATCCAAAAGCAGATACAAGAATAGACAGAGGGTGTTATACGTATGAATCATTGAAAATGACAGGCCAGTTTGTGCAGCACAGTGCACAGCTAATAGACCTGTTTCTTCACAGCTCCAGTGTTGCCAGTTCAATCCTCACTCTGCTGCTGTCTGTATGGACTTTGTTCTTGCTGCAACTGTATGTGTTTCTACCAGGTTGTCTGGTTTCAGACTAAGTCCCAGAGGGGTATGAGTTGGTAAGTTAATCACTTGCTATGAATTACTCCTTGTGTGCAGTGGTAGAACCTGTGGGTGGAGCTTTGATGGAAACATAGGGAGAATAAAATAAGATTAGTGTAGATTTAGTGCAAGTGGGTGATTGATAATCAGTGCAGACATGATAGGACAAACGTAATATTTCCATGCTGTATGATTATATGAATTTGGGATCCTAGGTCTTCTTTTAAAGGTAAATTCATAGAAAGCAAGAACAAGAAAATTATGACAAAAGCTTATAAAATAATGATAGGCAAACACGAGGAAATCTACAGATGCTGGAAATTCCAGCAAAACACACAAAATGCTGGTGGAACGCAGCTGGCCAGGCAGCAACTATAGGGAGAAGCACTGTCGATGTTTCGGACTGAGACCCTTCATCAGGACGGAGAGTCTCAGCCCGATACGTCGACAGTGCTTCTTCCTATAGATGCTGCCTGGCCTGCTGCGTTCCACCAAAATAATGATAGGGCATGTTTGGAGAATTGTTTTCAGTTCTGGGCAACAAATATTATAAATATGTTAAAACCTAAGACAGAGAGCAGGATTTCCAGGAATTTCCAGGGATCAAAGACTTTGATTATCTGAGTACTATAGCAAAACATATCAAGGAAGTGCAGATGCTGGAAATCCAGAGCAACACTTAAAATGCTGGAGCAACTCATTGGGTTAGACAACGTCCACCGAAGGAAATGAAGAGTTGAAGTTTTGGGTTGAGATCCTTCATCCGGACTGGAAAGAAAAGAGAGGAGCAGTAGTTTAAAAGGGAGTGGACCAAGAACTGGCAGGTGATTGGTGGATCTGGGTGAGAGAGGGAAGAAATGCAAACCAGAGAGTGGAAGAGTAAGAATGAGGAAAGAAGCTGAGAGGTGGCACATGGAAGTGACAGAGGCTACAGAAGATGTAATCCAATAGAATCAAAAAGATGTATCCAATGGAATAAAGGAAAGAATGGGAAGAGGGGAACAAGTGGGAGGAATATCTGGTTGATGGGCATAATGCGATGGTAAAGGAAGGAAAACAGAAGGGTTGATGGGGCTAGTGCAATAAGGGACAACAAGGGGAGGGTTATCAGAAGTTAGAGATTTTGAATTTTGCGAGAAATAACTTTTATTGACTTGCATTAGAGTGAAACTGCATGGACATCTGCCAAAAATATTTCACATCATGGAAGGATAAGAGAAAACTGTTCTAATTAATGGAGTCAAGTAGACGATGCAGAATAAAGATGCTTTGCCCAAGAGCCAAAAGTGATGAGAGGAAAAACATCTTAAACAACGTGTGGTTAGAACCTGAAATGAACTTCCAGGGACAGCAGTAAAGGCTTTTTTATGATGGCTTCCATAAGGGAAATGAAAGAAAAGTGGCGAGGGTAGAAGGCAGTACATGGGACTGGTTGGATCGCTGTTATAGAGAGCCAGCAGGAACTGATATAAAAAAGTATACCTAATTTCTGAAAGAAATGGAATTAGAATCAGAATCACGTTTATTATCACTGACACATGTCAGGAAATATATTGTGGCAGTAGTACAAGCACAAGATATTAAAATGATTATAAGTTAAATATAAATAAATAGTGCAAAAGACAGACAGGGAGGTAGTGTTCGTGGACCATTCAAAAATCGATGGTGAAGAGAGCACTTTTAGGTCAGGCAGCATTCTGAGTGGTAATGGACATCTTATCTTCCGTCCACCTGGTAATTTCATGCCGTGATGGACATTGGGATTGTTTACCGTTTTGGAAATCTGGTGTTGGGTTTGTGAGTAATGTAATTTGCCCAACTTAGCTGGCTGTGTGTAATTAGATTTCACTTCTGAGACAGCTGGTCTGGAAGAGGATGACAATCCGCTTTCTTGCCAGTCAGTTTGGACGTTTTTTTCAATGAGGAACCATTTTTATGTGATCTGTGTCTCAGAGGGCAGGGATTCCTGTTGCCCAATAAACCATGAGCTTTGTGCTGGGTTAAACTCCTGATCTTTTAAACAATACTTTTCTCAGATGGCCAAATACCGTGATGAGTCACTGAATTTAATGATATTGTCTATCTCCACAAGTTTGCTTTTGAGGTAAGGGAAGAGTTTTACACTTTCCAAAATCTTCTTGTAGATCTTTACTGTTGGAGGGCAATGGCAGTGAACCTTGGACTAGCACATATTGAGTGTAAGGCCCATCCTTTCTTTTGCCTCAATGAGTCAGTCCATAATCAATTGGCACTTGACCTCCAAATATATGGGCCACAAATGTCTGTGCACTGCAATTCCATGGCTGGCATTGGAGTGATCTTGGTTTTGGAGTGAAGGCAAAGGCATTTGGGCAATTTCTCAATACTCCTGTAGGAAGCTTGTTGGAGATGGTGGGCAGCACTGCTGTACGAAAGATTGCAAGAAGGGTTGGGGTGATGGCATAGTCTTGCTTGACAATGGTCAGCACTGGGATTGAATCATTTTGGATTTAGAGGCTAAGATTACAGATTGCATGCTTTTATGAAGCAGTCAGGGGATGGAGATGTATTTTGTACATACAGTGAGTTTGAGGAATAGATTCCACCCTTCCTTTCAGTTGATAGATTCAAAAGATTTTGAATGGTCAAAAATGTTCCCCTTTCTTGGTTGAATCAATTCTCTTCATCTCTTTTAGAGATGTTACACAGTAAATATCATGTTTGTTGCATTTCAGATAGATGATTTAGGTCACAGATCTTCAGCCACTGAGAGGAGGTAGTGAGGAGGATCCTGGCAATGATTTTTCCTGTGATGGCTGCAGGGAGACCCCTTGTTTGTTTGCTTCAACTGATTTGTTTCTTTCTTGATGGCATGATTATTGTGTTCGTGATTTGCCCCAGCACACCTGATGTTTCCCTGCAACAGGAGATGACTTCACAAATTTGTGATGGAATTCCCTCTCTACCAGGTTTCAGTTGAGCAGTGATACAGTCTGCTCCTGAGGTGCTTCAGTTGGTAACGAGGTCATTTCAACATTTTGATATTGCAGTCCAGAGACTGAGAATACATAGTTTTTCCTGTTGGTTGGTAGGTCAGAAGGATCATTACCTGGTCTTTTCCTTGCCTCAAAAGTAAACACACTCAGGTAGACAATATAGAGATGAACAACCATCTTTGCAGGGTTCATGATTCCTTTAACATTGTTTTTCTTTACACAAGAAAGAATGGGAGAATTAATAATGAGATTAGATCCCACAGCCTGATCTGAAAAATAGTCAACTTCCTGGAGAATATTTGATAGTTTCTTTTCTGTGCAAACACATATGATATCACTATAATTTGAATTTGGAATGGCATTAAATCACAAGTGTGATTCAAAAATGAACTATTGTCTGCAGTTTCTTTGATTCTTCGTGCCACCAAAACTGTTTGGAAAAGGATTTTTTTAAACAAAGACTGAGTCCCTCTAACTGAAGCACTACCTTATACACATTTGGAGTTCTGGACTTGTAGAACAGACTGCCACCTAGTGCAGTAACCACTGACTCTTGTGAAGCATTGAAAGAGAGTTTAATCAATTTGTACAATAGCATTGTAATTATAGATTTTGGGAAAAATTACTTCAAAAATATGAATAGATGCAGTGCTAAAAAGGGATTGTAGTGATAGGCCAGAAGGCCATTTCATGTGCATGCATAATTCTGAGGAGTTGTGCAAACCCAACTTTATGTCTAACCTCATGAAAAGCCCTGTAATTCTTCCTGGCTTTCAGATAATTAATTAAATACAACTGAAATCTAGACTTAATTCTTAGATATCGGCAGATCTAATTAATACGTGTTATTTAACAGTACTTATAAGGACAATATTCAGAAAGTGCAGCCAAATATCAAATAAACTATTGGTTTTGCATGTTTGACATTGCCTTTAGTTAAGTGCCTGCAGGAATCACTAAAGATATTTGGAAAAGGAACCTGAGCAGTAGTACAATATGTGATTGTGAACCAGGAAGCCATTTTACACTTACCTATTTTCCTTTCCCTGACCTGAAAAGAAAGGTGTGCTAAACAAAATTTTAATTCACTTTTGCTTGTTTTGCTTTATAGCTCTGTGCCAATATTGTCCCATTCTTGTTGAAGACCTTTGCAGGGAAGATTTTATCAAAGGCTCTGAATCTGGTTTCTGGAAAAGAATCTCACCAATCTGCTTAAATAATCTTAAAGTGGTTAATGAAAGTGCAGGCACAATAAAATGGTTGACATCGTGCATTGACATTTTCAGTGTTTAGGGCAAGGTATTGCTTTGATTTCAAACCCTCATAATTTCCTTTATTTAATTTTAAAATATTAATCTTGACTCCAGGTTTTTCTCTTTCAGATGGCATCAATGTGTACTTGAACTTTTAGAAGGCCTTTGACAAAGTGCCGCATATGAGACTGCTTAATAAGGTATTACAGGAAAGATTCGAGCATAGCTAAAGCATTGGCTGATTGGCAGGAGGCAAAGAGTGGGAATAAAGGGAGCCTTTTTTGGTTGGCTGCCTGTGACGTGGTGTTCCACAGGGGTCTGTGTTGGAACTGATTCTTTTTACGTTATATGTTAATGATTTGGATGATGGAATCAATGGCTTTGATGCAAAGTTCACGGATGATATGAAGATAGGTGAAGCAGCAGGTAGTGTTGAGGAAGTAGAGGGGTGAAAGAAGGACTTAGACAGATTAGGAGAATGAGCAAATAAATGACAGATGGAATGCAATGTAGGGAAGTGTTTGGTGATGCTCTTCAGTAGAAGAAGTGAACGGTTGACTATTTCCTAAGTGGGAGAAAATACACAAAAACTGAGGTGCAAAGGGACTTGTGAGTTCTTGTACAGGATTTCCTCAAGGTTAATTTGCATGCCGAGTCTGTGGTGAGGAAGGGAAATGCAATGTTAGCATTCATTTCAAGAGGGTTAGAATATAAAACAAGGATGTAATGTGGAGACTCTGTAAAGTACTGGTGTGGCCTCATTTGGAGTAGTGTGAGCAGTTTTAGGCCCCCTAACTTAGAAAGGATGAGCTTAAACTAACAAGGATTCAAAGGAGGTTCACGAAAATGATTCAGGATTGAATGACATGCCATCTGAAGAGTGTTTGATGGCTTTGGGCCTGTATTCACTAGAATTCAGAAGAATGAGGGGTGACCTCATTGAAACCTATCAAATGGTGAAAGGCCTTGACAGAGTGGATATGGAGAAGATGTTTCCTGTGGTGCTAGAGTCTAAGACCAGAGTACACTGTCTCAGAAAAGAGGGACATCCTTTTAGAATGGAGATGAGGAGGAATTTCTTTAGCCAGAGAGTGGTGAATCTGTGGAGTTCTTTGCCACATACAGCTGTGGAGGCCAAGTCTTTATGTACTTTTAAGGCAGAAGTTGACAGATTCTTTATTGGTCAGGGCATGAAGGAATATGGCGAGATGGCACGAGAATAGGACTGAGAGTAAAATTGGATCAACCATGGTGAAATGGTGGAACAGCCAAAAGACAATCTTAGCTACTTGTGGGGCACCTTCACTATAAGATATTTAATTAACAGGAGGGCTACTTGCAAGTTCATCGATGATGCAAAAAACTGAGCCATTGCTGGAATCTTAGCTGAGAAAAAAAAGTAGCAAGCATGTTAAAGTATGTCTGAGGCTTGTGCTCTGTTTTTTACATTCCGTATAAGGCCAGGCCAAATGCATGCATTATATACATGGCTGAGAATGCAAAGAAAGCAAAGTATCATTGCTGTGAAGTCTTGAACACCAATGGCATTAAATTACAAGGATAAAGAAGAGTTTGTATTAAAACAAAACAATAGAAACTGAAAATGCTTTACTGCCCTTGGTTTATTTAGAATACTGCATTCCGTGTTGGTCCTGTCACTGCTTCGGAAGAGTTTCTGAGGAAAACCACTAAGCTAACCTGGGCTGGGACATTCTTCTATCCAGAAATGCTCAGGCATAGAAGAAGTTTGATTGGGGTCTTTAAAATACTGAAAAATAAAGGTACAGTGCATGTAATAGGCCACATCAGTGGTAAGATAAAGAGAACCAGGAGACACCTGTACAATTTACATGCACATGGGACCAGGTTAAGAAACGTCAGCATGTATTTCTATTCATAGAGGTTGGCTGATTTTTGGATAAGTTCCTGGCTAAAGGAGCGAGTGTGAGGTCTATTCAATCATTTTGAAGAGAACTGGATGAGTTTCAAACATTGTCATGCACCGCACAAGCAAAAAGCAGTGGGATACCAGCATTCTGTTTCTGGTTTGCTGATCTCCTGCAACCGGCTTGATCGTCTTTGTAAGCTGGATGGAAATGGGATTTATTTCCCTCACAAAATTAGCTAAGGATGATTATGTGGCTTGTGATGCACAAAGGATAATGAAGGGTCCAATGCAAGAAGAGCATAAAGTGATGGACTATTTGTCTTCTCCTGTCAGCAACTTTCCTGTCAGTAGATGTAAGGGAGTTTAATTATTTTTCTCTTTATTGCTGTCTTCTAGTCCCAACAAATATAGGTATTGAATTGTTCAGATCAATATTTGAACTAGTTCCTCAGAGCAATTTCTCTTGTTCTGAGCTATTTTGTGGATTTTCTTTGAATAGTTTCTGGTTGTGACATCAGAGGAGAAAATTGCTTTGGATGAATGAGTGCGTGGACAATACTTCATTAACTAAATTACTCAGTTGAATTCTCAAGATCACTCAAATACCCTGGAATAATCATTGCATCTATTGATCATTAATTTCCTTCCCTATACTGCTGAATTCAATACCTCCTTTATATAAACTGAATTATTTGTATCTCTGAAGTATATTTTTAAATTGTTCGCAATTACAAAGGTGAAACAAAAGCAAAAGAATAATTAAAAGTGAGTTGCTATTCTTTGAACGTTGTCAGCTGATTTCTCATAATCTTACTGGCAACATTCATGTCAAGTTGGGTTACGTAGCACAGAGATATCAGGAGCTCTGACATAGCTGATCTCCTGCAACCGGCTTGATCGTCTTTGTAAGCTGGATGGAAATGGGATTTATTTCCCTGCTCTGATTTTTATTTCCTGACTGTCCAATGTATTCATGCCCACCCCACTTACTGCTTATGTTTCACTTTGCAAAAACCCTATCGATTAATCTATATGATCCACCTCACTTGTGCATTTCCTTCTCCTTCTTCCCAATTTATATCCCTTCATTCTCTGACTCGTTGCACATTTCATTCCCGAAATCCTTCTGCTTTATCACTTCATAAGACATACAGGATTCATGGACTTCCATTCTGTTACCAACCACACCCTGCCACCCCAATACTTCCTCTTTGCTATCTTTCAATGTTTCTGAAGACTTGTCAAATTCTAACGCCTCACTTAATTACTTTACTTCAATTATCTCCCATTTCACCTCTGAATCAATGGTCTAGAACCCTGGCTGCTGGTTGAATACTAGTGCATGAACACTCAGACATACCAAGGTCCATCCTGTCTTTGTCTACAAACTGTGCTGGAGTGTGCAGTCTTCCTGTGATGATGCACAGCAATTTCCTTGGAATTCTTCTCAGGGACAGTTGCTATGGTTTCCTAGCACTGAACTTGTGTGGACAAATTCCATAGAATATCAGCAGGCTACTTTGGAATTTCATGAAAGGATTTCAATTTTTTTCATGAATACCCTGACGTTAGGGTTATTTAGGCTCTTGATTCTGACTTGTATAGTTGTGCTGACTGCTGCTATGATCTAGTGCACCATTCACATCGCCCCAATTCCAGGTAAATATTAAGACCTATTCCTGTTGAACTTCTTGTAAGTTATTGAAAATATCTCTAAGCATCTGTATTATTTTGCAGAAGTCACATTAAAATAACCTATCATTTTGGACATATTAAACTCATAAATTCTAATTTGTCAATTAATGGTGCAGGGAAACTTGAGAAAAATAAAGATCAGGAGTAGTCCATTCGGCCTTTTGACCTTATTCTGTCAATGAGCATGATCATAGATGATCCTTTGTCTGCTCTACTGAACACAAGTGTATACAATCTCTTCTCGTCTGACAACCCAAACATCCCTGGAATCATTCATTACATCCCTATGTATGGCAAACATATCCATTCCTAGCAAGGAGTTCTAAAAGTGCATATGTTGCTGTGGGTCCTAGTCTCACTAAGACCCTGTAACATTGTAATAGTACATCATTACTTCTGTACTCAAAAATTCTAGTGTGATGGCCAACATATTTTTTGTCTTCTTAACTGTTTACTGCAATTGGATGTTTGCTTGCATACTATTATACCAGTGTGGTGAACTACATATACCTGTCTGGACACGCCCCCTGCTGACTGCTCTTGTGGCTCCTCCCACAGACCCCAGTATAAAGGCGATCGAGGCCTGAACCCAGCCTCTCAGTCTCCAGGATGTAGTATGGTGGTCACTCACTGCTTGTTCCTTCTTCCAGTCTATAAAAGCCGATATCTCGCCTTACGTCTCAGAGTGAGTTGTTGGTGGGGCATCAACCAGGACACCCAGTCTCCTTTGAACAAAATATTTCCCAGTCTATTAACAATTAGATAGAAGTACCTCTTTCTGTTTTTATTACCAACCATTTCTACTTCTCTTTGCAAGAAAGTGGTTTCTGATCCCACTGTTGAGTGGCCCAGTCTTAATTCTTTGATTGTGTCTCTTTGTAGTCTGTTACTTTATTTAGCAATACAGTGCAGAATAGGCTTTACAGCCTCTAGTGTTGCGCCACCCAGCAACTCCTGATGACCCTGTTTTTACCCTAACCTAATCATGGGACACTTTGCAATGACCAATTAACCTGCCTGGTATGTCTATGCTCTGTGGGAGAAAGCTGGAGCACCCAGAGAAGACTGCTGCACTCCACGGGGAGGATGTGGAGATTCCTTACAGAGGACACTGGGATTGAACTCTGAACTCCAGCGCTCCCAGCTGCAATAGTATTGCCCTAACCACTATGCTACCCTGGCATCCATCTAATCAACTGATTAAACAGTTGAATTGGATTGCCCAGTAATGTGCAAGATACAAACCACTATAGAGCATGTTGATGAAACCTATCTTTATGACTTAGCCATTTCAGAGTTTATATTATTCTAGTGAATTTATGTTACATCCCTTCCTAGGCCTATACATCTTTACTGCGATATGGTGTTGTATAACTAGGCATACAAATCTCTTTACTCCTCTCCTAGTGTATGGTCACAAAGAAAACATTCTGGTTTGGCCTCAAATTCCTTAGCTGGAGACTTCACACACTGAAGTAAACCTGCCACAGTTTGATCTTATTATTCTTCCAGAATTTATTTCTCTCTTTCTCTTCAAAATTTAAAGCATGTCCTAATATAGTGTCAGTGTTAGCAGGGATATGAGAATCTGTATTCTTAATTGCAATTCGTTGAAGTACATTCACCAAAAAAGAAGTCCTGAGTGTCGGTCCCTGGGGAAAACCCAGCTATCACATCCCACATTGCCCTTAACCATGCACTCAGTATTTCACTTCCCGGCTAACTGTCAACCCTTCTCACAAGATCTCTTTTTTAGTTTTGCATATAAGAGCTTGTGTGCAAACATATCTGCTGGTTTCTGGAAGTCACTAGGAACTTCCATCCTCTATTTCAACAAATTTAATAAGTTTAGATGAACAGTATCTGCCTTTTCTGACTCTCTGTATTCACCTCACAATTACTCAAATGGTTGGTCACTTTGTCCGCTTTGATGGGTTTCAGTAATTTCCCCATTACCAATATTAAATTAATTGGATTGCCATTTCCTAGTTTTCTATTTTCCTCAGTCTAACCTACTTGAAAAATACTGGAAATTTTCCTATCAAATGGCAAAATCCCCAAACCTGAAGAAAGTTAGCCTAATACAGTAGCAACTGTTATATCGGTTTATTTTATTACGACTGGATGGAAGCCAGGAGCTTCTGGAAAGATATCTGTCTCAATATTTTTTTTCATTACCATCATTTGTATTAAGTAATGTAAATTCTTCTCCTGATTTAACAAAGGAAGTTCCAGTTATGTTTTACTATTTTACCTTGTTGCTGTGCAGTCATATGAGAAAGGGAAGTCTAATCTCATTGTGGTTCATACTTATTATCCTTACGCATGTATTGAAATCTAATAAAAATACCGCCTTTCCAGACAAAAGCATCATTTACGAAAGAATGTCAGTGAAAGAGGAACTGCTCCCTTTTGCAAGTTAAGGGTACCCTCCCATTTCCTTTCTCATCATGAGTTTTACTTAAAGGTGAGCTAGCTTTAAAGGGGCAGATCCAACTTTAAAAAAATGAGACATAGGAGCAAAACTAGGTCATTTAGCACATTGAGTCTTTTGTTCCATCATTTATTATCCCTCTCAATCCCATTTTTTGGCCTTCTCCCTGTAACCTATGATGCCCTGATTAATCAAGAACTGATCAAACCTTCTCTTTAAATATACCCAATGACTTGGCATCCACAGCAGTCTGTGACAATGAATTCCACAGATACACTATCCTCTTGGCTGAATAAATACCTCCTCATCTCCGCTCTCAATGGACATCCCGCTATTCTGAAGCTGTACCCTTTGGTCCTAGAAGCCCACACTAAAGTTAGCATCTTCTCCACATCCACTCTATCTAGCCTTTCAATATTCAATAGGTTTCAATAAGATCCACCCCCCCCCCATTCTCCTAACTCCAGTGAGTACAGGCCCAGAGCCATCAAACATGCCTCCCATGTTAACCCTTTCATTCCTGGAATCATTCTTGTGAACCTCCTGTGGACCGTCTCCAATGCTTTCTTAAATAAGCGACCCAAAACTACTCACAATATTCCACGTGGTCAGACCAATGCCTTATAAAGCCTCAGCATTAGATCCTTGCCTTTATATTCTCATCCTGTTGCAATGAATGCTAGCATTGCATTTGCCTTCCCTACAATCGACTCATCCTGTAAGTTAAACTTTTAAGGAATCTTGCACGATGACTCCCAAGTCCCTTTGCACCTCTGATTTTTGAACTTTTTCCTGTATAGAAAATAGTCCATGCCTTTATTCCTTACACCAATGTGCATGACCATAAACTTCCCCACACTAGATTCCATCTGCCACTTCCTTGCCTATTCTTCCTTCTGCAGACTCCCTGCTTCTTCAAAACTACTTGCTCCTCCACTTATCTTTGTATCATCTGCAAACTTGGCCACAAAGCTATCAATTTCATCATTGAAATCATTAGCATATAAGGTAAAAAGAAGCACTCCCAACACTGACCCATGTAGAGCACCAAAAGAAACTGGCACCCAATCAGAAAAGGCTCCCTTTGTTCCTACTCTTTTTTCCTGACTGTCATGCAATCTTCTATCCATGCTTGTATCTTTCCTGTAATACAATGGGCTCTTACCTTGTTAAGCAGCCTTATGTGTGGCATCTTGTCAAAGGCCTTCTGAAAATCCAAGTAAACAACATTCACTGACTCTCCTTTGTTCATCCTGCCTGTTATTTCCTCAAATAATTCCAACAGACTTGTCAGGCAAGATGTCCCCTTTAGGAAACTGTGTTGACTTTGGCCTGTTTTATCTTGTGCCTCCAAGAACCCTGAAACCTTATCTTGGATAATGGACTCCAACATCTCCTAGTCTCTGAAGCCAGGCTGATTGACTCCCTCCCTTTTTAAAGAGTGGAGTGACATTTGCAATTTTCCAGTCCTCCAGAACCATTCCAGAATCTAATGATTCTTGAAATTAATAATTCCTCTACAATCTCTTCAGCTACCTCTTTCAGAACCTTGGGGTGTAGTCCATCTGGTCCAAGTGATTTCAGACCTTTCAGCTTTCCAAGGTCTTTTGTCTTAGTAAAAACAACCGCACTCACTTCTGCCACCTGCCACATTAGTGTCTTCCCGAGTGAAGAATGATGCAAAATGCTTATTAAGATCATCCGCCATTTCTTTGTCCCCAATTACTGGAAGTACTTTTGGTTTCAGATGCCACTGGAAAAGTTCTGCAGCTAAGGGCCTGTGAAAAACAAAACAAAGAAGAGTACTAGCTGCTTTTTTTCAGAAATGATCACTACAGTCAATAGCCTGTAACTTCCCTTTCAGAGTTAAGCTTTTGAACCTCCGGTACGACCTGGCAATTTTGTGGTCTGAACTGAAGTATTGAAGTTGCGGGACAGTCGCAGTGTGGCGTGTACAGGCCGAGTCAAGGTAGCTTAGCTCGGGCTTGAGAGTGGGGAATGAGCCAAAGCTTAGCAATTGCTGAACTGGTCTTGGAGGCGATTCGATGTGGCTGTACCGAGGTGAGTCAAGCGAAGGCAAAGCAGAGACAAGGTGGAACCTGGGCCCGTGAGCAAGGAAATATGCAAGGTTTGATTGATCTAAATGCCAGGCAGAATTGGAAAGGTCGGGTCAGGGCGGCGGGACTCGGGCCTGAGAGCATTCTGAAGCAGCAGGGCTTGGGTCTGAAAGCGAGGAATGACCCAAGGTTTGCATAAGTATATTGCTAGGGTGCCTAAGACTTTTGAACAGTATTGTATTTGCCAATGTGGAGCAGAGAGCAAGTTTGTAAATCTGACGGCAGCAAAGGATGTTGGCAATGAGGAGGGTGGAGTACCGCAGGTGGCAGAGAAGGAGCAGGGATGGCAGGGGTGCAGATACACTTCGCCCTGAAACACCAGGGAAAGTCACTTGATTCCAAACAATTGATTTATAGATCAATGAAGCATGTCTCTCTGGAGCTTCCGGCTGCCTCCCCTCTCCTTTCCCCTTTGCCTAACCATGACTCCCGTCTCCCTGACACTTCCCACACTCAGTCTACAATCAAGGGCCATATCAGAATCAGGTTTATCATCACTCACATATGTCAGGAAATTAGTTTTTTTTTGCAGTAGCAGTACAGTGCAATGCATAAAATCTCTGTGCAAAAGTCTTTGGCACGCTAGCTATAATACCATGCCTAAAGCCTGAACAGTACTCTACCTTATTCTGTTATAAATATTCAACTATGACACTTTCAGTTCTGCGTTCTTCACCCTTTTCAATTTTGCTCCCATGTTACATTTCAACTCATTCCCTTGACTGCAGTTTTGCCCTATCATCTGCCTGTCCTTCCTCAGAATTTCACTACACACTGCCTTTATTTGTATACCAACTGCCCCATCCTCAGCTCTATCACTCCAGGATCCATTCCCTGTTAAATAAATTTAAACCCTTCTAACAGCTCCAGAAAACCTCCCTGCAAGGATATCGGTCCCCTTAAGGTTCACTCATCTTATATGTACAGGTCATACCTTCTCCAGAAATGATCCCGATGATCCAGAAATCTGAAACCCGACAGCCTGTACCAATTCCTCAGCCACACTCTCATCTGCCAAATCATCATATTCTGATCCACACTGGTGTGTAGCATAGGCAGCAAACCAGAGATGAATATCCTGGAAAACCTACTTTTCAGCTTTCTACCTAACTCCCTACGTTCTCTCTTCAGGACCTCCTCACTTCTCCTCCCTATATTGTTGGTGCCAATACGTACCATGGTTTCTGGCTGATCCCTCTCTCTCTTTAGAATGCTGTAGACCTTATCCAAGACATCCTTGACACTGACACCTGGGAGGCAACATACCATCTGGGTGTCTCACAGAATCTCCTGTTTGCTCCTCTAACTATGGAATCCTTGATTACTACTACAGTCCTATTCTTCCCCTTCTCCATCTGAGCCATGGAGCCAGTCTCAGTGCCAAAGACATGACCACAGGGGTTTTCCAACAGTATCCAAAGCGGTAGACCCATTGTTGAGGGGAATGGCCACAAGGGTACTCTGCACTGACTGCCTATCCCCTTTGCCTCTTCTGATGGTCAGCCATTTAACTGGATCCTGCACTGTGTGTCTATCCACCTCGCTGTACGTCCTGTCGATCAACTCCTCAGCCTCATGAATAAACTGAAGTTCATCCAGTTCCAGCTCAAATTCCATAAAAATGGTCTGAAAGAAGTTGCAGCTGGATGCACTTCTTGCAGGTGTAATCATCAAGGACACTGGAGATCTCACTGCCTTCCTACATCACACAATAGGAGCATCCCACTATCCTGCCTGGCATCCCTACTGCTCTAACCATGCTATAAGAAAGAGAGAAAGAAAGGAAATGAAAAATATCTTCCAGTAGCCTTTGCCTCTCCTTCCAAAGCCTCTATTTTATGAATCTTCTTGTATCTATGCTTGCTTTATAAACATATTGAAACACTAAATAAAAATTATATAATAACAAAGAAAGTAGTTAGATTTGAGTCTTCTGGTTCCTTCTTATTACTTTTCTAGCCAGTACAGTATTGGGGTTTCTCATGTAATTTGGGGCCTGAGACAATATTGTATCTTCTGTCCCTCATCTTCCCAACTGGCACATCCATTTACGGCTGTCACTGAATGAAAAACGTAGCAGACATACGAAACTCTATAGCAATGAATTAATTATTAATTAAAATCAACAGTTTCCAAGTGCTGGTAGTTTTCATTCACTTCTGCAATCCCTTCCACTTTTCTGCTCTAGTTTGTGACAACCCACTTTTATAAATATATATTATTTATAATAACTCTTGAGAGGGATATATATATATATACACATACATATTACCAATCCCTTTCAATAGTTTGTTTTTTCCCGCTTTATACAGATATTTTGCCCTAAATATGACAACAGTGGTCAGTAAATCTGACTGAATTATTCTCCCATGAAAATTACTTTTTGTCGATGGAACTGAACTACAGATAAGAATGGACAACTGCCAAGATATATAGAGATATTGTCATAAAAACTGAATTTTCACACATCTGACAGACATCTGGTCCAAGCAGATGAAAAAAAATCTACTATCATAGTTTTAAAAGACCAAACTGAGTATGTTGTTTCATTAAAAGGAAGTTCTGATAATTATTATAACCACTGAAGATTAAAAGCTGTCTTCACCTTTCAGTTTATTTAAGGATTATGTGTTAGTATGTTTATCCGGATGAAAGCTACTTTTTCCAAACAGATGTGGCTTGGTTTCTGTGGCGTTTGATTAATGGGATACAACGGCTAAAGTCAAAGTGTCAGCAAGAGTCTTACATGCTTGTGTCATACTTGAGCTGAACAATAAGCCTGGCTAAGAACAGAACAAAGCTGTGCCAAGTTAGCTTGACAATGGCAGGTCATCTGCCACTTCTGCAAACAAACTGATATATATAAGGACACGGGGAAGTTTGAGTTTAGGGTTGGAGGGCTCAGTGTACTATTAATAGCTAATCACATGAAAACTAAGCATAATAGACAATGCCTTGTTTATGGAGGTGAATCAAACTAGGAATTAAAGACATCTCCTCAGCTATCCTGTGATACTTAAAAATAGGCAGAGAGTTGCACATGTGACATGAAGAGATCGACAGTTTGGCCTCTGACCCTGAAAGAACCTTTGTACTCTGATACAAGTAATTCCAATTTGCCCCACTTCTCTCCATTCTTTTTGTTTGATTTGACCTTGCTCATTGATGACAAGGCCACTTTCTTGGCAAACCAATCAATAATCCAAACAGACAGAAGATGATTATTAGAATATGGGAAGCTAAACTCAAACAGAGATATGTTATCAGCCTTGCCCAGAGCTGTCTTCTGAGCAAATATTTCATCAACATTTTCATGGCAACTCACATGTCATTAGGATTCTGGAGAAGTAAAAAGATCAGTAAAGGGATAAAGTAGACGGACTGCTGCGGAGCCGTGTGGCTTAGCTGCTGCATTGCTCTCTCTATGGCTACAAGGACCTCCCATAACACACATTCTCAGGGGAATACTAACAGGCGAGGCTGAAGATAAAGGACAAATGGAGTTTTCACATGCAGCTATGAAAAAAAAAGACTTGCGCAGTGCTTGGCAGCTCTGGTTCTCACAAGCGTGCTGTATGTTTGATAAGTAACAAGCTGACCAGGCAAGCTGAGCAGACCACTCTCTATCTATCAGCTCTGATGAATTTGTGCCAAGAATCTGAACGAAGGGGCACTGTCTGCTGTGTGTATCCCAGAAAGGCTGACCTCTAAATGACTTCCCAATCATTTTCTACGTGCAGTCCGTGAGGCTGTTTGTGAAATGCACTTGGATTAGAGAGGTTTTGGTGTTGGCATTTATTACAAAAAAACTATTAATTATTTCCAGAATTAATTCTTAAAGCTGTTTACCCTTCAAGCTTTCAATAAATTAACATCTTTGGTTGATATTGCTGTTGTATTCCATCTCCAAAAGCACATTCCCTGTGTCATTTTAAAAACAATTTTTGTTTTATTTTTCCATTAGCTCTGCTGTTCATTCTCTGCTAATTAAAGTTATTTTTTCCTACTTAACATGCATATTTTCTGTGATCTGAAAGATGACCTATTAATTTTCAAGCTTTTTAAAGCTGTTTTATGTCAGACTTTGTAAAAGTACACCTTTCCGACCAGTCAATTTGTAATTCTACATTTATTGAGTATCTTCTGCTTAGCACCACTGTCAGAACATGCTGCAAACCCCTCAACATATGGAGTTATTGCTTTCAAGACGCTTGGTCATCTAGGCAAACATCTGTTGCATCCTGTTGAATGAGCATCAACAACTCAGACACATTACTAAATGTACCATCACCTACACTGAAAACTTCCCTGTGACTTTAGCCACTTAAACAGGACAAATATATACAACACAAATATTACAATATATGGTATAGATTCTTGTGAAATGCTTCTTCTTCCTGTCCCTGTTTTTTTCAGAGAGGAATCAGCCTGAACTAGTGGATTATTAAGTCATCTTATCTCAGGCCTACATCTCTGTGCAAATACTGTAAGGTTTACAGTCATCTTTTGCAAGTCATGGAAAGGTTTATTTAAGCTGATAGAAGACACGCTCATTGTGGTGCTTCACTAAGACAGAAAAATTGTGTTAGGATAATGATGTGAATTATCTGTTCAAGACAAAACCAGAAGGTGGAATCAAGTTCTTAGCTTCCTTAATTTTCATGAGTCTTTTGTGGCCAAGACAAAAGGGAAAAAAAATTGCTTTCCTCCTTTTAAAACATTGCAGCCCTTATGAGCAGCTAAATTTTAGGTAAACTTAAAACACCTGCTCCTTCTTTTGTTTAGATGCCTGTGTTAAGTACACACAGTATTTAATGCAGAACAATAATGAAGGAAGCAGCCGCATTCAGTAGAAGGATTTGATAAAGCAGATCTGCCTGCTTATGAAAACCCAGCTGGAACAAACATTTACACATAAGATCCACATACAATAATGATATTAAAATTTATTGTGTTTTTTGACTCCAATTTGGATTGTGATAATAGTTTGATGAAGTAACAAACAAGGTTGCATAAGACAGACAGCCTGTTTTCTATTTTACACAGGTCTGGCTAACTTTATAATTGAAGTAAACAAACAAGGATTGTTTAGCATTCGACAATGCAATGACCAGCATGCAATGCTGCATGGAATACAGCAGAACGAGAATTATTTAATGATGCTAACTGAATTGTGCCAAAATCACCAAAGGATTATTAGACAATTTATTTATTCTGAATGGAGGTGCCAACAAGAAATTTCATAAACTTTTACAAATGTAAAATAACTTGATATACATCAGATTGACCTTGAGATACATGTGCTACAAAGTCACTGTATAATGATCTGCTCATTGCTTTATTATTTCAGCATTGGTATGCGATTTTATTGATATGAATTGTATTCTAATACCTTCTGGTTTATAGTCATCGCAGTTCAAATCCGGTTGAGAGCATTTTCTACTCATTCATAGATGAACCAGATCTACAATCTGAATCTTTCATATAACACACCACAGCAAATTCTTAATACATGCAATATATAGGGTGAATAAAGTTAATCCTTGATCCTAGGTGTACTAGTTATTCTAGTAATAAATCATAAAAAAATCATCACCTTAAGTTCCACTGTGTGCAAATTAATACATCACAATGAAAGTGATGAATCCCAAATCCACGGAGTTGCCTGATTCACCCTATGGGGTAAACTCTATGGGTATCTTGACTGTTCAAGTACCTATTGTTTAGTTGGACCAACAAAATTATCTTCACATTCTTCATATCATTCTGTTTCCAGTTGCAAGGGAGATCTCACCATCTTCTTCATGGGCAGTGTCTCAGAGTTGAATATGAATTGCTTCCATTCCAGCTTTGAGCAGTGGAAGAAGCCTGTGTGTGTGAATTCTTTCAATGCTGGATGGTCCAAAGTCAAAATTAATTGTCGACATTGTTTAAAAGTTTTGTGGGAGATACAGGTCCCCTGAGTTTAAGAAGACCATGGAAGGCCAAAGTCCACTGAGTTTATGAGGTTGTCATATGTGGTATGTTGGGGTTGGGGGGTTGTGCTGGTGGGAAACTGGTGGATACAGCCTAGTCCATGAGATAAAAGCCTCCCCACCATAGAGCTCTGTCATAAGAAAGCAGCATATTTCATCAAGGACCTCCACCATCTAGGCCAGGATTAGGCAGGAGGTACAGAGCTTTAGTTCTGATGACACCAAGTTCAGGACTTGTTATTACCCTATAACCATTAGTCACCTGAATTGGCATGGATAACTTCAATCACCACAGCTCTGAAATTATTCCACAACCTACAGACTCACTTCCAAGGACATGACAACTCAAAGTTCTCAGTATCATTCCTTTCTTTATTTGCACTATTTGTCTTCTTTTGCACATTGGTCGTTTGTCAGTCTTTGTTTATGTGTAGTTTTGCGTAAATTCTATTGTATTTCTTCATTTTCCTGTAAATGATGGCAAAAAATGAATTTCAATAAATTAGACTTTGAAATGGTTGCCTTTTTATCTGTTTTAACCACGATTCTGTAGCCTTTGTGCTGGGTTTATTTGTTCTGTATTTAAAGGTGCCAATTGAGATAGAGCTCTTAGAAGATAGACAAAAACTCTGAAATGCCAAATTTATCTAGTTTATTATTCCTTGGATGGTGATTTCTATTTGCCTTGAGAAGCTCCACATGTATGCTGACAATTTCTCATTGTGCTGTACATGGAGTATCATAATCATATGCCAAGGGTCAGAAATTCCACACAAACTGTCAAACACCATTTAAGCCAATCCTGTACTGATTCTTTTTTTATTCTTCCCACTACTCAGCCCAGATTGTACAACTTGCCTACATACGAGGAGCAAGTTAAGTGGTCAATTAACCTACCAGTCCCACATCTTTGAGATGTATGGTAGACCAGAGTAACAATGGGGAAGTTATGGTGTATGATCTTGTGAGCTGGAGGGAATTCTCACCGACTTTTTCTTCTAAGACAGGTTCTATTGAAGAAGATTCAGTGATTTGCTTCTACATAGCCTCTATAGCTGCCTCACTGCAAATGTGGTAAGATTAAAACAGATTCCTTTGTCTTGAATGGTGTTGAAGTTGTTCAGTGTTACTGAAGCTGCACTAATTAAGACAGGTGCAAAGCATATCACCAGACTTCTTACTTGTGCCTTATAGATGCTTAGATAGTTCTGGGGAGCCAGGAAGAGAGTAACTCCATCCACTCAGCTGCTGGGCTTCAGCTACAGTATTATGTAGATGGCACTGTCTAGTGACTGTTCAACATGGTGTGTTAATGGTGAGATATTTGATGCTGATGCTATAGAATGTCATGGGGATGGTCACTGTTCATCACCCAGCAAATGCTATATACACTTCTCAGCCCAAATATGGAAATAGCCAACATCTTGCTGCAGGAAGAATGTTCTACTTTATTATCTGGAAGACTGCAAATGCAATGGAGTCGTCAGAAAACTATGTTTATACTCAGGAAACTGTATTTGTAAATCAAACATTAGAAAATTTCAGCAGGTCAGGCAGCATCTACAGTAGGAGAAAAAGACTGTTTCAAAAGTCATAATGTCATAATCTTATAAACCTCACAATGTCATAATCTTATAAACCTCTATCAGATCTCCCCTCAGCCTCAGCCACTCCAGAGGAAATAATCCAAGTTTGTCCAACCTTTCATTATAGTACATGCCTCTAATCCTGGTAAACCTTTTCTGCACCCTCTCCAAAGCCTCAACATTCATCCTATAATGGGGTGACCAGAACTGTACACAATACTGTACTCCATATGCAGCCTAACTAGAGTTTATTAAGCTGCAACATCCTGACTTTTGACTATAAAAGCAAGCATGCCAAATGTCTCTTTGCATTTTAACCTACCAAGATTTGGCCGGGTTAAATTCTATCTGCCATTTCTCCGCTCATATCTGCAAATGATCTATGTCCGTTGTATTCTTTGCCCGTCTTCTACGCTACCACAACACCACCAGTCTTCATATCATCCTCAAACTTACTAACCCACCACTCTACATTTTCATCCAGGCCACTTATATATCGTTAATGACAACAGCAGAGGTCCCAGTCCAGATCCCTGCAGAATACCGTGAATCACAGACCTCCAGCTAGAATAAGTCCCCTTAACCACTACACTCTGTATCCTATGGACAAGAATTTTAGAATCCAAATGGCCAATTCACCACAGATCCCATGCAACTTAATCTTCTAGATGAGCCTCCAATGAGTGATCTTGTCCATGTGGACAACATCCACAATTCTACCTTCATCAATCACCCTCATCATCTCATCAAAAAAATAATCAAGTTAGTAAGATATGATATTTCCTGTATAAAGCCATCTCATTTGGCCATAATTAGAACATTTTCAAATGTTCATAAATTATATCCTAAGAATTCTCTCTTAGGAATTCTCTCAGGAACTTCCCTATCACTGACGTGAGACTAACCAGTCTATAGTTTCCATGATTATCCCTAGTTCCCCTCTTGAGCAATGGACAACATTAGGTATTCACCAGTCCTCCAGGGCCTTGCCTGTGGCTAGAGAGGACATGAGAACATTGATCAATTCCCAGCAATCTCTTCTGTTACCTCTCTCAATATCCTGGGATATATCCCATCAGGCCGTAGAGTTGTATTCACCTTAATGCTCTTTAAGAGACCTAGCACTGCCCCCTCTTTTACCTCAAAGTGCCCTAGCATATTAATAGGCTCAGCATTGATCCCCTTATCTTCCACACCCTTCTCCTTAGTAAATACTGATGTAAAATACTCATTAAGCACCTCTCCCATGTCCTTCTCATCCAAGCAAATTTCCCCACCTTCACCATTGAATGGGCTTCCCTCTCCTCACTTATCCTCTTGTTCTTGGTATATATATAGAATGCCTTGGGATTCTCTTTGATCCTACTTGTCAAGGACTTTTCATGGCCTTCCGGGTTTTCCTAATTCCCTTCTTCTTTTCTGGCTTTTTTTATAATCTCCAAGGACTCTACTTGATTCTAGCTTCTTAAGCTTTACATATTTTTCCTTCTTCATCTTGACTAAGTTTGACATCTTTCTCAACATCCAAGGTTCTTTTACCTTGCCATCGTTGTCCTTCCTTCTGACTGGAACATACCTGTCCTGTACTCTGTGCAGTTGATCTTTAAACAGCCTCCACATGTCGGATGTGGACTTGCCCAAAAACTGCTGTTCCTATTGAAATTTTTCTAGAGAGTCCAACCCAATATTCATGCAATTTGCCCTGCTCCAATTTACCACACTGTGACATGGACCATACTTATCCTTTTCTGTAGCTGTTTTAATACCTAAGGAGTTGTGGTCACTTTTCCTTAACTGTTCACCTCCTGAAAGCTCGGTCATTTGGCTAGGCTCATTATGCAACACCAGATCCAGAACACCCCTCCTCTTGTTGGAGTATCTATACATTGATTTAAGAGAACCCTCCTGGATGCACCTAACAAATTTTGTCCCATGGAAACTTCTTGCACTCAGATGGTCCCAGTTTCCCATGACAAGAACTTTATTGTTTTTGCACCCTTCCTTAATCTGCCAGCAAAATTGTTCCTCAATATCCTAGTGCCTATTGGGTGGGGGGTTCTCTAGTACAATCCCATCAGAGTAACGTAGCCTTCCATTTTTGAGCTCTACCCATATAGACTCCACTATGTGCCCTCTGAGATATTGTCCCTGATTCGTAGTGCAATTCCTCCACCTCTTTGACCTGTCTGTCTTTTCTAAAACACCAAAAACCTGGGATATTAAGCACCCATTACTGTTCTTCTCTCAACCAAGTCTCAGTAATGTCCACAACATAATATTTCCATGCTCTAAGTTTATCATCTTTACCCATAATACTCTGAACATTAAAATGCACATATTTCAAACTATCCATCCCATCATATCTATTACTTTGCTTATACTGGTCCTGACATCTACCTTGCTCTGTATCCCTACACTTTATGACCTGGTGCTATGTTTCCCACCACACCCCCCCCCCCCACCAAACTAATTTAAACCTTCCCAAGTTGCACCAGTGAACCTCCTAGCCAGGATATTGGTTCTGCTCCAGTTTGGATACATGCTTTTGCACAGGTCACCCCTGCCCAAGAGGGGATTCCAATGGTTCAAGAACCTAAAACACTGCCCCTTGCACCAGTTTCTCAGTCACTCATTCATCTGTACTATCATCCTATTCCTACTCTGGCTAGCACATGCAACTAGGACTAATCCAGAAATTGCTTCCTTGGAGGACTTGTTCTTCAGCCTCTTTTCTAACTCCCTGTACTCACTGCACAGGTCTTCTTCAGCTCTTCTACCAATATCATTGATGTCAACTTGCACCTTGACCTCTGGCTGCTCACCCACCCTTTTAAGAACATTCTGCACCTGTTCTGAGACATGATGGACTCCAGTACCTGGGAGGCACCACACCATCCTGGAGTATCCTTTGCAGCCACAGAATCCCTAACTATCGAATCACCTATCTGAATCACTCTGCCTGACTTTACTCTTCCTTGCTGAACCTCAGAACATCAGAACCGGCCACTGTGCCACTGGCCTGGCTGTTGCTGCTGTGCCCTGACAGGTAATCCCCCAGGGGTATAGTTGTTATTGAGGGAAGTCACCACAGGGGACCCTGCCCTATTTGCTTACTCCCCTTACCTCTGCTGGTAGTCACCCATCTACTATGTGAAGCCTGCACTTTTGGTGTGATCACGTTAGTAAAAGTTTAATCAGCAAAATCGTCATTCTCCTGGATGGTCTAAGTAAATCCAGCTCCAGCCACAGTTACTTGACCTTGTCAGACAAGAGCTGAATTTAGGTGCATTTCTGCAGATGTGGTTATTAGTGAGACTGTTCGGTGTGTTGCAATCCTACATCTCACAAGAGGAGCATTCCAGTGCTTTAACTACCATCCTGCCTACACATGTCATACAATTCGCTTTAACTTCTCAAGCTGTCCAATCTATTAAATGATTCCAAAAGACTCAGCCCCTCCTTAGCCTTCGCCTATTCTCACTGAAGTCTGTTGAGCCAAAGCCTGAAAAGACTAATCCTGGATCAGTCCAATAATGGCCACTCCACTTGCACCTACTGTAGCTTCCTTTTATTGGTCCTTGCTAAATTGCTAATCTCTCACTCCACGAATAAGTCCCAACAGGCCCAGCTGGCTTTTTAGGACTGGCTTGTAAAGTCCATAATGAACTGTCTCCAACTCACTCTGTGAACTCCTGCTCCGCAGCAAGTCAAATTGATGAAGGGACATTTGATCTGGAATGTGAAATCTATTACTCTTCTTGCAGATTCTGCTTGAATTGCTGAGTGTTCCTAGCATTTTATGATTTTTGAACATGTCTTTCTGAGGGAGCTTTAAACCTATTGGCAGGTTTGAATCCACATCAGTTTGCACAATAGTCAACAATCGATGGCCAGGCTTACATCCATGAATATGTTCAGGAATTTCAACATGCTGGCTTTTCAAAGATTCGCCTACACCCTTGCTGTAAGTTGATGATTGTGTGCAAACGCATTTCCATAACCTTATCATGTACATTTCCTTTGGATAATTATGATGGAGGGCATCACCCTTCTGTCCTTGTATAAGTTTAGTTACACTTGAGTCACCAAGATTGGCTTGAAAGGCTGGGAAAACATTTCTTTTTCCTCCTGATCCACAAGAAATGCAATAAAAGCAGCACCACGTGTCCATATTGCACTGCCAGTTTCCCTGATAACAGCAAAAGAGAAATTTGAATATAAATACACTCTGAGAGGATATTTTGAATATGATAATGATGTGCCCCACCTCTTCAAGACAAGACATTTGCAGGAAATGCAATTTCCAGCTATAAAAACATCAAAGGTCACATGGATGTTGGGTTAAGGGTGTATTCAACTGATCTTTGTGTTTGACTTAGCATTCCTAAGCAGTTCTGCAATCAAGACAGATTTTCCTATAATAAATGTGAGTTATTGCAAGGCATGTTGTGAAAGCACTTTTACAGTAACAGATCTGCTGCACTATGGTGATTTGACAGTCGAAAGGGTGATACCAGGATTAAACCTATCAGGCACAGGTTGCAGTTTTTATATACACCTTTATATATGGAAGCGAAGGTGTTCTACTGGCAGAGCTGAGGTCTTGAAAGGAAACAACAACACACACGCAAAAGATTAAAAGTTAATATTTTGAGCTATACAGAAACATAGATGTATAGAGCCTGTTTGTCCACTGTGCCCATACTGGTCCAAACTGAGTGACACAACTAAGTGCCATCTTACATCATTTGGTCTTCATACCTGCAGGTTATGACTTTTCTAGTACATGTATATAGTTTTTAAATGTGATAAAGATGTCTACCTTTATCAGGTTGTGCTTTCCAGACCTCTACCATTCACTGGGAATAAGAAGTCATAGAAAAGTACAGCACAGAAACTGGCCCTTCAGTCCATCTAGGCCATGCTAAACATTCTAAACTGCCTACTCTCTTTGCCTTGCCCTGGAACCAACGCCCTACTATCCATGTACCTATACAAACTCCTCTTAAACGTTGAAATCGAGCTTGAGAAATTGAGAAATGTTCCCTTATTTTCCCTCTAGTCTTTCTACAATTAATTTTAAGCTAATTGCCCTTCTACATCAATCAGATTTCCAAATGATCCTGACCAGACACACTTTTCTTCCTACAGGTAAAGAGTACACCATCAGGGCAGGTTTCCATGTCTCCCCAGCCTTTTTGGAGTGCTAATGTGCAGTCCCAATATGCACCTTCGTTCTTCAGCCATTGGATTTGACTTCTAGATGCCTTTCCCACAAGGTACGTTTCTGACTTAAGTAGTTATTTTGGGTCTTTTAACAGTCAGTTGGAGGTTTTTAACAGTCAATGTGATACCATTGCGGCTGCTATTCGACTACTACTCCACAGCTACTGATCTTTAGGTAAAATTTCAAATCCTCCATTATAGCTGGGGAAACTAAATTCAAATACACACATTTGGAATGAAACTCCACGTAGTTCGAGAAGGATCTGTTATCCTGACACAGTCTGCCCTACATGAGAATTAGACTCTCCAGTGTGGTAACTGCTAACTGTGTTTTCAGAAGGCTTCACAATCCACTAAAGGGAATTGGAGATAGGCAATAAATGCGGGGCTTGCCAGTGATATCATATGAAAAACAGAAAGATATTTTGCAATGCCCAGAGCTTTGCAAATGTTGATAAAAATTCAATTTTTTTTCTCAATTTGAAACCACTTACCTTTTGCATCCTGATGCCTGTAGGGGAAACTTGCCGATGCTATTCTAACTGCAGTATAGGGGTAACTTCCTCTGATATATCAAGACAGCTGGTAGCCGACAGTACCTCTCACTGGTCTGTGATTTCTAAAATGTCCTTAGCTGCCTCTGGTGGGTATGTATCCTTTCTTTCCTGAATGTGTTCTTCCACCGAACTCACTAGCTCTTCAATTTGTTTACAGTCATCATGCTGTGTTTAAGACAGCCCTTCTGGTTTGACTGGTTGATTAGCTTCACCCAGAATCTGGCCTTTGACTAAACTTTTGTGTTTCTGGGCTGAAGTGCATTTCTCCACTGCTTCTGAATATTATAGTGAACTCTGACTTCCCTCTAGTTTCCCGTCATTGCCCATCGAGCAATTCCACACTCCACCAGATCTTTAGAAGCCTGGTAGTCACTCCACCAGTGGATTCATTCTTACTCAGTCTTTTAAATAATAGCAGAGCTTCATTTGTCTGCCATGCTTAATTCTGAACTTGGGCTGCAGTTTACCGATGTTTCATGATTTCACAATGAGACTTCTTTTGACTTTGATTCCAGACCACCATCTATTTTTCACCTTCATCCCAAGGAATGCCTTAATCTCTAGGCATGTTGCAGCCTTCAGGACACAATACCAAATGCAATGATTTCAGATGAACAGGTTTTCCTATTGTGTCAGATATAATGTTAATCTCTCACGCTAACTCCATTTTCTACTCTCCACAGATGCGGACGAATGAGCGGATATTTCCAGCATTTCTCTTTGTACAGATTTTCAGCAGCAGCCTCTCGGCTTCAGAATGTTCTTTTGATTTTTATTCTTTCTCTGCTTGCCCTCATTCATTCCACCAAAAGCACTGGGTCACCTGGATCTCCTAATGGAGATTTTACCTCCAGTCTCTGCACCCTATCCCTCTCCGCTAACTCATTTTTTGTACATCTGGCGAAAGGTGGTTGAGCTGAAATGTTTCTTCTCTCTCTTCAAAAGCATTCTGACTTACTATGCTTCCAGAATTTTCTGCTTTTATTTCAGATTTTTGGTGCATGTCGTATTTGATTTCCTATTCCCATCACATTTTCATTCCCCAAACCCCCCATTCATCTCAGAAAATATAAACACAAATAGTCCTACATGATTTAGCTTCCATGACTTCAGATTTTTATGTCTTTGTTAACCTAGCTCTTCTAGCTCTCATCCTAGGCTTGAAACTATTACTTATTCTGATTGGAGTACTGCTCTGAAGCAGGAGAAGTGTTCTCATGCAAGTCTGGCAAAGAGCTTTAAAAACCCTGTCTCCATTAAAGAGGGATTTTGTCTAGTGGAACTGTCATCATGGGAGTGGGCTGAGTCAGCGTGGTAAGGCTTTGGCTCAACAGGGCAGAGACAAATTCAGTAGGTAAGTTCATTCCTTATTTCTTATTTCTTATTTAACTCTTGAGAGAATAGGGGGTATGCCTACAGGGTTAGTGTTCTGCTCTGGGTGTCAGATGTGGGATTTCTGGGAGACCACCAGCCTCCTCGATGGCCATATCTGCACCAGGTGCATTAAGATGCAGCTCCTTAGAGACTGTGTTAGGGAACTGGAGGTCCAGCTGGGTGACCTTTGGAAGTGAACTTCAGGAAAGTGAAGAGGTGGTAGACAGGAGTTACAGGGAGGTAGTCGCCCCAAGGCTACAGGAGACAGATAAATGGATGACTATCAGGAGAGGGAAGGGAGAAGGTCAGATAGTGGAGAACACCCTTGTGGCCTTACCCCTCAACAATAATACTCCATTTTGAGTACTGTTGGGGGAGATAACCTACCTGGGGAAGGAACAGCAGCTCTGCCTCTGGCACTGAGTCTGGCCCTGTAGCTCAGAAGGGTAGGGAACTGAAGAGGATAGCAGCAGTAATAGAGGACTCTATTGTTAGGGGGAGAGATTGGCAACTCTGTGGATGCAAAAAAGAAACATAGGTGGTAGCTTGCCTCCCAAGTGCCAGGGTTCACAATATTTCTGAACGGTTCCAAGTATCCTGAAAAGGGATGGTGAATAGCCAGAAGTTGTGGTCCATATTAGTCTCAATAACACAGGTAGAAAAAGGGAGGAGGCCCTGAAAACAGAATACAGGGAAATGAATGGCCTAAGAATTGGAGCAGGGGGTAGGAATTCAGATTTCTGGTCAATAGGGACTTCTTCTGGGGCAGGTGTGACCAGAACAAAAGGAACAGGGTGCACTTGAATCTGAGGGGGACCAATATTCTTGCAGGCAGGTTTACTAGAGCTGTTGGGAGTGGTTTAAACGAATATGGCAGGGGGGTGGGAACCAGTATGATAGAGCTGAGGATGAGCCAGCAGGTTTACAAGTAAGTGATGGATATAACATGAATGTAAGAAAGGACAAGCCAATGACTGGGTACAAATGCAGGCAGAGCAAGGAGGTCAATTGTACCACAGAGGCAGAATTCAAAAGGCCAAAGACCAAAGGCAGGACTGAAAGTGTTGCATTGAAATGCACGTAGCATTCTGCATAAGGTGGACGAGCTTGTGGTGAAATTAGAGATTGGTTGGTATGACGTTGAGTCTTGGGCGAAAGAAGACCATAGTTGGGAGCTTAACATCAACTTTGAAATTGTATTGAAAGGATAGGCAGGACGGCAGAGATGATGGTGTAGCTCCATTGGTAAGAGATGAAATTACATCTTTAGAAAGATGTGACATCAGGTCAGAAAATATTGAATCTTTGTGGGTGGAGTTAAGAATCTGCAAGGGTGAAAAAAACCACTAGGGTAATCACATATAGACCTCAAAATAGTAGCCAAGATGTGGAGTTGAGTTGCAAAGGGAGGTGGAAAAGGCATGCAATAAGTGTAATGTCACAATTGTAATGCAGGACTTCAATATGCAAGGGGATTGGGAAAATCAGGTTGGCAAGAGAGGGAATTTGTTGAATGCTTAAGAGATGGCTTTTTAGAATAGCTCGTGCTTGAACCTGCAAGGGGAAAGACTAACTTAGATTGGGTGTTGTGTAATAACCCAGATATTATTAGGGAGCTTAATGTAAAGGGACCCTTAGGAGGCAGTGATCATAATATGATTGATTTCATACTGCATTTTGAGAGGGAGAAGCATAACTTACATGCATCAGTATCACAATGGAATAAAGGGACTTACAGAGGCATGAGAGAGGAGCTTGCCCAGGTGGATTGGAGAAGTATACTGGTGGGGATGACAGAAAAGTAGAGATGGCTGAAGTTTCTGGGAATTGTTCACAAGGCGCAGGATAGATAAGTTCTACAGAAAAAGAAGTTGTCAAATGGCAGGGGTAGGTTACCAAGGCAGCCAAGGGAAGTGTAGGACTGCATGAAAGCCAATGAAATGGCATATAAATGTGGTATGAAGAGAAAACAGGTACAGAGTTCTGAGTTGGATGATCAGCCATGATCATACTGAATGGCGGTGCAGGCTCGAAGGGCTGAATGGCCTACTCCTGCACCTATTTTCTATGTTTCTATAAGGTAGCAAAAGTGATTGAGAAGTTGGATGATTGGAAGGATTTTAAAATCCAATGAAAGACAACAAAAAATGCTATAAGAAGGGAAAAGATGAACTATGATGGCAAATGAGCCAATAATATCAAGCAGAATACTAAAAGTTTTTTTCGTTTATATAAAGAGTAAAAGGGAGGGGAGAGTTGATATTGGACCACCTGAAAATGGTGCTGGTGAGTTAGTAATGGGGGATAATGAAATGCTAGATGAACCTAATGCATATTTTGCATCAGTTTTCACTATGGAAGACAGATGTCTGTGACTGTCAGGGAGCAGGAATGAGTGGCATTACTATTACAAAGGAAAAATTGCGAGACAAACTCAAGGGTCTTAAGGTGAATAAGATACCTGGGTCAGATGGACTACATTCCAGAGTCCAGAGAGAGGTTGCTGAAGAGATAATGGATGCATTGGTCATGATCTTTCAAGAATCACTTGATTCTGACATGGTCCTGCAGGACTGGAAAATTGCACATGTCACTCCACTCTTTAAGAAGGGAGGAAGGCAAAGGAAAGGAAATTATAGGCCAGCTAGTTTAACCTCAGTGGTTGGGAAAGTGTTGGAGTCTATTATTAAGGATGAGGTTTTGGAGTACTTGACTAATGATAAAATAAGTCAAAGACAGCATGGTTTCTGTAAAGAGAAATCATGCCTGACAATTCCTTTAGAGTTCTTTCAGAAATTAACAAGCAAGGTGGACAAAGGAGAAGCAGTGCATGTCACTTACTTGGATTTTCAGAAGTTATTTGATAAGAGGCCGCACACAAGGCTGCTTAGCAGGATAAAATCCTACGGCATTCCAGGAAGGATACTGGCATGAATAGCAGCATGGCTGACAGGCAGGAGGCAGCGAGTGGGAATAAAAGAGACCTTCTCTGGTTAGCTGTTGTTGACTAGTGGTGTTCCTCAGGGGTCAGTATTGGGACAGCTACTTTTCACATTGTTTGTCAATGATTTGGATAATGGAATTGATGCATTTGTGGCAAAGCTTTTTGATGATACAAAGATAGCTGGAGGGGTGGGTACTGCTGAGGAAGCAACGTGTTTGCAGGAGGACTTAGACAAATCGGAAGAATGGGAAAAGATGTGGCAGATGAAATACAGTGTTGCGAAACGTATGATCCAGTCAGTCCTCCTTATCCGCGAATTCAACCAACCGTGAATCGCGGAAACCCAGAAGTGCTCTTCCAGCACTTGTTATTCGAGCATGTACAGACTTTTTTTCTTGTCATTATTCCCTAAACAATGCAGTATAACAACTATTTTACAGACAGACAGACATATTTTATTGATCTCGAGGGAAATTGGGTTTCGTTACAGTTGCACCAACCAAGAATAGTACAGAAATATAGCAATATTAAACCATAAATAATTAAATAATAATAAGTAAATTATGCCAAGTGGAAATTAGTCCTGGACCAGCCTATTGACTCAGGGTGTCTGACACTCCGAGGGAGGAGTTGTAAAGTTTGATGGCCACAGGCAGGAATGACTTCCTATGACGCTCAGTGTTGCATCTCGGTGGAATGAGTCTCTGGCTGAATGTACTCCTGTGCCTAACCAGTACATTATGGAGTGGATGGGAGTCATTGTCCAAGATGGCATGCAACTTGGACAGCATCCTCTTTTCAGACACCACCGTCAGAGAGTCCAGTTCCACCCCACAACATCACTGGCCTTACGAATGAGTTTATTGATTCTGTTGGTGTCTACTACCCTCAGCCTGCTGCCCCAGCACACAACAGCAAACATGATAGCACTGGCCACCACAGACTCGTAGAACATCCTCAGCATCGTCTGGCAGATGTTAGAGGACCTCAGTCTCCTCAGGAAGTAGAGATGGCTCTGACCCTTTTTGTAGACTGCCTCAATGTTCTTGCATTTACATTGTATTAGGCATTATAAGTAATATAGAGATGATTTAATGTACTATATACGGGAGGATTGCGTGGGTTATCGTGGATCAGGATCAAAATTAAAATCGGAGGTTCTCTTACTCAGTAAGTCGGGACAGGTACATCCGGTATTATTTAGTGTCAGTTAGTCAAACGTTTGTCTTAGTATATAGTATATATTTTACCTTTCCATGCATATAAAACACTTAAGAACGTATCTTTCAGCGCCGTGCTCAGAAACTTCTTCCCGAGTTCGATCCAGTGACAGACTGCTATCGAGTGGATCAAAAACCCAAAACCCCAAAACCCAATAATTAAACCACTGCGTTCCTTAGTAATAATTGTAGCTTTCATCGGGCACAGCCTTTCCACTTTATCCATTAAAATTGTTCCGATCATTTACCGACTGTAGCCTAACGCTTTTCCAATGACTGATGGTGTTTCACCTCTTTCCGATCGCTTTATTATTTCCACTTTATTTTCAATCGCGATCGTGATTATTTTCGTGAACAGTAACACTGCAGATTCAGATCTCTGCCACTGGGTCCTAATTTCCACCGCACTGAAACAGGTTAAATAAGGTCTGGGGTTCCGCTGGGTCCTAAGATCTACCGCATTGAGACAGGTTTAATAAGTGACTTGAGCATCCGTGAATTTTGGTATCTGCGAGGGGTCCCGGAACCAATCCCTCGCGGATAAGGAGGGCCAACAGTAACGCATTTTGGTAAAAGGAACAATAGTGCAGACCATTATCTAAATGGAGAGACAATTCAAATATCAGAGGAGCAGAGGGATTTAGGAGTCCTTGTGCAAGACTCCCAGTGAGTTAATTTACAGGTTGAGTCTGTGGTAAAGAAGCCAAATGCAATGATGGCACTTATTTCAGGGGAAATAAAATATAAAAGCATGGAGAAAATGCTGAAACTCTAAAAGACACTAGTCAGGCTGCACTTGGAGTATTGTCAACAGTTTTGGGCCCCATATCTCAGAAAGGATGTGTTGTCATTGGAGAGAGTCCAGAGGAGGATCACAAAGATGATTCCAGGACTGAAGGGGTTAACATATGAGGAGTGTTTGGCAGCTTTGGGCCTGTACTCACCGGAATTTAGAAGAATGCGAGGGGATCTTAATCAAACCTACCAAATGTTGAAAGGATGTGGAGAGGATGTTTCCTCTGGTGGGGGTATCTATAACTAAAGGGAACAGCCTCAGAAAAGGGTGACCCTTTCAAATAGAGGTAAGGAGGAATATTTTTAGCTAGGGAGTAGTGAACCTGTGGAATGCTCTGCCACAGACTGCGGTGGTGGTTAATTCCATGGGCATATTTAAGGTGGAAATTGATAGTTTCCTGATCAGAGAGAACATCAAAAGATATGGTGAGAAGGCAGGTGTATGGGGTTAAGTGAGATCCAGGATCAACCGTGATGGAACGGCAGAGCAGGCTCGATGAACTGAACAACCTAATTCTACTCCTATGTCTCATGGTCTTATTTTCTCTTAAGAGAAATGAATTAAAGAAAGCATGTTGATACTAAGGAACCTCTTCGATCTCGACAGCTTCGCTCTTCTGTTATCCCAGATCTGATACCCCCTAGGAGGAATCAACTGCTCTCTTAGTATTTTATCAGAGGTTCTTCAAATCACTTGTTGCTGCCTCCTATCCACCAGAAGCTTTCAGCAGATCAGATAGCACCTATGGAATGAGAAACACAGATGCCATTAGTCAGGCCCTTGCTGCGCAGCTCCAGTACTGCACGGGCAGGAAGTTTACCTTTCTGGATCCAGGTGAGATGAGTTCATGGACAACGAGGAGTTTGCAGGGTGAGTGGAGGGGTTGCCATGGAAGTAGGCACTATTTGCCACTCAGAAAAGTCACTACGGACTTGCAGGCGACTGTCAGAAACTGAACCTGACTCTCTGCAGCCTTGGTTAACCGTGAGACGGAGCTCAGAGTACAAATCCACACCATCACTCGGTCAGTTTATTCCCACTTCTATGACATTACCTGAATCTGCTTTGGTTGCTTTTGAACTCTCAACGTCCAGCTCTGCAATCTCCAGGCCTTACTGCAGAACCCAGCTACCTGAACTGAATCTGATGGGACACAACTTCCTGGGTCAGGCTGGGCTGACCCTGTGATGTTGTTGGGTTTCTGCTCAGGTGAGGTTCAGCTGAGGCATCCTGGTGCAGGCTCCTGCAGCATGATTTACTTCACGTTTTAAATGCACATGAAGATCATACTTAAGTTGGATATATTTGCAGAGCTGGTCAGGTCAGACTGAGTGTGAGAATAATTTCGGTAAAATATATAAAAAAAAATCAATCAGGCTGGATGCATATTGGCTGTCTTTAGGTCCGATTTTGTTTGGGTTTTAATTTTATAATTGACAGAACCCTACCTGACTATTCTGATGCACTTATGGCTGGTCTCCCACATTCTACCCTCCGTAATCTGGAAATCATCCAAAACTCTGTTGTTCATATCCTATGAAAACTACCTACTGCATTCACAATACTATTTAGAGCCCACTTTTGATTCAGATGCAAATAACATTGTTTTGTCCTTCCCTCCCACCAAATTGCTTCTCATTTATGCACAATATAATTTTCCAGCTTTGCTTCTTCCCATAGATCCATGGTTTTTACTTACAATGCAAATATACTTCATTTGTTTATTTTTATTCTCTTATGTGATGATAAGAAATATGTTTTTCCTGTTCTTCAGTTTGCACTGCAGATCTGTAGTTCCTGAAGTTGGCATAGTGTTGCAGCAGAGATGTTTTTCTTACTGATGAATATCCAATGACCAGCACCTTGAACAGATGGTCATTTACCATTTTTTGGGCTTGATTGATTCTAGATGCAATGTTCAAACTCATAAGCATTTCCCTCCAGCCCTAGTGCAATCATCAGTACTCTTCAGTGATGCAAAAAGAAAAATTCTTTCCAAACAATATTATTAGTTCAGTCTCTTACATAATGACCTAAGCTATATAAAAGAGTAACAAAGGAGAACTGCTATATTTTCCATTGTTTTTTTTTCTGTTGTTGGCGTCTCATAATTACAACTTGTCAATTATCTGGTTGGTTGTCATGGGACACTTGTTGCCATGGTGCATTATGAATATTGCTGATTTCTTACATGCACAGAACGTGTCAACAGGACATGGAACTCCTTGCACCCTATTGAAGATTCAGGTGAAATAACTAGGGCTGATGCAGAGAATCAAGTATCACGTACAGATACTTACATGATACTTTAGAAACATTAATTATTTAAATGGGTTACTTTCAATCTTGTACACCTGCAATGGTATCTATATAATAGAAATGCAGCCCAATACAACAGCCTTGCAACAATCAGGTGACATGGGATCAAAGAGGTCAAGACTACATGCAACAGTGTGTGATTGGTTGAATAACTAACATGTGCTTCATCTTAAGGTTATTCATACGTTTTTAAAATTGTGCAATTTTATAGTACACATCTTCTTTTACACTGCACCTACTGATGTTTTGAGTAAAGCAATAACAGCTAAAAGTAGAAGTTTGAATATATGAAATATAGCATTGCTGAAATGTCTGAGGTATTCTATGGCACTCTGTTTTTCCTCACCTGTTGATTGAAAGGAGATGGATATTATTCACTTCACAGAGGAATAGTTTAGTCATTTAACTGATCACTGTTTTTAGGAGAACATTAAGGTTTGGGAGTAATCACTTACTCTGTACACAAGATCCTTACAGGTAGATAAAATTAAATCAAAGATCAACTAATATATTGATTCTACACCTAAGGACCTGATATTCTAATCCTAGCTAAACTAGTCCTGTGATAGCAAAACTATTAGATGCATCTGAGTCACTGACATGTGTGGCAGAGATGGGAGGAGGGAAGAGGATTGCACTCGATTTTCCAATATTAACTCTGCCTGCTATTTTAACTAGGCAATGGGGAAACTTGGCTCACAGTCCACTTGGCTAGGGATTAGAAGATTCTGCAGAGGCACAGATTTTTAACAGTTGCGGATCACCATAAAAGGGTAAGTTCAGAGACATCTGGACAACACAGCTCCCTTTGATACTAAAGGTTTGCTGCTCCTGATGTAGATGTTGCACTGCAGGAGAGTGGTTTAATTTTGAGCTATAGATCCAGCTATAGATCTAAGTTAACGCATATGCACAAGTCTCCCATAAATGACTGCAACTGAAGAATATTTGTTCTGCTCTCAAGAAAATGATGAGATTGAGTGTTCACATTTTTAAAAAATCTATGTGTTTTTTCTTAATTCCCATCGTATCTGTGACAAGCCTAGTTTACAAACTTGGCACTGCTCAAGAAGCAACCACTCTACAAGCATTGCCCTTTCTTTCACAACTATTGGCCAATGGACAGGTACTTTTAGATCTTAATCTATAACCTGTGAGTCAATGATCCCCCCTGCTGTGACTTTGTACAGCAATGGCTTGACTTCTCCTGGAATTGTTCATCCTGTTTCTTCTTTTCAGCAGAGTGTGAGCTGCTCTTTGTTTCTTCTCCCAAAGATATTCTTCTCCCATTGCTATCTGGGAGTGCTTCTAAAGACAGATACTGGTCAAAGCATCGCTGTGTATATGCCCCCTTTCTCTTTGTGAAGGCCATTTTAACCATGAAGAGTGAAGGCGGGCACTTGGGTTCCATCTGTGAGTCTTTGCACTCAAGTGCACTTTGCCATCTGCTGAGAGCTGGAATTCCTGTTCAGGTGTTGTCTCCTTTCCAGAGGAAAGGTGGTGAAGCTGCAGCCTTCTGCCAACAGAACAGTTGTCATGCTCTAATACAAAAGCACACTGGAGACTGCCTGATGTGAAGGATGTCTCCTGGATTGGCTTGGAGGAATGTGGTGGCATGAAAACTGCTCAAAATGGCAAGCTATATTTCGAGGGAGGCACTATCCCTGATCATAATATCTTTGGGCAGCAGATGGTACAACTCTGTGCCACCCTGCCTCCTGAAACAGAGGCAACAAAGTCAGAGTGCCTGCAACACGTTTAAGAAAAGGCTTTCTCTAGGCCAGGTGAGTTTGGGAAATAAATACTAGCCTCACCAGTATTGATCACATCTCAAGATTGAGTTTGAAAAAAAGGCAGCAGATATCCAGGTACTGCTGTGGGGACATGATCAACTTGGTGGGCTTTTGAACTTCGGCCTCCCACAGCCTCAGCTTCCTCACTCCAGTTCTGTAGCATGCCTTAAGCCATCGTGGTTTAATTCCACAGAATAAAAATGAATTTTCAGATAATGAGCCAGGGTATTATGTGCAGTTATAGATGGGGTAGGGAATGGAAGTTGTAGAAGAAGGAAGAAAGTGATGAAAATATCCAGAAGGTTAGATAGCCTCGCTGATGACACCACTGTTCTGGGCTGTGTCAAAAGTGGTGATGAATCAGCACACTGGAAGGACAATGAAAATTTGGCTGAGTGGTGTAATAACAACAAGCTCTCACTCAATGTCAGCAAGACCAAGAAACCGATTGTAGACTTCAGGAGAGGGAAACCAGAGGTTGATGAGCTACCGCTCATCTGAGGATCAGAGGTGGAAAGGGTCAGTAACTTCAAATTCCTGGGTGACACTATCGCAGACAACTTGTCCTGGACACATCATATAAGCATAATTGCAAAGAAAACATGACAGTGGCTCTACTTCCTTAGGAGCCTGCGGAGATTTGGAATGTCATCAAAATCTTTGACAAACATCTATAGATGTATGGAGGGAAGTTTATTGACTAACTGCATTACAGCCTTTAATGGGAACACCAATGTCTTTGAGCGGAATATCCTACAAGAGGCTGTGGATTCACCCCAGTACATCATGGGTAAAGCCCTCCCAACCATTAAGCACATCTACATGAAATGTTGCCGTAGAAAAGCAGCATCCATCATCAAAGATCCTCACCATCCAGACCACGCTCTTTTATCACTGCTGCCATCAGGAAAATGTACAAGTGCCTCAGGACTTGAACCACCAGGTTCAAGAACAGTTACTACCCATCAACCACCAGGCTCTTGAACAAAAGAGGCTAACTGCACTCATTCTATTTCTGGTGTTCCCACAACCAGTGATCTCACTCTAAGAACTCTATATCTTGTTATTTCACGCTCGTTATTTATTGCTATTTAGTTACATTTGCATTTGCACAGTTTATTGTTCATTAATCCTATTTACAGTTACTGTTCTATAGATTTGCTAGGTATGTCCCCAGGAAAGAGAATCTCAGAGTTGTATATGGTGACATGTATGTGCTGTGATAATAATTTTACTTTGAACTTTGAAGAGAGAAACATTGGAAGGTTAAAAATATTTCTTAGAATATTTACAACTAATTAGGGGCCCAAATGGACCCAATTTAAATAATTATTAAATCTCCTTACCTACAGTAAAAGCGTTATTATTTGGCATCCATGGGGAATGGATTTCGTGGGGGGGGGGTGGAGGTGTTCATTAGTTAAGAATTTCATATAATTAATAATACTAAAGGTTATGGAAACTGACAAGGAGAAAGAATAAGTGATGGGAAGTGGCAGGGGACACCCTAATGTTGGTCTTTGAGCTCCCCAGTGCAGCCCCGATATCAGACCAGGTACTTCCTCAGTTCTCACCTGATATCAGCCTGGGTCTTTACTCAGTGCTGCCAGGATAACAGCCCAGGAGCTCCTGACACAGTATTGGCTATGGCAGTCTTGGCCTTGCTCAGATTTTGTCTTAGGCTTTACCTCTTGAGAGTCAGTTATTGGAAAGCATTGGCTGGTCAATAGCTGACTGAATTTCTACTGTGACACCATTGCAGATATGCCATCCGCAGTGACTGGGGATCAAGGGAAAGACCCTCCATTATCTTCTCAGGGCAACAATGACTGGCTAAAAATAAAGGTTATTTCTGTCCCTCTGAGAACAAATAAAAAGGCTGACTTATTCTGTTTAACTATTTGGTTTGAAGTATATAAAGCATAACATGTAGGATTTATTGTATTCATAGAACAACAACTTTTATTTAATCTCACTCCACTCTCACTTCATATTTCAGAGTCCTGAGGAACGGTCTCAGCCCGAAACATTGACTGTTTACTCTTTTCCATTGGTGCTGCCTGAGCTGCTAAATTCCTCCAGCATTTTGTGTGTGTTGCTCTGGATTTCCAGCATCAGCAGATTTTCTTGTATTTAACTATTTTAGTTTAGAATTTTGCTTTTGCACTTGCTAGCATTTCACCCGTGACTCTGCCTTTATTTGACAACAAAACATGCAGTGTGTTTTCTCAGGGCAGTTCTGAGAAAGTGTTGCAATTTCAGATGAGATTGACGAAGTAACTGTCATCACTGATAATGAAGTAAATTAACAAAAATAACTGGGCCCATTTTTATGACTCGAGCATTCTTCTTACCTTAATTGTGCACAGGGAGAACAGTCTGGGCCCCTGTCATCCACACAGATTGAAACTCTGAAATGAAAACTGCTATGTTTAGACAGAATTGGCTTATCAGTTACGGATATTGATAATCGTAAATTGTATATGTTTGAATTCCTCATTGACAAGATCAATCACCATTCACAATACAGGTGTTAGAGTTATTAGAACCCTCACATTCTTTCGTAGTTCTTATTTCATCTGTCTCTGGCACCCCACCCCCCTATTATGTAAAGGGAAGCTATGTTTTAGGAAGTCCTTTCTGGGAAAGTCTCGCTACAGAGGCCTCACTCATTTGGCTTGAGTACGCACTGCGACAACAGAGGTGTCTTCGGCAGTTTCACTTCAAAGGCCTTGCTTGACTACAACTGCCCCAGGCTATCTTTGCCTTACTGTAACTTCCACAAGACACTAAGATGCTCTCTTGGATTTCATGGTACTATTTTAAAGAAGAACAGAATTTATCCTGTCCAATGTTTGTTCTTAGCTCAACAGTGCTGAAGTGGTATTTACTTCAATTATACCGCTGCCCCAGAAGACCGTGGTGATTTCCTTAATGACTATTGCCTAGCAGCACATACATCCACATGAAGTGATGAAGTGTTTTGAGAGTTAAGAGATGAAATATATCGACTCCTGCGTGAGAAGTGACTTAAATCTGCTCCAATTTGCCTCTGGAGCAACAGGACACAGCAGATGCCGACTCATTGGCTCTTCATTCCACCATAGAACATCTAGACACCAAAGATGAATACATCAGGAAGCTTATTATAGACTACAGCTCAGCATTCAATATCATAATCCCCTCAAAACTAATCAATAAGCTCCAAGAGCTTGGCCTCAATACCCCCTTGTGCAATTGGATCCTGGATTTCCTCACTTGTAGACCTCACTTGTAAACATCTCCTCCATGGTGCACCAAAAAGCTGTGTGCTTAGTTCCCTCTCCACTCACTTCACACCTGTGACTGTGAGGCTAAGCACAGCTCCAATGCCATATTCAAGTTTTCTGATGATGTCACTGTCGTAGGCCACATCAAAGCTGGTAATGATTCAGCATATATTCAAAGTCAAGGCAAAGTACATTTATTATCAAAGTATGCTTGCAGTTCACAACCTTGAGATCTGTCTTCCCCAGACAGCCATGAAGCAAAGGAACACCATGGAACCTGATCAAAGAAACATCAAATACCCAATGCACCAAAAAAGAATAAATTGTGCAAACAGCAAAATCAAGCAAAAAACAGAATATAAAACATCAAAACACTAAGTCATTGAAACAGTCTAGGAATGTTCAGTTTAACTCAGTTCAGTTCAGTTTAGCACTGTGTCATACATTGACTGCAGGCCACAGAGCAGTAATGATAAACCAGAAACACATCATAACATGAAGCACAGAGTCCAACCCACAAGCTGCACCAATCAAACCTTGGCCACCATCCTCCCGCAGTAGTGAGCAAGAGGGAGAGAGGAACCGGTCAAATGCAGGCAGACAGTGCTGGAAATCTGCTCGCCTTCCACCCTTGTCCTTATTGATTTCAATCCTGTTTGATGCTTTAATCAGCGCGATTGGTGAGAAGTGAAGTTGATCATGGGCTTGCTCCCCATCATGCTCCACTCAAAACTCCTTTGGAGATGCCTAAGGACCAGTTTGCTCAAACAGCCCAAAAACACAACATCAAATGTAAATCACAGGTTCCAACAGAAGCAACATCATATTTGAAAGAAGAAGAACTAAAAGGAGTGGTTTTGTGAACTGTGTGAAGGGTTTTTGAAAATCCGGCTGAGAGGCGTCATAACAATCACTTCTTATGAAATGTCAGCTAGAATAAGGAGCTGATTTCAGGATAAGGAAACCAGGGGTCTATTAGGCAGTCCTCATTTGAGGATCAGATGTGGAGAGGGTTCAAAATTTTGAATTCCTAGGTGTTATTTTTTTGGAGGACCTTTTCTGGGCCCAGCGTGTAAGTGTAATCCAAAGAAAGCATGGCAGTGCCTTTACTTCCTTAGGAGTTTGCAGAAATTCAGCATGACATCTAAAACTTTGACAAACTACCGTAGGTGTGTCGAGGAGAATATATTGACTGGTATGGAAACACCAATGCACAAAAAGTAGAGAATACAGCTCAGTCCATCATAGGCAAAGCCCTCCTAACCATTGAGTACATCAACATGAAACCCTGTTTCAGGAAAGCATCAGGGATCCCACCACCAAGGAAATGCTCTCTTCTCGCTGCTGTCATCAGGAAGAAGGTACAGAAGCCACAGGACTCACGCCACCAGGTTCAGGAATAGTTACTACCCCTCAACAAATCAGGTTCTTCAATCTTACTATCATACTATTATTTCTTTTTGTACTTGCACAGTTTGTTGTCTTCTGCACTCTGGTTAAACACTCTAGTTGGGCGAGCTTTCATTGATTCCATTATGGTCAGTACTCTATAGATTTATTGAGTATGCCCACAAGAAAATGAATTTCAGCGTTGTATGTAGTGACATATATGTACTTCGATAATAAACCTTGAATTTGTTTTCACAATTTGGAAATTGTATAAATTGAAGCTAAATTTCTTACCCAGCAATTACTTGTACATAAAACTGCATAATTGCTTAGAAATCTCTTTGAAATCTTTGGAAAGAATATAAAAACATTATATAAATTCTTTTTTTCAGTGTTTTCTCTCACAACTAGACAATTTATGTATACATTTGTGCTATATAAATTGTTATAATGACAATCACCTACAGATGCTTTCTGCAAACAGCTGCAAATGTCCCAGTTTAACTGGTGATTTTTAAACACAATGTCATTTCTGTTTACATGGACCACTGGACAGCAGATTTTGTCAGATGGTTAGTGCAATAGACCATAAGGACCTGCTAATAGCTGTTAGGTTGGCCCTCTGGAGTGTTCTCCAGGAAGAACAGAAGTAAAGGTTAATGCAGTCACATAGGAGTAAAAATCCCAGCTGTACAGTTTGCAACCTTTCTCATTTTAAACTATTGATCAATGTATTTTGCTATTTATTTTGTCAAATTATTAAAAATGTCTAATAAATATTTTTGAAGTTATTGGTGTAGTAGAGTGAAATATTAAAAAAAAAACAGAAAATGCTGATGATGCGAAATGATGACCAGTTGGAGGAGAATTGAAGTTATATGGAAAGTATTTGCTGGGATTACAGCATACAATTTTCCTCAAATTATTGACATGAAGTATATCACATATAAAGCTTCCACCCAACTGTGATAATTGTACGTCAGGCTGCTTATTTTTGTAGCATTTACATTTGGCATGTATCTATGGATCCAGTTTTGTGAGTGGAAAGCAGCACAATAATCTCTGGTGGCACTCACTACAAATGTTTGAAAGGATTGATGGAAATTTCCTCAGCCCTCCAGAATAAAAAAATCCAAAATTCACCATTTTTTGAGTGAAGAAATTTATCTTCATTTCAATCTAAATGACTCCCATCTTACTTTGAGACTCTGTCCTGATGTTCTAGACTTCTCAGCCAGGGGAAACATCCACCTCATATCTACCGTGTCAACCCCCTTTAAGAATTTTGTTAATGACACCCAATAGCAAAAAAACTTTGGCTATGTACTGTGAAATGGTGGCCAACATTAAAGTCATGTTATCTGTAATTTTCCCAGTTCTGATAGAAGGACTTTGGCCTGAAACATTAAAACTGTTCTCGGATGCTGAGTATTTCCAGCATTTTCTGTTTGATTTCCTCATTCAGAGTTGTGTGTTGGCTTCAATCAACACCATCAAGCTTCAGCTGGTGCTAGTCACTCACAATGATTGACCCTGTGCCTGTTTGCCAAGGTCAACAAATGGAATATGGTAAGCGCTGAGATGGTGGGAATAAGGTTCTACCACAATTCTTTGTGAGAGCTGCACCCAGCAAACACACACAAAACTGAGATTCCAATACCCAGGCTCCAATAATAATTCAGTTCCTATTGTATCTTTAAGTTATAATTATTCCTGGAAAATAATCCTTTATTCACACTGCAGAAGTCATTGTGCTTACCAAGAATGTTACTCTTACGTCAGCATTTTTGAAATCTCCAGGCAGAAATACCCATTTTGTAAAGCTTTATAGTACCATTGATGTAATCATTCATTAAGCAATCTGATGTGAACTAAAGATGAAAACATTCCTACTAAACAAGTGATTAAATTTCTAAAATACAATGATGACCCTAGGTTAAACTTTGCAATAGACTGCCGGATTACTGAACATAAGAACTCAGAAAGACTGGAGAACATTGATGGTTCATATGAAGAATTAGATGATATTCCTTAAAAGAACGTCTCGGCCTCGCCATTGCCTTCCCTAGGGCTGTGAGCATTGGAAGTCGGTCTCCAACCATGCAGGAAGATTGTGATAGGGAGAGCTGCCCTCACTTCCAGCCAAGTCTGGCCTTGGTGCGTGTTACTGAGCTCTTGTGATGGGATGTTCTGGCAGAGTCAATGCATTTTCACTCCCAACCATCAGGTTCTTGAACAAGAGGGACAAATTCACTCAACTTCACGTTTCCACAACCTATGCACTCACTTTCAAGGACTCTTTATCTCATGTTCTCAATATTTTTTGTTTATTATTTCTTTTATCTTTTGTATTTGCACAGTTTGTGGTCTTTTGCCCAAAAGAAAATGTATATGGATCCTCAAGGTTGTTCTAGGTGGGGGTGGTAATGGGGACAAGCTCCCACTACCTATTAAATGCTCCCAATGGCATATACCTCAAATAGCCTCTGACAACCAAGTCCAGCTCCTGGCTTTCACGTGTGACTTAGCTACTAAGTCTGGTGGAACCGGACAGGAGAAGGAGCAAAGGCGGATTATTGGCATCTTAAAACCAGTTGCTTCAGGCAGATGGGGCTCATCAGCTGCAGTTGGCAGCTCATCTAGGAGAAGGAAAACACTGATCTCAAACCTCTGCTGCCTTGTGGCTATTCCCATTCATGGGGAAAGCTTTGGGAGTAAACCTTGAGGGAAAAATGCAGAGTTGGAGTCCCTAAGGCAGTCCTACATTGTGTTCAAAGTTGACTGGCAACTCCTGCGATGTTGCTGGTACTGAACTTCATTGGTCTCAGCCATTCCTTTGGGTTCATTAGATGCGTGGGGGGGAGGAGCATGCTACATGGGCAAAGGCTTGTTCGCCATATCGTACTGCCCAAGCTTGCATATCTAGACAGCTAGGGTACAATTTCCATAGTCAACTCTGATCGACGGAGGCCCTCAACCATATGGTGACATACATGTACTTTGATAATAAGTTTAGTTTGAACTTTGTGGTCAATGTGCTATTTTTGGAAGAACTTTTTCATGGAAGACACTATATTGTGGCAATGTTCAAGTGAATAGAACACTGGCAATGATGTTGGGCCCATCCTCAGTACATAGACACTAGTCACACGTTAGTTCTATGCACAGCTTAATGTAGCCACATGCAAAGTTGACTGTCAGGACAAGGTCAATGTTGGGTTCCATTTTACCCTATTGTCAGGGGACTTGTGCATTGTGACCTGTCAGACACATTCCAGCTTTGATCCCCACTCTAACGGAAATGAGTCAAGTGACCATAATGTGGAGGAACAGGTATGGACACATCTACCATCAGCAGAGCAAGACTAAGAGCACTCGACACCTGATAACCAAGCTTTTGTTAGTCATTGACAAGGTCAGTGGTTCCCACAGTCTCAGTTTTCCTTTTACTTTGCCTACCATCTCTGACTAATTTTCCTTAGACAATTTAGTCCCTCTGAATCAGATCTCCCAACACCTTTAGTGAATCAGACTTGATGGTTAAGTAGACAGTGAACCAGTTAGGTCAGTTGCTGCGGAGCATGACCTGCTGTTGACTATGGCCCCTGGAGCTTACAAATTGCTTGAAAATGCTGATCAATCAGAGAACTGACCTTGGATCTGAGCAGATGACAGTGACAGGGAGACTGCTCCTGGAGGCTTTCATATCAATGTTCCCAGTGTCTGGCATTGTCAGCCATCTTATGCCTGAGTGCTTCCTGATGGATTTGGGAAAGGGGTCTTTGCAGAACACAAACAAGACGAGATGAGATTGGGCAGCCCCGCCTTACTCCAGATTGATGGGGAAGCTGTCTGTTTCCCACCTACGGTATTGATTTGGACTGTACAATAAATATCTGTGTAGAGAAGTTGGATCCAGTTCTAGATTCCATCTCCAAATGATATTTTGGAGAGCAGAGATGCATGTGTGATATCCAGTTATGGGCCTCCTTCTTGTCCAACCTGACCAGAAAACGTGTCTACCCCACTGATCTTTACATTGACAATGGTATGCCTAAGCAACACAAAACTATCAGAGGCATTTCTGTCCATGTATCACAGGTTTGGTACCTGTTCCAGAACAGGTTGAATTACCGCTAAAGCAATCCTTTTTCCTGCAAACCTAGACCCACTGTGGCAAATGATCTATCAAATGGCAGATGAAGGCCAAGAAATATCTACCTGGATCCAGGCTGAGTATGGAGCAACCTCCTTCCTTATGGTTTCTCATGTTTAAACCATAGGAATGGTTTTAATATTTAAAACTTGTCAGTTTGTCTCAGAGATCTTTTGATGCCACAACAGAATATAATTTAAGATCCCACAGGAGTTCCAAGTCAATGAATGAATTCACATTTTAATTCACTATTTTTAACATATACATTTTATAAACAAGTCCTCAGTTTCTATGATAAAAGTACATCATGTGTGCAATATATGGAGACATAGCACAATCATTTCAACCAAAAAATCTTGCTGCTATATTTAGCTTACTGGATCTATCAGATCCTGTACTTCATACCATGATAGACAGAATATCATGTTAACAGACCACAGATGCAAAGTAAATGACAGATTCACCTGATGCCAACAGCTATCACAAGCATGGGTACTACAAATGGCCATGATAAATTACAAATCCTTCTCAAAAAAAAGTGGTGACCATGTCTTGGAGGTGCACCACCAAAACTATGAAAATGATGTAAAATGTATAAGATGGCTGCTGCCTCTATGGAATCTGGTTTAAAAATTCTGCAGGTTGTCACAAGCAAACACATTGAAATTTCAGATGGCTGAATGAATGCTTATTCTGTTTAGAACCCAAGTCATGTCCATTGGCAACTATCGCACAGAAAATCGCAGCATCCTACAGCAGTTCAAGGTTTCAAAGGTACATTTAATATCAGAGAAGTGTATACAATATACATCCTGAAATGCTTTTTCTTTGCAACCATCCCCAAAGAACGAATGATAGACAATTGTGGGAACCTAAGGTCCACACCACCCCTGGTTCCCCTTCCTCCTGCGTGTAAGCGGCAGCAAGCAATAATCCCCCCAACAGCAAAAAAAAACATTGGCACTCGCCACCGAGCATTCAAGTGTGAGCAAAGCAACAGCAAAGACACAGACTTGCAGTTATCCCAAAGACTACTTGTTCACCCGGTATTCGACAAACCACAGGATCTCTCTCTCCCTAATGAGGGAGAAAGAAGTGTCTCTGTTTCACAGCAAGAGGGGAGACATAACAAACAACTCGCTTGTTTATGATGTTAGAAATCCACTGTGTCACTTTTTCTGAGCTCTGTGCCCAAAGGTCTCGGGTCTCTGGGCACACAGCAAGAGATCGTCTGTTTCCAATGACACACCGATCTCCTGCAGAAGCACCAACTTCCAATCCCCACATTTCCAGAGCCACAAAATCTTGGTCTTTCGAAGGTGAGCGAAACTCTTAGGCCAAGCCCTTTGCGTGAAGAACAACCGCCATTCGTGAAACCCTAAGAGCGGGTTCCATTCCTGCAAAGAACCATAGTCAGCATGTAACTCCAGGTCAGGGTTTTCAAAAGAACCCTGAAAGGGAAAAATAGAGGTATTAAGGATGGAAATAGAGCTGTTTCTGAAGATGACTCAAAGGAGTCGTCGTTAGGTGCCATTAACCCTCCTAAGCTTCTCCTCCTCTTTTAAGGGAGACTCATCAGTTCATCATCTAAGTGCCTAATTTCTTAAAAGAGTAGATCAATTTTTGCATTTGCATCACTCCCTTAATGTTAAATCTTTCCTTTCCAAGTTTATAATCATTTTCCTTTCAACAGCAGAACATAGAGTAATTATATTTTTCTTCTACTTGTTATTGACAAGTAGGCTGGGTGTACTGTATAGGATGAGCAACTGCTGGACAGGAAGCCAGAAGCAAGGCACCAGCTGGAGACTGTCGACAAAGATCACAAGCTGAGGGAGGAAGGGATTAAACCCACAACTGGACAGGAGAAAAAAGATGATGAGGCAGCAGGAAGTGGGTGTCTGACTTGGGTCAGGAACTGCAGTAACCTTTGTTCAATTGTGGGGATTCATTCAGACCCAAGTATGAATCTTTCACAACTACCTGTCAGGGGGTTAGTGGTGGGTGGTTAGAACCAACTTCTGCGTCCATTTCAGTAAATTGCAATTTTCTTATACTGTTTGTACCCAATGTAAAACAATTGTGTTAACCCATATGAAATACTGCCAGTTTAGTCATTTTGATCTGCAGGATGCAGTATAATATTTTTGGCATGGTGCCAAATCACAGCAATGCTTTTCAATTGCTCTCTTTCAAATGAAATTGCTGTGCTACATTTGTACTCCTACTTTCTTTTGTGCAAATAATGTTGTGGATTTTGGTCTTGGGGACCACACGTCTTAAGTAGAACATTCGTCTGCATGTTTAATGGTTCTCTGCAGGTAGGAGAATAAATAAACTAACCGATTCACTGTTTAGATGCTGGCTGAAGATTGACTCGGGCAAAACCTCAGAGTTCTATGGCTCTACTTCTCCCATGTCTGCAGATTGGGGTATTATCTGATACAGGATTTTGAGCATAAATAAAATTAATAAAGGAGGAAGATGAATGAACATTATAAGAAAGAGTTAGATCTAGCAAGATTATTTCGTAAATCGCTTTACTTTATAATCTACTGGAAGACTATATTACTGTAAACATTTGATTGCATTTGGATTTTTTAAGGGAACATGAAAGATGTAACTTTGAAAAAAGTGAGCAGGAACAATCTATTGTTTTAAGCAATCTTTAAGCATCTTAAGTGTATATTAAATTGATTTGAGACTTAGCATTTATTTTTAAAAGATAAAATACAAATGTGAGGGCTTTTGGCTGATTGCTGGAAGACTAATCAAGACTAATATTATATTGAAACTTGCTCATCCTTGTGGATTTGATGCAATTGGTATTTTGAAATGAATGATGCAGAAGCAGCACTTTAAAAGGAACATAACAAGGCCTAAGGTGCAAAGAAATATAATGCACAATTGTACACTTGCTTACTAAGCATGAACTTGCTTCAAGGGGCATATACTTGAATGATAAGTGTATAGAATCGCTAATAGGATACGTTTTTATTACCATTACTGCTTCAGCATTATTGGAAATGATATTTCCTTTTCAGGTTAATTCAGACAGGACTGCTGTCTGCATCTCTAAACAGAGACCTGACTGCAATTCTTTTTGTTAATAACATTTTACACTCAGCACTTGGAGCAATTAAATGTGTTCCAGAATCACTAATTACTTACACTTTCAGTGACACTATTTTGAATGTGAGAGAAGATTAACAGCACAATGCTTATTTTGAAAATGCAGTGATAATCGATTGGAAAAGAAGAATGGAAATGGAAATGGCTGGTGGCAAAATGGTTCAAAAACAACTTAAATAAAAAAGATATATTGACCAATCAATTTCAGGTCACACAATATTGATTTCACTCTAAGACCAAAATGAAGAGGTTGACAGTATGACATAACATGAAAATCAAAGAATGTGAACCACAACCTTACAATGTTCAAAATAAACCTAACAGAGCATAGTCAAAAATAATATATTTACCAGCAATTATGTGTCATGTTATAGACGCTTCTGCATAATAAAGATATAATTTAGTAATTTCAAGTTGAATGTATTTAAAGAATAATAAATAATAAAGAATAATAAAGAATAATAAACGTGGATGGGCTTTCAAGTTGCGAGTCCATCGTTCATGATAGCTAAGCCGCAAAAAGAGTTTTATTTCTGTTTAATCCCCTGGCATCTCCCTTACAAGTAACATAAAAAGGTGAGAAAACTTGTTTCAAACTATGCTGTAAAGTTCTCTGTTTTTACTTTCTGACTTCATCACATGAGTCATAACAAATAAGAAGTAGAAGATGGAGTTTGGTGGGGCTGGAAAGGATTTTCAGGATAAATTAGAGAATGTTTTTAGTTCAGCATCAAGTGTACTTAAATTGCAATTTCACTGATTCCTTGAAGAGATCTTTGTACCTTGAAGAAATCTTCCTCAATGGCATCACCTGAAATGTGTTATCACCTGAAATTAAGAGCATTCACGCCCTCAGTCTAGAGTTATTAGCCCTCACACTGTGTGGTGAACTACATATATCTGTCTGGACACACCCCCTGCTGACTGCTCCTGTGGCTCCTCCCACACACCCCTGTATAAAGGTGATGGAAGTCTGAGCCCTCACTGCTTGTTCCTTCTTCCAGTCAATAAAAGCCGATACCTCGCTTTTATGTCTCAGAGTGAGTTATTGATGGTGCATCAAACTGTTAACTCCCAACATCAAATCTATCCCTCAACTTAAAGCTTGATTGGCATGAACATTGTTTTCTCCAAATGCTGATAGATTTCCCCTCTTTTAAATCAGGTAGAGGCAGCAGAGAGATGTTGAAGATGCTGTTGAACCTTTCACCTGGTTGGTTTGCTCAGGATTTCAGTGCCCTTCTAGACACAACACTGGGGCCTGACACCTTGCGAGTGTTCACGCTCTTGAAGGATGTTCTAATGTCGGCCTCTGAGACAGGCATCACAGGGTCACCAAAGGCAGTAGGATTCACACAGGTATAGTTTTATTCTCCCTTTCAAAGTGTTGCAGATTTCCTCCCCTGATCATCATTAGAGAACCAAACGGATTTTATGACAACTGACAATTCTTCATTATCACTGTAACTAATACAAGTTGGTATATCCTTTCTACCAGATTCCAATCTTTTAATAGAATTAAAACTCCACAGCCACAGTAGTGGGATTTGAATCTGGGTCTCTAGATGATTAGTCCGGGTCACTGAATTACTTGCTTTATGACTTAACAGCTGCACTGCCACTGTAGAGAATGATTCCACCACTGTTGAGAATGATAAGGATGGTATGTAGACTTATCTGGATATTAGGAAAGATACAGAATATTATCAATTACTGCATAAAGAATGGAATACAGAAGTCATGCTTCTGTTTTACAACACAATGGTGAGACCAAATCTGACATGTTGGGTACAGTAATGCTCCTGCTCCTAATTCCTAATTTATAATTGAGACAAGAATATAGTGGTTTTTAAATAACTGACACCCTTCCCTATCACTTGACCAGACTTTTTAATTTCTTCACGTGTGCTGTGTGCCCTATGAACATTGCCAGCATTTTCTGTTTTTATTGTAAATATTTTTCACCTTTGCCAGTGGATATCTCTCCATAGTGCATAAATATTCAATGTTTCTGATACTTCATTGCATTAACATATACTTATCCAATTTTAGTCTCATTGGTAATACTTAGCCTCCTTTTCTAAATTAATCCTCCTGTACTTGTCACAAGGCAAAAATTTTTGAAGTTATTAGAAAAGTTATCCACATCCATAAAAAAAGTAAGAATAGTCATTACCATAAGATCAACCTATGAAATGCAACATACACTCTTTCCAGTAATCCTAGAATCCCAATATGAATTATCATAAAAGGAAATTGTAGAGTGCATTGTTTCGTGCCATTTCTTTGACTGAGATATAGTATCTCATTAGTCCCAATCTCTCTCTCATTCCTTGTAGCCAGTACATTACTTATGTTCAAATATTTATCTGATTCCTTTGTGAAAGTTATGATTGAATTTGTTTTTACCAGCCCTTCAGGCAGAGAATTCCAGATCACAACAACTCATTTTGCTTAACATTTTCTTTTCTAGCTGCCTCAGGTTCTTTTAACAATCAACTTAAATCTATGTGCTCTAGTTACTGACCCTTCTGCCATTGGAAGTGATTTCTCAGTATTTCCACTCATGATGGCTTTAAATATTTCTATAAAATCTCTCCTTATCCTTCACTGTTTTCAGGAGAACAACTATTGTTTTCCCAGTGCAGTTAAATAACCAATTTCACTTACAGTGAAAGTCTGGTGCCCAGAACTGGACACCATATTCTAGATAGGGTTGATTTAGTGTTCTATGTGGTTTTAACATAACATAACATAACATAACATAACATAACATAACATAACATAACATAACATAACATAACATAACATAACATAACATAACATAACATAACATAACATAACACAACACGCTATGTTCTGTATGTCTTTGTGTATCATTTGTTTTATTAACTGTTATGTTAATCTGTCTTTTCACTTTCTAAGATTGGAATACATATTGTACATCCCAGGTCACTCTGTTCTTGCATACACAATTTTACTGTGCCATTTATAGTGGGCTGTCTTTGCTCATTCTTTCCAACAAACAGAAGTACTTTCTTCTGCTTAGTCAAGCATACCCCTTCATGATTTGATTTCTTAATAAAATATTCCTCATTTTCTCTTCTTGGTTTGTTTACTATATCCCAATCCTGACCCGATATCACTCTACATCCCTCATCTTCCGCATTACTGAAGGGCTTCTTCCAGGGCATTATTTTGGCAAAATTTCCTTTGTAACTGATATGAAGTCTTAACATCATTCATGAAGTGTGGGGTTTAGAACTGCATACGCTTAAGGATAACTGTAATTTGCTTACTTTGTACTCAGTACTGTAAAGGCCAAAAGTTGAGGGCATTTAAAGACAATTGAAATATTGAAAAAGTTGCTGGAAGAGTAAATATGATTAAAATGTCTTAAAAGTGAACTTTGAAATATGCAAAATGCAATAATTCAAAAAGCTTACCAACAGTTACTTTTTTCCACATATTGGTGAATTCCATCCAAATGAATAATGTTGGTTGTCTCTATGCCAACCCATTCTGAAGATGACCTGCTGGTGGTATTGTCAATGTTTCATCATTGGAGCCCCTACTGTATTTTGTGATGGAGTAGAAGGGTAGATGCAACTTGCTGACTCTAAGTAGTTCCCCATTGAACCAGTGATTGTGAGTCAACTTAAGGCAGTCTGTTATTCTAACATAAATCCAAATTTCCTAAATATTTTTCTTAACAAAGTTCTAAACATGTTTGGAATCATTAAAGGCCTGTTATGTACAGACACTCGAGGCTCTCTGTTCCTGCATTTCTTTCAAAATTATGTCATTTAATTTGTGTTCTCATATTTCTGCAGGAGAAATTTTTGGTGAACTTAGTCAGATACTTTATCTTGCAACATTGTCTTTGACTCCAGCATAATTTTTATTTGGTTTGTTGAAGTGCCTATCTGAATCAGGCCAGAATCTCATTAATCTTTAACCAATATTGGCGTTTTATGTCAAATTCCCTGCTACATTATCTGTTACAAAATATTTGTTACAATATTTGTAACAAATATTTTACAAAATAATGATGGTCCTGAGGCATAAAAATGTCCAAAATATTATAAAGGCTCTTCAAGTAAGATGACATCTGCAAACTACGGATAAAGAATGTAAAACAGCATTCTGGTCTGAATATACATGGAATGAATGTTTGGTTGAGAGGACCTCACGTTGTTGAATCAATGCTGTTAGTGTGTTTACCCTATATACTGTTTTGGTGATCCATGATCAAATTAGATTGGAATTTTAAATTACTATTAACCAACATCAGCTCTGCAGAATTCCAAGCTAATTTAAACAGAGTTTTTGCTGTGACAGTTTCCTTTGCAACCAGACCAACGAAGTGATGGTTCCACTGATGTAAGGTATAGAAAAATAAATGTCAATTGTTTACATTCAAATATGAAAAATGACAGTCTAAATAATGCAAAATGAGATTAATTAAAATCACAAAGCATTAAATGAAACAGTGAACTTGTCTTTCTAAAATTTCATTTTTGGTCTGAGATTTCTAGAATTTATATATTTAAAATTTGAGGGCTAGAGTTTTTCTACAGTTGCTCTTGTCTTCCATAATAACTTTGTTGGATGTATTAACCTCATGACAATGTTGTTGGATTTGCTGAATAAACTAGGCTATCACCATGATAGTTTGAGAAACTCCACTTCAGATTTTAAAAAGGCTGGATATTAAATAATAAACTGATACTACTAAAGCATTCATGGAATTGAAGGCTTGGCACAAAAACTCGAGTGACACTCAATGTCTGCCCTCATTTGGTCAAGTCTGCAAGTTAATGCAGTTGACATATAACTGCCCTCTGGAGTGGCCCAGCAAGTCACTCTGTTGCAATAACCAGTAATCAAAAACTGCCCGTCTCTCCAGGAATGACAACAACGAGAAAAGGACAGTGGATATCGAGAAATGTTAAGTCGATGGAGATGATGCTGCTTTGTGTAATTCTTGAGCCTGAAATTATTTCCAAGTTATTCTTCAGAAACCTTCAATCATTGTTTCACTAGTTGACTCTAGTATATGTAAATTTATATCCCACTATGGGATTTTGTGAAATTGTCTTCAATAAATCTAGTTACTTGTGAACTGGTACCAGAACATTGACCATGAAATCTGCCGGGCTATCATAAAACCCCCTCTGGTTCACTAAACCCTTCAGGGAAAGGAATCTGTCGCCCTACCTAGTCTGGCCTACAGATGACTCCAGCCCCACAGTATGTGGCTAATGATAAATGCCCTAAGGGTAATCAGGGCTAAGCAATAAAATGCAGCCTTGTCCATATCAAACACTTCCCAACAACAAGCTTAATTTTTTTTTACCCTTATGACTATGTATCAAACTTTGAATGAAAACCATTTTCAACTATTGGACACAGCTCAGGATAATCCTTTTTCAGTAATTTTGAAGTGACCTGCTGTACCATAAATATTAATCCAAAATATTAGTATATGATAAACAAAGTCACATTTCACGATAAACGAATAGTGAATGTTTGGTTCCACATATGATATCTCAGAACCAAACAGAGGGTTAGCAACGGAGTGTAAAGTTCACATTGTTAACTGCTATAGCAAGTTGTTTCTTTCTAGTGCCCCCTTGTTCTCAAATAGTCTATCGAGGCACCCACGTTCTCTTTATCAGGCTGCAGACACTGCCTTATGACAGCAAACCCAAGGAGCATCAGTTCTGCCTGAATTGCTCTACAAGCAACCTTGCCAAAGGCCCTTTTTGCACAAAGCTCACTCTATCTTTGTATATTGAATGAGTTAAATCGATGTTAAATGCTGGCTTTTCACAGGACAATGGTCAGGGCTATGCTGTGTCCTCTTGCTGATTGACACTTGAAACAGCACGCTGGAATCAGCCAGAGGCAGTGTATGCGCTTGAAGCCTCTGCTGGGGATAACAACTGGTGACATCTGCAGAAAGGCCAACAAAAGCCAGTTGAAAGCTGTGTTTGTTGCCTTCTCCTCTCAGATCTTGTCGCTTTAATGGAGATCTTCTTGCTTTAATATTATGATTCAGCACCTGGCTCTTTTGAACTTGCTTTAAACTTCAAAGATGAAGTGGTATTAACAAACATGAAACGAAAAGTGGCAGTAGTTTGATTTACCACTGCCGACTTATCAAGGGCTTTTTCCTGTCACCAGCTGCCACTTTCTGTCATCTTTGGAACTATTATAATTTCTTTAGAATCCAAAAGATTTGGCTTAATGGTGGCTTTGAATCTGCCCAGGATCAATAACATGCTGCCTAGATAATGGGCAAAAAGACCATGAAAAAAATTATTAGTAGAAGTTTAAAGCTACAGTATTCTTTTTAGATGGCCTTGATTTCTGAACTATCAAATCAAATCAAATCAAGTCAAATCTATTCAACATCCTTTTTCATCACATCTAAAACACTTCATTTTTTGAGATGATTTTTATAAATATGAAATTTCTGTAATTAGAATTTTCCTACATTGTTTGGTATGTGGATACTATGCAAATTAAAAAAGCTTCTCTATTTGAATTTGTGAAAGCTTTTTAAAACTTTTATTGTACTTGAGAAAGTATACCAAAAGTTTGAAAGGTCATTTCAATACAGCATTTAATATTTATGAGATTTGGTTCTATGTCTCCATTCCACTAAATATACAGTAATATATTAATCTCTCTCGACTCTTTCCTTCTTGTGTATTTTTCCCATTGTCTTTTTACCACCGAATCATAGGTGGTAAACTATTGATCCTGCTTTTATTTGTTAAGTGAGGTGCTGCGCTAATATTTGAAGGAAGGTGAGAGGGCCAGTCAGGATCAGTGATGTTAATTCCATTTGTTTGCCAGTGCCCTCTTGTTTACTTTCTTCAGTCAGCAATAACAGTAATTTTATAGGGGTCAAGTTAGACAGCAGAGCTAAGAAAGAGGCACCAGGTTATTTTCATTTTCTATTTTTTTTGTGTTCAAACTTAATCCAATGCTTCAGTTCAAGCTGATAATCCTCACTATGATGATAACCTTCTACTGTGAAGATACTGAGCCAAACAGATGCTGCTATCATCAAAAGGGATGAATGAGGCAGAGGTGAGAAGAGCAATGTATTGTCAGCAGGACAATGCCCCCCCCCCACTCCAGTAATCATTCAGCATGTTAAAGACCCATGCATCTGGTTTTATGGACATAAATAGAACCTGTTTAAAATGCCCCCCACCCCAAAGCAAGTTCTTTCCATGGACCTGGTTATCAATAGATAGCATGAGCTACCTTGTCTGCATTACATCCCTTCATTAGCCCATTTCTTGTGTTTCCTCATACTTCCAATGGGGAGTTCTGGGAAACATAAGGATATCAGAGGCACTAAAATAAGTGAACACTTTACATCAATTACCATGAATATTCAAGAGAGTCAGATGTAAAGAACTAAAGTAGAAAGTATCTGGAAGTACTTTAACAGTCCTCTTTCAATAAATGTCTGATGAAGAAGCATTTTAAAACACATCACTGTGAGGAAGAACAGCAGGGAATCTGTTCAGCATTCCTGCAGTTTCTCAGTTCACATGCTAAACACCAACAGCCTTGATATGAAAAGCACCTTCAACAACCAGTACCTCTCTGGTTCTTTTTCAGTTACACTTCCATAGCTTGAGCTTTCAATTGCATTCACATTGAGTCGAGCCATAATGATCATTCCAGTTGGGAACACTTGTTTTTGGTCCTGTCTGCCCTCTATACCTCATTTTGGACTGACTTGCACCCCAATTCCTGAATTATAGTGGAAATCATTCTCAGCCATAATTAATCAAAGTTCAAAGTTCAAAGTAAATTTATTATCAAAATACATAAATGTCACCTTATTGAACCAGGAGATTCATTTTCTTGCAGGAATACTCAATAAATTCATAATAGAATAATAACCATTATAGAATCGATGAAAGACTGAACCAACTTGCGCATACAACCAGTTTGCAAAAGTCAACAAACTATGCAAATACAAAAAGAAACAAACAATAATAAGAGATAAATATTGGGAACATGAGATGAAGAGTTCTTGAAAGAGAACATTTCAACAATGGGGCAAATGGGGCAAATGAAATTGAGTGAGGTTTTCCCCTTTGATTCAAGAGCCTGATGATTGAATGGTAATAACTGTTCTTGAACCTGGTGGTGTGAGTCCTGTGGCTCCTGTACCTTCTTGCTGATGGCAGCAGCAAGATGAGAGCATGTCCTGGGTGGTTGGAGTCTCTGATGTTGGATGCTGCTTTCCTGCAGCAATGCTTCATGTAGATGTGCTCAATGGGTTTTACCTGTGATGGACTGGGCTGTATCCACTATTTTTTGTAGGATCTTCCATTCAAGGGTTTGGTGTTTCTATACCAAATTGTGATGCAGCCAGTCAACATACTGTCGACCACATGGCTATAGAAGTTTGTCAAAGTTTTAGGTATCATACTGAAATCTTTACAACTCCTCAGAAAGTAGAGGCACTGCCATGCTTTCTTCGTAATTGCACTTACTGTACATGCTGGGCCCAGAACAGGTCTTCCAAAATGATAACACTGAGGAATTTAAAGTTGCTGACCCTCTCCACCTCTCCATCTCTCATCCTCCAATGAGGACTGGCTCATGAATTTCCGGTTTCCTCCTCCTGAAATCAATCAGAATCCAAATGCAAAATCCATCTCACTTGGAGCAATAGTGGAGAAATGGAGTCTACCTGGTTCAGAAAATCAAGATCCTGAATTCAGAGCAGAGAGTTTGGCCTGTGTTTGCAGCTAACAAGATCCTCTGCTTTATGCAGAGTCTCATAGAATTATTTTCACCATCCCTAATTTGAACTGGTAACTACTTCAACACCAAGAATGCCTTTTCGTGATTTCATCTTGCAGCTTGTCCCGGAGAAGGATTTATCTGCCTATCCTCTGTGTGAGGCTGCATAACTGAAAAGAATTCTGCAGTTCACACACAGTTAACATGACCCCAGATATCTATGCTCTTTCTATTGCCAACTCTTGGCTATGCATCTGACACTCTATTTTATTATAGATTTTGTTCCTTTTCTTATATTACTCCATTGCTGCTCAAACTTGTTCAATGTAAGGACAAAAATGTCCTTGATTTTATAGATCGTCAAAGATGCAGTACTTAAGAAGAGCATGATTTTTTGTTACTGACAATACGCTGACAATGACATTGTTACAATTACTCTGTTGTGGAAGATTGTCTGGAATCAAATAATGTCTTGTTATTCTTTCCAACTGTAGAAAACCATGTCCCAGAATTACCTTCAAATTACAGTATTACAAGTACAATATGCTTTTGTTCAGCTTTTCGTAACTCTGTATTGAAATCTTAAATAAATATTGATGACTCTCCCTTTTCGTCATATTAATTTAAAAATGGTTATGATGCTATTGAACATGTCTGCTTCTTCTTCACTCTGAGTGCACAGAGATCACTAGCTCATTGATTTAGAATGAACAAAGTAAATCTGAAAAGAAATAAACTGCAGTCTATTTGTGTGTTTGTATTTTTAAAATTAGTACTACACTGAATAGCCAGTGATCCTAGCTCAATGATAAAAAAAAGAGGCAGACAATAATAGTAAAGGTGTATCTAAAGAGAGATCGCAAATATAAAAAAAATCAAAAATAAGAACAGTAGTGTTGAAAGTGCTCAAGCAAGAAATAGCTTAGCAGAAGCAAAAGAAGAGAACCATAGAAGATAAATCCCAGAACATTTACGACACAATGGAAAGCCATTCAGCCCATCATATGCAACAGTTAAAAAAGGCCTCCTTTCAGCACCAAATTTGCACCCTTCAGATGACGAGGGTTTCTGCCCGTACTATGTTTTCAGGTGGACAATTCTAGATTCTTGTTCCATGAGTGAAAGTAAAATTTCACATCTCCCCTCTACCAATGATTTCGAGTCGAGAACCAGTTAGGAAAATGGAGAGGAGGCTTGAACCAAAAGCAGAGTAGTGGAAATGATAAGGCGGTGAGCGATAACTTTAATAATAGACTACAAAATAACAAGCCACAAAACAAGAGAGACTAAATTTTGAACACATCAAGACAACAAGATACCTGAAGGCTATGAGCAATTGGTTAAGGCTGTTTGTTGAACAAGGGCTGCGTAACTGAGCTGAGTTTGAATAGGCTGCAGGTGATGAATTGAAAATGAGTGCAGGTGCCTCCTTTTAGCTGTGTGGAGATTGGGAGGTGCCTTCCTGTGCAGGCCTGACAGGAACTGCCCTTCCCCACCTACGGCTAGCACCTGATAGCCTAGGATGAAGGGATGCGTCTGCTGGAACTCCCTGATGAGCGATCGATCCAAGATAAAACTGGAAGGCACCAAAGACCTCTCCCCCAGGCCATATCCTTCCCTGCTGACCAGGAACTGCACACCCAATCCACTATCAACCGGCAAACTGTGTATACTGGAGCACCTTCCACCATCCTGGGTTCCAGAGGTGTAAGCTCAGGGGGGGTGATTAGTCCCTGGACAACGAGCTTCAGGCAGGACACATGGAAGGTAGGTGTGATCCTGAGGGACAGTCGCAGTTGGAGGTGGTCTGTGACTGGATTGATGTAATGGGTGATCATGAAGGGGCTAGTGAACTGGGGCGAGAGCTTGTGGGAGTTGAGGAGCAGGGGCAGATCTCGGGTTGGTGAGTACCTGCAGCACCCAGCCAGACATGGACCCCAGGTCAGAAGAGTCTGGTTGGGTGCCGCAGCTGTTTCTTTTGGTGCCAGTGAGTGCTCTAGCAGCATTGTGAAGTATTACTTTACAGCATGGAGACTGGATGCACAGATTTGTAATGATTTTGGGGAGTGGCAGGAGGTCCAGAGGCTGGGGGCTAACCTGTACCAGAATGGGGTTTGAATAGTACCTCTGCACCCTCCTCTCATCTGCCTCACTTTCCTGGTCCTTTCTTCTGCCTGATTTCTAGCCTCTCTTCCTCCTCCAGCTCCTCTCCATATCTGTACTAGTTGTTCACGTACCTCTGACCTTCTCCGTTCCTCCCCCAGACCGAGCGCTGCCTTTGTTTTTATTGTTACTGTCTTTAAGATGTCACTAAAGATGAAGAATCATGACAATTGCTCTTCTCTTTTGATAATTTCTGGAACACATGTAGCTGGAGTGTTGGCGGAGTCACAATATACAGTTTATTTTGTTTCAGAGATGCTCCTCAGATCTCTAAATGTAACAAGGAGAAATAGTACTAAATCCCTTGATTTAGTACTTGTAACTGACTTCAGTCGTTGTTAACTCCCAAACAGCTTGCTGCTGAGGAGAAGTTGCCAACTGATGCACTAGACCCACAAGATATTATACAGCCTTTATAAAGAGTTTAAGCAACCATCTTCAATGATAAGCCTAAGGTTGACTATTCCATGGTTCATAAAATTCAGTGTTGATTGATATGGAGGCTTTAGATCAAAGCTTCACCAGCTTTTTAATTTTCTATAAGTGTTAAAAATTAAAATCTTTTAAAATGCAAACATGGAAGAGAGGAGTTACAGGCAGGTGGTCACTTCGGGGCCACGGGAGGTAGATAGGTGGGTCACGGTCAGGAAGGGGAAGAGGCAGGTACTAGAGAGTACCCCAGTGGCTGTACCCCTTGACAATAAGTACTCATGTTTGAGTACTGTTGGGGGGGACAGCCTACCTGGTGGAAGTGACAGTGGCCGGGCCTCCGGCACAAAGGACGGCCCTGTAGCTCAGGAGGGTAGGGATAGAAGAAAGAGGACCATAGTAATAGGGGACTCAATAGTCAGGGGTTCAGACAGGCAGTTCTGTGGAGGTGATCGGGAGTCCCGGATGGTAATTTGCCTCCCTGGTGCCAGGGTTCGAGACGTTTCTGATCGTGTCCAAGATATCCTGGAGTGGGAGGGTGAGGAGCCAGAGGTCGTGGTACATGTAGGTACCAATGACATAGGTAGGAAAGGGGAAGAGGTCCTGAAACGAGAGTATAGGGAGTTAGGAAGGCAGTTAAGAAGAAGCACCGCAAAGGTAGTAATCTCGGGATTACTGCCTATGCCACGCGACAGTGAGAGTAGGAATAGAATTAGGTGGAGGATGAATGCGTGGCTGTGGGATTGGAGCAGGGGGCAGGGATTCAAGTTTCTGGATCATTGGGACCTCTTCTGGGGCAGGCGTGACCTGTTCAAGAAGGACAGGTTACACTTGAATCCTGGGGGGACCAATATCCTAGCGGGGAGGTTTGCTAGGGCTACAGGGCAGACTTTAAACTAGTGAGATGGGGGGGGGGCGGGAATCAATTTGAGGAAACTATGGGAGAGGAGGTTAGTTCACCAGTAGAGCAAGTAAATCGACAGTGTGTGAGGGAAGAAAGGCAGGTGATGGAGAAGGGATGCGCTCAGCCCGAAGATGTAGGGGAGAAGAAAGAAAAGGATAATAAATTTTAATGCTTTGTTAGGGATGAAAAGAGAGGAGGAGGTGGAGAGTATCTTAAATGTATCTATTTTAATGCTAGGAGCATTGTAAGAAAGGTGGATGAGCTTAAAGTGTGGATTGATACCTGGAATTATGATGTTGTAGCTATTAGTGAAACATGGTTGCAGGAAGGGTGTGATTGGCAACTAAATATTCCTGGATTTAGTTGCTTCAGGTGTGATAGAGTAGGAGGGGCCAGAGGAGGAGGTGTTGCATTGCTTGTCCAAGAAAATCTATGGCGGTGTTTTGGAAGGATAGATTAGAGAGCTCCTCTAGGGAGACTATTTGGGTGGAATTGAGGAATGGGAAAGGTGTAGTAACACTGATAGGAGAGTATTATAGGCCACCTAATGGGGAGCGTGAGTTGGAAGAGCAAATGTGTAAGGAGATAGCAGATATTTGTAGTAAACACAAGGTGGTGATTGTGGGAGATTTTAATTTTCCACACGTAGACTGGGAAGCTCATTCTGTAAAAGGGCTGGATGGTTTAGAGTTTGTGAAATGTGTGCAGGATAGTTTTTTGCAACAATACATAGAAGTACCGACTAGAGATGGGGCAGTGTTGGATCTCCTGTTAGGGAATGCGATAGGTCAGCTGACAGATGTATGTGTTGGGGAGCACTTCGGGTCCAGTGATCACAATAGCATTAGCTTCAATATAATTATGGAGAAGGACAGGACAGGACCTAGAGTTGAGATTTTTGATTGGAGAAAGGTTAACTTTGAGGAGATGCGAAGGGATTTAGAGAGATTGGATTGGGTCAAGTTGTTTTATGGGAAGGATGTAATAGAGAAATGGAGGTCATTTAAGGGCGAAATTATGAGGGTACAGAATCTTTATGTTCCTGTTAGGTTGAAAGGAAAGGTTAAAGGTTTGAAAGCACCATGGTTTTCAAGGGATATTAGAAATTTGGTTCGGAAAAAGATGGATGTCTACAATAGATATAGGCAGCGTGGAGTAAAGGAATTGCTCGAGGAATATAAAGAATGTAAAAGGAATCTTAAGAAAGAGATTAGAAAAGCTAAAAGAAGATACGAGGTTGGTTTGGCAAATAAGGTGAAAGTAAATCCGAAAGGTTTCTACAGTTATATTAAAAGCAAGAGGATAGTGAGGGATAAAATTGGCCCCTTAGAGAATCAGAGTGGTCAGCTATGTGTGGAGCCGAGGGAGATGGGAGAGAGTTTGAACGATTTCTTCTCTTCGGTATTCACTAAGGAGAAGGATATTGAATTGTGTAAGGTGTGGGAAACAAGTAAGGAAGTTATGGAACCTATGACAATTAAAGAGGTGGAAGTACTGGCGCTTTTAAGAAATTTAAAAGTGGATAAATCTCTGGGTCCTGACAGGATATTCCCCAGGACCTTGAGGGAAGTTTGTGTAGAAATAGCAGGAGCTCTGACGGAGATCTTTAAGATGTCATTAGAAACGGGGATTGTGCCGGAGGATTGGCATATTGCTCATGTGGTTCCATTGTTTAAAAAGGGTTCTAGAAGTAAGCCTAGCAATTATAGACCTGTCAGTTTGACATCAGTGGTGGGTAAGTTAATGGAAAATATTCTTAGAGATAGTATTAATAATTATCTGGATAGACAGGATCTGATTAGGAGTAGCCAGCATGGATTTGTGCGTGGAAGGTCATGTTTGACAAACCTTATTGAATTTTTTGAAGAAGTTACGAGGAATGTTGATGAGGGTAAGGCAGTGAATGTAGTCTATATGGACTTCAGCAAAGCCTTTGACAAAGTTCCACATGGAAGGTTAGTTAAGAAGGTTCAGTCGTTAGGTATTAATGCTGGAGTAATAAAATGGATTCAACAGTGGCTAGGTGGGAGTTGCCAGAGAGTAGTGGTGGATAATTGTTTATCGGGATGAAGGCCGGTGACTAGCGGGGTGCCTCAGGGATCTGTTTTGGGCCCAATGTTGTTTGTAATATACATAAATGATCTGGATGATGGGGTGGTAAATTGGATTAGTAAGTATGCCGATGATACTAAGGTAGGAGGTGTTGTGGATAATGAGGTGGGTTTGCAAAGCTTGCAGGGAGATTTATGCCGGTTAGAAGAATGGGCTGAACGTTGGCAGATGGAGTTTAATGCTGAGAAGTGTGAGGTTCTACATTTTGGCAGGAATAATCCAAATAGAACATACAGGGTAAATGGTAGGGCATTGAGGAATGCAGAGGAACAGAGAGATCTAGGAATAACAGTGCATAGTTCCCTGAAGGTGGAGTCTCATGTGGATAGGGTAGTGAAGAAGGCTTTTGGAACACTGGCCTTTATAAATCAAAGCATTGAGTACAGAAGTTGGGATGTAATATTAAAATTGTACAAGGCATTGGTAAGGCTGAATTTGGAATATTGCGTGCAGTTCTGGTCACCGAATTATAGGAAAGATAACAATAAATTAGAGAGAGTGCAGAGACGATTTACTAAGATGTTACCTGAGTTTCAGCACTTAAGTTACAGAGAAAGGTTGAACAAGTTAGATCTCTATTCATTGGAGCGTAGAAGGTTGAGGGGGGATTTGATCGAGGTATTTAAAATTTTGAGAGGGATAGATAGAGTTGACGTGAATAGGCTGTTTCCATTGAGAGTAGGGGAGATTCAAACGAGAGGACATGATTTGAGAGTTAGGGGGCAGAAGTTTAAGGGAAACACGAGGGGGTATTTCTTTACTCAGAGAGTGATAGCTGTGTGGAATGAGCTTCCTGTAGAAGTAGTAGAGGCCAGTTCAGTTGTGTCATTTAAGGTAAAATTGGATAGGTATATGGACAGGAAAGGAATGCGTGTAGGTGGGACTAGGTGAGATTAAGAGTTCGGCACGGACTAGGAGGGCTGAGATGGCCTGTTTCCGTGCTGTGATTGTTATATGGTTATATGGAAGCACATTTTAAGATTGAGGAATTAAGGTTGGGACGGGGCTGGTTTTGACAGGTGAAGTTACATTGTCTTCTAAACGCTTCACATGATCTTTTCAACAGATTTAGTGGACTCATCATAAGAAGACCAATAGTCTTCAAAGGGCCGATGCAAACCAGCTACCATCATTTCCAATCTCTCACTCTTCCTGAATATCTAGGTGCCATGTAAATGCTTTTCTATAAATCTTATTAATTATTTGACAGATGTAAAGACAGCCTGGTAGAAAGAATACAATTGAACAATGTCAAACATCATATCAATTCATTATGTACTTGCAGCACTGTCCAGGATGGGTTTCCAGTTACCAATTATTCTCCTCCACAGGTAAGAACTTGTACTTTGCAAGAGCAGAAATTACCATCCTGAAGTCAATTTCCCATGACCCAAATCCTGGTGTCCTAGATTTCTTACATGTAAAATAGTTAAAATCCAAGAAAATGCAGTCAATTTCACTGAGTAAACTGAGAGGGAAATGGCTTTCATTAGGATTAAATATAGATTAATAAATAATATCCTAGATTAGTGTAACCATGTACTGATATTGAGAAGGATCTTTGAAGAATTGAATTGTGCACAGAATAGGCAGAATGCTTTTTGCCTCTTGAATGAGACAATTTAGTTTGGGAGTGTTGGAAGCTTTGAGGCATCGTTTCGTGATTGGTACAGTTACTTTGTTTAAAAGCAGTTACAAAGTCTACAGATACCATCACTGTGACTTGTACAAAATGCAGTTACTGCTGTCAGCTTTAGTTGACAACAGATCACATCACATGGTAGCTCTACGATACAGAAAAGTGCAAAACAGGTGTTGATCCTTTGGTGTAGCATTAAAGGAATCCTTTTTGCTTTGGCTGAGGTAATCCTCTATATTATCCAAAGTCTGAGCTGTACTCCATGATCAATTTAACCTTTTAAAAAAAAATTCTATTTTTCCTAAGGCCTTTTAATCTTGGTGGCTCAATAGTTCACAAATAGGAGTGACCTCTTGGTACATTATCCAAGTAGACACTCTTCATATAATATAGTGAATATACACTTGGTAGTGATTTGCTATTCCACGCCACTAGGAATCACAACTATAACCAAATAACTTCTCACCTAACCTAAGTGCACTGAAATTTGCCCATCAGCTTTTTTCCCTTCTTCCTACTCAAGGGGCAAGTTGGGAAATATAGACTTCACCCTCAAACTTGAGATCAATGATTAATTCCAGAATTAATAGTTCTTCTAGACTTAGTTACAACCATTATCAGTTTATATCTGATCAAAGGAGATTGATTTAGTTCTTTAACATCACAGCTTAGAAAGTGAGAGGTGTTTAATTTATCCCATTTGCTTTAGACAGATAGATACTTTATTGATCCCCAAGGAAATGACAGTGTCACAGTAGCATTACAAGTGCACAGATATACAAATATTAGAACAGAAGCTAAAGAATTAAAATTGTTACCTTAAACAGTCTAACAGCAGAGGTCAACTCTTCCTCAGCTACAGGTTGACTCATTATAGAGCCTAATGGCCAAGGGTAAAAATGATCTCATATAGCGCTCTTTGGAGCAGTGCAGTTGTGTTCATAAACAACTTTATATCAGACACGCAAACACGAGGAAATCTGCAGATGCTGGAAATACAAGCAACACACATAAAATGCTGGTAGAATAAAGTGCTCTTCATGGACACCCCGCTCTGGTCTTCTGCCTGCTCTGGATCTCTTTATTACTAATTGCCGACGAGACATCAATCGTCTTGACTTCACCACACCTTGTTCCAATTCCAACCTCACTTCTTCCGAACGCTCTGCTCTCTGCTCCCTCCGCACCAATCCCAACCTCACTATAAAACCCGCTGATGGGGGGGGGGGGGGGCGCTGTTGTAGTCTGGCATACTGACTTCTACCTGGCCGAGGCACAGCGACAACTTGCTGATACCTCCTCTTATTTACCCCATGATCATGACCCTACCAAGGAGCACCAGGTCATTGTCTCCCACACCATCACCAACCTTATCAGCTCTGGGGATCTCCCATCCACTGCCACCAACCTCATAGTTCCCACACCCCACACTTCCCGTTTCTACCTCCTACCCAAGATCCACAAACCTGCCTGTCCAGGTAGACCTATTGTCTCACCTTGCTTGTGCCCCACCAAACTCATTTCTGCATACCTAAACACTGTTTTATTCCCCCTTGTTCAATCCCTTCTCACCCATGTTCGTGACACTTCTCACGCTTTGAATTTTTGCTATGATTTTAAGTTCCCTGGCTCCCATCGCCTTATTATCACCATGGATGTCCAGTCCCTATATACCTCCATCCCCCACCAGGAAGGTCTCAAAGCTCTCCACTTCTTTTTGGATTCTGACCTAACCAGTTCCCCTCTACCACCACTCTCCTCTGTCTAGTGGAATTAATCCTTACTCTTAATATTTTATCCTTTGGCTCCTCCCACTTCCTACAAACCAAAGGTGTAGCCATGGGCACCCGTATAGGTCCCAGCTATGCCTGCCTTTTTGTTGGCTTTGTGGGACAGTTCATGTTCCAAGTCTATATGGGTATCCATTCCCCTCTTTTCCTTCGCTATATTGATGACTCCATTGGCGCTGCCTCTTGCACGCATGCTGAGCTCGTTGACTTCATTAACTTTGTCTCCAATTTTCACCCTGCCCTCAAATTTACCTGGTCCATTTCTGACGCCTCCCTCCCCTTTCTTGAACTTTCTGTCTCAATCTCTGGAGGCGGCTTATCTACTGATATCTACTATAGGCCTACAGACTCTCACAGCTACCTGGACTATTCCTCTTCCCACCCTGTCTCTTGCAAAAAATGCCATCCCCTTCTCTCAATTCCTCTGACTCTGCCGCATCTACTCTCAGGATGAGGCTTTTTATTCCAGGATGAAGGAGATTTCTTCCTTTTTAAAACAAAGGGGCTTCACTTCTTCCACCATCAACTCTGCTCTCAAATACATCTCTCCCATTTCACGCACTTCTGCTCTCACCCCATCCTCCTGCCACCCCACTCGGGATAGGGTTCCCCTTGTCCTCACCTACCACCCCACCAGCCTCCGGGTCCAACATATAATTCTCTGTAAGTTCCGCCACCTCCAACGGGATCCCACCACCAAGCACATCTTTCCCTCCCCCCTCTCTGCTTTCCATAGGGATCACTCCCTATGTGACTCCCTTGTCCATTCGTCCCCCCCATCCCTTAGCACCGATCTCCCTCCCGGCACTTATCCTTACGCTTCCTCCCTCACCTCCATTCAGGGCCCCAGACAGTCCTTCCAGGTGAGGTGACACTTCACCTGTGAGTCGACTGGTGTGGTATACTGCGTCCGATGCTCCTGGTGTGGCCTTTTATATATAGGTGAGACCCGACGCAGACTGGGAGACTGTTTCGCTGAACACGTACACTCTGTCTGCCAGAGAAAGCAGGATCTCCCAGTGGCCACACATTTTAATTCCACGTCCCATTCCCATTCTGATATGACTATCCATGGCCTCCTCTACTGTCAAGATGAAGCCACACTCAGGTTGGAGGAACAACACCTTATATTCCATCTGGGTAGCCTCCAACCTGAAGGCATGAATATTGTTTTCTCTAACTTCCATTAATGCCCCTCCTCCCCTTCTTACCCCATCCCTAATTTTTAATTTTTTTTCTCTCTTTCTCACTCACAATCACTCCTTGCCTGTTCTTCATCTTCCTCTGGTGCTCCCCTCCCCTTTCTTTCTTCCAAGGCCTTCCATCCTATGATATTCCCCCTTCTCCAGCCTTGTATCCCTTTTGCCAATCAACTTCCTAGCACTTAGCTTCATCCCTCCCCCTCCTGTCTTCTCCTATCATTTTGGGTCTCCCCCTCCTCCTCCCACTTTCAAATCTCTTACTGTCTTTTCTTTCATTTAGTCCTGACGAAGGGTCTCGGCCGAAAACGTCGACTGTACTTCTTCCTATAGATGCTGCCTGGCCTGCTGCGTTCCACCAGCATTTTGTGTGTGTTGCTTTTATATCAGACAATTTAGTAGACAACTTTATATCAGAACTCTTCACTCTAATCACCTTCTTTCTACATATCCCATAATATTTTTCTTCCTTGAGTATTTATGTAATACCTTCTTAAATATCCTGATTGACTAATCGCTAATTGCCACTTAAGCTAATATATTTTATCCTTCCATACTTTTGTGTTGGAAACATCTTTCTTTTTAGAAATAGTCATTAATGTGTGAAGATGTATTTATGAAGGACAATAATAATTAAATTCATGACAATCTGAATTGGTTGTGCTGCATAGTTCAGAGAGGAATGCAGCAAAGTTATCTCAATAATATTTTATACAACTTTAAGGTCTGTGGATGGAGCTATCTGTTTGAGTGAAAGATTAGCTAACCACTGGAGTGAAGTCATATCTGAATGACTTCCTTTGGTTGTTTCTTCATTTGGGATAGTTTCTTCTTGTCATTATTTAGATTAAAATTATAAATGTGGGTATTACAAATAACAAATTTTTGTTGAAAATTAAAGAAGTGCTGCTACTGGTGTGGGCAAATCACATTGCAGCTCATGGAGCAGAATCATTCTAGGTCAAAGTCAAGTTCATTACCATATGCACAAGTACATGTACGGATTGGTGCAAAGGGAAACTTACTTGTATCACAGACGTAGCATCCTTGACTTCCATATCAGGAGACCACGGTCATTTCAGATTGGAAATAGCATCTCCTTGCTGACAATCAGCACTGGTGCACCTCAAGGATGTTTGCTAAGCTCATTGCTCTACTGTCTCTGCATTCATGACTGTGTGCCTAGTTACAACTCAAATGCCATCTATAAAGTGCCAATGACACACCTATTGTTTGCAACGATGAGGAGGCATTCAGGAGTGAGACAGATCAGCTGGCTGAGTGGTGTCACAGCAGCAGCCTTGCACTCAACATCAGTAACTTTGGAGCCGTCTCATTTGTGGGTACTGGTTTTTATTTCTCTTATGGCTAGGAGTGTGATCTTGCTTAAATGGAAGGAGGTTGCCCCCCCCCTACACATGCTCAATGGTTATGCGATATTATGTCATGTTTGAGTCTAGAGAAGATCCGTTGTTCGCTTTCTGATTCTAACCAAGATTTTCAAAGGTTATGGGGACCCTTTCTGAATTATTTAAAAAATCTTTGAATTGTTATTAAAATATAGATCTGGGCTATTATTATAAAACACTATATGGTAAAGTACTCTTATTTTTCTCTTGTTTTTTTTTTACCAACCAGCTTTGTCTTGGTAGGGGGTGTATTTTAATAATATAATTAACCATATTATTGTATTTCATGATTCAATTTATTTTATTTGATTGATTATCGATATGGGATACAGTGATTTTATCAGTGTGATTTACATATAGTGCATCTTGTGCTATCTTATTTTGATTTGTAATAAGTATCCTTATGAATTCTGCATTTGTGTATATGAAACTTAATAGAAATATTGGAAAAAGAAAGACCTAGGAATTGATTGTGGACTTCAGAAAAGGGAAGTCAAGAGAAAACACACCAGTCCTCATCGACAGAAAGGGTGTGTAGTTTATCCTGGGCCTAACATATCGATGCAATTGCAAAGAAGGCACAGTAGTGGCTATATTTCATTAGGAGTTTGAGGAGATTTGGTATGTCACCAAAGACTCTCACAAACAGGGGTGCAGTGCTAATTTTTTAAGTGCTGAAGCAGACAAAATGCTTGCCGTTTCCTATATCCTCTCTCTCTATATATGTCATACCCAATTTGTGTACCTGCTCATTCATGTATTGGGCTACTTCCAGGTACACAAATTGGGTGTGACAGGGCTTCTTATAATGTCAAGCACTAAGCCAAAATGAAAGAAATATATGCATTCCAGAGCTCCACAGAAATATAGTGATAGTTAAGACATTAACAAGATTATGGCCTATCACTCCATTTCAGTGTATAACTAGTACAATCAAACATATAATACTTAATTTAATAATATGACAAAGTATTGAATGGTTGCACTCACTAATTATCATAAAATATAATTATCAAGCAAGTAAAGAAAAAGACAGTAATCATGTATTTTACCAATTTAAAAGTAATTACCTACTTACCAAATGCCACCAATGAGAAGTTTCACAATAATTTCCACAAAGGGTCAGGCGTAATATGTGTTCGGGGGTCTGAAGCAACTCTTGTCCTGGTGTCATCTGCTGATCTGTGGTACCGCATCCATGATGTGATATATGGCTCAGGATTCCACTGAACTAGAGGAGGTCTGTGTAGTTTAACAAGCATAAGTTATGATACATGATTTATGAGAATTCTTGAGTGTGTTGTTGTTATTGTCAAGTTCATGTGACTGAATCCTCTCTCACATTCAGCAGTACTAACAGGAATAACTTGTGAACAGCTCAGTAATGGGCGTAAATCTTGGGGGATGCAGTGCCTGCGATCCTCCACGTAATCTCTGAAGGCATTTATTACAGAGGAGGAAGAAAGCTTAAACCTCTTACAGAGAGATGATATTGCAGCTTCCCCATAATTAGGCGGTATTTCAGCAGGCCAGTTATCTTTATCAAGGACACACATTTCATTTAATGGGGATTTATACATACTTGGAGGTTTAGAAGTTTGCGAACCTTTCAAGGATGTTACCGTGAACACACAGTGCTGCAAATTATTTATAAGACTAGTAAGAAACTGTAAATAATTAATAGAGACAATTTTGTTGTTGCTTGTTAAGGTAATTTCTCCAAACGTCCCCTTTTCAACTGCCTCTTGAGCTTCTAGAGTTTTTGTACCAGGTTGCTCTTTCAGTCCATGCGGTGATCTTCTGCTCCATTGGATCAGTTTGTCTACATATACAATCATAGTAGTGTGTTTCTGTAAACACTCTGACAGTAACACGTCAAGGTGTCATACCACGACAAGTTCACGCAAGGTGTCATACGTTAGAGCTAAGTCCAATAGAAACTGTTCTGAAGAGAGTTTTTTCAACAGACCTTCATAGGTTTTTCTGTCAGCCCCAGAGCTTGTTTCACCCTTCATTGCTTTTTCAAAATGAAAACGCAGTGCTTCATAATTTTGCCACACTGCTGAAGCTGTTTGAAATGAGCTAGCTACCCACCTGGTGACCAGAACAGGGCCTATTTTGCAAATTTGTTGTTCTAGTTGAGAGGCACATTCAGACAGTTCCTTTTGATTTAACGGTGATCTACTGTAAACAGAGTGCAATTCGTCCATAAATGATTGAAAATGATTTATTCCATGAACTTCTCTCACAGAATCACCTATTGCAAGTTCTAATCTGTGATTAAGACAGTGCCAGATTATCACATCAGGGTAATGTTCCTTGAGAATTGTAGCAACACCAGATTTGACACCAAGCATTACACTTGCCCCATCACTAGCAAATGCTACAGTGTTCTGTTTCAAGTAAGAGTCATCAAACCCATGGTTATTGAGACAGTTCAATAGACGCTTAGCAATAGTTACATCTTTCTGACCAGGCAGTTCAATTAGACCTAAAAACATAAAATGGGGATCACCTTCCTTATCACTTTCACATTTCAAATAAGCTATTAGGGCAGTCTTAATGCTCATTGATTCATTAATGAGAACAGAAAATTTGCCATTTATCTGCTTAATATGCTGGCAAATTTTCATTTTCATATTAAGGGCTATGTGATTAATTATCTCTGTAGCACTACTGTGGGAATGCAGTCCCATTACAATGTCAATACCATTTTTTTTTGAAGTTCCAATAAGCCAATGATCAGAGTATTGTCTGTCATTCTGAGCTAAATAATATATAGAACGAAAAAATAAACAAGTTGCCTTTAGATGTGAAGCATTCATGGTATCACATAATTTTCCAAGAGCATCTTCTCTAGCAATATTTTCAACACTTAGAGCAGCAGTGTGAGCTTTTGATAGTTTGTGATGAACAATTTTTTTTCTGAGAGACTTCAAGCGTGTACTTCAATTGGCTCCATAATAGGATACTTGGTATATCTGTCATGCCGATTCTCCTGTGATCTTTAAGTTCTTGAGGCTGTAGCGCTTTACATAGCTAGCCAGCCATCCCTTACTAGCCTTAAACTCCTTCCTCTCCCTCTCCTCAACCCCCTCACAGTAGTGCTCATAGAGGCTGTGCTTTCTCACGCATAGTTTTGCCATCAACAGGGATATGCTTCTGTGTCATGTCATCTAGCCACACTCTTAATGCTTTCTCAGTCTTTGCAAGCATGAACCAGAGAGACCATTTTTTCCTTTGTAGCGGTAGCACTAACACTTCCACGAATTTCAGCATCTTTCTGCTTTATTGTGTGAATGCTCAATTCGTTCTTACCGACCTTACGGCCCACTTCGGCAAGCGACGTGCCACTTTTCAAAAGATCTCAGATTTTTATTTTCCCGGCAAACAATGCTCAAACAACGAGTGCTAGAGAGCTACTGAGGATCAGTGAAATGGCGGGAGGCTACAGCAGGGTATGCTGGGACAAGGGGTTGAGCGAGGAGGAATTTCACAAAACAGTCACTGCTCTAGGATTTCACCGAAAACGATCAAATATCCTAATGTTATTAGTGGTATTTTCCCCACCAGCCCCCACCCCCTCTCCCCAACCCCTGTAAAATTCCCTCTATTTAATATGCGTCCACTGTTAAATTCCCCTCTTGTTTATTTTGACTATTTTTTTACAGAGGTGCCGGAGCAGTGCTCCAGTGAGATCCGGCAGCACTGCACCCCTGCTCACAGATTTCTACAAATGTGTCATGAAAAGAATTCTAACTGCTGGCATTATTGTCTGATATGGAAGGGCCACTGCAGAGGATCAGAGAAAACTGCAGACAGTTATAAACTTAACCATCTCCATCATGGGCATTTGCTTCCCCAGCATAGAGAATATCTTCCAAAAGAGGAGGCATCCATCATTAAGGACCCTCATCACCCAGGACATGCCATCTTCTCATTGCTACCATCAAGGAGGAGGTACAGGAGCCTGAAGACACACACTCAAAGTTTTAGTAAATACTCCTTCCATTCTGAAATCAGACTTCTAAATGGTAATTCATTGAATGGTAATGGTCCATGTACACTACCTACTTCACTATATATATTTTTTTTGTTCTCTTTTTTCACTACTTATTTAATTTAATTGTTTATATATATATGTCTTATTGTAATTTATGACTTTCATTAGAATGTATGACAATGTACTGCTGCTGCTAAAAAAACAAATTTCACAACATATGCCAGTGATATTAATCATGGTTCAGATAAGCAGCATTCACAAGAAAAGCACAAATTAAAGATAAATTGCACTTTTAATATAAAAAGCACACAAATAAAAACAAAACAATGGAACACCATTTTAGTGCAAAGCGATCAAAGTGATCTGAGTGTTGCTATACCGAGGTGGTGGTTGATTAGGGTTGTGCAAGTGGTTTAAGAACCAAATGGTTGACGGAAGTGGTATACTTGAACTAGTGTGTGGGTCTTCAGGGTATCGTACTTTCTGCCTAAGAAGATGGCATAGCCTGGATGGTGCAGATATTTAATGACAAATGTTGTCTTCTTAAGGTCGCACCTCCTGTAGGAATGACTAATTGGAGAGGAGTGATATGCACTTGAGGTACTGAGCAGAGTTCATTCCTCTCTGCAGCTTCTTTCATTCCTGTACACCAGGACTTCCCATCCTGGGTGTCCATGGACCCCTTGGTTAATGGTAGTGGTCTGTGTCATAAAAAAAGGTTGGGAAGACCTGCTCTACACCAAGAATCCAATTGCTTTATTTGTTCTTTTCTGCATAAATGTATTTCAAGTACTTTCATGGAAGTTTCAACTAACCAGCAAGCAAAATGATTAAGACGGTTAACAGCAAGCACTCAGCGGATCAAACAACAGCAATGAGGGAGAGGAATTGAAACCCTGGATTTGTACTGATGCTGCCCGACCCTCTGAGTTCCTCCTGCAGATTTGTTTTCTGCTACAGAAACAGAAATAGTTGATAATTTCCTGCACCAGAATGGTGAGACCCAAATGAGTGGCGGAAAGCGAGCCACACAGATCTTTAGCAGCAAAGAACTATAGGTAAAGTTTAAAGAAAGGCTGCCACTTTAGGGTATGAGGCTGTTTATCAGAATTTATAGCTTCTCTCTGCACAAAACTTTAACCAGTTCCGATGAAGGGTCTCAGCCTAAAATGTTGACTGATTATTCCCCTCCATAGTTACAGCCTTACTTGCCGAGTTTGTCCAGCTTTTTGAGCATGTTGCTTGAGACTTCAAGCATCTGCAGAATCTCTTCTGTCTGACTTAAACTATTTTATACATTTTCAAAAGACTTTTCAAGTAAAAGCATAGGCAGATAAAAGCTGCAGGAAGAAAAGAAGTACAAAGACTGGAAGTCATGTCTATGGGCAAGTGTTGTTCTGCAGCAACACTGAACTCCTGTATTTGACGGCTGGGAACCAAAGATGCCCCGAGAATAGATGCCCCATTTGATCTTCTCTTGAGGAACTCTGAGATCTCTCCCAATTATTCCAAAATTATTTTATGCATAAAGTCCTTCAAATATGCAAATTTTTCCCAATGGAAAGCAATATTTTCTGCCTGTTACAAGTTGGAGGGAATGTTCATTCAAGTGTAAATTGCATAGTTGACCTTGGAAGACTTAAGAAAAAGGATGAAGTCTTCCGGAATCATCCAGGACCAGTCTACCCAGTAATTCCATTATACAGCTACATTTCATAAGCAAGCATTACACTTAATGAGGGTGACATTGGTGTCTGGCAGACATTCAAAAGAGAGTCAAAAATGAGCACCCTCTTTAATACTCCTTTAAATATCCTTTTTCTCCAAGGTTACGATTATCATTTGATTGGCTGATCTCTTCATCATTTATACAAACAAGATCAGACTGGATAAAATGATGCATTTATAAATTATGCAGATCCAGCAAATCCTATTTCTGATCAACAGTCACCATCATCAGCCTGTTTAGGAACAAAGAGGACGAAAGCACAAGACACGAGGAAATCTGCAGATGCTGGAAATTCAAACAACAACACACACAAAATGCTGGTGGAACACAGCAGGCCAGGCAGCATCTATAGGGAGAAGTGCTGTCGATGTTTCGGGCCAAGACCCTTCGTCAGGACTAACCAAAAGGAAAGATAGTAAGAGATTTGAAAGTAGTGGGGGGAGGGGGAAATGCGAAATGATAGGAGAAGACCGGAGGGGGTGGGATGAAGCTAAGAGCTGGAAAGGTGATTGGTGAAAGTGATACAGAGCTGGAGAAAGGAAAGGATCATGGGACGGGAGGCCTCGGGAGAAAGAAGGTGGGGGAGAACAGGCAAACAACTAAATATGTCAGGGATGGGGTAAGAAGGGAAGGAGGAGCATTAACAGAAGTTAGAGAAGTCAATGTTCATGCCATCAGGTTGGAGGCTACCTAGCCGGTATATAAGGTGTTGTTCCTCCAACCTGAGTTTGGATTCATTTTGACAATAGAGGAGGCCATGGATAGACATATCAGAATGGAAATGGGATGTGGAATTAAAATGTATGGCCACTGGGAGATCCTGCTTTTTCTGGCGGACCGAGCGGAGGTGTTCAGCGAAATGGTCTCCCAGTCTGCGTCAGGTCTCACCAATATATAAAAGGCCACACCGGGAGCACTGAGCACAGTATACCACACCAGCCGACTCACAGGTGAAGTGTCGCCTCACCTGGAAGGACTGTCTGGGGCCCTGAATGGCGGTGAGGGAGGAAGTGTAAGGGCAGATGTAGCACTTGTTCCATTTACAAGGATAAGTGCCAGGAGGAAGATCGGTGGGAAGGGATGGGGGGGATGAGTGGACAAGGGAGTCACATAGGGAGCGATCCCTGCGAAAAGCAGAAAGGGGGGGGAGGGAAAAATGTGCTTGGTAGTGGGATCCCATTGGAGGTGGTGGAAGTTACGGAGAATTATATGTTGGATCTGGAGGCTGGTGGGGTGGTAGGTAAGGACAAGGGGAACCCTATCCCGAGTGGGGTGGTGGGTGGATGGGGTGAGAGCAGATGTACAGGAAATGGGACAGATGCGTTTGAGAGCAGAGTTGATGGTGGACAAAGGGAAGCCCCTTTGTTTAAAAAAGGAAGACATCTCCTTTGTCCTGGAATGAAAAGCCTCATCCTGAGAGCAGATGCGGCAGAGACGGAGGAATTGTGAGAAGGGGATAGCATTTTTGCAAGAGACAGGATGGGAAGAGGAATAGTCCAGGTAACTGTGAGAGTCTGTAGGCTTACAGTAGATATCAGTAGATAGGCCGTCTCCAGAGATGGAGACAGAAAGATTAAGAATGGGGAGGGAGGTGTTGGAAATGGACCAGGTAAATTTGAGGGCAGGGTGAAAGTTGGAGGCAAAGTTAATGAAGTCGATGAGCTCAGCATGCGTGCAAGAGGCAGCGCCAATGCAGTCGTCGATGTAGCGAAGGAAAAGAGGGGGATGGATACCTGTATAGACTTGGAACATGGACTGTTCCACAAAGCCAACAAAAAGGCAGGCAAAAATGGGACCCATATGGGTGCCCATGGCTACACCCTTGGTTTGGAGGAAGTGGGAGGAGCCAAAGGAGAAATTATTGAGAGTGAGAACTAATTCGGCTAGACGGAGGAGAGTGGTGGTAGAGGGGAATTGGTTAGGTCTGGAATCCAAAAAAAAAAGGGAAGAGCTTCGAGACCATCTCGGTGGGGGATGGAGGAATATAGGGACTGGACATCCATGGTGAAAATAAGACGGTGAGGGCCAGGGAACTTAAAATCATTGAAAAAATTCAAAGCATGAGAAGTGTCACAAACATAGGTGGGAAGAGATTGAACAAGGGGGATAAGACAGTGTCAAGGTATGCAGAAATGAGTTCAGTGGGGCAGGAGCAAGCTGAGACAATAGTTCTACCTGGACAGGCAGGTTTGTGGATCTTGGGTAGGAGGTAGAAACAGGAAGTGTGGGGTGTGGGAACTATGAGGTTGGTGACAGTGGAGGGGAGATCCCCAGAGCTGATAAGATTGGTGATGGAATAGGAGACAATAGCCTGGTGCTCCTTTGTGGGGTCATGATCAAGGGGTAAATAAGAGGAGGTATCAGAGAGTTGTCGCAGTGCCTCGGCCAGTTAGAGGTCAGTATGCCAGACTGCAACAGCTCCTCCCTTATCAGCAGGTTTTATAGTGAGGTTGGGATTGGTGCGGAGGGAGCGGAGAGCAGAGCGTTCGGAAGGTGTGAGGTTGGAATTGGAACAGGGTGTGGTGAAGTCAAGACAGTTGATGTCCCATCGGCATTTAGCAATAAAGAGATCCAGAGCAGGCAGGAGACCAGAGCGGGGTGTCCATGAAGAGGAGGAGGGCTGAAGATGGGAGAAAGGGTCATCGGTGGGGGTAGAAGAGTCCTTGTCAAAGAAGTAAGCTCGGAGACGGAGCCGGCAGAAGGAGTTCAGCGTCATGGCGTACACAGAACTCACTGAGGTGTGGGCGAAGGGGGACAAAGCTGAGGCCTTTACTGAGGACAGAGCGCTCTGCCTCAGAGAGTTGAAGGTCAGAGGTAATGGTGAAGACCTGGCATGGACGAGAGATGGGATCAGAGGGGGGAGGGAGGCTGGTAGTATCAGTGGAGAGGGGAGGGTTGGGGTGAGAGGAAGATGGAGCCTCTGAGGGTCCAGGAGCTGACAATGGGATCTGAGGGAGAGGGGATTGCAGAGTGGTGTTGGGGGAGGGGGAGACGGGAGTCACAATCGCAGCATGTGAAGACCCGGCCTGGAGTCGCAGTCGGTGGTTGCACAATCACTTTGAAGCTGTACTTGGAACCCGTGTTGATGGCGCTGGAGTCCGGATTTTCAATATGCCTTGGGTTGCTGGGACAGGCAAGATCGACGGCCGGGGCGAATCCATGTCTGTTGGAACACACGGTGATGGCGCTGGAGTCCAAGAATCTGGAGACAGCACAAGAAGTACCTTGTAATTTAACAAACAGCCACAAGGCCATGGGGAATAAGAACTGCAATAGGTCATTCAGCTTCTTATATGTTGCATTATGATTCCTTTTTCCACATTAGAAACAGGAGGACGTCTTCCTCTCAGGATAATGCTGAATTTACTATTAATTCCAATAGCACCCAAATCGGTGGCTGCAGAACATTGGAGCTGTGGAGCATTGTGTGCATTTCTAGTCAGCTTGTCGCAGGAAAATGTGGCGGCTTTAAAGCGGGTGCACAGAAGTTTCACCAGAATTTTGAACAAGAGAAAATCTGCAGACGCTGGAAATCCAAGGAACACACACAAAATGCTGAAGGAGCTCAGCAGGCCAGGCAGCATCAATGGAAAAAAGCACAGTCAACGTTTTGGGCCAAAACCCTTCAGCAGGATTGAAGAGAAAAAGCTAAGGAGTAGATTTAAAGGTGGGGGCGCTTGGCAAAACTTGGATTATTTTCTCTGGAGCATCAGTAGCTCAACAGAAACGTCACAGAAGAGCATAAAATTAGGAGAGGCAAAAAGAAGGTGCATAGACAGGGTCTCTTTCCCAAAGTGGATACAGCAAATATTAGAGGTCATAGCTTAAAGGTCAGAGGGTTTAGTTTAAAGGTGATTTCTGAGGGAAGTTTTTTTTCAAGAGAGTGGTACATGCCTGGAACCCACTGCCAGGTGAAATGGTGGAAGCAGATAATCTAGCAACATTTAAGAGTCATTTAGACAAATGCACAGACAGGCAGGGAATGAAGGAATACAGACCATGTATTGTTAGATATGAACATGCTATGTTGGTGCCACAAAATGTTGCAGGCTGCCCCAGCACATCCTTAGGTGTGCTGGTTTTTAATGCAAATGACACATTTCACTTGTACATTTCAATGTTAAATGCATAAATAAAGATAAATCTGAAATCTGAGTTGTGTAGTTTGGAATGGCATTATGGTCAGCACATGCACTGTGAGCCTAAGGACCTGATCCTGTGGTGTATTGTTTTATGTTCTAAATATACTGTATCTGTAGCAACACTTTGAATTAGATTTTATCTTTAATGTGGGGAAAAAAGATCCATAAGACTTCAATTACACACAAAAAGAAGTAAAGCTCAACAAAAAAATAAGATGGAGGAGAGTTTATTAAAAGCATTGCCAAGGCAAAGTAGTGTAGGGTCATAAGCTTAGCCTTTGGGTAATTGAAGGCACGTCTGTCAATAGAGCATTGAAGTTCCAGGTAACAGAGAATTTGGAATGGACGGTAGGGCTCAAGGTGTGTAGGACTGGAGGAGGGCACGTAGATGGGGAGCTGTGAAGTCATGGTGGGATTTTAACATTTGCTAAGAAATTTTAAATTTGAAATCTTAATTTTTTCATGGCAAGAGTACATGAAGCTAAAATATTGGTAAGCCATGATTTAAGTGAAAGGAGAAACCATCTTTAGGGCTGAAAGACCCTAATACTTTCTTCTTATTTCCTGTGTTTAGGAGCCAAATATGTGGAGCAAGATCAAGATGGGAATATGGAAGGCCAATCAGAAGAACATTAGTGTACTTAAAAGGATAGAAACAAACAGTGATAATACTCAAAGTTCACATCATAAAGGATGTCACTTATATATGTGGTTGGGACGACTATAGTAAATCATAGCACGTAGAAGAGTACAGCAGAAGAACAGGCCCTTCGGCCCATGATGTTGTGTCAGAATGATTAAACTAGTAATTAAATGCATAATAAATTAATACTTTTTGCCTCTGTATATACCCTGTATATTCTCTGTACGTATCAAAGAGCCTCTGGCATACTTGACTCAATTACCACATCTGGACTTACCCCTTCTCACTTCGAATGCATCTCTAGTATTGGATATTTCAACCTTAGGAAGAAGATAATGTCTAAAGCTCTCATAATCTCATAAACTTCTATCCGGACTTTCCTCAGCCTCTAGCATGTCAGAGAAAATGACACAAGTTTTTTCCAACTGCTCTTAATAGTTTATACCCTGAAATCCAGGCAGTTCTGGTAAAGGTTCAAGACTTAGCTTGAAAGCAGCAAATTTGAGTAATTTGATGTTGTTGGATAGTATTGGAGGTAAAGTCACATTGACTTCTCTGGAGATAAAGTGACACGTGAAGAATACTGGAAGGTTTGTTTACAATGATAAAGGTGCTAACAGTGCCCTTTATGAAAAAGAAGATTAAAAATTAGAAATGGAGTAAGTATAGGCCCCGAAATGATATTTTGTCTTACACTCTGAGCCAACATGGAAGTATGAAGGTGATTAGTGAAATGGAGGTTAGAGCATAAAGAAGTGAGTTTTAGTGAATCTGAACTTGGAAATGAAAAGGAATCTGGGATCTGCATGGCATTTACATCCAGCATGAACAAACTGCTGGAAGAACTCAGCAGTCGAGCAGCATCAGTGGAGACAAGGGAAAGGAGGATCTCTCTCAACAGGTGAGAGCAACAAGGGAGGGAGATGAGACTTCTGTTGTTACACGCAGGTTGTTAAGAGAGTTTCAGTCTGTAGACTTAAGGAAATCAAGCCATGTATATTGATTGAACAAATATCAGAGGATTATTCATCTCAAAAGATACGGAGAAGTTTGGCAGCTGTAGGGATCCTTACCTTTTCCCTTCACCAACACCAAACACCCATGTTCAACCTCTCCATAGTCTCTGACTCCACCAATTGCTTTTCCTGACAGGAATTGCAAAACAATCAAGAGACAATGAAAAATATCGGTATTGTTGATCCTGAGAATTTAGGTACAGCCATGGACTACCACAATCCAGCATAGCTGTTAGTGAAAATTCTCAGATGATTTAGAATCATCTGGTTTTAGACCGCAAATACAGTATTTGTAATTTCTTAAATTTTCCAATGTAAGCTGTACCTATTCATATGCAATCCCAGAATGACTGTAGGAGATGTAATAAAATTGTTTAGAATTCATTCTTTTTTCCCTAAATCAGCAGCATGAGATATTCAGATAGAAAGGAGACATGTTATTGGTATATAAATAACTTTATTAGAATTATATATATTCCACTCAGTAACTACTATAACAAAATACAGAATATAGAAGGGAAAAAGAAACACTAACTATCAACCAATCAATGAATCGATTTTTATAATGCAGGAAGAAACCACAAATGTCTGACAGCCTTTTCTAAAGCCTTCTCTTTGTCTCTTAGCACTACTCAAGACCATGCCTAAGGGAAGGTTTTGATTTGCATAAAGAAGTTGCCCTTTTTTTTATAACCTTCAGAAACCCAACATAATTTTTATTCCAGTCCTTTTCCATCCCCTCATGGTACCAGACTGTCTTAGATACTGTCTTATCTCTTGTGACCCTTGGCCTCGGAATCAATTGGAGATTTCCTTAAAAAGCAAAGAACAGAATTCTCTGAGGAATTTCAACATCTGAATGTTAAGTTGGACACAATTCAACAAACTTTAATCGAACATGAAAAGCGAATTAAGGAGAATAAAGAAACTTTGTCCATACTGGAAGTGGACTTAGAAGACATGAGTAAGCTCTGCAAAAAATTATCATTATCTAAAGAAAAATTAACAAAGAAGATTACCAACATGGAAAGCAGAAGCAGAAGGAACAATCTATGTATTCTGGGTCCTGAAGAATCAATTGAAGGTGCCCTCCCCACGCAGTTCTTTGCAAGCTTTTTGAAGAAGCTATTCCCTGATTTATCACCATCTGTGCCTAAGTTGGACCATGCGCACTGGTCACTGGCCCCAAACCAAAGTTGGGAGAGCATCCTAGGTCGGTTATTTTGTTTTCACGAATTTCATACTAAGGAGCTTTTAATCCGTCATACCCATCAAGTAGGAATGATCGATTACAATGGGAAGAGGAACAGATCTGTGGAAGATTATACACCGGAGGTTATGGCTGAACATGCTAAGTACAAGCAGGTCATGTTGCTGCTTTATAATAAAGTGTTTAAGCCCTCCCTTTGCTTCCCCTCACGTCTTAGAATCGTTCTGAAAAATGGTGTGCAGAAATGGCTGGGATCAGTTGAACGCGCACAGAAGTTTTTGAAAGCATAAGATGAATTGCGTTATATCTCTTACAAGAGCAATTATCTTTTTAATGTTGGATAGAATAAGATTTTAATAAACCTATGTTCTGACCATTTATATATCTTGTTTTTTGATATTTTCTTTGATATTTCTTTTACCACTTTTTCTTTTTTTTGAGGTTTTTCTATATATATATTGAAATTGTTAAAATGAATCCTCTTATGTTTTGTATTTTTGATCTAAGTTTTTTTCTCTGTTTTGTCTTGGTAGGAACATAATAACCTTGGATGATTAGAGTTTTGACAGCAGGGGTCTCAATTTTTATAGATAATACAATTTCTTTTGTTCAACATAAAGTTGTCTCTGACCCTAATGGGCAATTTATCATAGTGTCAGGGAAACTAGATAATAAATTAATTGTATTTGCTAATGTGTATGCTCCCAAAGTGGATGACCCAGGATTTTTTGAGCGTTTCTTTTCATTCCTGCCAGATTTGAGTTTTTATTCTTTAGTGATGGGAGGAGATTTTAATTGTTGTCCAGACCGAGTATTAGATCGTTTTTGTCTTAAATCAACCACCCCTAATAAATCAGCTTTATTTATTCAATCCTTTCTAACGAAGTGTGATGTTGATATCTGGCATTTTTTTTCATCCAGCAGAAAGGGAGTATTCATTTTTCTCTCATGTCCATCATTCCTATACCAGGATTGATTATTTTTTTCATTGATAGTCAATTGATTCCATTAGTTTGATCCATTGAATATAAAGAAATAGCTGTATCCAACCATTCTCCTGTATTTCTATCTTTAAATCTTCCTGGTTTCACTCATATGAACAGATCCTGGAGTTTTAACTTAACTTTGTTATCTGATAAGGACTTACTAAGATTTCTGGAGAATCAAATTACTCTTTTTTTAAAAGAAAATGCATTGGAAGAGATGTCTAGACTTATCATTTGGGATGCTCTTAAGGCATATATTAGAGGACAAATTATCTCCTATACTGCATATATTAAGAAGTGCTAATAAAGCGAGAACTGACTTAGTTAATCAATTAAAACAATTAGGCCAGAAATATGCTTTGGCACTAAACCCTGAACTATACAAAAGGCATATTGAAATTAAAACTAAATATGATCTTCTTATAACGTATCCAATTGAAAGCCAACTTTTAAAAGATAGAAGCCAGTTCTATATACACAGAGAAAATATTGATAAACTATTAGCTAATCAATTGAAGACCTTTATAGCTAAATGGCAAATTAAAGAAATTTACATAACCAATGGTGATATGCCAATTGACCATTTTGAAATAAATAACACTTTTAGAGAATTTTATTCTAAATTGTATGGTTCTGATTCTGTTAAAGATAATACTGCAATGAACAATTTTTAGATCAATTAAATATTCCTAGACTTTCAGTTGATGATCAAAAGCAGTTGGATCAACCTATTTCTCAGGAGGAAATCACTGAAGCTATACATTCATTGCATTCTGGGAAATCTCCAGGACCTGACAGATTCTCTGGAGAATTTTTTAAGGCTTTTTCTTCATTGCTTATACCTTATTTATGTTCTAACCTTACTGATTCCTTCAAGGTGGGTAGGTTGCCACAGTCTTTTTATGAACCTTCCATTTCTCTTATTCTTAAAAAGAATAAAAATCCCACTGAATACTTTTCATATAGACCAACCACTTTACTCAATGTTGATGCTAAGATCCTATCTAAAGTTTTGGCCTGTAGACTCGAACTATTATACCTTCTACAATATCTGATGATCAGATAGCATTTATTAATTATTGATGTTTCATTTTAATATACGGCAACTGTTAAATGTTATGCGTTCTCCATCCAAGGAAATAGCGGAACGTGTGATTTCTCAGGATGCAGAGAAGATTTTTGATCGAGTTGAATGGAATTACCTATTTAAAACTTCAGAAAAATTTAATTTTGGCCCAATTTTATTCATTGACTTAAATTACTTTACTTATCTCCCTCTGCTCGGGTCTTTACTAATTTTCAGATTTCTAACCAATTAACTTCCAACATGGAACCAGACAAGAATGTCCATTGAGCTCTTTGCTTTTTGATTTGGTATTAGAACCTTTAGCAATTGCCTTTCGAGAGTCTAAAGATATCACCGGTATCAGAAGGAAAGGTACTATTCATAAAGTCTTGCTTTATGCTGATGACCTGTTGCTTTTTATATCTAATTTTACAACATCTTTACCCTCTATGGTTCTTTTACTGACTAATTCTAGTCAGTTTTCAGGATATAAATTGAATTTACATAAGAGTGAATTGTTTCCTTTAAATAATTTGATACCAACCAATATTAACCTTCCTTTTAAAATTGTAAGAAATCAATTTACATATTTGGCTGTAACAATCACTAAGAATTATAAAGATTTATACAAAGAAAATTTTCTATAATTAATGAATTATGTGAAAAAGACGCTTTCTAATTGGTCACCTCTCTCTTTATCATTAATTGGTTGAACCAATTCTATTAAAACTAATATTTACCTAAATTTAAATTTTTCAAGCCGTACCTGTTTTTATTCCTGTCTTTTTTTGATTCTTTAGATTCGAAGAGCAGAAAACCCCGATTAAATAAAGCCCACCTTCAAAAAAATTAGAAGGAATGGCGGCCTTACTCTACCCAATTTTAGGTTATATTATTGGGCAATTAACATACGAAATCTTATGTTCTGGTTATATTATATTAATCATGAGGATTGTCCAATATGGGTCTTTTTGGAAGCCAACTCTGTTACAAAATTTTCTATCATTTCTCTTCTTGGATCCTTTATCTTCCTTTATCTTTAAATAAATTAACTAATAGTTTGGTTGTTAAACACACGTTGAAGATCTGGCTACAGTTTAGAAAACATTTCAGTTTATTGTGATTTTCCCTTTCTCATCCTATTTTTTCCAATTTTTTTAAACCATCTATGACCGATCTGTTTTTTTAGAGAATGGGATATTCAGGATCTGTTTGTTGGAGGGAATCTTTCTTCTTTTGAGCAGCTGTCAGTGAAATATAACCTATCAAATACCCACTTTTTTGATATCTACAGATTAGAGATATTTAAGTTGTAAACTACATAGATTTCCTACCAGCCCAGAAAAGAACATAATAGATGTAATTTTTAATTTGAAACCTTTTGATAATGGCTCAATATCTTATATTTATGGTCTGTTGTTGGGATTGAGAACGGTTCCTTTAGACAAAATTAAAAAAAGATTGGGAAATGGATTTACAGACTTCATTATCTGATGAGACCTGGAGGGCTGTTTTCAAAATGGTTCATTCTTCATCATTATGTGCTCATTATTCTCTCCTACAATTTAAAGTGGTACATAGGGCTCATATGTCTCAAGACTAGCTCTCTCATTTTTTTGCAGATATATCTCCTTATTGCGACAGATGTAATAATGGAGAGGCTTCATTAATTCATATGTGTTGGTCATGTTGGAGCCTTGAAAAATACTGGAAAGATGTATTCTGAACTTTTTCTGTACTTTTTAAAGTTAATTTTAAGCCCAATCCTTTGACTGCCTTATTTGGTATTGTTGATGAAAGAGCTTTAACTTTGGAGCCTTCTCATTTGCGGGTACTGACTTTTATTTCTCTGATGGCTAGGAGGGCAATCTTGCTTAAATGGAAGGAGGTTCCTCCCCCCCCCCCCCCCACACATATGGTTATGCAATGTTATGCTTAAATTTAGAGAAGATTCTTTGTTCAATTTATGATTCTAACCAAGATTTTCAAACACTATGGGGACCCTTTCTGAACTATTTAAAAAATCTTTGATTTGTTATTATTATTAAAATATAGATCTGGGCTATTATTATAAAACACTATATGGAAAAGTACTCTTTTTTTCACTTGTTTTTTTTTACCTACCAGCTTTGTCTTGGTAGGGGGTGTAGATTTTTTTTATAATATAATTAACCATATTATTGTATTTCATAATTCAAATTATTTTATCTGATTGATCATGAAAATGGGATACAGTGATTGTATCAGTGTGATTTATATATAGTGCATTTTGTGCTATCTTATTTTGATTTATAATAAGTATCCTTATGAATTCTGTATTTGTGTATATGAAATTTAATAAAAATATTGGAAAAAGAAAGAAAACTCAGATGATTTAGAATCATCTGGGTTTAGACAGCAAATACAGTATTTATAATTCCTTAAATTCCCAATGTAAGCTGTACCTATTTGTATGCAATCCCAGAACTGTAGGAGATGTAACAAAATTGCTTAGTATTCATTCTTTTTCCCCTAAATCAGCAGCATGAGATATTCGCAAAGAAAGGAAACGTGTGTTATCGGTATATAAATAACTTTATTAGAATTATATATAGTCCACTCAGTAACTACTATAACAAAATACAGAATATAGAAGAGAAAAAGAAACACTAACTATCAACCAGTCAATGAATCGATTTTTATAATGCAGGAAGAAACCACAAATGTCTGACAGCCTTTCCTACAGCCTTCTCTTTGTCTCTTAGCACTACTCAAGACCATGCCTAAGGGAAGGTTTTGATTTGCATAAAGAAGTTGCCCCTTTTTATAACCTTCAGAAACCCAACATAATTTTTATTCCAGTCCTTTTGCATCCTTTCATGGTACCAGACTGTCTTAGATACTGTCTTAACTCTTGTGACCCTTGGCCTAGGTACTTATCTTAGAAACAGAGACGGCAGGTCTGCAAAAAGCCATTCTTCACTGGTATCTAATCTCAAGAATGTGCATCCAAGCACATCTTCAAGGTGCTACTGCATTCCATGCTGACACCATTTTGTCTTATAGCCACCATTTTTTGTTACATACTTTGTGCATACCAAGGAGGAAACAGATATGAATTCTTAAATTTTTCTCCTCATAGAAGAGAAGTTATATACCGTTGTGTATGACTTTCAAGGAACTGTGTACACACAGAATAAGGCAAACTGCAATGAAAAAATAATCTTTTGGAAATAAGTTGGAAATTTAGCATAGAAACCAGATTTTCCCCATATTTCTATGATTAAGGGACATGTTACATAGATGCTGTTCCTTATGATTTTCCCAATAATGAAAGAAATTACAACATCCTGTGATAGAATATGCCATTTGTGGCTTTTGAATTATTTATTTTCCATGCAACATCCTGCTGAATTGGGTAAGAAATTGTAAGATACTGTAAGCTTAATAAAGACTTAAGTTTTGAAATATATTTAATGAAAAAGTCTTAGAGATATATGATGTAGTGACTGTATTTCTCTAGCTACATAATGTAATTACTGCATGTATCAAAATCTATGCACAGATTAACTTCGGCATGGGCTAAATTTCTATGTGTAACTCTGATCATGTGCAAATGTTAAGAGGTTCAGAGCAAGGCCTATTGTACAAGTTACACTCTTCAGAAATTTAACTCAACTTCAATAAAATAAAAAATGTGTAAGATGTGAAAATACTTTGCCAATTCACTATTATTTTAAAATATCTCACAAAGACAGATTCTTAACATGTTATTTTTCTTATTCTCTGAATAGTCTCTATTCTTTCACTTCAATTTATCAAAGCTAACAAATTTTTCCTTCTGTCTGACAGACAGATATTATTTTTTAAAAAATCTCACTATTCGTTACCCAGGAGGTAAGATGTTTATACCTGTTTTGTTACGAACCGACACTATCTAATTAGAGGCAGAATTATTTTTATACTAATGTCTTAATCAAAGACATTTCAACCTTGGTTTTATTTTCTTTCTCCCTTTAAAGTTGTGTTTCCTTGACACGGCACTTGCCTGCACACTCCTTCAGCAGCTCTGTTAGCAGAATAATAATTAACAACCTTTCATTAATTTGGGATGAAACAATACTTCATAATGAAGTATGGAATAGCCAAAGTGATCTACTAAAATGAGGCGTATGCTTTTCTTACACCTCATGGCACATAATGTGCAGCAGACGTTTGCATCGACCCAACCATAAAGGCCTTTATAACATTGAGTCAAGGACAGTTAATGGATGCTCAAGCACAAACAGAATGCTCAAAGCATGTCAGTAAAGACTAACCTGGGGGCGAAACATCAAAATGCAGGTTGGAGATTTGACATTCCTGCAGGCTCTGTTTGCCTCAGCAGTGATTTTGAAGTCAATATCCTTCTGTTTTCTGGATGGTATATCTGATGTGTGCATACAATGTGTATCTGATTGAATTTGAAAAAAAGGGTACTGCATAAAAAACAGCTTTTAAATGCCTTTTGTTGTGTCCTACTCAGTGATAATGGGAACAGTTGTAAAGATGATCATAGCAAGGCAATTGTTTCATACTTCAAGGTTAAAGGAACAGAAGAATAGTTTTTGTAAGTGTAAAGAAATGTATAACAGCCAATTAGCCAGCTGAATTAAATGCAGTATTATTCAGTAAGCCAGGACATTTAATACTAGGACTCATATGGAAGATATGTTACTGTTGTATTATAGAAACAATATAATAGAAATGGTCATATTTTGATTTTTGTTGTCAAAACATTTAGCTTCATTATTTTCCTTAATGCCTATGAATTTATAATTTACAGTCAGATTAACTTACTGTTGCATAATTATAGGATGCAATACTCTGCATTGTGGGTGAAAAGCAGAACACATCTACCAATGTTGTATAGGAGTGAGGATAGGTTTACTCAAAATGTTATTTTGGAAGGTTATATGAAAGGCATCTTAGACTAGGCCCTGTCTTTAAGCCAGCCTGCACAGTTAGGACAATATCTTGGTTGTTATTCTTTGAAGCAGCTGATTTTTCTATATACTAGTACTGGTGCACACAAACACTCAAGTACTATAACCTGAACTCAAATTTGGAGCTTCAATCATTTCTCCTACCATTCCTCCATGAACTTAATTTACATCAATTTTCTGTTCTGCCTCAAATTGCTTCCATTTTTGTAGGCCACTTCACTGGTATGGCTGTCTTGCATGCCTACGCAAATATTAGCTGTATTATGTCTATTAACTTTGACTGGAATTGCTCATCGTTCAGTTCAAACAAACTTACCCCCACAGTACATGATCCAAGACCTCACCAAAGTTACAATGTCACAACAGGTTATTTTTGGATATCTAGATGATACTTATTATCTCTCAATCTCTGTTTGTAGATTCTATACTTAAAGTGATGATAAAGAAGACAAAAGAGACAGCAGGTGCTGCAATAAAGACCAAAATCAGAATGCTGGAAGAACTCAGTAGATCAACCATGTTTCTTTCTTATCACTCTCCCTTGGTTTCACTCAGCCTTTATTTGATGATGCTAGGATAGATCTTCAGAGATGTTGACACCCAGGAACTTGAAGCTGCAAACCTCACTAATACAGCCATTTTGAGTGGCCCATATAATAGGTGGCCTCTGATTGCATTTGTTCTACGATGATCCTGGTGGTTCTCCATCTGCCTCTCCCTGCTGCAGTTGCTCAGGTAAGCTCGTTCCATACTCAATGAAGTGTGGAAGCGTTATCCTTTGTAAGTGGAAAAATGGAAGCTGGAATGACAATAACAGAGTAAAGGCGCCAGGGTCTCTGAAACCAAACCAGCACATGCTGTAATATCCTTGACAGGTTGGACATTGATGGAGTGAAAGTCCTTCAAGTTCACATAGGCTACTGGCTCATCGGCTGGCGTTCTGATATCTGTATCAGTGTACTCTGTTAATCTGTCTTTCCTATAGTTAAACACTCCCCCACATGAAAGTCCATCTGTTATAGTTTTAGTTAATCTTTGTCTCCTCTCTGATCTCTGATACTTACTTTACATCCAAGTTCGGTAAACTTAATACGTCCTCATACTAGCTACTAATATGAAGTAAAATGCATTCAAAATATGACCAGTTAAATTCATATTAAGACTCAAATGACTTTATTGTGCCCGCATTTGAATTTATTCATGAGACATCATCCCCTTTCAGGGCTTTGCAAATAAGATTTTCTTCTCAATGCCTTTCCCCTGATGGTGATGAATGCTGGGTAATTGGATATATTTAACGTAGAGATAGATAGTATTTGAGAGGCAGGAATAGAGAATTGTGGGAAGCTGATATAGAGAAATAAATGAAGCCAGCATAAATTAGGCATAATCAAACAGAATGGCAGGGTATGCTTGAGCCAATCACACCTATTCCTATTTTTCTATCTTCTTGTGCTCTAATCTGCAATGTACTGCATTTAATATCAGAGTTATGCTATAAGTAAATATTACCATTTATGAAAAAAATAGCTCTTATTTGCTGCTGCAGATTTGAACAATCCAGGTAGCACCTTTAAATTAGATGATCACACCTTGATTCAGCTGTTTGTATCTCACATGCATTTATCTGTACACTTTGTGACTGACTTTGTTAGAAGTCATAAATTCATTTGGTACATGAATAACAATGATGGAATAGCAATCATTGCCTCAGTAATGGCAAAGTTATCAAGTGCATTCAGTAACCACATAAATGTGTTGATAAAATGGAAGACTACACAAGTGGCAAATCTGTCCCATTCTGGTTGTTCTCAAAGTCTCAGTGGTCACAACAGAGTTTTGTGGCAACTTGATTCATATATTAAGCAACGGGAGATGTTTCTCAGTATTAATAATATCAAAGAAATAGAAGCTTGGTTTGAGAATTTTGCTCTGAGGCCAAACACATGGAAATGATTGTATTTGTAGAGATGAGTCTAGGTACACATGCAACATTTGTGACTTCTGATCGTACATATAGGACAGAGCAGTCAATAGCCATATTTACTAATTCTTCTAATTTTTAAATCAGCATCTTTATACCGTTTAGCATTGAGGATGGTTGTATAATCATTTCAGCCTGAATCATTATAGGACAGTACTCCTGATTGACAGTCTTCAACTTAAACCTTGTGTCTCAATGGATGCTGATTGTCCTACTGAAATAAAACTAAAGTTCTATGATTATGAAATTGAGGTTGATTCCAGTTTGTAGATGTTATTAAAGTATAAGGTATAGTAGATAGAGGATCTAGGAGAAGGAAATGACAAGGAGACAAAGATGGACGAAAAATCTAACAGATGGGGTTTCATGTAGGGAAGTATGAGATCACATACTTTGGCCAAGGGAAAGACAAATTAGAATGCACTGATGTAGCAATCAGGGCACCAGAGTATGAGCCAGCAGCCTGTGTGAGCTAGAAGGACTTTCACTTCATCAATGTCCAGCTTGTCAAAGATATCGCAGAATGTGCCAGTTTGGCTTGAGAGACCTTGGTACATGTTGTACTCAGTCTACTTCGACTTCCCCATGCATCCATAAAGAGGGCATTGTAACAAAGGATAAACCTTCCACTTTTAGTTGATGACACCATTGAGGAGTTCAATCTTACTTGGACAACACCAGCAGAGAGAGAGCTGCCGAGCCACCATGATCATCATAGATTAGATAGGATTAGAGAGCACCTATTGTGTGGAGAAAGTCCTACCTCATTATTCTGAATGTGTTTTTTGAGGAGGCACCTAAGAAGATAAGTAAAGGCAGAGCAGGATCCCCATGGAGGTTTGATCCAGAATGTGAGGATATATTCTGACAGTCATTTAAATAGAATTAATGTAGATGGGCAAAAATGTAGTGGGATGAATGTCCTATTTCTGTGATGTACAACTGTGAGACTCTACAGCTTTTAAGTCTTCATTGTCAGACTTTCATTGACATTCAATGGTCTTTAATTTATATTCACTCACAGAATGTGAGTATTGTTGGCAAGGACAGATTTTAATGGTCATTGCTAATTAGCTGTGAACAAAGCAATTTCAATAGCCAATCACAATGCTATGGATCTAAAGCCATGTACAAGGTAGAGCAGGTAGGACAGCAGATTTCTTTCCTAAAAGAAGCATTGGTGTTCAAATTGTACTCTTATGACAATCCAATAGTTTTGCCAAGAGCCAGACTTGTCAGAACATGAACATGAATACAAATTAAAGAGAGGCAAAACCATTAGACAAGCTCAATGTCTTGTAAGTTCTAACAATGCAGACATAAAAATCTGGAATTTATTTGTAATTAATTGCAATTACAAATAAATAAAAGTGCTATTTTAGATCTAGAGATACAAGACAGTGATACCATGTTACCCATTCATTGACCAGAAATGTTTCAAATAATAGTTCACAGATATGTAAACAAATCTAGATATACAGTACTTCTCCTTATTCTAAGTACTAAAGGACAAGTAATATACACCACACATGGTATGTTTGAATGCCCTCAGTATCATTTATCTTGTAAAATAATTTAGTTATTCTTAAGTAAGAAACTCTGATAACATGGTGACATTAAGATATCAAGAACATTAATAGAATCATAGTGTCATAGAACAATACAACATGGAAAAACAATGCCTATAAAAAGTATTCACACCTTTTGGAAGTTTTCATGTTTTATAGTTTTACAACATTAAATCACAGTGGATCTAATTTGGCTTTTTTGACTCTGATCAACAGTAAAAGTGAAGACCAATTTCTACAAAGTGATATAAATTAATTACAAATATAAAACACAAAATAATCTTTAACAGTGGCTTTCTCTTTGCTCCTTTCTCATAACGCTGTAACTGGTGAAGCACCTGGTCAACAGTTGCAGTACGTGCAATCTCTCCCATCTCAGCCACTGACGCTTGTAACTCCTCCAGAGTAGTCACCGGTCTTTTGGTGGCCTTCCTCGTCAGTCCCTTTCTTCTGGAATGTTCTTTTGTCCTCATGGTGTAGTTTTTGCCGGGACACTGACTCACCAGCAGTTAGACCTTTTAGATACAGGTGTATTTTTACCACAATCAATTGAAACACCTTGACTGCACACACAGGTCTTCAAAAATGTCTCCATTTAATCAGTTATGTGATTTTGAAAACCAGTCAGCTGCACCAGTAATTATTTAGTGTGTTATATTAAGGGGGTGAATACTTTATGCAATCAATTATTTTGTGTTTTGTATTTGTAATTAATTTAAATCAGATTTTTGACTTCTGTTTTTACTTGGACATGAAAGAGTCTTTTTCTGTTGATCAATGTCAAAAAAAGACAAATTAAATCCACTGTCATTCAGTGTTGTAGAGCAATAAAACATGAAATCTTCTGGGGGGGATTGAGTACTTTTTATAGGTACTGCATGCCCTTCCTCCTAACAAGCCCATTACATCCACAGTGTTCATCCATTCAGTCTTAATTTCCTGTGTTTGGCTCATGTCCTTATAAGCTCCACCTCTCCATACCCACCCATCCAAGTGCTTTGTAAATGATATTAGTAATTGCTTCAATCACTTCTTCTGTAGCTTGTTCCACACACACACACACATTGTGTGAAAACGTTGCCCTTTAAATCCCATTTAAATCTTTCTCCTTTCACCCTAAATCTATGCCCCTTAGGTTTGGACTTTCCTATCCTGGGGAAAAGACTGCTAGCATCTATCTTATCTATGCCGTCATGATTTTATAGACCTCTCCATATATCCAGGCCCCCTGGTCCTGGCAACATCCTTGTAAACCCTTTCTGCACTGTCCAGTTTAATCTGTGTGCCACAATCATTTTGCGCACCACAGGTCCTGAGGAGACATGGATTTCCTCAGAGGGAGAGAGAGTTCAAAAGAAATGAATGGGGCCAGTTGGCTCATTTTGTTCACCACAGTTCCCAAGGACATATTGGATTGTATGGAGGAAGATGGAGTTTGAAAGAAGCAATGGGGGCAGTCAGCACCCTTTGAGTGCCACAGTTCCCAAGGAGACATTGGATTGCGCATAATTGGGCACTTGGCAAGATCCAATAAAACAAGTTTGGTTTAAGCAGAGCAGCCATTGTAGGAGTGGCCATTCTGTGAGTGAGCCAGTGCCAGAGGGGAGTTAAGGCTTTGGCTCATCCAAACTTCAGTGAGGAGAGGCGTAGAGCATAGCTAGATTTTTTATTTCAGCTTTTATGCATTCCTCCTTTTTCTTGCACTTTTATAGCAGTAAGGATGCCAGAGAAAGCAAAGGAAGATTTTTCTTCCCCCCTTCCCTTCTTTTTATCTGCTCAGCTGGGACAGAAGGGATACTAGGCAGGATAATGAAATGCTCCTCTTGTGGGATATGGGAAGGCAGGGAGACCTTCAGTGTCTCTGACACTACAACTGCAAGAAGTGTAACTAGCTGCAGTTTCTAACAGACTGTGTTAAGGAACTGGAAATGGATGAACTCCAGATTATTTGGGAAGCTGAGGCAGTGATAGATAGGATATATAGGGAGATAAATACACCCAAGATGCAGGACATTGGTAACTGAGAGACTGTCAGAATGGGGAAATGGGATAGGCAATCAGTGCAGGGTACTCCTGTGGCCGATCCCCTCAACATGTACAGTATGTCACTTTGGTTGCTGATGGGGTGGGGGGGGGGTGACATAATAGAGGAAAGACACAGTGGTCAGATCTCTGGCAGTGAGTCTGGCTCTGTGGCTCAGAAGGGAAGGGCAGAGAAGAGGCCAGCTTTAGTGATAGGAGATTCATTGGCTGGGGAAACAGAAAGGAGGTTCTGCAATGAGAACGAGATTCCTGAATTGGGTACTCTTCCAGGGAAGGTGGAATTTGTATAGAAAGGATTGCTTGCATCTTAACTGGATAGGGAGTAATATCCTAGTGGGAAGGTTTGCTAGTTCTGCACATGGTGCTTAAACTTGAGTTGCGGGGGTGGGGGGGGGGAAACTAATGTTTTGACTGCTTTTATTTCAATGCAAGGAATATTGTAGGAAAGACGGATGAGCTTAGAGTTCAGCATGTGGAATTATGACATTATAGACATTAGTGAGACTTGGTTACAGGAGGGGCAGGACTGGCAGCTCAGTGTTTCAGGGTTCCGCTATTTTAGATGAGATAGAGCTGGAGGGATTAAAGGGGGATGAGTGGCATTACTAGTCAGGAAAATTGTCACAGCAGTTCTTGGACTGGAGAGGCTGGAGAGCTTGTCTAGTGAGGCTTTATGGGCAGAACTGAGGAATAAGTAAGTTATGACCATATTAAAGGGATTATATTATAGACGACCCAACAGACTGCGTAATTTAGAGGAGCAAATTTGTAGTTATATCAGAGAAACAAGGTCGTGATAGCAGGTGATTTTAACTTTCCTTGCATTGACTGGGACCCCCATATTGTTAAAATGCTGAATAGGCAAGAGCTTGTCAAATGTGTTCAGGAACGTTTCCATAATCAGTACATAGAAGTCCCAATGAGATAATGTGAAATATTATGTCTCTGATTAGGGAATGTGACAGAGCAGATGACAGGAATTTGTATGAGTGCATCAAGTGATCAAAATGCCATTAGTTTCAAGGTACTTACAGTCTGGAAGGGGTAGGTCTTGTACTGAGGTTGAGATTCTAAGTTGAAGAAAGGCCAATTTTGCTAGTATCAGAAAGGATCTGACAAGTGTGGGTTGGGACAAGTTGTTTTCTGTCAAAGGTGTACTTCATAAGTGGGAGGTCTTCAAAAGTGAAATTTTGAGAACAGAGTGTTTGTATGTTCTTGCCAGAATAAAAGGCAAGGATAAAAAGTTTAGGGAATATTGGTTTACAAAAGATATTGAGACCCTGGTTAAGAAAAAGAAGGGGATGCATAGCAGGTACAGGCAGACAGGAACAAATGAGGTACTTAAAGAGTATAAGAAATGCAAAAGAAGGAAAGGCTAAAATAATGTATGAGGTTGCTCTAGCAAACAGGGTGAAGGAAAATTCTAAGGGTTTCTATAGATATATTAAGAGGAATAGGATAGCAAGGGACAAAACTGGGCCTCTGGAAGATCAGTGGTAATCTATGTGTGAAGCCAAAGGCGCTGGGGGAGATCTTAGATGGATTTTTTGCATTTGCGTTCACTTGTGATGCAAAGCAGTAGCGAAGTCATGGATACCAAACAGATTATAGAGGAGGAGGTGTTTGCTGTCTTGAGGCAAATTAGGATGGATAAATCTCCAGGGCCTGACAAGGTGTTCCCTCGGTTCCTGTGGAGATTAATGCAGAAATTTCAGAGGACCTGTCTGAGGTACTTAAAACATTCTTCGCCTTAGGGATTAGCAAGTGGTGCTGTGTTGTTTAAGAAAGGCTCTAAGAAAAAACAAGGAAATTATGGGCCAGTCAGCCTGACATCAGTCGTGGGAAAGGTATATTGAAAGGTATTCTAAGGGACTGGATATATAAGTATTTGAATAGACAGGGACAGAAAAGCTTTGTGTGTGGTAGGTTATTTCTAACCAATATTATAAAGTATTTTGAGGAAGTTACCAGGAAAGTGGATGAAGGCAAGGCAGAAGATGTTGTCTACATGGACTTTAGCAAGGCCTTTGAAGAAGGTCCACATGGGAGATTGGTCAAGAAGGTTCAGATGCTTGACATTCAAAATAAGGCAGTAAATTGGATTAGACTTCAGCTTTGCAGAAGAAGCCAAAGAGTGGTAGCAGATGGTTGCTTCTCTAACTGGAGGTCTGTGATTAGTCATATGCTGTAGGCATCATTGATGGATGTGAAGTTGTTTTTCATCTCTATCAACAATCTAGATAATAATGTGATAAACTGGACAAGCAATTTGTAGATGACACCAAGACTGGGGGTGTAGTGGACAGAGAGGAAAACTATCAAAGCTCTCAGTGGGATCAGCTGGGAAAATGGGCTTGAAAATGGCAGATGAAATTTAATGCAGGCATGTGTGAGATGTTGCAGTTTCGGAGGACCAACCAGGGTAAGTCTTATATGGTGAGCAGTAGGGCACTGAGGAGTGCAGTAGAACTGAGGGATCTGGGAATACCTATCCATAGTTCCTTGAAAGTAGCGTCACAGGTTGATAGGGTTGTGAAGAAAGCTTTTGGCAAGTTGGCCTTCATAAATCAATGCATTGAGTACAGGAGTTAGGATGCTTTGTTGACATTGGATAAGAGATTGGTGATGTCTAATCCAGAGTATTTTGTGCAATTTTGGTCACCTACCTACAGAAAAGATATAATTAAGTTTGAAATAGTGCAGAGAAAATTTACAAGTATGTTGCCAGTTCTTGAGGACCTGAGCTATAGATTAAGTTTGAATTGGTTAGGACGTTATTCCCTAGAATTTAGAAAATTGAGGGGAGATTTGATAGAAGTATACAAATTTATGAGGGTTATAGGTAAGATAAATGCAAGCAAGCTTTTTCCAGTTTTAGTGAGACTGCAAGTAGAGGTCATGGGTTACTGGTGAAAGATGAAATGTTTAAGGGGAAAATGAGGTGGAACTTTTTAACTCGGAAGGTGGTGAGAGTGCGGAATGAGCTGCCAGTGCAAGTGGTGGGGTCGATTTCAACATCTAAGAGAAATTTGAATAGGTACATGGATGGGAATGGTATAGACGGCTATGGTCCAGCAGCTGGTCTATGTGATCGGACAGATTAATGGTTCAGCATGGATTAATGACCTTTTTCTGTGCAGTACTGTTCTATAACTCTATGGCCTTCCTATAACAGAGTGACTAAAACTGTATACGATACTCCAGTTGTGGTGTCACCAATGGGTTATACAACTCGAACATAATGTGCCAGCTCCATTACTCAGTGCCATGATTGATAAAGGCCAGCATCCTAAGTGCCTGCTTTTTTTACTATCTTGTCTACCTGTGACATCATTTTCAAAGAACTATACTCTTGTACTCCAAGTCTCCTCTGTTCCCTTACATTCAATAGTGCCCTAACATTCATAGTATAAGTCCTATGCTAAGCTAGCTTTCCAAAGTGCATCACCTCCCATTTATCCACATTGACCTCTATTTGTCACTCCTTAGCCCAATTCTCAAACTCTCAAGATCGCCTTGTAATCTATGATAAGCTCTTCACAATCAACAACATCTCTTAATTTCCTGATCTTACAAGATACCTAATTTCTGTTCTAAAGGGATGTCTTTCTATTCTGAGGCTGGTGTGTTCTGCTCTCAAACTCTTCCACTATTTGAAACATTCCCTCCAAATCCACTCTGTCTTCTTTTTCTTTTGTCCATCACACTGCTGGCTTCCTCTCAGTGCACTGTCAGTCATGTAAGTCCCGGGTGGAGACTCAGGAATACCGTTGCACACAGATGTAGAAGGATTCTTTATTGCTGTTCCATAACAATTTTGTTTGGCCAATCAGAATTGTTAGCTCAGAGCTGAACCTAGGGGACCAGTGGACCACTCTCTGGACATTACCCTTTGACCAATTTGGCATAGGTGATAGGTCATCCAAAGCATAAATCCTTGACTCCAGCCAACATAGCTGTCTGGGTCATTGAGGCACACAAGCTTCCAAACCAATCTGTCTAGGCCTTTTAACATCCATTAACCTTCAATGAGATCTACCCTCTTTCTTCTAAACTCCAGTGAGTATAGGCCCAGAGCCATCAACTGCTCCTCATACATTAAGACCTTCATTCTCAGAATCATTATTGTATACCTCCTCTGGACAATCTCCAATGCCAGTACATCCTTTTTTTAGATATGGAACCCAAATCTGTTCACAATATTCCAAACATGGTCTGACCAATACCTTATAAAGCTTCAGAATTATACTTTTGCTTTTATATTGTAGTTTTCTTGAAATTAATACTAACATTGCATTTGTCTTCCTTACTTCCGACTCAACCTGCAGGCTAACGTCCATGGAATCCTGAAATAGGATTCCCAATTCCCTTTCTACTTCCAATCTCTAAATGCATTCCCTTTTAGAAAATAGCCCTTGCCTTTATTCTTTCTACGAAAGTGCACACCCATGCATTTCCCTATACTGTATTCATCTGCCACTTTGTCTATTTTCCTAATGATCCAATTCCTTCTGCAGACTCTCTGATCCCTCAACACTACCTGACTCTCCACATATCTTTATATTACCTGCAAACTTGGCTGTAGAACCATCCATCTATTCCATCATCCAAATCATTCACATATAACACAAATGGGTCCTGACATTGCTAGTCACTGGCAGCCAGCCAGAAAAGGCGCCTTCATTCCCATTCTTTGCCTTCTACCAGTTAGTATCCATGCTATTATCTTTCCTCTAATATCATCAGCTTTGATCTTGTTAAGCAGTCTCATGTGCAGCACCTTGTCAAAGGCTTTCTGAAAATCCAAGTAAACCACATCCTCTGATTCTCCTTTGTCCCTCCTGCTTGCTATTTCCTCAAAGATTGACAACAGATACAGAGATTGTTCCTGTTCTCAGAGATGTTATGAAAATGAAAGGTAATCTGGAGAAAGCTGACCAAATTCCAAAGGAGGTTTACAGGCTAAAGGTGTTTAGGTGTTCCTGGAACAGAAGATTAAATTTAGTCATAGGATAAGGATGGTTATTAAGTGTAAGGAAAGGAAAAATTAATTTGGAACATACAACATTCAATATTGCAGCACAGTACAGGCCCTTTGGCTCATGATGCTATGCTGACCTAAGTAAACCTGCACCATGATGAAGCTCACCCTTTCCTCCTACACAGCCTATAACCCTCCATTCTTCTTTAACTCGTCAGCCACTACCACCACCCCACTGGCGCACTGGTAGCGCATTCCAGGCACCTACCACTCCATGTAAAAACCTACCTCTGCTATCTCCCCTAAGCTTACCTTGATAGGATTTTTCTACAAGAATCCCAAAACTCTGTGTTTTAATAGCCTATGGGTGCCCAGTCATTGAGTATATTCAGGGCTAAGATAGACTGATTTTTGGAAAGGATGAGATGTTGGGGAGGAAAGTGAACTTTTAAGATATAAGTTTAATGGTAACACTGAATAACACTGATTTTTTATGTTGCATCAGATCAGGAGTAAGAATCATTTTGTTCTCCTTTATACTAGTGTACTGAAGAATGACAATAAACTGTCTTGAATTTTGAATAGTAGAATTGCTTATTTCTATTTCTTTTTTTGTGTTTTCTGTTGATTTGAGGTAATGTGGGTTGATGGATAACTAATTAACTAGAAATTCAATGCTCTTTATTTAAGAGGATGCCAAGTGATCTTTTACATGCACCTGAAAAGCTGTTTTAGTCTCATTGGAAGAGCAGAACCTCCTATAGTGTAGCGCTGCTTCAGCTTGTGAGTGCTGGTGTACATTTTGTCCTCTGATGTCTGTGGTGTGACCTGAACCATTAGTTTTCTGACTGTGAGGTCAAAATGGAGTCACAGATTCAGCCTGGTCCACAGTACCTCCTGAGACATGGGCATCCTTCCAACAAAAAGCCAAGAGCTGAGAAATCCACTGCTGCCCTTAAATTACTTGAAGCAGAGCTCCAACCCCTGCAAATCTGAAACCAGAAATAAGATGTCACTGACATCATTTGTAAATTATTTCTTCAGAATTGGTACAATTTGAATGGAACAAATGAGGTCAGAAAGGATTATTTAAAATAAAATAAGTATTTACAGCCAAATAATTGTAGGGCACAGCAGCATTAATCATGCTTAATCCTATATGAAAGGAGAAAGCAGATCAAATTTTCCTTGTATATTTTTGCTGAACATCTAACAATGGAGCATTGCCAACTCTTTTGATTTCATTAACAGTTTATTAATTTAGTGCTATTGTTTTAATATGAGTAGTTCCCTGGGATGGAAAGAAGAGATCATTTCTTTCTGTTTTCCCCTTCTATTCTAGGGAATCTTATGAATACAAACAGAATTGCAGATCAATATATTGTGAACTGAATTGTGAGTGCTGGCAATGTTGAAATAACAAGCCATCCTTTAGCAAAAGCTTTATGGAAAATGAGGATCAGTCGGTGCCTGGGGTGTCGGAACTGATGCCTTATGGTAGACAGACTCATGAAGGAATAAAAATAGTTGAAGCCATTTTTCAAGTGAAATTTCATCATTTATGTAGAAAATGTGAATATACAATAACTAGAAGATTGGAGGAAAGCTAATATTGTTCTGTTGTTTACGAAAGTTTATTAGAATAAGCTGGGAAATTACAGATCAACAAGCCAGATATTGGTCCCATGTAAACTATCGGATGATAATTTAAGTGACAGAATATATTAGTATTTGGATAGACAGGGCATAATTAAGGATAGTCAATATAGTTTTGTGTATGGCAGGTTATGTCTAACCAACTTTATAGTTTTTCATGGAGGCTATCAAGATGGTTGATGAAAAAAAGCTGGTTGACATTATCTACAAGGACTTGATCAAAGCCTTTAACAGTTGACCCAGCAGTGTCAGTCATTTGGCATTAAAGATGATAGACAATAGGTGCAGGAGTAGGCCATTCAGCCCTTTGAGCCAGCACTGCCATTCAATGTGATCATGGCTGATCATCCACAATCAGTACTCTGTTCCTGCCTTCTCCCCATATCCCTCGACTCCACTATCTATAAGAGCTCTATCTAACTCTTTCTTGAAAGCATCCAGAGAATTGGCCTCCACTGCCTTCTGAGGCAGAGCATTCCATAGATCCACAACTCTCTGGGTGAAAAAGTTTTTCCTGAACTTTGTTCTAATTAATTAAAATAAGATTAGCTTTATTATCTTTATTTGTCACATATACATTGAAACATAGAGTGAAATGAGCCTTTTGTATCAATGACCAATACAGCCCGAGGTTTCTGGTGCCAACATAGCAACTTACTCGCCCTAACCCTAACCTGTACCTCTTTGGAATGTGAAGGAAACTAGAGCACTTGTGGGAAACCCACGTGGTTTCAGGAAGAATGTACAAACTCCTTAAAGACGACAGTAGGAATTAAACCCTGACCACTCTCACTGTGAAGCATTGTGCTGACCGTGCTGCTACCATACCACCATTTAAATTGCTCAATTGGATCCCACATTGCCCTATCAGGACAAGACAGAGAGACAAGTTGTCTCTCTGACTGGAGACCTGTGACTAGTGGAGTGCTGCAGGGAACGGCGCTGGGTCTGTTGTGGTTTCTCATCTGTACCAATGATCTGGATGGTAAACTGGATAAGCAAATTTATGGATGACAACAAGATTGTGGATGTATTGGACAGCAAGGAAATTTATTAAAGCTTGTCAAGTGATCTGAGATATTGGGCTGAAAGATGGCAGAAGGAATTTACTACAGATAGGTATGAGGTGTTTCATTTTGGGAGGACCAACCAGGGTAGGTCTTATGTGGTGAACAGTAGGGCACCAAGATGTGCGGTGGAACAAAGGGACCTGGGAGCACTGATCCATAATTCCTTGAAAGTGGCATCACAGATAGACAGATCACAAAGCGAGCTTCTGGCACTCTAGCCTTCAATACTCCATCATGGTTTCACATGAGAATTAAGGAGAGGATAATCCCCCTTTTATGAGATAATGATTAAAATATAGCCATTGCTGTCTTCAACGTGATTCTTGGCTCTTGGAAAATGGTTGAGCGTTATTTAGAATTTACATGACCATTTTGTGGTATGCAATCAATATTCATTTAAAGATCTGGATGTCAGGCTACAATGCAGTAACTTTTAGGAAAGTGGTTGAAAAGGAACTGGAGACAGACTGGTCAAGGGCCCACAGCATGTGCGTATACAAGAAATAGGGTGCATATGGCAAATGCGAGTATGAGATTGAGCAGATAATAAAGGGAAATAAGAAAATGGTGGGCAATTTAATTATTTGTATTATTCTATATAGTGGAATATACAGTAAATATCTCTATGTTTACAGATAGACTATTTTCAAAGAGGAGGGAAGAGGTTGGAACAATCTCAAACACAAGGATGAGGTATTGGTGAGACTCCTGGAACTGGCTCTGGAAAAGTCATCTGAATCTGATGGCCTGAATCCCAGGGTTCTGAACAACGTGGCTGCATAAATATTAGAATACTTGGTTGAGGTTAGACAAAAATCAGTGAGTTCCAGGAAAATCTCAAATGTAATACCCTTACTTCAAGAAGGAAGAGAGACAAAAAGGAGGAAATTATTGGCTAGTCAGATCAACATTTGTTGAAGAGAAGATGCTGCAGGCTTTAGTCTATGAAGACAGAGTGAGTCATTGGCAAAAGCTTAGTGGAACCAAACCAAGTTAAGAAAAATCAGATCTGACAATTTTCTGAACTTTTCATTGATGCTTTAAGCAGGATGATAGAGTCTAACCTCTAGATGTTGTGCATTAGCATTCCTAGAAGATGTTTGATAAAATGCCACATTGAATGCATTGGAGGATAAGAGCTCATGGTATTGTGGCAAGTGGAGATAACTTGAATTGAAGAGTGGTCATCTGTTAGAAAAAGTTATTTTCTAATCAGTCTGGAAGTATGTATCTAGTGGAGTGTCACAAGGGTCATTTCTAGGCCCTCAATTATGTACTATGTATGTTAATAGCCAGAGAAGAGAGCAGAATATAACACAATCAAGTTTGCTGATGATACAAATGAGCTAAGAGAGCATTGCTGAACTGAGTGAATGGGTAAAAACTTGACAAATAACATTTGGATTCAGGCATACAGGTACGACTGAAACACGGAGGCCTTAGACATCCACTCACCACTATCCTGCTGGTGAATGTACTGTCTCTTGGAAATAAAACTGAAGACAGCAGAGCAAGTTGCAATACCAGAGGGACTTCACAAACTGCTGTGTACTTTGCTTCACGGAAACATGGCTCAGCTCCGCCAGTTTGGATACAGTGCTGCAACCTGATGGCTTCATCATTCTCTGCAAAGCTTGTTTTTTTGTTCTCTTCTTTATATCTTCTTAGATAGGACACTAGGGATGACAGAGGATAGTGATGCACCTCTTGTAGGATGTGGGAAAGTAGAGAGATCTCCAGTCTCCCTGACAGCTACAACTTCAAGAAGCGCATGCAGCTGCAACTTCTAACAAACTACATTAAGGAGTTGGAGCTGGAACTGGATGAACTCCAGATAATTTAGGAGGCTGAGGGAGTGATAGATAGGACACATAGAGAGGTAGCTACACCCAAGGTACAGGACATAGGAAATAGTGTGACAGTCAGAAAGGGGAATGGGGTTAAGGAGACAGTGCAGAGTACCCCTGTGGCCATCTCCCTAAACAACAGGTACATCACTACTGGGGGAGAATGACCTAACAGACGACAGTTGCTTTTGTTGAGTCTCTGGCGCTAAGTTTGTCTCTGTGACTCAGAAAGGAAGGTGGGAAAAGAGGCATGCTGTGGTGATAGAGGGTTCTGTGGGTCAGAATGAGATTCCCAGATGGTACGTTGCCTCCCGAGTGCCAGGGTCTGGGATATCTCAGATTGAGTCCTCAGCATTCCTAAGTGGGAGGGTGAACAGCCAGAAGTCATGGTCCATGTAGGTATCGATAACATGGGTAGGATGAGTGATGAGGTTCTGTATAGGGAGTTCAGCGAGTTAGGTGCTAAGTTCAAGGGAAGGAACTTCAGGGTTGTGATCTCAGGACTGCTAAACATGCCACATGCTAGAGAGATCAGAATTAGGAAGATTACACAGTTTAATACGTGGCTTAGGAGTTGGTGTAGAAGGGAAAGCATAAGATTTTTGGATCATTGGGCTCTCTTCCAGGGACAGTGGGACCGGTACAAAAGGGACAGCTTGCAGCTGAACTGGAGGGGGACTAATGTCCTAGTCGGAAAGTTTGTTAATGCTGCATGGTGGGGTTTAAACTCGATTTGCAGGGGATTGGAACCTAAGTTCCAGAATGGTTAGTGGAGAGGTTGTGGAGGTAGATGTTGGGAAGACTTCAGACATAGTTAGGAATCAAAAGGTTGAGCATGGTGTGACTAGTGTCCTGAGCTGCCTGTGTTTCAGTGTGAGAAGTATCATAGAAAAGGCGGATAACAGTGCTGAAGATGAGGTTGCTGGTTTACAAACAGAGGCAATGTGTAGTGAGGAGAGGCTGTTGATAGGGCAAAGTTGCAGTCAACGGATGAGCTGCAATGTAAAAGGTGCACAAAATCAAAAAGGGTGAATACAGAACTGAAGTGTTATATTTGAACGTGTTCAGTATACAGATTAAGGTAGATGAACTTGCAGCACAGTTACAGGTTGGAAGGTATAATGCTGGAGGCATCACTGAAACATGGCTGAAAGAAGATTACAGCTGGGAGCTTAATGTCCAAGGATACATATTGTATCAAAAGGACAGGCAGGAAGGCAGAGAGTAAGGTATTGCTCTGTTGGTAAAAGTAGAAATCAAATCATTAGAAAGAGGCGGCATGGGGTCAGAAGGTGCTGAGTCATGTGGATAGAGGTAAGGAACTGCAAGGGCAAAAGGGCCCTGATGGGAGTTGTATACAGATCCACAAACAGTAGAAAGGATGTGGCCTACTTGAGAGTCGCTGTGCAGGATTCCATAAAGGTTAATTTGCAGGTCTGTGGTGAGAAAGGCAAATGCAATGTTAGCATTCATTTCAAGAGGACTAGAATATAAAAGCAAGGGAGATGGAGAGAAGCCAGGAGACTGGGGCTGAGAGGAAAACTGGATCAGCCATGATGAAATGACGGAGCAGTCTCAATGGGGCAAATGGCCTAATTCTGCTTCTGTATCTTATGATTTTATGGTCTTAAAGGCAGGTTAGTTGAGTCTTTTAAAGGTCGAGAGGGTGCTTCAGGATTAACTTGTTATGGTGGACAGATGTGACAGTTCTGTCTCTATCCTGTTCACCCAATTTAGAACAGTTGGCTTTCAAGAGTCATTGATTTTATTTGCAGAAGAGTTTTCCACCATCATCCTGATAATGGTCTATTTTCCTCAAGCACAGGAAGAGCTGAGCACTGTGATCAGCAGTCACAAAGCAGTGCACTCTGATGCCTCCCCGATCATTGCAGGGATTTCCCTCCCACCTTATCACCTGTGGAACCAGAGAAGGCAACACACTCGACCACTACTATACCACCATCAAGAACGCTTACCATGCAATCCCTTGCAAACACTTTGGAAAGTCCAATTACCTGGCTGCACATCTGCTCCCGGTGTATAAGCAGAGATTAAAAACCTCAGCACCAGTGGTGGGGACAAGAAGATATGGTCAAGGCAGATGGAGGAATGCCTTGAGTCAATGGACTGGACCATATTCAGCAATTCACTGTCGAATCTGAGTAAATACGTGACAGTTGTCACCAACTTCATCAAGACCTGAGTGGATGAGTGTGTGCCTTCAAGAAAATACCAAACATAACCAAACCAAAAGCCAAGGATGAATCAGGAGGCGCATAGTCCACTGAGGACTAGACCTATGGCATTCAAGACTGGTGATCCGGAACTGTACGAAAAGTTGAGCTATGACCCATGGATGGCTATTTTAAGAGTGGAAAAACAATTCTGATTAAAGTTAGAGATGGTATCAGATGCATCTCTGCTCTTGCAGGATTGTTGCAAGGTGAAACCTAACATTATGAATGGTTGTGATTCTTCACTCCCAGATGAGCTCAACGCCTATTATATACACTTTGAAAGGGAGAATAAAACTATACACATGTGAATTCTTACTACCTCTCCACTCAGCTTGTAATCACTATCTTAGAGGCCAATATCATGACGTCTATCATGAGGGTGAAACTTGCAAAGTGTGAGGCCCTGGTGGTGTACCAGTAGGGCATGAAAAAACCTGTGCAAACCAGCTGGTGGGAGTGTTCAAGGACATCTTCAATCTCTCACTGCTGCAGATAGAGGCTTCCAATTGCTTCAAAAGGGTGACAATCACACCAGTGCCCAGGAGGAGCAGGGTGAGCTGCCTCAATGATTATTGACCAATTGCACTCACACCCATTGTGATGAACTGCTTTGAGAGGTTGGTCTTGGCTAGAATCAACTCCTGCCTAAGCAAGACATAGACTTGTTGTAATTTTCCATAATAGGTATACAGCGGATGCAAACTCAGTGGCTCTCCACTTGGCCTTGGATCACCCGGACAATAACAATACCTACCTGGCTGCAGGATGTTGATTACAATTGAGTGTTCGACACCATCATACCCACAGTTCAAATCAACAAGCTCCAAATCCTGGCCCTTGGTACCTGCCTCTGCAATTAGATCCCTGCCTTCCTCATCAGGAGACCACAGTCAACACAGATGAGAAATAACAACTCCTGCTTGCTGGCAATCAACGTCGGCACACCTCAAGGACGCATGCTTAATCCAATACTATACTCTCTTTACACCCACAACTGTGTGGCTAGGCATTTATAAATGGTGATGAGGCAGTGTATAGGAGTGAGATAGGTCAGCTGGCTGAGAGCTGTTGAAACAACAAGCTTGCACCCAAAGTCAGTAAGACCAAGGAATTGATTGTGAACTTCAGGAAGGGGAAGTCCTCATCAATGGCAAGGTTGGAAAGCTCCTGGGTGCCAATATCTCTGAAGATCTATCCTGGGCCCAACTTATTGATGCAATTAAAAGAAGGCACAAAAACAGCTGTATTTCTTTAGAAGTTTGAGGAGACTTGATATGTTACCAGAGGCTCTTGCAAATTTCTACAGAAGAACCGTGGAGAGTATTCTAACTGGTTGCATCACTGTCTGACATTAAGGGGCACTGCACAGAAATGGAAAAAGCTGCAGAAAGCTGTGAACTCAGCCAGCTCCATCGTGGGCACTAGCCTCCCCAGCATCGAGGATTCAAGTTAAATCTGTTTCAAATAATACTTAGAACAGAGATGTATTGTTAAAAGTGTTCTAGGGGCTGGTAAAGTTGCACTTAATAATTGATTAATATGTACCATTCTGGTCCATTTATTTAGGAAAGGATATCCTAGCATTTAAGGCAGTCTAAAAGAAATTCACAAGATGAATATATAGGGTGAGAGGATTCAAGATTCAAGATTCAAGATTCAAAGTACATTTATTATCAAAGAAAATATAAATTATACACCTGGAGATTTGCTTGCTTGCAGTCAGCCACAAAGTAAGAAACCTGAAGAAATTTTAAAAAAGAAAGAGTATAACCACAGCACTGAGAAAGAGGGAAAAAACACACACATCATGAAATTAATAAAAACAAACAGCATCATTCTGAACCAGACTGAGTCATTGGATCTGCTCCCCGAAGCAGTCAGAGCAGGCCCCAACCTTGATCTCAGTTCATCATATCAGCAGGCCAAAAATGCAGTGAAACAGAGACAACTCCCTCTGGAGCTGTTCAGTCTCAACGCTGCAGAGAGAGGAATGAAGAGAGGGGAGAGCAATCAAAGTCAGCCCAACCCTCTCCTCAGTCCCAAGGATAGAATTGTCTTATAATGAAGTTAGTTCTATATTTTTCGAAGTTGACCAGAATAGGAGGAGATCTTATTGAAATCTATGAAGCCATACGTGGTTTCTGATCCTAATCTGCAGCAACAGTAGTTCAAGAGATGAGAGGAGCTCCTAGATCCACCTCCAGATAATTTTCAAAGTGAACTACTTAAACAAAGTCTGAGCATGTTGGAGGTATCTTGACTTAAGATGACCTCAGGTGCTACCTGTCTAATCTCTAATGTCCACTAGTTCTCCTTGAGTACATGTGCTCTTTCCCCAACCACGCCCATGCTCCAGTTTCCTCCCAATTCCCAAATTGGGGTGGGGGGGGAACACGTACAGAAACTAATTACAGAACAGTGCCAATGTTGAACTCTGAACTCAAGAATGCCTTGAGCTGTAACAATGTCACGCTAATCACTACAACACCATAGCGCCCAAATGTTGCAACCATAAAGAGTTGGGGAGCTGGTTTAGCACAAGTACAGCTGTAGCCATGGACTACTTTTGACAGGGTAACTCCTGGCTTAGCCCACCAAAGGAGAGCAACCTTAACCAGAAGAAAGGGCTGGGAATTCTATCTTGCATAAGGCACTGGGGGAACAGAATCTTCCTTTATTACGATAGAGAAAAGGAAGGACATGATTTGGTTCGGGTAGTGAAGCAGAGAAGAATCCATGTAGATGGAGTCAGGGGTGAATCTGAATGGAAGATCTTTGCACAGGACATTGAGAAGATGGTTGTTGGGGTGATGTAAAGAGGAGTGTAGGGTTTACAGGGCAGCATCACATGTGGATCAGAGAAGAGACTGGTGCATCTTGTTGGAAAATGATTGGAGGGGCAGTTTTTATTTGTTCTCAACATATTGTCTATAATGTGGTGCTTATTAGAAGTCTCCAGTGAAGAATATTAAGATATCTAGCTAGAGATAGAAAGGTGACCTGGGCTCCCTGCCACATGCCTGATGTCAGGCCTTATACTTTACATCATATATGAGCAACCATAGAGTTAACACTGTGTCAAGTGCCTCTCTGGAGATTGAAGCTTCAGAGCTCTGCTGTGCGATAGTTTGAAAAATCACACTAAATGTGCATTGTATGAACTCCTTCATTCAGTTTATTTTTTAGTTATTACCTTTCTGCAGCATTGTATAGTAAACTGTTCAAAATATCATTCACAGATCTTCTTTGTAAAGGCTTAGTTCTGAATTAGGATTGGACCCCAGCTTTCTCATCACCTTACTGCACAATTAGTGACAACTTTGTTCTTGCATTAAGCGCAACTTGTTGCAGTATCTAACATAATGAAACACATAATCAGAACAGCAGGAATGGAGCTCTGAATTTGAGCAATGTGGATCAGTTCTAATGTTGAGGATGATATTATTCCACCATAGTTCATAATCATTGGGGAGCAAAATATACTTCCTCCTATCTTCTTAAAATATCATATGTCCCCCTCTTACATTGCAACCTGTGTAATCAGAATCAAAGACAAATTAGAGTTTAAATCAAACAGGAAAAAAGCAAGTAATTATGTGTTGTCTATGTTTTGTCCACTTGCTTTTTACTGTGTGCACAATTTGTTCTTTTTTTGCACGCTAGGTGTTTGATGTGTTTTTGAATGGTTTCCAAGGGGTTTCATTGTCTCATGGCGCTTGGAGGAGGATGTATTTGATGATAAATGTACTTTGAATCTTTGAAAATATCTTTCTGAAAGGGTTGAAGTTCAATGGGGTCTATCTGATTTGCAGAGTTTAGCAAGCAGGGGCACCTCCGCCCTGTGGGAGACTGGTGCTGAGACGTACACGTGATCCCTGGCAAACTAGTGTGATATTTTTGATCTCTGGTAAATTGGTGATTCTTGGAGGGCTATTGATTAGTGGCCTTCCAATCATCAGAGTTCTAGTACTGAAGAAAATATCACTGATACCTAGCAGTCAAGCTCTCAAAAGGATAATGAAAATACTTTGTCTTCCTAAACATTGAATAAGCATGGGTATTTACCTTTACTAACTAATTTTTTATTTGTTGGGATTATCTTTTTCACGGATCAGGCAGGTGGAATCTGCTTGAACTCACAACCTGAAGCAACAGCTGCTTCTCTGGAAACGGAGTATTATAGTGTTCATGTTAAATATGAGAAAACACTTAATCTGCTGTAACATGTTAAATTAAACCTTAACACATGACCACAGGACAATTAGTTCATGACCTCGATATAACCACTGCAAATAAAACTACTTTAGTCTCATGCTTTTAGTTAAATTAATCCAATTAATAACAGTTAATATAAAACAAATGGTTGATTTTATTCTCCCTTAAATATTCAACATGGTAGTCATTTATTCTTTGTTTATAAATATATGCTATTTTAAGAAGTGTTTTTATGTTGACTATGTTATCAATTTTGTTTGGATAATTTGTAAATAGGCTGCATTTCTATTTCTGGGTGACAGCATGTAATTAAGTGTAAAAGGTCCTCTCATTCCTATTTCATTCAGGGGAAGGTTGTTTCTAAAGGAGATGACACAATACTATTTATTTTTTTAGATCATCAAGCATATGATTAACAGCTCTAAATTAGGCTAACCAGATTGAAAAATTGTTGATCAGGTGCATCTGTGAGGCAGAGGAACTAACAATATGAAAAGCACAACTGAAGTAGATTGAAGCCTCTTTAAAACATTGTTGTGATTGTCTTGTTTGCAGTCTGTAAAGTTAATACAAGCAGTTTAATTAAACTATTTAGCTTTCTGTAGGTCAGAGAGTTTTTAGCATTCTCTGTGGGCTAGGGCAGTGGAAGTGTTTCCTCCTGCTCGCTGGGGAGCTTGTACCTGCCAGAAAGTACAAAATGTAAAGGAGACAGGCTTTCTGCAACTGCATCCCTCAGCAGGACGATTATGGAGGTGATGTTGCAGAGTATAATTTTATTTTTAATACTGAAGCTTTGCAGGTGCTACACTATATATTAGTGTAGCCAAAGACCCCATGTGAAGTTCACAATATCTTTAGGACTCTTTCAGAAATATATGGAGTCAAGGAAGTGACAACAGTTTGGTCATATATATTGTAACATTGTGCTTTACTGATGGGTTAATTATGTGTCTCAGTTTTTATGAAAAAGAGAAATTGTGATGCAGTTGTGTTACATATTTTCAGCATGTTTTACCACGGTCATGGCAGTTCCATTAATGCTGAAGATAAGCAATATTTTTAATTTTGACCAATTAAGAGTTTTCCAGCTTCTTCCTGGGAGCGCTTCCCTCGCCCGTCAATCCTTCGTCCAAAAACATGCACCTCAAAGGGATAAACAACTATTTGGACTGGTACATCTCAGTTCATTTTGTCTGAAGATGCAGCATAGACTTTCTGTACAAAAACATCACTCACTCATTTATTCTGTGTGTGCTTGTGTTAAACTTATTCATGCATTTCACTTCACCAAAACCATGTGACTTATGTGGTCTTGCACCAAATCTAATCTTTACAAAGATCAGTGTGCTAGCTGTGTGTTGGATTTCCTATGGAATCTCTATGATTAAGGTAACTATGTCATCAAGTAAGTATATGATAAGATCCAGTTGTCATATCCAAAATATTCAGGCCTTGGATCTGGCCTTCAAAATTTTAAGTTCATATTCTTTTTCATCAGTCTGCCAAAAAATTGGGAAAGGTTTCCAAAAATCAAACACAAACCTCTCTTCATTTGGAATGGCAGGGGACTCCAAACCAGCTCTATTTTTAAAAAAATACAAATCTACTCGTTACTATTTTTGAGCTGTAATCAGGCAAGACCAACCTGCCACAGACACCAGAAACACAATGAAGAAGGACAATTTCTTATGCCAGTTGGATAATGCTTTCACATATGCACAAAAGTGAAAGAAACCAACAATTGAGTATCCAGGTTCAGTTTCTCCGGTGGGTTTAGAAATTCATAGAAATGTGGATTTGGTCAAATTTATAGTTTGTCAATTTGCTTTAACTTGGAAATTTAATTTACTCTGTTATTTCCTGCACTACACTCTTAGCCTTCTGTTATTTATTCTACCCTTCTATCTGAATAAAAAATATAATTAAGAAAGTGTTACAGTTCCAACAAAAAAATATTACCGAAAAGTCAACTTGAAATTATTTTGAGCAATGTTATTTTAGAATCATTCAATGACTTACTATATTATTTATATAATGACATTAGTACATCTATTTTGTTGCTTTATCTGAAGGAACTTTGATTTTGTGAGGCAAATTTGCAGTCGGAGGAAATGTTAGAAAGAATATTTTTTTTAGATTGCAACATAAATTTGTGCTTTTTAATTTACACATTTATGGCCTGATGCATAATTCCTTAATCTGAATGCAGAAGCTAAAAATGCCATGGCACATGATTTTGCAAAAGGAATGATTTTTTTACTCCACCATGTGTCTTGCTCCTGAACAAGAAAGGGGGAATACTTACCAGAAACCATCTGGTCTCCTCCTTTCCAAATGCAGATTAGGCTCCAGTGATGACCAACGCACCCACATACAGAATTCATTACGTTGAAGACTTTGTCCTACTTTGAAGGTTGTTGTTGTGGAGGAAACCACAGCTGAATTTAAAAAAAAAATGCCAATAGTCTGATCAGACAAGCTGCAGGAACTATACTTCTTAAAAGCTCACTGGCTCTTATCCCGCCGCATCACAGACATCAACTAAATCACCAGGGAGAGGGTAACCTAACTAACCCCTCCTCATTGTTAAAGTAATATAAACTGTAGAAAGAAGGATAATTTCAATGCACCCAAAATATGTCTTTGATACCAAAATCAAGAGTATTGAACTACTTTCAGGTGTGAACTTCATAAGCAGAAATTACGGAGATATGTTTGCTCCTTGTTCGTGCCCCTCAAACACCTCATCACCATGGTACCCTTGCATCTTTACTGGTGGGGGGGGGCCTGTAACCTTCTAATTTATTTTAAAAAGTAAGAAGACATTTTCAGAGGATAATTTACCACATTTCCCCTATAGATTAAACTCAGTACATTAGAAAAGTATGTAAAATTAGTGAAAGAAATGGAAGCTGTAAATAGCTCTATGTTATACCAATTTGCCAATTTAACACTTTAAATGTTTAGATCAATGCTTAACGAAGAATCAAATTGCCTTAGAAATGAAAGGAATAAGGAGCAGCCACTGCACAGGTAGAGTGGGTTCATGTTCACCCCAATTGAGTCGTAGCCTGACATGTCTTCACTGATAAGCTTTTGTGTCAGACTGTTGCCATTGGAGCGAAACACAAAATTGCCAGGAGAGTCAAAAACCTACAAGTGTCGATATTGCAAGTCCGCTGGAAGATTTCTATCCCTATCCTGAGTCAATACATAAAAACTACAGCCACCTGGACTACAGACAAAAGTCCTCCCCATGGAGAAAGATATCCAAATATCTATTCATAGGCTTTGCATTTCTAGAGAAAAAAAACCTTTAAAAGATAGGCTCTATGACTTGTTGATGGAGCAAAACTGAATGATGGCTTACAATTTTTAAACAAAAAACATGAAGGAGTCTTTTCTGTATTATAAAAGACATCAGGGATGATAACCCAGTCAGCATCAGTCTTACCGAGAGTGATATTGCAACACTTAAATAGTCCGTGTGTCTGCTTCACCCACTGCATGCACCTTTCAAGGTCTATTCTAACATTATGGGTGAGCTCCAAGCAGGAAAACACCTGTGAGGGGTAAATTGTTCACTGATGTAAAGAAAGTATGTATTTCTATCGCATCATCTAAAGAAAGCTTTTTACTTCAGCTAATTTAGTGAACATGTAAGCCCCTCTCTGAAAGACATAATACTGTGAATATTATAAATCTAATAAAAATAGAAAATATGGGATCTTCTCAGGCAGAATCAATGGGGAGAGGAATAAATTTTCACCAGAAAAGTGTAGAAAAGCAAGTTTTTAGATGCAGTGGAAATGGGGAGGGAAGAAGTATAGAAAAGAGGAAGCTATGCTACAGGATGAAATATGGAATAGATTGAAGATCATGAGGGAGAGATAGTATAGGTGAAAGATAATGAGAGGTCATAGAACAAAAGATTACCCTGGTGATGGTCTGACATGATTTAGGTTGGCATGGTAATTTGTGCTACAGCTTAAGGGACCGATGCTCAATCTCGACCTTGGCTGTTGTCAGTATAAGAGTTGGCATATTCTTCTTGGCAACTACATGGGCATCCCCCAGGTAGTCTAGGAGTTTAATTGGCTACTGTGGAAAAATTAACCAGAGAAAAGTTCATGGGTATGTGTGAGAGAATAAGTTGCAGAACTGTAGGCAAATAAGAAGAAGGGCAATGATAGAATTTCTCTGTTGGGGACTGCCTTGGACCCATAGGGATGAATGGTCTCTGTCTTTGTCACAGTAAGTAAATAGGAGAAACAAAATTGTTGATTGAAACCGTAAAAGGAATACTTAGAAGATAAGGGAAAGGTGATACAAAAGCAAGCAAGTTTGAAGTCATTACTTGAAGGGCTGAACTCAGTATTGAGATCAAAGGCTATAATGTAGCAAGTGTTTTCCTGTGAGCTGTGTTGGTATGTTGCAGGACAAAGAGGCCTGGGTACAATAGAAATAAAGTGATATTTAACCAGTGGCCTTGCAGATTGTGTGGAATTTTTCTGGAGATCATTCAACTAATTTGTGTTTCGTCTCCCTCAATTGATTATGAGGTGCAGTATACCAAATTAGAAGATGTATAAGAACCTGCCGCTTTATGTGAAAAGAGATTTATGGAAACCTGGATAGTGACAAAGAGGCAGGTACTACATTCCCAGTGGTTGTATGGAGAAAGGGTGGGTATCCTTGGAGATGGACAAGTAAAACAGAATGGTCCAAGGGAAACAGTTCCCCGAGAAGGGAGGTACTGTTCAGGGAAGGAGGGGAAGAAAATGGGGGAATCATGACAGAGTGTAAAAAGTAGTGGAGGACAATCTGTTGAATGCAAAGGCTGGTGGGGTGCAAAGTAAGGGTGAAGAAAGGCCTTATTCCTGTTCTGAAGAGGAGGGAAAGGGCCAAGAAATGGAACATAGTGAAGGAACAGCTGAGATATTAGAACCAGTTGCATGGAAAGCGCATTGGTAGAAGAACAGTGATGAAGCTGTAAACACTGAGAGAATGGAATGAAATCCTTACAGGAACATTGGTGGTAGAAAGTGTAGATAATATACCTATGTATAGTAAGTCAGGTGATATGGGTGGAATGGTAGCATAGTGATTAGTGTAACAATGTTAACAGCACCAGACATTACTGATCAGGGTTTAGTTCATGCTGCTGAATGTAAGGAGTTTGTAGATTTTCTCGTACCATGTGAGTTTCCATCGGGTGCTGTGGTCACCTCCCACATTCCACTTGTGACACGTCGGCTGCCCAGCATATTCCTCGCTGATTTGATTTGGCACAAGCAACACATTTCACTGTATGTTTTGATATTTCAATGTACATGTGACAGATAAAGCTAATCTTTAAAAGAAATCTTTAGAAGTCTTTAGGTAAGGTCATCCCCTGAAATGGAGATACAGAAATTATGGATGAAAAGGGGAAAACTAGGAATTTAAATCATGCTGTCTTTTGGAAGGATGAGGACATGTACTTGAATTTTTTGGAAATGTGTATATACACAAACATAATCTTAATAAATATGTAATACTGGGAAGGAGGCACCTGTGTCCTTTTCTTAATTCTCCCACCCACACATCCTTCTCCCCACACCATACACTCTCATTCACATATGCGCCATCACTGCAACTTGTCCACATCACTGTTCAATGGTTTTTCTTTGGGGTTAAGGTTCCCATGGGATGTTTCAAAGGCTCTCATGTGTACGGACCTAAACTCTTATGCTCTTTTTCCAAGAATCATAATGGATAAAGTCTGTATGTGAGTCCTGCACTTACTGGCAATAATATTTGGTTACAGTTTTGTTTTCACATTTAAACTGTTTTTTTGAAGGATAAAGGGAAATGGAAAATAAAAGCAGTGCTGAGAAGTCCGTCCAAACAAAACAAGCAGGTTCTATTCAAGCCCATTAATTTTTTTTTGGTTTAATTTTTCAAAGTCAGCCACATGCTGTGTGGGCATACAATGTACTTATCCCATGTTTGTCTCTCCTACACTTTAACAGCCAGCACAGCCATCACCAGGAAACTCTTCAATCCAGATCACATTATGTGTTCAGCAGTACTGTTTTCAACTCAGCTCTGAGTCATGGCTTTGGCCTAGTATTTCCTGCACACATGTTGATGCTCTTTCAGTGACTTCAGAACTGTACTTCAAGTCTACATTTCTAATCAATTATGTGGTGAAAACCTATGAGACTATAACCTACTATCTGTAACTTTTTAACCACTGGTAATTTAAAATAAAACATTTTCCTTGCCTATTTGCTCTATTTATGAAAATCTGTCTTTCTGTATTGAGCGTCTCTAGTCCATTTTATATTTAATTATAGAAGTTTGTTACCTCTCTTCCCTGTCAGTGTTTTCAAAATAATCCTCAGAATACTCAATTGCAATTTGCATCAAGTTTTATTGGACTCAATAAAACACGTGTTTGTACTTCATTTTGCTGCGACGCATTGTGATGCACCATCAATAACTCACTCTGAGACATAAAGGCGACATATCGGCTTTCATTGACTGGAAGAAGGAACAAGCAGCAGTTGACCACCATACTACATCCTGGAGACTGAGAGGTCGGGCTCAGGCCTCAATCGCCTTTATACAGGGGTCAGTGGGAGGAGCCACAGGAGCAGTCAGCAGGGGGCGTGTCCAGACAGGTATATGTAGTTCACCACACATTGTTAAAATGATTTTGAGACGTAAAAAAATAATCAAGAAACAAGTTACTATTTTGAGCCATCTATAGCATACAACAAATATTGATCGAGTACAAGAAGATGGAAGTTGTACAGAGAAATTATCATGAGAATGTTATTGGTGCTAATAGGTCAAATTAGGAAGACAAGTTGCACAAATTTGCATACATTTTATACATGAATATGTGGTTGATCTAACAGAAATATCAATATTTCCAATGTCTTGAAATGGATTTGTGCACTGAATCATTTACTTGAATTACCCTTTGTGCCTCATGAAGTCAGTGTGCTAACACTCTTTGCAAGTTACCACTGTAATTCCAGAGGAAGAAGCAGACACATTCCATTCAACCCTGTTTTTCTTTTCAAAGGTGTTGCTTGAAGTGTTGAGTACTTGCAGCATTTTCTGTGGTTGTTCTGCTCTGGGGCTGATAGAGAGGTAGTTTTGCTTTTGCCTCAGTTTCATCAAGGAGTTCGAAGAAGATAAAAACCAAAGAAACAGAAGTAAGAGTACACCATACTGGGATCTACTAAAACCAACTGCATGATCTACTAAAGACAACTCTGATACTCAATTAGATCATAAAGGATCTATTGTCTCATTTCATGTTTTCTCCAAATCCTTATATCTTCTTTTCTTTTGTGTCAAAACATTTATTGTCGCCAGTCTTGAATATTATCTGAGTATCCACAGCCCTGAGAAAGAGAATTCTAAAGGCTTACAGCCCTTGGCAAAAGAAATTTCTCCTGATAGAACGATCCCTAAATTCTCCAGATGGTAATACCAGCTGCAGAGCATTTGCCTTGCCATTCCCTCCCATGGTGTTGTATGTGGAAATAATATGCAGTTTTCTAAATTTCAGAGCAAATGCCAGTCTTACTTATTTCTTTTCCTCAGAAGAAGCCCCTATCCCAAGTGAAACCTTCTCCATACATTATCCTGAAAGAATATTCACCAGAGCCATGTACAATCTGAGCATGACTTCCCTACTTCTGGACATTAAGCCTGTTGCAATAAAGGCCAACAGACCACTTGCCTTTCTTGCTGCTCTTTGCTTTGTATCTTGTGAATTGGCACACAGAAAAAGCTCTGTACATTGCCTTTCACATTTAAAAAAAAATTTGATTTTTCCACTCTTGCCAAAATACATGACACCACCTTTCCCACATTACATTGTATCAGGCATCCTTGTTTAAGTTATCTACAGCCATGTGCACTGCACACTCTTGATGATGAAATATGCAATGGCAAGAATCATTCACTTTCTCCACTGATGCTGCTTGGCCTGCTCTTTTTTATTATTACTTCATTATCAATTAACTTCGTGTCATCAACAAACCTCACCTTTTCATTAAAATAATTGAATTTGGTTTATTATTATCACGTCTGAAAAAAATCACTGAACAAGTACCATCAACCGATCACTCGCAATACTAGAGGAAACAAAACACTGGGCACTGTTACATCAAGAATGCCTACTGTGCTATTCCACGCCCTCACTTCGGGAAGTCTGATCACCTGGCTGTACTTCTACTCCCTGAGTATAGGCAGAGACTGAAAACTGCAGCACCAGGAGTGAGGACCAAGAAGGTTTGGACAAGGGAAGCACAGGAACGCCTACAGGACTGCTTTGATTCGGTGAACTGGACTATATTCAGGGATTCATCTTCGAACCTGGATGAGTATACTGCAGTTGTTACCGACTTCATTAAAAACCTGTGTGGATGAGTGGGTGCTTACAAAGACTTTCTGCACATTCCCAAACCAAAAGCCATGGATGAACCAGGAGGTACTTTGTCTGCTGAAGGCTAGATCTGTGACGTTCAAGTCTGGTGACCCAGGTCTGTACCAGAAAACCAGGTATGATTTGCAGACAGCTGTTTCAAGGGCAAAAAGACAATTTCGAATGAGGCTGGTGATAACATCAGATGTACGACAATTCTGGCAGTGTTTGCAATTTCTCCCTACAAAGTGAAACCTAATAGCATGAATGGCAGCGATGCTTCACTACCAGATGAACTCAACACCTTCTATGCTGACTTTGAAAGGGAGAATACAACTACAGCTGTGAAGATCCCTGCTGCACCTGATGACCCTGTGTTCTCTGTCTTAGAGGCCGATGTTTGGCTGCCTATATAGAGAGTGAACCCTCACAAGGCAGTAGGTCCCGATGGAGTACCTGGTAAGGCTCTGAAAACCTGTGCCAACCAACTGGCAGGAATATTCAAGGACATTTTTAACCTCCTACTGCTACGGGCATAAGTTCCTATTTGCTTCAAAAAGACAACAATTATACCAGTGCCTAAGAAGGATAATGTGAGCTGCCTTAATGACTATCGCCTGGTAGCACTCACATCTGCAGTGATGAAATGCTTTGAGAGGTTGATCATGACTAGACTGAACTCCTGCCTCAGCAAGGACCTGGACCCATTGCAATTCTCCTATTGCCACAATAGGTCAATGGCAGATGCAATCATAATGGCTCTTCACATGGCCTTATACCACCTGGACAACACAAACACCTATGTCAGGGTGCTATTCACCGACTATAGCTCAGCGTTTAATACTATCATTCCCACAATCCTGATTGAGAAGCTGCAGGACCTGGGCCTCTGTACCTCCCTCTGCAATTGGATCCTTGACTTCCTAATTAGAAGACCACAATTTGTGCAGATTTGTGATAACGTCTCCTCCTCGCTGACGATCAACACTGGTACTCCTCAGGGGTGTGAGCTTAGCCCACTGCTCTACTCTCTATATACCCATGGCTATGTGGCTAGGCATAGCTCAAATACCATCTATATATTTGCTGATGATACAACGATTGTTAGTAGAATCTCAGATGGTGACGAGAGGGATTACAGGAACAAGATACGCCAACTAATGTTACTAGAATCTTAGATGGAGTTGAGAGGGTATACAGGAGCAAGATATACCAGCTAGTTGAGAGATGTTGCATCAATAACCTTACAGTCAATGTCAATAAGATGAAAGAGCTGATTGTTGTCTTCAGGAAGGGTAAGATTGGGGAATACATACCAATCCTCATAGAGGGATCAGAGTGGAGAGAATGAGCAGTTTCAAGTTCCTGGGTGTCAAGATCTCTGATGCAGCTATAAACAAGGCAAGGCAGTGGCCATACTTCATGCACTTTGGTATTAGAAATAATTCTAAATGGGGAGAAAATGCAGGAATCTGAGATGCAGATGGACTTGGGAGTCCTTGTGCAGAACATCTTGAAGGTTAACTTGCAGGTTGAGTCAGTGGTGAGGAAGGCAAATGCCACATCAGCATTCATTTCAAGAGGTCTAGAATACCAGAGCAAGGATGTGATGCCGAGGCTTTAAAATGCACTGGTGAGGGCTCACCTTGAGTACTAGGAACAGTTTTGGGCCCCTTATCTTAGAAAAGATGTGCTGGCATTGGAGAGGGTCCAGAGGATGCTCACAAGGATGATCCCAGGAAAGAAAGGGTTATCATACAAGGAACATTTGACGGCTCTGGGTCTGTACTTGCTGGAATTCAGAAGGATGGGGGGGGGGGGGGGGGACCTTCAAGGAGCGGTGTCTCAGAAAGGCAGCGACCATTATTAAGGACCTCCAGTACCCAAGGCATGCTCTTCCCTCACTGTTACCATCAGGTAGGAGGTGCAGAAGCCTGAAGGCACACACTCAGTGATTCAGGAACAGCTTCTTCCTCTCCACCATCCGATTCCTAAATGGGCATTGAACCCTTGGACACTACCTCACTTTTTAAAATATATTATTTCTGTTTTTTTGCATGATTTTCAATCTATTCAATATTCTTATACTGTAATTGATTTACTTATTAACTTATTATTATTTTATTTTGTTTTCTTTTCTTCTATATTATGTTTTACATAGAACTGCTGCTGCTAAGTTAACAAATTTCACGACACATGCCGGTGATAATAAACCTGATTCTGATTCTGTACTCTGGTACAATGAAATACTTGTCTTGCCTATATAAGATCAAATCATTGCTCAATATATTAACAAAATACAAGGTAAAACAATAACAGAATGCAGAATTAGGTGTAACAACTACAGAAAAAGTGCAGTGCAGGTAAACTATAGGATCAATGTCACAACAAGGTAGACTGAGTCTACATTATCATACAAAAGGACCTTTCAATAATCTTATAACAGCAGGGTAGAAGCTGTTCTTGAGCCTGGTAGTATGTGCTTTCAGGCTTTAATATCTCCTGCCCAATTGAAGAGGGGAGAAGAGAGAGTGTCTGAGGTGAGTGGGGTATTTCATGATGGCCACTTTCATTGAGGGGAGGCTGATTTCTAATATGCACAGAGCTCCATCCACAACTCTGCAGTGTTTTTGTTGTCACGTGCAGTGTAGCTGCCATAAAAAACTATTAAGCATCCAGACAAGATGCTTTTTATGGTGTATCAATAAGAATTGGTAAGGGACTATGTGGCAAGATAAGTGTTAACTGTCCCAGGATTGATTTCCCCCTTGGAATGGTCTGCCAACCCAAAAACCTAAGCAACTCCATTCTACGCCTTTTGTCTTTAACCAATGTTTTAACCATGACCACCTCTGTGGCCTGTGACTGTTGACACCTCTTGGAATTCCATGCACACAAAGTCAAAAACGGATAGACTTAACTTATTCATGAAGACTCTCGCTGCATCTTCCAAAGTAGGTACTGGATTCCTCGTGGAGCATACCAACAAGCTGGACCCCGGCATTCACAAAGATGAATGAGCTATCCGCTTGGACACAGTGAAGAATCTGCAGTCACAGTGTGGCCACATGGAAGGACCTTAAGCATACTAAGTTAGACTAATTCAATGAAAAATTACTTGTTTACTTAATGCTTACAATTAGTGGTTTAGTTGATTTTGTTTATATATTTTAAGATCTTTTAAAACAAAATAATTTCTTGCTTTTTTAATGATCTTTATGGTTTTGAATGTTAAAGCCAGCTGTCAGAGAGATAAGGGGAATCTCAAAGCCAGGGTTTCTCCATTGCATTTTTTGCTGATCATGGTACACATGAACTCCTGCCTCTCAGACAACCTCAATTGACTGCAATATGTCTACTGCTGAAACAGGTCAGTGGCAAATGCTACCTACCTGGCCTTAAATTCATCTCTGGAGCACCTGTGTGTTTTGCTTGGCTATTCTCCATTGATTACATCTTAACCTGCAATAAAATATTTACACTTAAACACTTGCGGGCTGCCCCCTTGGGTGTGTTGGTTGTGAACACAAATGGTGCATTTCACTGTAAGTTTCAATATTCATGTGATAAGTGAATCTGAATCTCATCTCCAAATTTCCAAACCTGGGACTCAACATGTCCCTTTGCAACTGGTTCCTTGACTTTCTAACTTTCTGGTCTCTCTCATGGTGCCAGAGGACTGGAAAATTACAAATGTCACTCCACTCTTTAAGAAAGGCAGCAGAAAGGAAATTACAGACTAGTTATGCTGACATCAGTGGTTGAGAAGATGTTGGAGACAATTGTTAAGGATGAGGTGATGGAGTACTTGGTGACACAGGACAAGATAGTACAAAGTCAGCATGGTTTCCTTATGGGAAAATCCTTCCTGAAATATATGTTGCAATTATTTGAGGAGATTATAAGTGGGATAGATAAAAGGGATGTAGTGGATGTTGTATATTTGGACTTTCAGAAGGCCTTTGACAAGGTGCCACATATGAGGCTGCTTACCAAGTTATGAGCCTGTGGTATTACAGGAAAGTTACTAACATGGTTAGAGCATTGGCTGATTGGTAGGAGGCAGTGAGTGGGAATAAAAGGATCTGTTTCTGGTTGGCTGCCAGTGACTTGTGGTGCTCCGCAGGGGTTGGTGTTGGAATCACTTTTTATGCTGTATATTTACATATTTACATATATATTTATGCTGTATAGTTACAGAGAAAGGTTGAACAAGTTAGGTCTCTATTCATTGGAGCTTAGAAGGTTGAGGGGGGATTTGATTGAGGTATTTAAAATTTTGAGAGGGATAGATAGAGTTGACGTGAATAGGCTGTTTCCATTGAGAGTAGGGGAGATTCAAACGAGAGGACATGATTTGAGAGTTAGGGGGCAGAAGTTTAAGGGAAACACAAGGGGGTATTTCTTTACTCAGAGAGTGATAGCTGTGTGGAATGAGCTTCCTGTAGAAGTAGTAGAGGCCAGTTCAGTTGTGTCATTTAAGGTAAAATTGGATAGGTATATGGACAGGAAAGGAGTGGAGGGTTATGGGCTGAGTGCGGGTAGGTGGGACTAGGTGAGATTAAGAGTTCGGCACGGACTAGGAGGGCCGAGATGGCCTGTTTCCGTGCTGTGATTGTTATATGTTATATGGGTATATAAATGATTTAGATGATGGAATAGATGGCTTTGTTGCCAAGTTTGCAGATGATACGAAGATAGGTGGAGGGGCAGGTAGTGTTGAGGAAATAAGTAGAATACAGAAGGACTTAGAAAGATTAGCAGAATGGGCAAGAAAGTGGCAATTGAAATACAATGTTGGAAAATGCATGGGATTGCACTTTGGTAATCGAAATAAACATGCAGACTATTTTCTGAGTGGGTAGAAAATCCAGGAAACTGAGATGCAGAGGGATTTGGGAGTCTTTGTGCCGATCAACTTGAAGGTTAACTTGCAGATTGAGTCGGTGGTGAGGAAGGCAAATGCCATGTTAGCATTCATTTCAAGAGGTCTTGAATACAAGAGCAAGGATGTGATGCTGAGGCCTCACCTTGAGTATTGTGAACACTTTTGGGCCTCTCATCTTAGGAAAAGTGTGCTGGCATTGAAGAGGGTCTAGAGGAGGTTCAGAAGGATGATTCCAGGAATGAAACGGTTATCATACGAGGAACATTTGATGGCTCTGGGTCTGTACTCACTGGAATTCAGAAGGATGAGGAAGGATCTCAATGGTGAAAAGCCTAGTCAGAGTAGATGTGGTAAGGATTTTCCCATGGCGGGAGAGTCCGGGACTAGAGAGCACAGCCTCAGTACAGAAGAGCACCCTTTCAAAACAGATGCGGAGAGACTTCTTTAGCCAAAGGGTGGTGAACTTGTGGAATTTGTTGCCACATGTAGCTGTGGAGGCCAGGTCATTGGCTGTATTTAAGGCAGAGATTGATAGGTTCCTGATTGGACACAGCATCAAAGGTTATGGGGAGAAGGCCGGGAAATGGGGTTGAGGAGGAGATGGGAAAAAGAATCAGCTATAACTGAATGGCAGAGCAGACTTGATGGGCTAGATGGCCTAATTCTGCTCCTATGTCTTATGGTCTTATGGTCTAATAACTCACAAACAGTAGGAATAGGGAGGAACATCTCCATGATGATTATTCTAAACACTTGTGTCCCACAAGTCTGCCTCTTCAGTCCTCTATACTCTACTCCTAATACACTCATGACTGTGTGGCCAAATTATGCTCTAACTTTATCTACAAGCCTGCATATGATCCCACCACAGTTGGCCATATCTCATGTAATACGTGTATAGAAAGGAGACAAAGAGCCAAGAAACTTCATGTTATTCATGACACTTTCTCCCTGAATATCAGCAAACTGAAAGAGTTTGTTATTGACTTCAGGATGGTAACCAATTCACCTGCTGCTGTCCGCATCAATGGTGTTGAGAGTATGAGGGTTAGTCGCTTCAAGTTCACAGAAATGAACATCACCTGTCCTGGTCCATTCACACATAAAAAAACAACAACCAAGAATGTTCACCAGTGCCTCTACTTCCTCAGAGGCTAAAATATTTGGCACGTTCGCTTTGATCCTCACCAATTTTATCTTAGAAAGCATCCTATCCAGAGGCATCATGGTTTGATACGGCAATAGCTCTGTGAACTGTGCTCTGTACTCTGTGATCTCAAGAAACTGCTGAGAGTTGTGGATACAGCTCAGCTCATCACGGAAACCAATCTCCCTCCACGGACTCTGTCTGTACTTCTTGTGCTCTGTGTAAAGCAGCCAATAAAATCAAGGGGCCCACCCACCCACCCACCCCAGTCATTATGCCCTCTCCCACCAGACAGAAAATACAAAAGCCTGAAAGCATGCATCATCAGTGCTTAAGGACAGCTTCCACCCCACTGTTACAATCCATTAAGTGCCTCCCTGGTACGATAACATGGGCTCTTGACCTCAGAGCCAACCTTGTTATGACCTGGCATCTTGCTATCAAGCAGCAGTACACTTTCTCTGTAACTCTGACACTTTATTCTGCACTCTGTTCTTGTTTTACCTTGTGCTACCTCAGTACACTATTGTGATGAATTGATCTGTTTTTCATTACACTTCAGTACATGTGACAATAATGAATACATTTGCCAGTTTACTGGTTTATCAATTTGAGGTCAGGTTGATGCTCAAGGCTTTGTTGCTAAACTTTGGGATACTTCAGGCAAGTAAGATAGACCTTATAAGCTTTATTTAAACTTAGAGCAGTGTTTGTGGATACCAGGCATGCTCAGTGTTAGCCCAACCCTGTAAGCCCTAATTTATGTAACCTTCTTTTGTATAGTATCTTATCTTTACTTTGAAGGTAGATTAAATTCCTAAAGATGTGTGAACATGAACGGACACTATCTCAAGCACAGCATTGGCCAGAATCTTCCCTTGCATGGATCCTAGATGAAGTGCATCCGATTTTGCTGAGCAGCCAAGTGGTTATGAACTTTCCTAAGGCCACTGTAGGTGACTTCTTTAATGACTGTTAATCTGTTAAACTGTAGACAGCAAGCCATCACTAATAGCAGCCAAACCAACAGCCAGAATTGAATATGGTCCAGCTCCTATCTGAGTGAAACCAAAGTATAGTGCAGATTTTGTTTCAGTTCCTCTGCCACCAAAACCAACAGTGAAAGCAGATTGTAGCACAGCTCTTGTTGGTTGCATTAACCTGTTTAGCTGCCTGCCAAGTTCAAACTACATTACACATTGAATTCTTGCCAGCAGGAATCTAATATGTCCATGCATGTTTATTTAGAAGCTTTCAAGTCTTGTCTATTTGTTACAATAAAATTAAATAACAATTATTAAATTGTAACACTATAGAGTTAGAGAAACTATTCTTCAAACCACAAATGTATTCTGTTCAGTACTTCCAAAGTTGCCAGTTTTCCTCCAAGACTTTGACCTTTAATCCACATCCTCATCTGATTGAACTTTACTGGAATTTCAATCACTCATGTCGTATCTGTGGAGCCAGCGTCATAACCCTGAGCTCATTGACCATGTCAATATGCCACTTGTAATATGGTACGTCAGTTGTTAAACTCAACTTCATGGACTTATTCTGGTGATTTAGCTCTCTTATAAAAACAACAGATTTATTTATCCAAGTGTGTTTTGAAAAAAAAATGAAGACAAAGTACATATCTTTTAAAAAAGCTTGTGTTTCATGGAATAATTGATAAATTGTCAGAATCAAGTTTATTATCACTGGCAGGTGCCGTGAAAGTTGTTAACTTAGCAGCAGCAGTTCAATGCAATACATGATATTATAGAAAGAAAAAATATAAATGAATAACTAAATCATTTCAGTAAGTGTGTGTGTGTGTGTGTGTGTGTGTGTGTATTAAATAGATTGAAAATAGTTTAAAAACAGAAGTAATAAAAGTGAGGTAGTGTTCACGAGTTCAATGTCCATTTAGGAGTCATATAGCAGAGGAGAAGAAGCTGTTCCTGAATCAGAGTGTGTGCCTTTAGGCTTCTGTACCTCCTTTCTCAAGGTAACAATGAGAAGAGGGCATGTCCTTGGTGGGGGGTGTTCTTAATAATGATGTTGCCTTCCTGAGGCACTGCTTCTTGAAGATGTCTTGGGTATTACAGAGGCTAGTACCCAAGATGGAGCTGGCTAATTTTACAACCTTCTGCAGCTTCTTTCAGTCCTGTGCAGTAGCCCTCCCCTGCCCCCCAACCAGCCTGTCAGAATGCTCTCACCTGTACATCTTTAGAACGCTGTACATCTCTTCAAACTCCTAATGAAACATAGCCAATGTCCTTTCTTCTTTATAGCTGCATCGATATGTTGGGACCAGGTTAGATCCACAGAGATCTTGACACCCAGGAACTTGAAGCTGCTCACTCTCTCTGCTTCTGATCCCTCTGAGGATTGGTATGTGTTCCCTCATCTTACCCTAACTGAAGTCCACAATTAGTTCTTTCATCTTACTAACATTGAGTCCAAGGTTATTGCTGCAACACCACTCAACTAGCTGGCATATATTGCCCTCTCAACTCCATCTAACAATGTTTGTATCATCAATAAATTTTTAGATGGTATTTGAGCCATACCTAGCTACACAATCATGGGTATAGAGAGAGTAGAGCAGTGGGCTAAGCATACACCCCTGAGGTGCCCCAGTGTTGATCATCAGTAAGGAGGAGATATTATCACTAATCTGCACAAATTGTGATCTTCTGGTTAGGAAGATGAGGATCCATTTGCAGAGGGAGGTACAGAAGCCCAGGTTCTGGAGCTTGTCGGTCAGGACTGTGAGAATGATGGTGTTAAATGCTGAGCTATAGTCAATGTACAGCATCCTGACAGAGGTGTTTGTGTTGCCCAGGTGATCTAAGGCTGTGTGAGGAGCCATTGAAATTGCATCTGCCATAAACCTATTATGGTGATAGGCAAATTACAATGGGTCCACGTCCTTGCTGAGGCAGGAGTTCATTCTAGCCACAACTAACCTCTCAAAGCCTTTCATCACCGTAGAAGTGGGTGCTACTATGCAATAGTCATTATGGCAGCTCACACTACTCTTCTTAGGCACTGGTATAATTGTTGCCTTTTTGAAGCAGGTGGAAACTTCTGATCACAGCAGTGAGAGATTGAAAAAGTCCTTGAATACTCCCACTAATTGGTTGGCATAAGTTGTGCACACAGTTTGAGAAATGTGTTGCTAGGCAGAAGTTGAATGGTGAAGTTTTTGGCTTTGGTGGGAAGTAGAATGGACACCAGAACTGGGAGAAATAGTAAGCAGCTCATCCACCACTTTGCAATCTGTGAAAGCTGTCACTCCAAAAGTAGTAATAAATGGAAAGACTTCCTCCTCCTAAATATATTCAGTCAGTTTCCTCATTAACGTTTTCCAATATCTCTGGATATGTTTGTATGCTTGTAATATAGTATTATTAAATGTGATCACAATACGTACTTGGATGACAGGAAAATAATGACTGACTGGAGGGAAACTGAAAACAATACAACTCCAGGGATACGGCAGTGCTGTAAGTAAACATATGAGAACAAGTTAAGTCAACATGTACACAACATGAAATGGTCTTATCGGAAGGCGCTAGATAGGAAAATGAATTGTGAATGATTATTGGACATGTTCTAAATGGATTTGGTTTGAAAAAAGGCAAGTTTTTGAGAGCATTCAATTATCAATCAGAACAAGTTGCAGTGGAAAATTCAGATTATTTTTAAGGCAGCTCATGATTTCACTTTATGGTTTTGTTGAGGAAGCTAATAATGAGTTGTATAGTAATAAGAGAAGTCAAGTCACCAGGGTGGTTCCAGGCCACAGATTCATGTGATTAAATTTATTTTTAATAACAAAAGATTCCATAATTATAAATATTGATAAGTTTGGATGAGGCGAGTAAGTGCATCATTTCAAAGTGAAAGTCAACGTTGAGTTTATTGTCATATGCACGAATACACCTATGCACAGGTGCAATGAAAAGCTCGCTTTGAAATATGCAGGTAACATGAATTGAGTGTCGGATGGATGCAGAAACGTGAGCTGTAAGAGGAAACAAAAAAAGTTTAAGACAATTTGTAACAAGTTGTGTGCGTAAGTAGATGCACTCTGAAAACAGAAAGACAATTTATTTCCTGTGGGGGAATGCAACACTCGACCCTGTCACATCCTCCTTTCCCACTTTCCGAGGATCCGAACAATCTTTCCAGGTGCAGTAGTTATTCCCGTGTACAACTTCTAACCTGATGTACTGCATCAAGAGATCTGTCATACAATGTGGAATCCAAATGCAGACTGGCCAACCATATCGAGGAGCATCTGCGGCCTGCTCCTATTGCCCTAGCACCTCGATTCAGTATTTCACTCAGAGGCTGACCTGTCTGTCTGTGGTTTTCTGAATTGTTACAACAAAGCCAAATGTCATCTTGAGGAACAGCACTTCATCTTCCTTCTGGAAACATTAGAACATTCTGAGATCAGTATCAGATACAACAAGTTTTCTTTGTCTGTATCAGAACAGACCAGGTTATCCACCTGCAATGTCAGCTCAGTTTTCCATAAGATCATAAGACCATAAGACATAGGAGCAGAATTAGGCCATTCAGTCCATCGAGTCTTCTTTGCCATTCCATCATGGCTGATCCCAGATCCCACTCAACCCCACACACCTCACCATATCCTTCAATGCCCTGACCAATCAGAAAACTATCAAATTTTGCTTTAAATACACCCAAAAACTTGGTCTCCACCACAGACTGTAGCAGAGCATTCCACAGAATCACTACTCTCTGGCTAAAAAAAAAATTCCTCTTTATCTCTGTTCTAAGAGGGCAGTCCTTACTTTTGAGGCTGTGGCCTCTAGTTCTTGATACTCCCACCATAGGAAACATCCTCTCCGCATCCACCTTATCTAGTCCTTTGAACATTTAGTGGGCTTCAATGAGACCCCCATGTTTTCCCCTTTCCATTAGCTATAACTAACCTACTGAGCATATCCTACGCTCTTGCATTTTGTCACTTTTACATTCACATGCTATATTTTCATTCTATAACTTCCCTCAGTTTGGAGCTTTATGAATAAAAGAACATATTTTCTTTCCCTACCTGCCCACTTAACCACATGATGACATGACCTTGTTTGTAACTTATCATTAGGGCAAGAGGAAAAACGCAGATGCTGGAAATATGAAATAATAAGAGTGCTAGAAACACTTAGCAGGTTATGCAGTCTCTGTGGTAAGTGAAGGTTAACATTTTAGAAATGGACTGTTCATCGGAACTGGGAAAGAACGAAAAAGATAGTGTAGGAAGGGAAGGGCGTGTGGTAGAAAGGGAAAATCTTCAATTGGGTGAGATCAGAATGTGTCAATTAAGGAGCAGTTAAAGTTGGATTAGCGGTTTTTTAATGAAATGCATTGTGTTTGAAAAGGCTGTTGGACATGCCCATCAAGCCAGGCTACACGAAAAAAGATAAAATAAACAGTTATGGGCTGCACTTGATTTTACTATATTTACTTATGACTTGATCTATAATAGAAGTATTCAATCTGTCAGCTTTTAACCAAAAATATTTTTGCCACATTTTTGCATTTTTCTCATAATTAATTTCTATGACCATACTGTGTCATAGGCTGTAATCATGTCCTCCCTTCAATGGTGATGGGGCATCACATCAGGCTTGCAGATCTAAGCTACTCAGTATATACAACAAATAAATAGGTGCACTCTGTCCATCTACACGGATGCAAATCTCTTAACTTCACAAAATTTGCCATTTAACTAAAATAACAACAGCATGTAACATGTAATGATTGAATCATCTCACCATGCTGTTGTCTATTTGATCACTGCCTCCTTTTCCTGTTTCACTCAAGAATTACATTTGCTCTTGATTCCCATTGCATTAGCTCACCTGTGATCATGTCATTTTTTTTTCTGTGGGACCTTTTATTGCTTGTTTTCCTTACCACGGCAACAGGCACATGCTAAGTACTCAGCAGTATGTCATCATAATAGGTGGAAGACAACAAACTGCATGTTTAATATATGGACGTATCTCATTACCCTGAAGGAAATGATGCATTTTCCTGAGCCCACTGCTCTCTCTCATATTTGCATTCTCCTCAGCCCTGAATCTGGCCAGCAAGTTCCTGAATCCAAGGGGTAAGGATAATGTTGACGGACCAGAAAACAACCCTACCCACAAAATGTTGACAGATGCTAAAGCACTGGCATCAGCTTTCCAATCTGTCAGTACTAAGTTACTGAAAATGCCTGAAGTTCAGAAACATTTTAAAATTGTTAAATAAAATACATGATCAAAATATTTAACAGTTATTAATATTTAAAAATAAATCAACAAATACATCTTAATAATTTTAAAATAATTCACATATTGGAATGACTTTGTTCAGCACAGCCCAGGAATCATTATTCAAGCGAAAGGGCTGGTGAATTGAGGCAGGATCCCAGTACTGGGACGCTCAACAACTCCTGTAACACTATTGCATAACAAAGTACAGCCAAGAGTTTGCCAGCACAATTTCTTGGTTGTATTCTGGTATTCTGTTATCTGATTGTAGAACATAACTCCCCTTCTTACAGGAAATGGTAACTTGCCAAAACTTACATGGAAAGTTCCAGCAGATTTATGTGGAACACTTAGAATTTACCAACATGTTTTTAGCCACTATATGGGCATTAATGCTGCTAGCATGTCTTTAGTGCGTGTATAATATTATGTGTTTTATGCTATGTTTGGTTTAGATAATGGAAATATAAAATTTCTTATTTAAGGATAGCACTACATCTTGAACAGCACAGAACTGAAACCTATGATGATGCAATGTACTTGCACACTGAATATGCTCAACGTGAAGTCTGTATGCACAGAGCTGCAGTTATTGCCGCTACAATGAACATGCCTTGCAATGGTCCATCATTAGTCCATCGTGTTTATGCTTGTTAACTTAAGTACTTGTTGTCCAACAGCTGCTCTTTAGAAACACATTAACTGCGTTAATGAGACTTGGCTGCATCATCAACTTGACCAATTTAAAACCCCAGCTTTTGTATTAATCTTATCAGTGGATTTCTTTTCATTACATTGAACAGGTATGTAACCTTTATGAACTCATCATAGATAAAAAATACTTACATTAATTGTGCTTGATCAATGTATAAAAAAAATCACGCAGCTTTTAAAATATAGTACTTTTGCAATGCACTAACAGTTCAGAAAGTTTTGTGTCATTTTTCCAATCAATTCAAAATGAATGCTTTCATGTCCTTTTTTAAAATGCTGATTGCCTCTAACATTGGTAATTACTCCTACTGGCTATGTTTTCACTGGGCAGGTACATATGCAGAGATGCAATAAAAGAGCAATTACAATATAATCAGCTTCCCTTCAGCAGTCATGAGGGGTTTTGTATTCCATTGAAACTCACTCCTCATTAAAGTGCTCTGGTATAAAGGTGTGATGAAAGAAGTCATCTTAGGAAAAGTTCACATTACCATCCTGAGTAGCATAGAAAATCTACTGTGTCGACATCTTCATCTTCTACCTAATTATTCTTAGACTAAATATTATTCGTAAGTAAAGGATATGTTTTCAAAACATCAAAACCAAATAAAATTAGTTATTGTGTTTATACAAAACCTTATTTCCTGATAATCCTTGAGTTCATCCTTATTCACTGATTATTTCCACAGCACTGAAAACAATGCCCCCTGATGCTGTACGTTTCAATTCTCTTTTAACTAGTGTCTGTTTTCCTTTGATTCTCCTGGTACCGCACAAAGAAACCAAAGTAGATCGCCTTGTCTTCCTCTAAGCTTCGATGTCTTTTGTTTGAGAGCTGTTTTACATTTGTCAGTCAATAATAGACTTAACCGGAAGAAACTAAGGTGGTGAGCACATAGATCTCTAACGACAGAGGGAAGCTATATCCTTTAAAATATTCATTGTGATAGGCATCTGAAACTCCTTTACCTTTTGACCTCTTTAACCTGAAAACAGTGTTGCTATGAATAGAATTTTACAGTAGCTGTTTTGGGTCATCACCCTGGCCCCAAAACAGTGAGAGCATCAAAAATATTGTTTAACGAAAATCAGTGCTGAAGGTCTATTCCAGAGGTCATGGACCCCTTGCTTAACAGTATTGGTCCATGGCATAAAAAAGCTGGGAACCCCTGCTCTAAAATGATCCCACAGAGAAAGCTCTCCTCAGAGAGTGCTTCACAAATAGCCTAACAACTCCCAACAAGCTAGAGATGCAAAATGTCCACAGAGTTGTTGAAGAGATTTTTGGTTTCTCTATCAGAAAACACCAAAACTGCTTTGATGAAAATGAGCAGGAGATACAGCAGCTAATTTACCACAAATTTCTTGGAGTATTATGTGTCAAAGGGAAGGAAATGGTTTTTTTTAGACACTTGAGAGTTGAGGTCCAACAGAAAGTCAGTAAGCTAAAGAACAGATGGTTGATGGAAAGACAGCAGGTATCCAGAAACTGAGATGTGCTCAAATTCTTCAGCTATATCAAGACAATTCATAGGGCAAATAATTAAGGCCCAGCTCTCTGACAAAAATAAGAATGTAAGTGATGCTATCAAAGGCAGTTACTTCCTTTTGGAATGAACACTTCAAAGAACATTTTCTTTGATATGAATATCCTTGACTCCATCACTCCAATTTTGCCACTACTCCACAGCAATGAGAAGCTGATAAGACCAATTGACCACCAAAAATATAAAACTAAATATTGCCCCAGTGGAAAAAGAAAAAAAAATAATTTTTCATATCTTTCATCAGATTTGAGAAAAAGGGAAATGAGTTAGACTATGGATGAGTGAAGATGGGGAAAGGCAAAAGATGGAGCCAAAGAGAATTTCTCTGATAGTTTGAATTAAGGTGCCGGGTGGCCTGTTTTACTCCATGTAACACATTGCTAATACTTTAGACAAATGTGTAATGATTGTACAGTCTGGCCTATTAAAAAAGGGAGTTAGAAGGGATGGCAGGGGGAAAGAGTTACTTCTGATACAATATAAAGAGGAAGAACAGGTTATTTAAAGATGGAGAAGTCAGTATCAAGTATTTTAAGCGACAATGTTCCCAGGCAGAGGATGATTGTTCTTGATTTGGGCCTCAGTGTAACTGCTGGAGTAACATGGCAGAGAGGTCAGAGTGGGAAAGGTTTAATTCATGTGGCAGGCAACTGTAAACTCAGGGTCATTTCTGTGGACTGAGCGCAAGTGCTCTACAGAACAATCAACTGATTTGTAGCTGTATTTCTCTGCTGTAAAGGAGCCCACCTTGTGAACACTGAACTCAGTACAATAAATAACAGGAAGTGTAAGCTTAGCTGGAAAGACTGGGTTACTGGATGGTGGGAAGGGAAGAGGTGAAAGAATAGGTGCTTCACCTCCTCTAGTTGCATGGAAGATGCTATAAAAAGGGAAGTAGGGAAGGTAGCCAAAAAGTCAATCAGTGAGTCACAAAGGGAGCAAACCTTTCAAAATGCTGAAAGGGGTGTGGAGGAGAAAGACATCGGGTGGCAAAATCTTGAGAAGCCTTATGGCAAGTAATATCCTTGCAAATATTCTCAAGCTTGGCAGAAAAGAGAATCAGACATAAAATAATAATTTCACCCCCTTGATTTGGGAAATAGGGGTGATGGGAGTCTCTCAGGCCATCTCACAGATCTGATAATCATGTCCCTCTTCCAGAAAGAGGAATAATGGACAGAATCTTAACTGAACATTAACAAATGCACGGAACATATCAATTACTACATGTAGCTTTTTTTTGTCTCATGGAAACCTTTGGATTTACAGTATTAATCAAGAGAAAACGTGGAACATCTTCACGTGTCTGCAGAAATTTGTCTGCATCCCTACAACTGCTACATAATTAGCTCAAACAGAACTAATCTCAGTGAGAAGGATATCAAACAAGATATCCCAACACCTTTCTCCGTCTATCTCACCTTAAGAATGCATCTCATCTCCAAAGAAATTCCCAATGGAATTTTGAGGACAAATAGGAAGCTGATGAACCTATGTGACCTCATTCACCAAGCCGCAGTATGCAGACATATCTCGCTTGAACACATGCTCAGAGGTCATGTTCAAAGACATGACTGATTTGTTGACTGAGACATAAAGCAGAATGGGCCTTACACTTAATCACAAGCTAAATGTTCCCATATAGGTGCTGGTGGAAGACAGACCTAGGAACAAGCAAAGAAACCAGTCTCTTCGGAATGTCGAAGTGAGATTGGAGGGGATCATAAACCAGGTATTGGAAACGTTTTGAAACTGCATACACACAATGCTGGATGATCTATTGTATCCATGCACTGGTGGGATAGAAGGTGAAGCTGAGAACCAGAGGTACAGGGAGAGCGGATGAGAGCAAAAATGTGATCAAAGGTTTGTATGTGTGTTGGCATACATATACTGAAAATGCACATGTATATGTATGGGTGTGCAGCATGTGCACAAATTCATGTTTGTATACATGTTTATGCATGTAAGATTCTTGAAATCCTGTCACACCTGGAAGGACTGTTTGAGGCCCCGAATGGAGGTGAGGGAAGAGGTGTATGGACAGATGTAGCTCTTCAGCAGGGGTAAGTGCCAGGAGGGATGAATGGACAAGGGAATCGTGGAGGGAGTGAATTAGTGTTTAGCAGTTGGATCCCTTTGGAGATGGTGCAAGTTGCAGAGGGTGATGTATTGGATGCAGAGGTTGATGGGATGGTAGGAAAGAACAAATGGAACTCTATCACTATTAAGGCGACATGAAGGTAGGGTGACTGTGGATGTTCAGGGAATGGAGGAGATGTGGGTTTAGGGCAGCATCAATAGTGGATGGAGGAAAACTCAACAACTGCTTATATGTGACTCTCTGTCTCTGTTCTCACACCTTGTACATTCACAAATATCATAGTTCTCACATGGCACGCTGGGACTTTAAAACTTTGGTCGGTTTCTGGAATTATGCACACAATGCGCGCACGCACACACAGTCTCTACTGTACAGCCACCCAGTTCTGTTACTGTCGGTGCAGCTTCCCTCTCTTTGTGAGGCGTGATTACATACAGCATGAAAATAGGGATTTCATTCTGTATGGGATGGTATAGGGTGTTGTCAGATGATTCTCCAGTTTTTTTTACTCATTTCTGATGAGATGAACACAGAGCCGCTCCTCTTTTTGCAGGAAATCTTCTGGAAGACCACCAGGCAGTGTAGTGACTGGGATGTCAGCTTAGGTCAGGCTATGAGTTTAGATTGGCAGGGTTGTGCAGCACTATGGCTATGAGCGAAAGAGAGATTAGTCAGACACTTGGACTAAAGCTGAGTCTGAGCTCTCAACATTATTAAAAACTAGTCTATCTGTAAGGGAACAGTGCCAGTTCTCATTCAGCTTAATGTTAAATAAATTTTGGGTTTTGCACAAACATTGGGGTGAGCCGGATACCAAGGTAACAATGCTGTGTTCATAGAATACAGAACAAAAAATTCCATGCTTAACTCATTCAGAAATGAGTCAATATATTGATTAACCCATTTTTCACCTTATGATAATTGTAGTATTGTGAGTGGATGAATTTCTGGGCCAAAGAACATAGATTTCTCAAGAGAAAGCAGGCAGCTTTTTTTTATATCATGTACACATCAGTGCACAGGGTCAAAAAAGGTTGCCGAGGGTTGTAGATTCAGCCAGCTCCGTTCAGCCACCTTCTCATCATCAAGGACAACTTCAAAAGGCGGTTCCCCAAATAGGTGGCATCCATCATTAAGGAGCCTCACCATTCAGGGCTTTCTTCTCATGACTACCATCAGGGAGGAGGTACAGGAGCCTAAGGACACACTATCAAAGTTTTAGGAGCAGCTTCAGATTGCTGAATGGTCCATGAACACTACCTCACTATTTTGCTCTCTTTTTGCACTACGTATTTAATTTTTAACACCACAATGGACAGCCCCAAGCCCAGTTGCAAAAGGAAGAGGGTTGGGCATGAGGTTAGCAACCTCAACCTGTAAAAACCCAGAGCAACAGAAATACCAACAGAAACTCCAAATACCTCATCCCTGGGAGAGGAAGGATCTTCAAAGGGGACAACTTGAAAGACTGGCTCAGGATAAAGGACTCTGATGAGCTGTTATCAGTGGTCTATGCCCCAGTAGGGGCAATGGGCTAAGGTAGGAAAGTACAGTGGATTCTGATTAATTTGGACACATCGGGACCAGTACGTTTTGGCCTAATTAAGTGCTTGTCCCAATTAGCCTGTTTCATTGAAATAGTTAAAGTATAAGAAAGAAACAAATTTTAATTGAGTAACATTATATATTTAAGTGAAATACAGAGCAAATTAGAACACTACCAATACTACTACAGTACTATAAAACTGCACTAGAATCAGAATCAGGTTTAATATCACTGGCGCGTGTCATGAAATTTGTTAACTTAGTGGCAGCAGTACAATGCAATTCATGATAATATAGAAGAAAAATTAAATAAGTAAATCAAGTACAAGAAGTATATATGTATATTAAGCAGTTAAAATAAAAGTAGCGGAAAAACAGAAAAAATATTTTTTTAAAAAAGTGAGGTAGTGTTCATGGGTTCAATGTCCATTTAGGAATCGGATAGTAGAGGGGAAGAATCTGTTCCTGAATCATTGAACGTCTGCCTTCATACTCCTGTATCTCCTCCCTGATGGTAACAACGAAAAGTGGGCATGTCCTGGGTGATTGGGGGGGGTCTTAATAACGGATATTGCCTTTCTGGGGCACTGTTCCTTGAAGATGTCTTGGATACTATGGAGGCTAGTACCCAAGATGGAGCTGACTAATCTTACAAATTTCTGTAGCTTCTTTAGATCCTGTGCAGTAGGCTCCCCATACCAGACAACGATGGAGCCTGTCAAAATGCTCTCCACAGTACATCTGTAGAAGTTTTCAAGTGTTTTAAGTGACAAACCAAATCTCTTCAAACTCCTAATGAAATATAACCACTGTATTTTTTATATACAGTAGCTGCATCCATATATCGGGAACAGGTGAGATCCTCAGAGATCTTGACATCTAGGAACCTGAACTTGTTCACTCACTCCGCTTCTGATCTCTCTATGAGGATTTGTTTGTGTTCCTTTGTCTTATCCTTCCTGAAGTCCACTATCAGCTCTTTGGTCTTATTGACACTGACTGCAAGGTTTCACTGTGACACCATTCAACTAACTGGTATATCTTGCTCCTGTATCCTTGTCTCCATCTGAGATTCTACCAACAATGGTTGTATCATCAGAAAATTAATAGATGGCATTTGAACTATACCTAGCCATATATTTCCTAATAGTTACTGATGGGGGATATGCTGTACTAATTAACTGTAAATGAACAAAATTAGCCCAGACACCTAGTGCAGATAATGGACAATTCCTTTGATGATTGCATCCTCCAAATCTGCATTTCAAGATGATTGTTGATACTTTCAAATTCTTTGTAGTTATTAACTCACTGAAGGAGCGCAATTGTTTCATTTTCACCCCCGACCGTTTATCGCACCCCAAGTCTAAATAGTTGAAACTGCAGTGAACAAAACAGTTCTGAATTGCCTTAATGCTTATTTCACACCAACTATTAGTGACAAAAATCACTGCTTTTAGAACATAAACATGTGCAGCTGACACTAGTTAAAAACTGCTGTCTCTAAACACAGTGCAGTGTCTAATGGTCACACAAGTGCACACAATTTACACTAGTTAGAAACTGTTCAGCAAGTTTCCTGTCCCAATTAAGCAGTATAATATCCCAAATAAATGAAGGGAATCTTGGCTATTTTCCCAGAGTTTTTATTCTTTAAGAGTAGTACCAATTAAGCGGCAACCCCAATTAACCGATGGCTCAATTAGCCAGAATCCACTGCATTTACTCTTTATATATTTTTTACATAAATTATAGAAATTTTTTAATGTATTGTATTATTCTGCTGCTGTAAAATGAGACATCTCACATCACATGTCAGTCATAATAAACCTGATTCTTCTAGCAAGCTAGCCATGGAGAGTTGATTTGAAGAGCTTGGAGATTATATTCCAGGGTAAGGAAGAGAAAGTATTGAACAAGAAGATGGGGATTGGGACTTTCTACTTGACAGACCCATTTTATCCATGCAGCCACTTGTACTGGGAGAGGCTCTGCCTGGTGTGAGTGGTCCAGGAGACACACTGGGTCCAGAGCACAATCGTCTCGTGGTTATGATCCATCCCGTTCTATAGGATTATATTCCCACAGAATCTTCGGTTGTCTCCAAACAGTAAAGCATGATACTTATATTCTCCAGACAGTGCTCCAAAACAACAATATGTTATCACGTGTTCCATGAATGACCTCCAAGTGAATACTTTGCAAATAAAACAGCCAGTCAGGCAGCATCAATGGAAAGAGAAGCACACTCACTCTTTCAGCTTGAAGATCCTTTGAGCCAAGTGGGCTATTAAATAACAAGTGCATTTTAAACTGGATAATTTTATTGACAAGGAAACTTATTGTGAAAGATTCTTATTTCTACTTGGTGTGCTTAGCTCCTTGAACAACTCAAGGAAGCAGCTAAAAAGAAGTTTCTGAGAACATTTTGAGGATTTGATTAGTTTTTTTTTAAGGTAGCTGCTTCTTATTTTTCATTGAAGCAGATGCAAGTGTTACATGGAAATTTGCAATTGACTGACAAAGCACAGTGACAACTAACAAAAGGCCTGGAACTGGGATTCACTCATGGATCTAAACTGGTTCTGAGAAAACATTTTTATTAATCAGAATAACTGCACTCTTCTTCATCTTTCTTCTCCATGTGTCAGTTTACTGATTTAAATTAATCAAACTTTGAGTATTAAGGAAAGGAGCACAAAATGTATTTTAATTCATGTGTTCCATAACTAGATACCTCTTTCAAAGAGAAGCACAAGACACAAAGACAAATTATCCTTCTCCTGAGCTATGCCATTTTAGGTGTTGGATTAGCATGGAGAACCTAGCATGAGTCAGTGCTGGATTGGATCTGGATAGGAGTTAATTTGAGTCTATTGCGAATCTGAATCCAAATGGCTGCTTCAAGGTTTATTCAAACTAAGGAGAAGGTCAAAGCCACTGGCAGGAGGCAGGTTGGTATTTTAAATGTGTTGATGGGGCAGTAGGCCTCTGACTTAACCAGCTTTCCTTTCATGATTGGCTGAGTTTCTTGGAGACCAGACTGCTACAGTGAGGCGAACAAAGCTGCAGGGGAATAAAAGCAACTTCCAGTGGAACAAAAGGACTTTCCTTCAGCATCCAAGCACTTCCATCATCAGATTTCCTCCACACTTCCCCCAGGGTAAACCACCCGCCTCCACCACCCCCCGGGATCTAAGAATACTATTAAAGCTAGGAACCAGGCAGTAAATTTCAGGTCCATAGAGTTATTAGAAATAACACCTGATCCAAATCTCACTTGATTTTGGGCTAACTATCATAACTTTCATGAAGACCATGAAAACTTTGATCTTCAGTGCATGAAACCGCCCAGCTAAATAACCTGCTGAAGGGTCAAAGCCCAAAACTTCAACTGTACTCCTTTCCATAGACATTACTTGACCTGCTGAGTTGCTCCAGCAGCTTGTATGTGTTGCTTTGAATTTCCCGCATCTGCAAGTTTTCTCTTGCTAGTAAATAACCAGTCCTTTTTATTAAGAAAAAGATATACAGTATTATCTGTTAAGAACTGAATAATTCGTATTAAGTTACCACCCAGTAGGTTGCCTGCAGCAAAAAAAGCAAATTATGTTTTGCTGACAGGAAGTAACCTGGAATAATGTACCAGCATACGTTCTGGTCAGCAAAATACAAGAAGAACATAATTGCATCAGAATGGCTGCAGAGGAGATTTATGAAGATATTGCTAGGGACGGAGAATGTTAATCTAAAGGAGAGATTTGTTGGGCTGGGTAGTTAGAAGAAACTGAAAAATAAGATTTAATTATGATATTCAAATTTATATGAAGCCCAGACGGCGGAAGTAATTCACAAAGGGTCATAAGTTTGAGCTAACTGCCAGAGATTTTGGAGTGGTTGTTAGAGAGACAGGAAGTGAGGAATACACTCAGTAGATTTTAGATAAATGCCTGGGTGAACAAAATGTTCTGCTGTGACTTTTTAAACTGCAGACCTAAAGCTAGGAAGGGGGATTAGTCTAACTAGATTGTTGTTTCATTTTAGCTATCATGCCACTTAATGTTAGATGGCCTCCTCTCTTTGCTACTGTTTCATACACTAAGAGCATGTTCCTTCTCATTAAGTTTATAGTGATATACATGGGAGAATATGACTTAAGTTGGATAAAAGCAGAACCTAGTTTCCTCAAGTTTTATAATGTGTCATTCTATTCATCTATGGGATTCTGTGTGCAGTCATTGTTGATTACATTATTACAATGATATACTTTCATTTCATGAAATGAATTGGTAATGTGGTGGAAATATGAACACAGGCAAGCTCTATCTATTAGCACCTCCTACAGAGACTTTTATTGTTTCTGTAGTATCTTCAGGAGATTGATACTTCCAGCCTCTGAAGACGGCATAAAATATCAGTTCTTCAATGAACCCATCCATGTCCTGAACATTATTGAAATATTACACATTGGTCCTTATTAAAGCAGCCTGTTCCAGTATCATCCATTACTTTTTCTGAGTAAGCCTGTTCTGTTGTCTGTTCAGCATGACTCTTGTAGATTAGTCCACTTAAAAAGAGTTTGCTACAGAAATTAGACTTTCCTAAATCAGGTAACGAAAAAGATCAGCACCTAATTACACTACACAAAAAAACCTTCTGGTGTCATGGAGGAAACAGGCCCGTCAGCCCACCAAGTCTGAGTGACTATCAACCACTTATCTTCACTGATCCTCTGTTAATCCCATTTCATATTCCCATCAATACTCCCACCCCACAGATTCTCCCAGTCAAATATATAATATAGGTAATCTACAATGGCAAATATACCTACTAATCAATATGTCTTTGGGGTTTGGGAGGAAACTGGAGTCCCTGGAAGAAACCCATGCAGCAAACACCACACAAAGAGCACCAAAGGCCTGGAGTGAACCTGCATCTCTGGTGTTGTGACACAGCTGCTTTAACACAGACCTCATCTGAATTTTTAAAAGTTTGATCATTTCTGCTATGATATAAGTTTCCTGGACTGATGTAGAACCCTCCAGCTATGAATTTTTGATAACTGAACATAAACATTTTTTTCTTGCTCAAGTTCAGTTTGGGAACCTACAATCCCTGAAAATGTTGTCCCATCAGACCTATGATGGGCTGGTGGCTGGTTCCTGCCAGGGATCACTAGCTGTCAGTGTTTTCTGAACTTCCATGCCTGTGCACTGCAGTACAGAAACACAGAGCAAGTTATAGGTCAGACATTCTCACATTTAAAGCATTCCTATGTCCTGGACTGAGGGCTGAGTGCTAGGCAGGTTCCATAACTCGCTGAATGGAAAGGTTGGACCTTCTTTGGATCTGGTCCAACAGCTTCACAACAGCCATAGCACCTAGTGCAGCCTTGTTCTTTGAAACAATTGATCAATCTTCCTATGGTAGGTGATTTGTTCACTTTAGTTGACATTTATATTTTGACTAATTTTTAAGAGCTAAATGTTCTTAAATAAATTTGATTATTTTCTATTTTTTCAATTATTAAATTCTTTTCATTTATTTCTAAATGTCTCTGAACATTAGAAACTGTTAAACCATATAACCATATAACAATCACAGCACAGAAACAGGCCATCTCGGCCCTCCTAGTCCGTGCCGAACTCTTACTCTCACCTAGTCCCACCTACCCGCACTCAGCCCATAACCCTCCACTCCTTTCCTGTCCATATATCTATCAAACTATAAAACTGACTTTGTTTTCTAAAAGTCATTAGAAAGTTAATGAGTGAGGAATTAACTTCCACTATCCTTTGTCCAGTTGCCAGTCTTAGCTTGCCTCAGCCTATGCAGTCTAATAGAACTGAACACAAGGCATGGCTAGGCCAAGAACACACTGCCCTTTATCAATATCTGTGCATCATGCAAAGGACTGTTAGAACCTAAATAAATGCAGTACTTTCATTACCTTTCTCAGTAGTATGCCGGAAAAACGAGATCCAGTGTTTACTTATTACTATGCAGTTCTCCGCAACAATCACCTTACACGTTCTAGAACTAAGAGTGGCAAGCAATGTCAGAGTAGAGCACTATCAACTCATACTCAGAAAAAAAACTGAATGGCACTGCGTAAACTCATTTCAATTTGAATGTTTATCGAGAGAATACTTAATGAGATTTTCCTCTGATCTGGAACTAAAAGGAAGCTCTCAGATGTTAATGCTTCAGTATGTCACCCCATCACTCTGATTATTGTAAAGTTTAGTCAACATAAAATTGAAAATTTTGTATTATTTTTTCTTAAAGAACATGAATCACAATGAAGGAAAAGTTCCTCTTGTGGATAGCGACTGTAAGAGTAGTGGAAAGATTTTCACTAATTTCCACTTTCAAATTGTATACATTTAATTTTAGAAAGTCTTCACCATTTCACTAGAAAGAGTGAAGATAGGGAGCCCTTTGTCCATGGTTAATGTTTATCAAGTTGACCAATGAAGTATTCTATGGCTGTAGAACAGCTTGAGGTTTCTTTTACACTAAAACTTGACTTCTGTTTATTCTTCATAAGTATGTACATATTACTAATATGGTTTTATTAATAATTATGTTAAATTTAGAACTGATTGAAGCCCTGGATAAAATGTGGAATATGTCCAGTTCAGTACAATTCATACCTCAACTGATTGTCCAGGAAGTCAGTTTTCATTTTGCTATCTACCGCTGTACATTTCTAAAGTGTGTACAGCAAGGTGCAATACTGTCAGCTGGCTAAGTTGCAATGGATTCTAACCTGTATGATGAGAATAAAATCATTATTTCAAGGTGAATTGCAGAAATATTTTGTTTTGCTGTAATTGAGATATAGGAAGCAACTGTACACATTGCAACTAGCACATTAATAAATATAAAGGTGCTTATTATGATGACAGCTTTGGAAGTGCAAAGGAATAACATTTATCACTTGGCAGATACAGATCTCACCCCATCTGCTGAGACTTTGCATATATTTTCAGCTTACTGAGCAATGATTAGGGCTGTCAGAACCTCTTTAACCTCCTAACTGCTGGTCCCAACTGGCCCTAATTAAGGATTAATGAATTCAGAAGGCGCTAGCTGCAAAGTCAACCGCCTCAGCATTTTGTGTATAATTAAAAGAATGAATTATATCACAAATACTTCACTGAAACAGTGTGAACAGTGCTGAATGAACAATGCTAATGTACACCTGATCTAATTAGTAATAACAATGGATCATTATTATATTATTGGTAGCAAATTATAACAGCAGGAGAATTCATTTATGTAAACAGATGGCAAAAATGACGTAAGATTTGTATGCAACTATTATATTTTAATTGCTGATTTTTTTTTACGGGACAAGGGTCTCCAGTGCCTTAAGGAAAACATTTAGCCACTTAATCTATTTGTAATTTCTACAGTGATGTTTTTCTTCAAGTTAGAACAGGGACAGGTTATTAGCATAATAGCAATCGATAAGATAGGGTGCATGTATCCTTCAGTACATCAATAATCAGGATGAAATGTAGACCTTGTTAACATGAAGGAAAATAAGCACTTTGAGGATCAACTACACCAAGTGCAGGAACCAGATAAGACAAATTCCATTAGACTTTGCAATGGAACACTTAGAAATTCAAATAAGACGTTCAGTACTCAGATTATTTTGTAGATTGCAGATAATATTTAATGATCATACCAATACCTCTATTATATTGTCTATAATTAATAATACAAATATATTGAAATTTCAATTAATCCTTTGATTTTTCTACTGCAGATTTCATTAGACATATTATATTTTCTTGTGGTGCCTGGAAACTATGGTGTAGATCAGAAATATAGAAATCTAAAACCAAACAAATATTTCTTTAATAGGTTCTTTAAAATATTTTCTTCACATTATTATAAAACAATACTTTGTAGGCCTGGTATTGCATGTTGAACTCCGGACGTATCAATGAACATTTGAACATATCACTGCAGGTTTCAAGATGAACTGGTTATGGTGGCTCAGCACTCTTCCAGCTAAATTACTCTAGGCAATATCTGGCTTTCTGTGTCATAGGCATGCAGACAATTTCTGTACAAAACACGCTTTCAGATTGTACTACAGCATGAAGATATCTGTAGCACAGTACATATGCACACATTCATGTATTAGAATAGCGTTAATTGCTGATAATAAAAAGCAATACAAATACTAAGCTGACTGGCTGCAGGCAGAACCAAACTTTATAAATGGTCTGGTTTCAAAACTGAATTCAACTCAACACTGGAAAAAAGGTATCTCTGTAGAATTTCTTTCTGAGCAGAAATTATTTCTGTAATGAATGGTAAGTGCGTTATCAACTCAGCCCTGTTATCTGGAATAAAGTCTTAATGCTGCAGCTCATAACTTCCACCTGGGTATTCCTCAATTCACCCAACCATCACATCATAAGTCCTTGTTGTACTAGCACAACATGAATTTAGCAAAACCTCTAGGCTCATTACCAGTTACTCTGCAGACTATCTTAATACCCCAAAGATTCAACACAAACCAAAACTGACTCTCTCCAAACTGTACATGGCTGACATCATCTTATTGATTTAGTTTAATAAGCTCAGAGTAAGTTTTACTAAGAAAAAGACTGTGTAATAATTACTTGGAATGAAACATTTTGTGAGCAGAGTGCTTCATGGGCCTCAGATGTGGTCTTGTCATTCTTCTTGCTTACTTACTTACTGCTCATTATTCTGTTGGCAGTTAGGGCAGCAATGAAGGTCCTCCATCCCCAGTGGCATTCAATGCTTCCTTCCTTGTGCCAGGAGGTTCCTCTTGACCTTCACTCCTGTCAGCGATGCAAGTCTTGGCTGGAGACTCAGGAATACTGTTCCACTTAGATGAAGGAAAATTCTTCATTGCTTGTTTCCATAACAATTTTGTTTTACCAGTCAGGGTTGTTAGCTTTGAGCTGAACCCCTGAACCTAGAGGATCAGTGGACCACTCCTAGTCTGGCCTCTACCCCTAAACCTGTTTGGCATGGGTGGCCCTACCAAGAGCCAAAGCATAAAACACTGACTCCAGCCAACATAGCTCTCTAGGCCATTGAGATATGCAAGCCTCCAAACCACAACAAGGTTGTGGTCTTCTTAGAGGATCTATTAGATGAATGAGAATATTATCCCATCTGAGCTTCTACAACATCTTCACTATTAATTCACTTGTGATCATCTATATGTGGATTCTATTTAATATATGTTCTATTGTACATAATATATTGATGTGCTGGTAATAAATGGTTTACATGGTGTTATTGCATTACATGAAGTTGCTCTCTAATGATTCTAGCTACTCAGTTCTATTTCTACTCTTTTTCATCTTCAGCACCCTCCTCCTGCTGCCTTCCTGCTCTCCAGCTGGTGACAAGACAGCAAAGTAATGTAGCAAACAGCCACAAATCTGGATACTTACCCCTTAACTGCAAAACTCATCCAAATAATCCATGCAGCAAAGCATTGTCTGAGCTTGCAAGTCATCAGTGCAACAATACATCTCATTGTAGGCCATTTCTGCAGCTGTGTCCATGTTCTTGTCAGGAGTTATGAGCCAAGTTTGGAGCAGGAATCACTCCTTACACCATGTGGCCATCTAGGCTGTCAGGTGAGTTGAAATAAAGGAATTACAGGAATCATGCACAGGAAACGGAATCATCATTTTGCCCAAATGAAATGTTGATTCAGGTCACAAATCAGCAACATATAGAGAAATCCTTTCTATTGATTATGATAAACAGACTAAAAGAATTAGCTCTTTCTGGTGTATCCATTCTGTAACCTGATGGTTCAGTTGGAATGATGATGATGTGAGATATGGATGGGGATTAAATAAACAAATCAGCCACAAGGACAGGAGTGATGCACCATCCATAACTCACTCTGAGACGTAAAGGTGAGATATCGGCTTTTATTGACTGGAAGAAGGAACAAGCAGTGAGTGACCACCATACTACATCCTGGAGACTGAGAGGCCGGGCTCAGGCCTTGATCGCCTTTATACAGGGGTCTGTGGGAGGAGCCACAGGAGCAGTCAGCAGGGAGCGTGTCCAGACAGGTATATGTAGTTCACCACAAGGAGACAAGGCACAGATGAGCAGACAGTGATAGAGAACAGAAATGGCCCACAATGGCTGTGTTAGTTCCTTGCAAATTACTTCCAATTACAATGATTTCTCAGCTTACAGAAGGAATGTGTTTCCAGAAAGCATTCCATTGTGCAAAATTTAATAAATCAAGAGCATCGACGCAGTTTATGGGGGCAAGTTGGAGAACTATTCGTTGTAGTGAAAGTTTGATGCATAAATGAAAGACATCATTCTAATGTCAATGATATTATAACAAAAATTCATAAATGGAATATTCATAAATTAGTGAATATCTGTGGCAATATTTCCTGCGCTTCCCTGTGGACCAGCAAACACTTCCACCAAGCATTTATTTAAACCCCTTCTGAAAGTCAATATTGAATCTTCCTCCAGAACCCCAGTTTTATTTCCAATTTTTCATTATTAGGACTTCTTGCATTGCCAAAGACAATTAATCTTTGCTTATACCGCCAAGATTTTCTATGATTTTGAACTTCTTTATCACATCTCCAGAAAGCTTATTATGAATGACCCACATTTCCCTAGTATCTCTACATAACTAGTTTGTGAAGAGGCCAAGTGATGGTGGTGTAGGGAGAAGGAAGATAGGCTGCTGGAGGAATTGAGCAGGTTGGGTAGTATTTGTCAAGGGAAAATTTTGTGACAGTCGAAAATTTGGATTGAACCACTTCATATGGACATATGGATCATGTTTAAGGATACAGGCAATGCCAATAAGACTGAAAACAAATTTTAGAGATGGGGTCCTGGAATAGCTTATTTAATCTAAAACTTTGAAGAATTGTTGAGAGAATTCTTCCACTTAGAGAAATTCTTCCAATTTCTTCCAATACACTTTTAACACAAAGTGTATTAACTCAGTAGACTAATGCTTAAGGGAGCAGGAGCTGACCACTAGAAAACATGTGGCAGCTTTGGTCTGCACATGATTTACTGGTCCAGAATAAATCAAGTCTATGGAGTCAAATTTATCAAGTTTGTCACATGGACATAGTAGGTGATCTCTGCAGGAGTGCAGGCCAGTTAAGTTTGGAAGGTCTTGCTATGGATATCACAGGAGATAAGCAGTCTTGGAACACTCATTCAAAATACCCTAGTGTTACAATATTTCATGTGGTTAAGAAACTGCAGAGAAGTTATGGTTTAAAAGCACAGAGACAGGTTAATGGTATAAAATCACCAGGATTCTGAGCATAACACATCATCAAAGAATGAAGAGGTGGGAAAAAGTGGAATTCAGTAGCTAAAAATTATGCTACCATGTTGATAAGAGGAACCACATTAAAAAAGCATATAAGTAAAAAGCTGAGTCATTCTGTGATACCACAGGATTTTTAACTGCAAGATTTCTGGTACCCTACCCTGAACTAGTTCAAGGTCTACTCAGGAAAAATCCTCAGAGTCATGGGAAATGAAACTCCTCAGCATAGAACCTGAAGAAAAAAAGGAGTAACTTGTAGAGTTGCATCTCAATACGTGGACAGCATATTTCAAAAACTACAGGAAATATGGAGGTAAGATCAAGAAAGGAGAAGTTGGAAGGCTTGCAAAGATGGAAAGCTGATCATCTGGAGATGCTGGAGATACAGTATAATAAGCTAAATGGAAAGCAAAGCAGAAGGCTTCATGAAGGTTTCAGTATGCCCAGCATCATGGGGTGTGCTACAAGGTCTCAGAGAAGAAAAAGTTGTCATAAACTTCCCTAGAATTTGGAGAGGCAATGAGAAAAAGAAACTGCTCAAGATGCCTCAAGCAGCATGCACATCAAAGAGAAATTAATTCTGCTTAGCCTGAATGTTATTACCTGCAACAATACCAAAGAAACTCCTGACACTACTAACAGCTTTTCCCTATTTAAGCTATTTATACCCTCATTAATCTTGTTTTCTATCAAACCTCCTTCCATCTTATTTACTCCAAGGAGCAATGGTTGCACCTGCCAACTTTCATGCAAGATAATGTGACAGGAAGGACTAATGTATGTTCATCTGCACTGGAAATACAGAACTGATCTATTCACAAGAGTGTATGCCCTAGATAAATTTGAAAGCTCCATTGCAATATTATAAGAAAGATTTTATCCCAATGATTTATTTGATTGTTTATCTGACACTTTAAATTTAACAATACATCAACAAAATAAATCAAATTGAATCATCTTACACATTTTCAAGGAATCCAAATTGAGTGATTTTATACATTTTCAAGGCACTCCAAAGCAACCTGCGGATTTACAAAATCTACCAATCTATATAGTAAATCTGCAGGGATTGAATCACACAAAGACGTAGGAAATTATAACAAAGAGGAACAATGATGCATTAGAAAATCAAAATGTTGGATATAAAAGGTCCTTCTGGATAACTGAGATAGGCATATGATCATCCACCCACCAATCTTCACATTCAACAGTAAATTCGAAATTTACTGCTTTTTCAAGTAGACGTCACCATTAACACATCTTTCCTTCCTTTCCTCTTTCAGAATGGATCATTCACTTCATAACTTTCTGGCCTTCTCTACATTCACCACAGCTATAGCCTTTCTCTCAGCACTTAGCCTTGCAACCACAGGAATTGCAAGACGTATCCTTTTCCTCCTTCCTCCCCGCCATCCTAGGATGCAGAGAGTTTTGCCTTGTGAAGCAGCAATTCACCTGCACTTCTTCCAATCTAGTGTGTTCAGCTCAGTGTTCATGCTGTGGTTTCCTTTATATTAGAGGAAGCATACACAGATCATGTGACCATTTTGTAGGCCAATTCTTCGACCACAAGGAGAATCTCCTCCCCGTCTCTCTGCCAATGATCTGATCAGAATGTTGCACACCACAATGAGATATAGCCTCATCCTTCAAAATTCCAATGATTATACAACCACAAATACACTAATGGAAAACTAAAAATATTCAAGTTCCTATATCTTTGCATCCTTTCTGGACTCCAATGTGATTGCAAACTTCTCTCTGAGTCACACACACAATAAGATAGCAAGTCTGAGCAATTGGACTTATCATGCATAGAATTCAGCCTACTGGAGAGAAATATTTTCAGAGATTATAAATAGAAACTTGGATTGGATTACATCTATATTTGTGTCCTTATTTCTGTGGTAAAAAAAAAACACCCTCAGCTTTTTCATCATTTTAACAATGACTCAATGAAATAAAATTACACTCTGTTGAAGAAGCAAATATTTTTTCACTCATAAGTCGTGTACTGTCATTGTAACACTGAAGTATCACGTTGCAATCAGTACTCTATCTGCATTTTGGCTATTCAAGAATTAATTTTGAATAATATGCACAATCTGAATACAGGAAATTCATGCACAAAGTGTCATTATCGTGATAAAATAATGTTCAGTGCTTTGAAGGACACCAGTGGCCATCTGCTACTTCTGGAGTCCTGATTTGCAGCTTCAGCACATTAGAACATAAACAAAAAGACAAGGATGACTGAACCAGCTGATATTTGATTTGGAATTTACTTCTGGTCTCATTGCAGTGAGCCTATTAAACTCAAATAAAAGTACAAGGCCCTAAAAATTGTCAACTGCTCACTATATGAAATCTGGATTTGAGCTCAGAAATATGAAAAACCAAATACTAAAGTTGAAGTTGGAAAGTAAAAAAAAATGTGAAATACAAGCTAATCAGTGATCAGCCCCATTATTGAGGTGATTTTAAGGAATTGTTCCTTCTTTATAAAGAATTAATAAAGTCTGGAAAATGGGGCATTTTTATTAGGTTTGCATTATTCTGATATGATGAAGCATTTTTTGCAAGGAAAGATTGCGCTACATTAGCAATCAACCAAAACTAAAATGTACCAAAAGCACACTGTAAATAATTACATTTATGTCCCATTTTCACTTCAGAACATTTTCACATTCCCCCCTCGACCATTACATTCATGTTTCTCCAAGCCTACTATTGGGAAAATGCAACAACCCCTCTGATTAAAGTTGGAAACCTCTACTATGCTAATTGGAACCTCATGATGTAAATGGATGTACTATGCTTCATATTAGAGTGGCTCGCAGTAGCAGGAATGGTAGAAATGGAAAAAATGTGTTAAAATACTGGAAAAGAGAATCCTCTTGAAATTGAGCCTAAACTAAATTCTTGTGATTCAATACAGGAAGCATTAGAAGAAGTTGAATTCCTCAGCATTAAGATCTACATCTTGATAGTGGATGTAGACTTGGTTTTAGGTCGGACAAGACAGAATCAAATATTATCAGAGAGAGCTGGAGAAAGAAAAAGCAATAACTAAAGATACAATAATAAGAATAGGGAAATAGCCTTGAAATTCATTCTCAGCCTCTAATGCTGAAAGCACAATATATTTTTATTAATACATTGTACTGAGTCAGAAATACATTTTTTTCTTAAACAGTGATTGCATACTGTTTATGCTGGATTTAGAAATAGTTTGTAAAATCATAGTATTGCACAGGGATTGTCAGACAACCCATGTTGCTAATGTTACATCTTTGAAAGATGTATCCCATTGGAAGGATTTTCAAAAGACCAGGCAGTAATTAACTGAATGTATGTCACTCCATGTGCTTCCACATAGAAGGTTGTGCACCACAGGAAGTTTAAAGATTCCGCTCAACCAGCTCAGCTTGTCTGTAATCACATACATATGGTAATATGACATCTCCAACAGCTGGCTTGATGTCTCTATTTTAGATTAATTCACCATTTCTCCATTTAGTTACTTTGAACCAGAAAGTAAATTCTTCAATCCTAGGAGACCAGAATACCTGTTAACAGCTCTGGATCACATCAAAGTGGGCATGGATATGACAAGTTCCACCCCACTCCCAAAGCAGTCATCAAATGTACAAGTTGCATAATTAAGTAATGAAAGACTCTGATGATATCACAAGCAGTACAAGCCTAATATCAAGGCACAATACATACCTATTGAAAAGAAAGAAGTAAGATCAAGTATTGTGCATGAAAAGAGCTGGTCGTGGAGTTTACAGTTTTGAGAGACAATGAGACAATGCAGGAAGAGGAATTCAGGCCACTTTATCAAAGTTCAAAAGTTCAGTTTCAAAGTTGCCACACTTTACCAAAGCTCAAAATGTAATTTGCTACCCTACTACAAAGAGAGGTTACTAAACCTTTTCTGGCACTGAGTCCTGCTTTATTGCTTGTGTTTCTGCTACTGACTTAATCAAATACCTTGACAGTACCCTTTGCCTTTACTGAAGTTTCTCAGGAAAATAAACTGGACTGCATTTGCTGCAAAGTTTCTAATCATTTTCTGCATCATCTCCTCAAAAACTGGAATTAAATAAAAAGATACTTTAAATCATTGGTGGTTGTCCTCTTAAAGCTAGTATATTGGTCCATAAGTGATTTCAGCAGATCTCACATTGGACATAATTAAACTTTACCCCATCCAAAGGATAAAAGACCAAATAGAGATATATAAATATAAAAATAAAGTACAGTCATAATTAGTTGGCAACTTTACCTATTTTACCCTTAAATCACTTTTTTTTAAAATTAAGTGTTAGAATTTTGTCAATGGCTGTTCTATCTATGGAAGCTGAATCCTGCATACTCTGTGAACCATGTAACTGTACGTATATTAAGCAAGTTCCTATAGTTTCAATACACTGCTGCTTTAGCCTATTTACTTTAAGAAGATGGATGCCTCTGATCAAACTACAGAAAGATGAACTTGATATGATTATTTTTAAATATGTGTTAATGTCACAATGGAATGTCCAAATATGATGGTTTTCATTATTTGTACCCTTGGTAATATTCAATAATTTACTGATCAATAAGCAATAAGTAGATGAAGATCAATAAAAACAAAAGTTAAATATGCAGAACAAATAATAGCTGAAAGCAAGTGCCACCAGGATGTTTTGTACAACTTAACACAAAAGTGCAAGAACTTTTTATAATCCTACAATCTCAGGTATTCCTTGAATAAAGAAATGCTTCCATTCAATCGCCAAATAAAATCATTTGGAACAGTTCATATAGTCTGCTTATAGTCGAATGGGTGGCTGCCTGAATTGCATTACTAATTCTGATTGACATTATGGTTATATTACCAGCTGAAGTGACCCAACTTTAAATTTGAGTAAAAAGTTAGTGGAGCAATCCTAATACTTTACCAGAGTCACATTCATTAATATGGAAGGGCTAAGTAAACTGCAGCTGTATGTTTCCACTCATCTGCTGCCTGACCTGTTTTTTTTCAGACAGCACATGGTGAAATGACAGATGTGTTTCCTCCTGAGAAACAAGGGTACATTAAACTCACATTAAGTGAAAAACTCACTTACAATTAACAACTGCCTTCAACCAATTAATTTTGATAATGATTGTTTAGAAACTTTATCATATATTAAAATTATTTTGATACAGCATCATAAAAGTATGACCTTATAAATCTTTGCAAAAGTGATTCAAATGAAAGGCATCTGTAATAACCCCACTGAAGTAGGCTTCCCTTATGATGGACAAAAGTTGTTTGATCTTTCTAACTTTTTTTGCCAAAAATGTCAAAAAGGTTTTAAATTTCCCTTATTTCTCACTATTTTCCTTTATGCTCAAAAGAGCTCTCTGAAATTACACTGGGCATCTACAGAACAAGAGGCTCAGTAATAACTATTCTAAAACCCTCCAAGATCTGATGATCTACACATATGAAGTAAACCTTTGAAGCAATTCAGCTCAAGGAAACTTCAAAGGAAGAAAGACTTTCTTAGCTCCACTACGAAACACTTAACTTTCTGGTATGTTGCAGTGTTTGATGCTCATACATATTTTCCAGACTGATGGCACCATGTGTTTGAACAATGTTCTTTGACCTTGGAAGCTGGAAGCAAACCTAACTCAGACTGATAAGAGATTCATTTCCTTTCTGATATCCTTGTAATAGAATCAAAGTGAGTTTGGATTGGTTTGTGGGTCATCACTTGGTCTGTACCAACAAAGTGGAATTGCTCAGAATACATTGAAACAATATTTAGGCTGGCACTTTGGTGTGGCATTTAGAGAGGGCCTCACTATTAGGAATGATTCCTCTTGGAAACAAAGCATTAACCTAAGGTCCAGGTTGCCTTTTCAAGTGGATGAATGTGAATCCTATGTTTCTATTGGAAGAATTGGTGATTTCTCTTGTAAGCATGCCTGATATTCCTCCATTGACGGACTCCTTACCACCTTGTTGTTTATGAGGTCTTGCTTCTGTGTGAGTTATTTTATACTGAGTAGAAGCAGGTCATTCAGGTGGCCTGTGTGCAGGTAGGCCACTCTCCTACCTGCATACAGGAAGAGGCTAAAGAGCAAGGCTCCAGAGATTAGGACAATAAAGCAGTAGTCGAGGGAGACAGGGAAGCATTAGGGTAGGCCCTATCCCCTATCGTAGGCCTTATCAAAGGTGGCGTTGAATTAACATATAGGAGGGAGATTGAAAATCTGGCTGAACCATGCCACAACAACCTTTTACTCAATATAAGCAAGATGAAGGGGCAGATATTGACTTCAGGAGGAGGAAACCAGAGGTCCATGAGCCAGTCTTCAATAGAGGATCAGAGGTGGAGAGGGTCAGCAACTTTAAATTCTTTAGTGTTATGATCTGGGAGGACCTATCCTGGGCCCAGCAATTAAGTCTGATTATGAAGAAAGCATGGCAGTGCCTTTACTTCTTTGAGAGTTTGCAAAGATTTGGCATGATGTCTAAAATTTGACAAATTTCCATAGAAGTGTGGTGGAGAGTATATTGACTGGCTGCATCACAACCTGTTATGGAAACACCAATGCCCTTGAATGGAAAATCCTACAAAAAGTAGTGGATACGTCCCAGTCCATCATGGGTAGAGCTTTCCCCACCATTGAACACATCTGCAGGGAGCACTGTTGCAGGAAACAGCATCCAGTTTCAAGGACCCCAACCACCCTGGTCATGCTCTCTTCTCACTGCTGCCATCAAGAAGGTACAGGAGCCTCAGGACCCACACCACCAGGTTCAGGGACCCCTCAACCATCAAGCTCTTGAACTGGAGGGGATAAAGTCACTCAGCTTCACTTGCCCCATCACCAAACTGTTCCCACAACCTATAGTCTCACTTACAAAGACTCTTCATTTCATGATCTTGATATTTATTGCTTATTTATTTGTAATTATTATTATTTCTTTCTTTTTGTGTTCACACAGTTTGTTGTCTCTTGCAAACTGTTTGCATGCCTAGTTGGTGCAATTTTAATTGATTCTATTATGGTTATTATTATATTATGGATTTTCTAAAAATAATAATAAATTAACTTGGAGCTTTTAAACTCATCAGTCTGTGTTGCTCCAAGCCAAACAGTCCTACCATTCTACTTCTGCCTCTTCTTATTTTCTGTACCCCTGCAATGGCAGAGAGGACTTGATGAGCTAAATGGCTTAATTCTGCTGCTTTGTATTATGATCTTGAGATCTTATACCAGAGAAGTGAAATAATTTTTGAACTCTATTCAGGAGACCTTCTTGGTTAGCTTGTGATCACAATTGTGAAATGATCGGAGGTATTTTCAAAAGCAGTCACCTAATCTGAGTTTGGCTTCTCCAATGTAAAGGATACCATGTCAGGAGCACAGAATGTAGTACATTTAAATTGCCAGAACAACAACTAATTTGCTGTTTCACTTTGAAGAGGCCCTAGGTAGATGAATAGGAAGAGCTAGAAAGGGATATTTTGTATTTCCTGAAAGTTGCATGGGACGATAACATGATTAAAATGGACAGAAGGAGTGATATGTAAAAAAGAAAAAAACAGTATATCTGAATGTGTTTAGGAGAGCTTTTTAAAATCTTTTTCTGCTCAATGGGAATACAAGAGTTATCAAGCCTTGTTCTGAGGTAATGGAGAACATTACAGTACATTGGGGAAACATAACAGGAATAGAGATCATAATTAGATGATCATAATTAGTTTTCAATGTCATAGCCGGGCTGGATCTCAGGGATAGTGATCAGCTTTAGCTGAGAAAGAGAAATGGTTTTCTATTCTTCATTGTCTCCCTCTCCTATTAAGCTGACATTATCATTCCTTGCTTCAACAGTCCAACACTTAAGCCAATTGTCCTCAAAGAGCTCTTCCTCATCTCCAATGTTCCCTTCCACACCAAGATTCTTGTATATATTAATGGCTCACTAATTTGTTCCCACCTCACCAAGACTATTTGTATTAATTTAATGACCATGGAAGAAAGTAATGTATTTCTTGTTGATTTTTATAGCATGTCTATACCTTCTGATACGGTTGGACACACATCTTCTTCCAGCATCTGTTGACCATCATCCATCTGGGAGGAGTTACTTTCATCTAAATAGGTTCTTACATTTCCATTCATAGCCAGAGAATCACCTGTAATGATATCTCTTCCTAAACCTGTAGCCATTCATCTGGTGTTCCACAGAGACCTATCCTATTCCCATTCTTGTTTTATTTCAACATCTATTGTCCCTTAACAGTATCATTGGAAAATACTGCACCAATGCTGATGATATCAAACCTCCTCCGTGTCATTTCTTTTTGCTAACTTTCCAACATATTTACTCATTATCTGATATTCCATTAGTAGAAATGTCGTTCAACCAAATATTGGAGTCACATTATGGTCCCATCACCCCTATTGCTCCTCAAGTTCAAATCTCTAGGGGTAATGAACCTATGAAAGATGGCACATGCAAAATTTTGTTGAAACATGGCATCAGTGCTGCCCCTTAATTATTTAAACTCCACCCTTAATAAAAAGATGCATAATGATTATCCTTACTGCTAAATGAAACAGCAGATGATTTTTTACCATCAGATTTCTTATCATTAGATTCTGCCAGGCAGTTAAAAGCAATAAATGCCAGCAAATAAATAAGCATTACACTAATAAATCATTCTTCGCTGAAGATGGAACAAAAGCATAAGGGAAGGCCAATACCTGTCAATTCCATAGCAAGTAAATGCAATTTACTGATAAAAATCTATTTAAAGAGCTCGGGGAAGGGAATTTATGACAGAAACCAAAATAGCCTCATTCTATACATTTTTCTGGATAAACTGCTGTAGTGGATGTAAGCAAAATTAATCTGAGTTATTTGTAACAGTATGGTTATCAAGAGTTTTGCCAATCATCTCCAACCTAACTGGGAATAATTATGTTACTTTATATAGCATTACTTGGTACTTAATTAGTTCAAAGGAACTGTAACCTTTTTTGTGGATACAGAAGAGATTTAAAAGTTATATACGTATGTATAACTTTCTGAGTTGTGTGAACACACTGCAGAAGTAGTCCAGTTCTCTTAAGAATGGAGAAGGTTAAGAAGAGGTTATGGAGGTGTGTAAACTTATGAAGAACTTGACTGAAGTAAATGAAGTAAAGCTGTTTCTATTTGTTGATAGCTAATATTCAGAGGGTACAAATTCACGGCGATTGGCAAAGGTACCAGAGAAGTGACAAGAACAAAAAAGTATAAATAATCATGTTTAAGATTTGGAATGATTGAATATTCTGTACAGAGTTAGTTGTAATCTTCACAAGGAATTTGGATATTATGTGAAGGAGAATTGAAAGGGCTTGTTTTCATGCTATATCTCTCTATGACCAAAAAAATAGCAAACATATTATGGAAATATGTGGTTAGCTCTCGAAATGACAATATTTTGTGCTGTGTAATTTGTCTTTTATTTAATAATAAATGCATTTCATTACTTAACTGGACTATATACTCATGTTATAAGGATTAAAATCTCAAAAAAACATTCTCTTTGTTTTTGGACATCATAAAGACTGTAGGCTAGATAACTAACACAGGTTATACATTTTGAAAGATAACAGTGTTGAGCCTAAACAAACAGTCATGGTTTTATAATAATTATTGCCAGCAGAACAAAGATTTCAATGACAATAAGTATCTGCTTACTATTCTCTTCAATGTAACTGCATGTCCCAAGGCATTTTGCAGGAGCACTGAAGAAAAATTGATTTCAGTTAAAGAGAAATTTGGACAGGCAAGAAATAGATTTTCAGCTGTACTGTAAAGGTGAAGATTGAAATGAAATGACATTGAAGCTAAGAAGGGTGACAATTCTTAGGACTCAGGAAGCTAATAATGGAGTGATCAAAATTGGGGAGGCTGGAGGCCAAATTAAGCACAGTGCAGAGATCTCAGAGTTACAGTTTTCAGGAGGTTATGGATGGAGAAAGGAATGGAATCATGGAAGGATATGAAAGTAAAGCTGAGAATGTTTTAATTATGCCATTGCTATACCAGCAGCTAATGTAAATAACTATACTCAAGGTTATTGGATGAATGGTATCCTGTGAGTTAGGACAGCAACAGCAGAGATTTGTGAAAGGAAATGTAAGACCAGTTAGGAGAAAATGGAAATGGCCAAATCTTGAATGGAGGTTACAGAAGCAAGTCTGCTAAGGCAGGAGTGGAAGTAAATGAGTTTGTGGAGAGAAAAATGTACAGAATCTGTGAGTTGATGAAATCAAGGTTATGTGTGGTTAGGGAGTGAAACCTGAACACAGAAGTTCAATACATCTTAATATGTCTTATTGTCCAAGTATTCCATTCTAAGCAAACTATCATAATGATAAGTTATCAGTTATGTAGAAAGGGCTTTCAAATTCTCAGATAATGTTCTGACAGTAAACATAATTAGCTACTGTCATCATGTTCACCTTGAAAAAACAGAATACATTTTGTATCTAATTCATTTTGTTTTAGATGCATTTTTTTCTTAAGCTGTATCTCTGAGTTAGAGACTTATTTTTAATATAATGAGCCATTATATTTATAAAAGGCTCTTTTACCTATAGGAACATTAATGTGTGTAAGATTTTATAACAAATTTGTTATGCCTTCAGCTGTTTTCTCCTATATCATGATTGTATTTGTTTCTGAGTTCCTAAATTATTTTTTTCCATTTTCATTAGAAGACAAAAAATATCTCTGCCAAAGGCAGGTTATGTTAGGTGATATCACAATGACTATGCAACTAAAGTTATCTGATACACTTGATATCTCCAGTAAAGAAGGTGCCTCACAAAGCTTCTGTCCTCTTAGTGGACCCCAGAAGGACATTGCGTTAAAGATCATTCTGCAGAGGTTGTAATTTTTTTAAAGTGCAATGGTATTTCAAAATGAAATGAATCATGTACAGAGAGCCTGATTGCACTCTAAACAAATTAACTCTAGTAAATGTGGCAAGAATCCACGCAGCTGATTTCTGGAACGTTGTCCCATACGTATTAAATATGTGGTTAGAAACTGCACCTATGCATTCAAACCCATCACAGATCAAGTATATTTTTTGAAGTCCAACACCCAGTTCTGTGTTTGAGCTCAACAATCAGGATTATGGCATTAATGATCCCTACTGCACACATTCTTTATGGACTTTCACTTAATACTGTAAGCCTGCTGTGGAGCGGAATAAAAGTGAAAGCATACCGTCTGGAGTTAAGCTGCATGCAACATGGTTGTGATCCAATTTAAAGTGACACAAAATTTAAAAATGCTCCAAAGAAAGGTTTCATAAAATTTAATCCTCACCATTTTCATTTCTCTAACACTGGATTTAGCCGATTATATTAGCACTGTCAGCTTGAGGGATTGTAAATCAGGCTTTTATTGAGATTATTTTTTTTGTAAAAAGGAGGGTGATTCTAAGCAGCAGAAAAATTTGTAAATATCTTTAACTCTAAAAGCAGAGACACAATGCAGTGCTTCTTTATCACAGACTTCCTGTCAAAATAGTTCACACCTACAAGACTGCTCACTTAGTGTCAATTTATTAAATATGGAATTTCTCAAAGAGGTAAAGAATTATTGACATATTTTATTGTTGTGAAAATCTAATATAGGCAACTGCTAAAACTCAAGATACTAGATGGCAGCTGAATATGAGAACTAAGGCTTTTTGTGCAGTTTTCCAGAAGTAAGGGACTTCAATATGCAGATACCCTAATTAGTTAAATACCTAAACAAATAAGAAATGAGGCATTTGACCTCATAATTACTCAGCATGAATTGCACTACAGAAGCGAATGGATCACGTTAACCACTGTACATCAAAACAGACAAGCCGACCTTACCTATCAGGACATATTCCCCATTGTTTTCCATGGCTACGAGCATATAAAATTTATAACTGGAATTTTACCTTCAATTCACAGACCAGAAGGGAGGACTGGAGGACACAATTTTGAATGATTAAACTTTGTGGAATTAAAGTCCTATAGTGAGAATACAAATGCAATTTTCAAACAGTTGTTCCGAAGAACAGACCAAGTAAATTGATTGTAGTTGAAAGATTTGTGTTACAAGCAGGACACATTAACTGACTCCATTAAGAATCACACCTTCCCTGCTTTATCCTCAAAATTACACAGCAGCACCAAAACATTGAGTATCAGATCAGCAACTGTACATCTACAGATATTGACCATGAAGATAGTAGGTAAAACAACTTCAAGTAGATGAACTATCCTCATCACGTACTAGAGCATGTACTCCTGACAACATCAGCAATATAAGAATAATCATTGAATGATATTGAGTTTATGTCATGGAAACAAGCCATTCGGCCCAAACAGCCCATTCTGGCATTTGTCTTCCAGTAGTGACTCCTCCCATCTTTACTCTGCTAAAACTTTGTATAGCCCTCAATCCCTGCTGCTTATATGCTTGCCCTGCCTTCCTTAAATTAGTGTTACATACTGCAACTTCTCCTTTGTTAGCAAGTTCCACATTCTCGCCACTCTATAGATTTCTCCTAAATTCTCTGTTGGATTTTTTATAATGGTTTATGATCATGTTCTTCCCCATGGGTCTAAGCCTCATTTCTGTATCCACTTTGTCAAGACATTTCATCATTTTAATGACTTCTATTAGCCGCCCCCCCACCCTTAGGTTTATTTTTTCTAAAGCAGTGTGTTCATCACTTCTGTCTATGTACACCCCATATGTGTAAACATTCTCTTTACCTTCTTCAGTAACTTCTATTCCTTTTCATTGTTTGGAGACTAGAGCTGTGCATAGTTCACTTCATGTAGTCTAGCAAAGGCTTGTTAAAGTTTAAGCCTGCATCCCTACTTTTCATTCTCAATATCATTGTTCGGAGAAGAACCATGTTCATGCCTAGAAGCTGTTTACTGCTCCCATCAGGTCAAATCACGTACACTCCACATCAACCCAGGAAATAATTTTGAAAATATTACAAGGGCGATATATTTGATATAATACGAATCAGGCAACTTGGAAAGAGGGTTGCTAATTAAAGAATACACATTCTTTTTTCCCTTCCAAATGAAGTTCCACCCCAGTGTTTGCAGGGTAATATTAAAATGATCTATATGCTATATTTGGTTGGAATTTATAGATTTCAAAGCATTTCCTCTCAGGTAATCCATGAGATTCTGTTATAAGATGAAGCAACTAAATCGTGTTCTCTTCCTTGCTCCTTCTATTTACATATTTATGTAGCTGTAATGGATTGTCAACTGTATATAGTGATCTGACAAGGACAGAAGAAGTGGATGCCCATAATCACATCGAAATACCCATAACTGAATTTGAAAATTGTAACTCTCCCCTGCCAGTATTAACTCACTGTTTGTTAGTACAGGCTGTTGGAGTTATTTTCTATCCCTAGCAATACCTCAGTGCTATTTCCCATTTATTTCAAAATCAGCAGTTCTGATTGCTAAATCTTTGGAGTATGCAGCATGCCAAAATAAAGCTGCACTCTTTGATGTCTCATATTTGAAAGTCTATCTGAGCAATAACATTTAAAAATGAATTCTGCAATGAAGATTATAGAATCAGCTTACTAATAAGATTCTATAATGAATTGCATTGCTTTGTGTCCTGCTGACATTTGTTGGTTGTGCTTTGGGGTTATAAGCCTTGGTCGCAAACCTAGTAGTGATTTCCTGAAATATAGATTTGCAATGAAGTAGTACATTTAACTCCAAGCTGCATTAAACTGTGTCCCTCTGAAATCTGAGACCTTCTGCAACCTGATGTACAACCTTGCAGGTAAATCTTGACTGCTCTGCCCATGGAAGTCAAAGTCACCATCTTAGCCATGGGATTTTTGCAGGCTAGTGGTTTCATCAGCACCTGTTCACAGCTGCATGAGAAAGATAACCCAAAGTATATTCTGGAGACAAGAAATCATTTGCTTTTCCTTCAGCTCATAAGAGCTGGCAGAGTTCCGACAGATGAATTGCAGAAATTTGTTGACTGCATTCATGCCTTTATAAAGAAGACTCTGGCAAACTCTAGCCATGGGCCCCAGTACATTTATAATGTGTCTCCTATGGGCATTGGGTTTTATTGCATTATATTGCCTCCAATAAGTATCTTTCTCTGAACAAAGTATTCTCACATTGAACTTCTGGCCACATATTTTATAAGATTATTTGTGAGCTACACACAAGACTGCAATATGGACATCATCCATCTTGTTAAACATCTTAGACTTAGAAGTACTTGAGCCTCATAATTTTATTACCATAAGAAGGCACTTTGCAGAGCATCTTCATTCAGTCTAATTATTTTTTAATTATATTTTATTTCTCTTTTCCATTCCTGCTCTGTTATCTCTGTCCTTAACTTCTTACACTGTTCCAATGAAACTTGAAGAACAGGTTCTTCTAGCATTGAATCCAACAAAATATTGGAGTGAGCAAACACGAGGAAATCTGCAGATGCTGGAAATTCAGACAACACACACAAAATGCTGGTGGAACACAGCAGGCCAGGCAACATCTATAAGGAGAAGCACTGTCGACGTTTCAGGCCGAGACCCTTCATCAGGACTCCTTCATCAGGATATTGGAACCATAGAACAGTATGGAAAGAAGCCAAATAACCCATGTTGTATGTGCCAGGTCTCCACCAGAACTAATCACCAGTTCCATCTGATTGGCCCTTTCCTCATTGCCTTGTAAATTTTTTGACCATGTATTTATTCAGTTCTCTCGATAGCCGCACAGGAACCTTTGTGCACTTCATCTGCAGGATTTCATTCCAGATTTCAATCATGCCATAAAAAATAGTTAAGCATCACTCTTAATTCTCCTCCTCTAAATTTTATACCAATGACCTTTAGTCCTCTATTTCTCCATCAAAAGGAACAGCCTCCTCTATTCGCTCTACCCAGACCCCTCTTCATTTTATATAGCTTTTTCAAATCTCCCTCAACTTCTCTTATAATCACCCTTTGCAGCATGAACAAGAACTGGTCTGTTCTGGTGACAGCTCATTAACCTGAATCACAATCTCTGCTTTTCTTTCTCCATAGACTTCCAGAACAGCTGGGTATTTTTGGCTTTCTCTTTTATTCTAAATTTCAATCAGCCTGTTCTGCTTATTCTGGTATTATTTATCGTTTTCTTGCCCCTCTGTCTTTATTCATATCCCTCTTTTCTTTATACCTCATGAAAGCAGACCAGCCTTCCCCATCTTCTCTCACTCAATAGCACCATCTCCTGAGTCATTCAATCACTCTTGTGCTCCACCCCGCCATGGATATTGTCTTTGTTCATTCCACACTTCTTTCTGTTTGGCAAGTTAAAGCATGTTCCATTTCTAAATTATCTCCAATCTGAGGAAAGGTCATTGATTTGAAAAGTTAACTCTGCTGTTTCACTATGGAGTTTATTGAACATTTTCTGTTTTTATTCACATTTCCATAGTTGCCGTTTTTTTTTCATTTCCTCTAGTTTCTGAATGTCGCATTTCATCTAGTCCTCTCTGCATTTATTTAGTATAGTTTGTTTCCTTCTGTCATGATTTGCTTCAGTCTCTCCAACAGTTCGCTTTTCTCTGAAGACAAGAATATCAAGAATATCCTCTATGATCTTTATACCAGCAAGTTCTTGAAGAGCCTGACCTAATTTCCACTGAATTTTAATGTTGGTCCCAAAAGAGATCTTCAGCCATTGATATTCTAAAAGGTGTGTGGAAGATCATTGTAAATGAACCTTTTCTTTGTGCCAAAATCCATTCTTAGCATCCAGCATTCTGAAAATGTTTACTCTGCTGAGATCTGGCACAATATCTTCATCGACAAATGGTTCCTCTCCAGGGCCTTATTCAAATCATATGGCTCCAACAGATCCTCAGCTTGTCTGTCTTACGTGCACACATCATGCTGGATACCCAAGGGATGGCACAGTGATCACTGCTTCCACTATCCTTTCAGCTTTCACTTTCTCTCTGGCAGCTACTGGAATAGTTATTGGCTGGTGTGCCACCACTGCTTCCTCCTAGTCAGCTTTGGATAGTATTTTCCCTCTTGGTTTTCCATTTCCTTTGAAAACATCTGCAAACTCAGTTCCAGCTGAGTGAGGTACTTGCAGTTCTTCTATCAAGTTCTCTGTTTATACAATCAACATTATTGTTCACCAGGTTGCCCAGTTATCTTTCAGGACACCAAATTCTGCATTGTGCTTATTTCAACTCTTCGGATTTTTCCTCCTCATCTTGTATTCGTTTAGAGGTTTAGTGGCTGTACAGTTGTGTATTGTTCGTACTTGCCCCTCTAAGCTTGTGTTCAATGTCTTAGGAGTGATGCACACTCAGTAGCCACTTTATTAGATGCACCTGTGCACCTGCTTGTTAATGCAAATATCTAATCAGCCAATCATGTGGCAGCAACTCAATGTAAGCAGACATGGTCAAGAGTTTCAGTTGTCCTTCAGGCCAAACAACAGAATGGGGAGGAAATGAAATCCAAGTAACATTAACTGTTGGTGCCAGACAGGGAGGTTTGAGTATCTCAAAAACTCTGATCTCCTGGGATTTTCACACACTGCAGTCTCTAGAGCTTATAAAAAAAAAATCTGGTGAGCAGCAGCTCTGTGGGGGGAAATGCCTTGTTAATGAGAGAGGTCAGAGGAAAATAGCTACACTGGTTTGAGCTGAGAGTAAGGTGACAATATCTCAGATAACGAAATGTTACAACAGTTGGGTGCAGAATAGCATCTTTGAATGCACTGCATATCAAACACCAAAGGGGATAGGGTACAGCAACAGAAGACCATGAACATAAACTCAATGGCAACGTTTTTAGGTACAGGACATGCCCGATAAAGTGACTACTGAGTGTATGTTGCTGCACTGCTTACTGGGAAATATTCCTTTCTTTCTTTTATTTCAATAAAAGGAAAGATTATTGATGAGCACCTAGTTTCCCCATCTGTTCAGTTTCCCCATTTCCACTGCCTAAATCCATATCATGACTTTGAACTCAAAATATTATCTCTCAGCCAACTCAACTGTGGTCATTGTTTGTCCTTAGGCCTTTACCAATATTTTGGGTCTCCTCCCTCTTTACCATTGAAAAGTGGCCCACCTCTATACATTTGTGACATTCCTTCTGATGAGCGGAAAATTTATCTACTTCTTCCAGTCATGTTGTTTACCACAATGCTTTAAATGGTGGTTGTTCCTTTCTTCTGTGTTTCTGTTCAATTCTGTTCAGAATTGTGTTGATTGCTATCCAGCTTATCCTCTCTGGCTCTGGGTAGCTCCGAGGCACACACACTGCCAGGTCGAGTTCTGTTTGTCTCAGCAGTTGTTCAGATGATACTTCTCATTCATTTAAACTCCACTATATATATTCCACATCTACTTACCTTCTGCAAACATGGAAAACCTGCCAGTCGAGTGAATGTTTATTGTATGGCCTTTATACCTCTATGCCAAAAACGACACCTCTCAGGTAAAGACATCAGTTTGTTCACAAGACTTCAGTGTTGCTAAGGCCCCTGCAATTGAAATAAAACTTCTGTATTCCTACAGTTAAACCTTGTAATAAATGCTAACATATTTGGCCACCTATTTACAGGAAAGGTGTAAAGAAAATTTACAAGGATGTTGCTGGGACTTGAGGACCTGATTTATAAGGAACAGTTGAATAGGTTAGGACTTCATTCCATGGAACATAGAAGATTTAGAGGAGATTTGATAGAAGTATACAAAATTGTGAGGGGTATAGACAAGATCAATGCAAGCAAGCTTTGTCCACTGAGGTTGGATGAGACTGGAACTTGAGGTCATGGGATAAGGATGAAAGGTGGAATATTTAAGGGAAACATGAGGGGATCTTCTTCACTCAGAGGGTGGTGATAGTGTGGAATGAGCTGACAGGGCAAATGGTAGATGCTGGTTTGATTTCAACATTTAGTAAATGGATGGGGGTGGAAGGGCAATGCACCAGGTACAGGTTGCTAGGGCTAGGCAGATTAATGGCTCAGCGTGGATTAGATGGGCTGAAGGGCCTGTTTCTATGCTGCAGTGTTCTATGACTCTATGACTATATCACGTGTACATTTAATCACTTGAGTCACCAATTGGTTCCCTTGGCTGACTTGAGTACAAGCACACCTCAGTCCCTTTCCACGACAACAGTTCTCATCATGTGACAAAGACAACTCTGCAGATATCAGTATCAAAATAGAATCTTCACATTTTTCCTCCTGGCATGTTCTCTTCACTTCCCCTTGAAGCATTTTTATATTGCCTTCTGCACTCATAATCCTAACTAGTTTAGTATCATCAGAAAAACTTGAAAATATGACTTTCAGCCAACTGTTGATACAAATGAAAAGCTGGAACACAAGTGCTGCCTGCCATCCTGACGATGATTTGCTTATTCCCATTCTTTGATTTCTGTCCAATTAACAATATTCAATCCACTGCCAGTATACTCCTCCACTATTCCAAGTGCTCTAACTTTACTGATCAACATTCTGTGCAAGAAGCTTTTCCCATTATGTTATATGTTCTTCATGTTCCTCCTGGAAAATATGAGTTCATCATGCAGGAAGCATATGTTGCCCTAAGCACTAAGGTTAAATAAAAAACCAGGGAGCATAACTTTGAAGTAATTTATCAGAAAGTTGGAGGGGACATAAGGAATATTGTGGTAAAGGTAGAAACATTCATCACTTTTTAAAAAGAACTTTGATTTGTACTCAAAGAACAGTAACCTGTAGGCCTCTGGACCACGTGCTGGAATGCGGTTGCCTGTTTTGCAACAGCCACAGACATAAGGAGAAGGTGAAGAGGAAGAATGGAACTGCTCACTTGAAGGTCAGCACATACAAAATGGCCTTCTTCTGTGTTGCTAGAAGGATAGGACAGTAGAACAAATTTGCAGCAGCCTTCATAATAATTATAGTTTTATGATTTTGGGTGTTTCTATAACATCATTTCTTGTTTATCAACATTTGTGAAAGTATAGGTATCAGCTTAATCTTAATGGTTGCATAAAAGACAATATATTTCATACTAATCTGAAGTATTCTTGAGCAGTTACTCCTGTGATTATATAAACTGAGAAAGACCTATAACACTATAGTACAATTCACAGTCAGAGAATGTCAGAACCAGAATCAGTTTTAAAATCACTGGCATACAGTATGTCGTGAAAAAAAGATATGTATAAAATTAAATAAGTAGTGCAGAAAGAGAGGGGAAAATACTGAGACAGTGTTCATGGGCTGATTTCCCATTCAGAAATCTGATAGCAGAGGGGAAGAAGCTGTTCCTGAAATGTTGAATGTATGTCTTCAAGCTCCTGTACCTTCTCCTCAGTTGTTGCAATGAGAAGAGGGTGATGGAGATCCTTAATGATGAGTGCCACCATTTTGAGGCATTGCTTTTGATTAAGGAGTCCTGAATATTAGGGAGGCTCGTGTCCATGATGGAGCTGGTCCAATTTTCAACTTTCTTCAGCTTTTTCCAATCCTGTGCATTGGCACTCCTTAGTGCAGGGTGATGTAACCAGTTAGAATGCTCTCCATGGCATTCCCGCAGAAATTTTCAAGTATCTTTCATGACATACCAATTATCCTCACACTCATAAAATATAGACACTGTCATGCCTGTTGTGTAATTGGATCAGCATGTTGGGCCCAGGAGAAGATCCTCAGAGATATTGACACCCAAGAACTTGAAACTGGTCACCCTTTCCACTCCTGATCCCTCGGTGAGAACTGGTATGTGTTTCCTTGACTTTCCTGAGGTCCACAATCAATTCCTTGGTCTTACTGTCATTGAGTGCAAGGTTGTTGTTGCAACGCCACTCAAACAACTGACCTATCTCATTCCTGTACGCCTCCTTGTCACCATCTAAAATTCTGCCAATGATAGTTCTGTCATCAGCAAATTTATAGATGGCGTTTGAGCTGTGCCTAGCCACACAGTCGTGGATGTAGTGAATGTAGAGCAGTGGGCTAACCACACATCCTCAAGCTAAGTCGGTGTTGGAGAGGAGGAGGAAATGTTATTTTTGATCCCCACAGGCTGTGGTCTCCTAGTAAAAAAGACAAGGATCCATTTGCCGAGGAAAGTACAGGGGCTCAGGTATTGGAACTTGTTGATTAGAACTGAGGGTATGATTGTGTGGAATGCTGAGCTGTAATTAATAAACAGTAGGCTGATGTGTAGGTATTACTATTGTCCAGGTGATTGAAGGCTGAGTGAAGAACTAGTGGGATTACATCTACTGTAGGCATATTGTTGTGATAGGCAAATTGCAATGGGTCCAGTTCCTTGCTCAGGTAGGAGTTTATAATCGGGTATGATTATTGCCTTTTGAGTCAGGTGGCAGCCTCTGATTGCAGCAATGAGAGGTTGAACATATTCTTGAACACTGCCATCAGATGGATGGCACAGATTTTCAGAGCCCTACCAGGTACACCGTCAGAGCCTGAAGCCTTGCAAAGGTTCACCCCTTTGAAAGGTATTTTGATGTCAGCCTCCAAGACAAAGATCACAGGGTCAACAGGTGCTGCAGGGTTGCGCGCAGGTGTGGTTTGACTCTCACTCTCAAAGTGCGCGTAAGGGATGGAGCTCATCTGGGTGTGAAGTTTCACAGCCAGTCATGATGTTAGGTTTCGCTTCAATGTCCTGCCAGAGCTGATGTGCATCCAGTTCCACCTTGACTGGAATTGTTTTTTCACCCTTAAAATAGAATTCTGTCGGTTCTACCTGGACTTCTGGATACCAGTCTGGAAAGCCACAGATCTAGCCCTCAGAAGAGTATGAATCCCCTGTTTCATCTATGGTTTTTGGTTGGGTATGTCTGGAATGTTCTTGAAGTCACAGACTCATCCATACAGGTCTTGATGAAGCTGGTGACAGCTGTGGCATATTCATTCAGACTCAAAAATGAATCGCTGAATGTTGTCCAGTCAACCAACTCAAAACAGTCCTGTGAGTGCTCCTCCGTCTCCCTTGCCCATACATATCACATTGGTCCTCACCACAGGTGCTACAGTCTTTAGTCTCTACTTTTATACTGAGAGTAGAGGTATGGCCAGGTGATCGGACTTACCATAGTGTGGGTGTGGGATGGCACAGTATGCATTCTAGATGGTGGTATAACAGTGGTCAAGTGTGCTGGCTCCTCTGGTTCCACAGGTGATATGTTACTGGTGGTCATTGTTCAGAGACTTCTTCAAGCTGGCCTGGTTGAATGTCCCCACAATTATAGGAAAGGCATCGGGGTGCATAGTTTCATGCCTGCCTGCTGAGTATAGTGCTCAGCTCTTCCAGTGCCTGCCTGATGTGAAATGTGCCCTGCTACATTATGAGCGAGTTCACTTTGAAATTTGAGAAAGAAAAACTAAATTTCAATATGTTGGTATTTCAGTGGAATAAAGGAGATTACAATGACATGAGAAGGGAACTGGCCAAAGTTGACTGGAAAGGGACAGTAGCAGGAAGGACAGCAGAGCAGCAATGGCTGGAGTTTCTGCAAAAAATGAGGAAAGTGCAAGACAGATATATTCCAAATAACAAGAAATTTTCGAATGGAAGAAGGACACTATCGTGGCTGACAAGTGAAGTCAGAGCCAAAGTAAGAGCAATGGAGAGGGCATACAAGGAGACCAAAGCTAGTGGCAAGATGGAGGACTTTCTGCAAGTTTTAAAAACTTTCAGAAAGAAACTAAGAGGCTCATTAGGAAGAAAAAGATGAATTATGAAAGGAAGCTGGTGACTAATATTAAAGAAGATACTAAAAGCTTTTTTATATAAAGAGTAAAAGAGAGTTGAGGGTAGATATAGGACCATCAGAAAATGATGTTGGAGATAAAGTAATGAGAGACACAGAAATGGCAGAGGAACTGAATGTGTATTTTGCATCAGTCTTCACAGTGAAAGACACCTACAGTATACCGGACATTCAAGAGCGTCAGGGAAGTGAAGTAGGTGCAGTGAAAATTACAACTGAGAAGGTGCTCAGGAAGCTTAATGGTCTGAGGGTGGATAAAGTTCCTGGACCTGATGGAATGCACCCTCAAGTTCTGAAGGAAGTAGCTGGAGAGTTTGCGGAGGCATTAACAATGATCTTTCAAGAATCGATAGATTCTGGCATTGTACCGGATGACTGGAAAACTGCAAATGTTACTCTGCTACTTAAGAAGGGTGGGAGGTAACAAAAAGGAAAGTATAGACCTGTTAGCCTGACATCATGGTTGGGAAGTTGTTGGAACTGATTGTTAGGGTTGAGATTACGGAATACCTGGAGGCACATGACAAGATAGGCCAAAGCCAACATGGTTTCCTGGAAAATCTTGCCTGACAAACCAACTGCAATTTTTTGAGGAAATTGCAAGCAGGGTAGACAAAGGAGATGCAGTAGATGTGTTGTACTTGTTATTTAGAAGGCCTTTGACAAGGTGCTGCACATGAGGCTGCTTAGCAAGATAAGAGCCCATGGAATTACAGGGAAGTTACTAACATGGATGGAGCATTGGTTGATCAGTAGAAAACATAGAGTGGGAATAAAGAGATCCTAGTATGGCTGCTGCCAGATACCAATGGAGTTCGACAGGAGTCAGTGTTGTGACCACTGCTTTTCATGATGTATGTCAATGATTTGGACCATGGGATTAATGGATTTGTGGTGAAATTTGCTGATGATACCAAGATAGATGGAGGAGCGGGTAGTATTGAGGAAACAGAGAGCCTACAGAGTGACTTAGATAGTTTAGGGGAATTGGGCAAAGAAGTGGCAAATGAAATATAATGTTGGAAAGTGTATGCACTTTAGTGGAAGAAATAAATGGCAGATAATTATTTAGATGGGGAGAGAATTCAAAATGCAGAGATACAAAGGGACTTGGGAGTCCTTGTGCAGAATACCCTCAAGGTTAACCTCCAAGTTGATTCAGTGGTGAAGAAGGCAAATGCAATATTGGCATTCATTTCTAGAGGTTTAGAATATAAGAGCAGGGATGTGATGGTGAGGCTCTATAAGGCACTTGTGAGACCACACTTAGAGTATTGTGTGCAGTTTTGGGCTCCTTGTTTTAGAAAGGATATACTGACATGGGAGAGGGTTCAGAGAAAATTCATGAGAATGATTCCAGGAATGAAAGGGTTCCCCTATGAGGAATGTCTGGCAGCTCTTGGGCTGTATTCCCTGGAGTTCAGGAGAAGGAGTGGGGATCTCATAGAAACATTCTGAATGTTAAAAGGCCAGAACAGATTAGATATGGCAAAATAAGTTCCCATGGTAGGGGAGTCCAGGACAAGGGGGCACGACTTCAGGATTGAAGGACATCCATTTAGAACAGAGATGCAGAGAAATTACTTTAGTCAGAGGGTGGTAAATCTGTGGAATTTGTTGCCTCGAGTGGCTGTGGAGGCCAAATCATTGGGTGAATTTAAGGCAGTAATAGATAGGTTCTCAATTAGCCAGGGCATCAAAGGGTATGGGGAGAAGGCAGGGGAGTGGGGATGACTGGAAGAATTAGATCAGTCATGACTGAAAATCAGAGCAGACTCAATGGGCCAAATGGCCCACTTCTGCTCCTATATCTTTTGGATTTGTGCTGCCTGGATGATGTTGGAAAACTCCCAGGGATAAAATGGATGATATTTGAGCACTAGATGGCCCAGGTCAGGAGAGCAGGACTGAGACAGAACTACCACGTTTGTGCACCATGATGAGCCAATCATTAAGCATACTCCACCCCTCTGCCTTTAAAAAACTGAGCTGCCCTGTCCTTGCAGAGAACGGTGAAGCCTTTGGGCTGTAGCGATGCGTCCAAAATGGCGGAGGTGAGTGATGTTTCCATAAAGCAGGGTACCCAGCAGGTACAGGAAATCTGCTCAGAGGTTTTCCATCCTACTGTGATCTATAGCCTTTGAAATTTCTTTGAGGCTTAATCACAGTTGTGAAAGGGAAAAAAGATATATTAGCTTGAATTGAAATTTTGAATAAGAGGAGTGGCATTAGGAGATATCTAATCCATTACCCGATGACTGGCCAAGGCATGAGGTGCCCTCTTTTTGCCACTTCCATCAGGCAGGACACAGAAACCTTCAGTTCCTCACCACCAGATTCAGGAACAGTTATTAGCCTACAATAATCAGGGTTCTCGAACCAATGAGGATAACTTCAATCACCACTACTCTGAACTGATCCTATGGCCTACAGACTCATTTCAAGGACTCTACTACATTCCATTTTCTCAGTATTACTTTTATTGCACAGGTTGTCTTACTTTGCACTTTAGTTTCTGTCAGTCTTTGTTCATATATAGTTTTACATAAAATTCTATTGTACTTCTTTTCTTCAGTAAATGCCTACAAAAATTAATTTCAAGATGGTACATATTATGTCCTTTCATAATATACTTACTTTGATTTTTGAACTAAAATAGTATTTTGGGATCAGCAGCTCAGTTTGCATCAATGGAAGTTAATGTTTCACATTGGTGACCATAAGACCATCTGACGTAGGAGCACATTTAGCCCATTCAGGCCAGTGATTCTGCTTTGCCATTCCATCATGGCTGATCTATTATCCCTCTCAACCCCATTTTCCTGCTTTCTCTCCATAACCTTTGACACTTACTACTGAAGAACCGATCAATCTCTGCTTTAAACATACCCATTGATTTGGCCTCACAGGCATCTGTGACAATGAATTTCACAGATTCATCAACCTCTAACAAAAGAAATCCCTCCATATCGCTGTTCTAAAGGGATGTTTTATTCTAAAACTTTGCCATCTGGTCCTAGGCTCCCTGACTAAAGGAAACATCCTCTCTACATCCACTCTATCTAGGCCTTTCAATATTCGATAGGTTTCAAAGAGCTCCCCCTGTTCACCAACTTTAACTTGCATCCCTCGTTTTCTCAATGTAACTTTCCTCATTCTTCAGTACTACTAAAATATACAGAGATTTTAACAAGGCCAAGAGATACCACATGGCAGGGTTGGTCAAAGAGGTAACAGCCCTGAGGATCCAACGAAGAGTAGAGTACTGGGTCCAGAATTGGTTGAGGTCCAGGAAGTAAAGGATATTAGTTGATGGGAGTTACTTTCTCTGAAAAAATGTTATCAGTTGCATAGGCACAGTGTTCAGTCCCTCGTTGTGTTGCATTAAATATATATTTATGACTTAGACTGAAACATTGGGGGAGGGGGGAAGCACATGTTAAAGAAGTTAGCCTTTTTTACAGAAAATGATTGCAGTAGATAGTGGAAAGATAATCCTTGAATATTATAATAGGGAATGCACAATATGGGGGAATTTTGAGAACTAAGTTGAAACAAAAGAACTTCGGAGTGCATTTTTGGAAATTTTTAAAGGTCACAAGACAGGTTAATAAGACAGGATGCTTTTCTTTCTATACTGGAGCATAGGCGACAAGAGCAGGCAGGCTATGCTAGAACTGTATACACTGGTGGTTAAGCCACTGCAAGTGTACTACATTCATTTCTGGTCATCACGTTACAGGAAGGCTGTGATTGCTCTAGGGAAGTTTCAGGGAAGATTTATGAGATTGTTGCCAGGACTGGAAAATTGTAGTTGTGAGGAAAGATTACAAGCTAGAATTGTTTTTGTTGGAACAGAGGAGGATGAAGAGACACCTAACTGAGGTGGGGCAGGCTTGAGGGACCTGGTGGTCTCCTCCTGCTCCTATTTTCTTGTGTTTGAATAAAATTATGAGACAACTAAACAAAGTTGATAGGAGAGACTAATTCCCTCTTCAGAAGGTCTATTAACAGGGGGAATAGATTTCAGTTTTTTTGGTTGAAACACTGGCGGATAGATGAGAAGAGAAAAGTTTTGTCCTGAGGACAGGTAGTGATCTGGTCATCATTGTCTGAAAGGATGCAGAAGCAGAAACCCTCATCATATTAAAAACAAAACGCCTGGGTGTTCAACATACAAAATGCTGGAGGAACTCAGCATGTCAGGCAACGGCTATGGAGTGGAAGAAGCAGTCAATGTTTTGCGCGAGACCCTTCATCGGGATCCAGCATTTGCAGATGGCAACTGGACAATGGCCCTCTCTGGGTATCACTGTGCTTATGACTTGTGTGTTTACTTGACAAACTACCACCGACAGGATTACATACTAAGTGCCACAATATCTCATCAGGTGGGCTAGTTCTTTTTCAACTGGCACAGCTGCAATGGGCTGTATGGCCTCCTACTGTGTCATAAATTTTCTATGACATTTTCAATTTGCACTTTCAGCAATTTAGGCTGTAAAGTATTACAGCCTAAATGTTTAAGGGCATGTTTAACTAGAGGCAAATGCTCGAGATGTCTTACTGCGGGAATATTTGTCCCAGTGCACCAGTAAAAGTGCAGAAAGAGCAAAAAAAAATCCACATTTCTAAAAAAGATTAACATGACACACAGTTTTAGAAAAATGTGCCTGCAGGCTAATACATCACCACTCAGCTGAATATGTTTCAAATGGGACAGCAGAATTGCCATTGCAAAACATTGAGAAAGCTGTATGATCCAGCACGGGATCCATGTCAATGAAATTTGGAAGTATAATGAAGCTTGCAACACTGCCTTGATATTCCTATTTTTGTTAATGCAAAATATGGTGCAACCAGTTTTCTGATCCATGGTTGCTCCCAGTGATGCCCTACATTGCCAACAAAGTTCTTGGAGGATCATGATTCATTAGACGGATACTGGAATGTTTAAGAATTGTTCTTTACTCCTCCTTCATCCAACTGCTGCTTCTGTGACTCTCATCTTTTTTATCTGTGTCAGTGAAAATAACTAACAGAATTCTAACTGGCATAGAAGGTTTCATATTTCATCTTCCCCTTCTGTTAGATCTGGCACTGCTTCTCCGTTCAATCATGTCTCTTGTTCTGTAGTCTTTTTTAAAAAATCCGCCTATTGCACCTGGCATCACAGACCAGTTTTATTTCTAGTCCTAACCTTTTTAGATCCAATATTGTAGCTGCCAGATGCAACATTACTGAAAAGATGTATTGACTGCTATCTTCCTGAACCTACAGAAACTAGTCCTTCTGCTCCCTTGCGAAAGTTTTCTGTTATACCTTGTATGAATCATCCTTTCTATCTCTCGTGGCACAGTTGGAGGCTGTCCAAAGAAAAGGCTGACCTTTATCAATTATTTTATAAATTCAATTTAATTCCAATAAGTTTGATAAAGAATAACCTTCACATACTCTATTCCACTTAACAATTATAACATTTGTTTTTACCAAATCTGTAAAAATCCTTATTCTGTGGAATCCAATATTTTGATGGTTATCCCTCAAAGTATATAGCTGAAACAACTCTTCTATTTCTTCAATGTCAGACAATTCCAGCTCAATTCCTCTTATGTTTATAATTGTGTTTCTGTTTGCACAGTTTCAAAAAATAAAGTGATTTCCTTAAACTTGCAATTCCTTGATTTTTGCTCTTGTAACTTTCAATTTCAAAAATCAGCCTTTCTATATAAAAAATAATAAATGTGCTACTTGCTCACTATTGTCTTTAACAATGCTTCAGACAGTTGATCACTTTTATAAGTCACTGATCTAAGTCTCAAGGCTATGTAATGAAAATGATTGGAACAATAGAACATTGCATTAAATTTCAGATTCCAGGAACCACCCAGCAAACAAGCAATTTTCCCTGATATAAAGTTATCTGTAAGTATGTAATAATCTTTACTATACAGATAATTGCCCTTGAAAAAGTGCTGATGGGTCATCTTCCTCTAGCTCTACCATCTTCTGGTGAAGGTATTCCTACTGCGCTGTTAGGAAGGGAATTCCAAGGTTTGGACTAAGTAATATAAAAAAAAATGGCAGTTTGTTTCCAAGTTAGGATGATGTATGGTTGGAGATACACATACTGTTTGTGTGTTCCCTTTCATCCGCTATCCTTGTCTTTCTTGGTGGTAAAGGTCATGTACTTTTGAGGTTCTGTTGGAATAGCCTAAGTAAGTAACTACAATGACTTGATAAATGGGACACACTGCAATCACAGTGCCGGTCATACAGAAGATGAATACGTATTGTCATAGAGTTACAGTGTGGAAATAAGTAACTTGGCCCATTATGTCCACACCAACCAATGAGATCCCATCTGCATCAATCCCATCTTCCACCACTTGGTCCACAACCTTCTATGTCTAGGCAATTCTAGACACAACTCTCTGAATGGAAGAGGTCCCACTTAGATCCTTTCTCCTTACCCTAACATATCTCCATTTTCAGCCTAACTTCTTATTATCCCTCATAATGGTATACACCACAGTTTTTGTCCACTTTAACTCCTCTGCTCCTGGGAAAACACATTCACCAGTCTCTCCTCATATCTGAAATGCTCCATCCCAGACAATGTCCTGGAGAATACCTTCTGCACTCTCTCCAAAATGATCAGATTTTTCCAATAATGCGCTGACCAGAGCTGCATGCCACACTCCAGCTAAGATCTGGCTAATGTTTTATAAAGATAGAGCATAACTTCCTTGCTCTCATATCCAATGACCCATGGCCTACATCCCATATGCCTTTTTAACCATGTTATCTACCTGAGTTGTTACCTACTGTACTGCTCTCATTAATAGACTTTATTGCCTCTTCAAATATTTTCATCAGTTTGGTCAGACACCTTTTATCAAAGCCCCACTGACCACCTCTGATTAGTCCCTACTTCTCAAGTTAGGATCATTAATCCTAAGAATCATTTCTGATAACTCCCTGCTCTGATACTGTGCTCACAGCTCTGTAATTGCTGTGCTTTTCCCTGCTTCTCTTCCTGACAAGGCAAATCACAGTTGCTGTCCTTCAGTCGTCATTTATGGCCAGCAAAGATTTAAAAATCTCAGTCAGAGCCCCAACAATCTCATCCTTTCCCTCACACGGCAGTCGGAAAAAAAACCTAGAGGTTTAAGCCAGCTAAGGTATCGGGTACCTCCTCTTTATTTATTGAGACTTGCACTACAATTTCAGCTTCCTTTTTGCTGAAATTCTGTTTCCTTTGTGAATACCAATAAAATGTACTTATTTAGCTGAGCACCAACTCCTTTCAGCCCTCCGCATAAATCCCAAACATGAGAAGGTCTGCAGATGCCGGAAATCCAAAGCTACACACGTAGAACCCTGGAGGAACTCGGCAGCTCAGGCGGTATCTGCGGAAAAGAGTAAACTGTTGACATTCCGGGCCAAGACCCTTCTTCAGGATTCAGATCTTCAATCTCTGCATAGATTGTCCTGTTGTCACTAATGGACCTTACTTTTGTGGTGGTTGGAATACCAACGAAGAGGGCTGCTTTATCCTGGATGGTACCAAGCTTCATGACAGTTGTTGGATCTACAGCAAACCCAGCCTCTGAGCTGCTCTATTTCTGGTCACAGACTCGATGACAACTTAGCAATGTTACTGCTATTGAACTGCAAGGGTAAGTGACTGGGTTTTGTTTTGTTGAAGATGGTCAGTGCCGGATATGTTCCTTGCCATTTATTAATTAATGACTGGATGTTATCTAGTTCTTGCTGCTTGCAGTATTGACTGGGCCATTTGCTGAGGGGTGGCAAATGGAATTAAAACTGATGTGGTCTTGGCAAACTTCTACTGTTGCAATAAAGCACCTGAAGACAGTCAGGACACGGTAGCTGGGGCGGCATGGTGCGTAGTAGTTAGCACAACACTTTACAGTACCAGCAACACAGGGGTCAATTCCCGCTGAAATCTGTAAGGAGTTTATACATTCTCCACGTGATTGCATGGGTTTCCTCTGAGTACTCCAGCCTCCTCCCATGGTCCAAAGATGTTCCTTTTGGTAGGTTGGTTGGTCATTGTAAATTGTCCCATGATGAAGCGAAGGTTTAATCAGGATTGCTGGCCGATGTGACATGAATAGCTGAATTGCATTGCAATAAATAAATAAAAATCTCTGCTCTGAGGACCTCCTGCAGTGATAACCTGGGCTGAGATCCTTGACCTCCAACAATCACAACCATCCTCTTTTGTCCAAGGTGTATCTCCAACTATTGTACAATTATTTCATTGATGCTGTTGATCTACACTAAGTTTTATCAGAGATTCTTAGTGGCTCACTTGGTCAAGTCTGACTCAGTGACAAAGGCAGTCATTCTCTTATTACCTCTGCAATTTAGTTCTTTAGTCAATGTTTGAACCAAGGCTGTGAGGAAGTGCAGAGCTGAGTAGCCCTGGCAACTCAGGTTATTGGTGAGTAAGTGCTGCTTGATATACTGTCAGTGACACCTTCTATCCATTTAATGATTATTGAAAATGAACTGTTTTGTGGTAATTAGCTGGATTAGATTTATCTTGCTTTTTGTGAGCAGCACAAACCTGGGCAATTGTCCTTATTTTCAGATAGATTCCAGTGCTGTTGTCATACTAGAACAGATTGACTGGGGTACAGCTTGTTCTGGAGTGTAGGTCTTCAGTAATACAGCTGGGATGTACTCTGGTCCCAAAACATTTGTTAAATTAGCCCTTTCTTGAATTCAAATTGAGTAAATTGAATTGGTTTTTATGATGGTAGGGATCTCAAGAGGAAGTCAAAGTAATTCATTTATTTGGCTAAACATACTAACCATATAATTCAACACTGAGGTTTGCACGTTGTCAGCAATTACTTGCTGTTTGATGCCTTTCCAGTGTTTTAATTCATCAGAAAAATCTCTGTCATCTTTGGTAAGATTTGTGAAGATCCTCTACCAGACTTGATTCAAATGAGCCAATGAGCAGAATTTTATACTCTTCACAATCACCAACCACCCTCCACCTTAACCCCACACTGGAAGAAGTCAGGATGAAGTAAGGAGACAACTTGATTTAAGTAAGTGCAAAAGTAAAACCCAGCTCTGACCTCTCACATAACGGCATAATTTCAGTTTATTTGGGGCATTGGAAGGTGCCTTGAAGAGGAAGGTCAATGATTTTAATATATTAATAAAGCTACTTTTACCTGATTTTAACAGCTATTTGATAGCAATTAAGCAGATTTCCACGCCTCAATAATGAAAGGATGGAGGGAGCAGCTATGCAGAGCACAGCTTATGAAGCAGGGAGTGGCAGCAGACCTTCCCCTCAGTCACCAAAGCAAGCTTACCCCAAACTATTGTGATTTCTCTCTCTTTCCTCACAATCATTCTCCAATTTCTCCTCCCACTGATTCATTTTATTTACTTGTATGATTTAAATATCTGTGCAAGACAGAGAATAGGATTAAAGGTAGTACATTTTTAAGGTGAAAGGAAGATAACTGGAAGACATTAACACAGACATCAAATGGTTAGAGCACAATAGCCCATTTCTGTTTTGTAAGTTCAGTGTGGATGGTATCTGCTTTAAATATATGTAGCTAAATATATGTGAGAGAATTGGTGATAAGCTAAACCTCAGATTCAGTTCCATTTACTTTACAGCCAGTAACTAAAGATGAATTACTCTCTCAATATTATTAAGAGTAAGATGCTATTTTAGAATTATATTCATATCTGAATCACTAGGTTTCAATGGTACTATTTTAAGAGTGTCTATTTTAACTGCACTGAACTTAATTGGAACTTAGCTGTGTGCATTCTGGTTGTTTTATTGAAAGAAGTTTTACCCAGAATCACATGTTGAAGAAATCCTCAATTATAGTTTTATTACATGATTTATTATTTTATTCATCTAAAAGTAAGCCTTCTACTTCTATTTTATTTGATTAAAATATGCAAAAAAGGTCCAGTTTATCTTAATGAACAGTGGTAAATCACCAAATTGTTCTTCAAAATATGCTTTTACAATAAGATGTCTAAACTAAAAATGTAGTTTTGTAGTATTCTAGTATAACATGTTTGGCAACAAATCAATGGAAGTACATATAACCAGATGAGATAAAATGTATTGTTCATTTTCAGACAATGGAGATCAGTGATTTACATTTTATAAACCTCATGAAGGGTCTCATCCCAAAATGCTAATTTCCCTCCAGAGATGCTGCCTGACATGCTGAGTTCCTCCAGTATTTTGTGTGTCTTGAATATGATCAATAATCATTCACTTCCAGCTCTTGAACCTGGACAGCCACATTACCAAAGTCATTCCTTGACATCCTTCCTTCTGTCTGGCTGGGCAAGGTTGTATAATACCGGAAGCAGCAGGAGCTAACAAGTAGAAACAGCTTAAGTAAATATCCTAGCTGATGCAAACAAAGAGCGATTGACATTGTTGGCACATCCATAGCTGAAGCCATAGCCAAGAACAGGCCTGATATCAAACCTATTTTTCCTATCTATATTCTATATTCCCCTCAACCCAAAAAAGAAAACTGCTTTAATTATCAATGTATAATCCCTCCCTATCCTACATACATGTTACATCTTTAGTTTAGACATCTTATTATTGAAGGGTGAGAAACTTGGCATAATTATTCTGCAGCTGGAGCAAGAGTAAGAATAGATAGGGTAAGAACACACGTAAGATGCGCTGCAATGGAGTAAGAAGAACTTAATGGGACAGATTGGAGCAGAATGTGTACACTGAACTGCCTGGTTCACATAAAACCCTCCCAGCAGGTCTGATTTCAATGTTATCAACAATTAAGCTCAGAGTTTAGCACAAAGTTGGGGTCTATCCTTCCATCTTGAATATAGTGTCTCAATCTATTCACATACAAACAAATCAAACCATGATACAATGCCATTTATAGATTAATTTATTTGTTTATTTTAGTTGACAGGCCCTACCAGCCCAACAAGCCTGCACTGCTCAATTACACCATATTAGAATCAGGTTTATTATCATCGGCATGTGACTTAAAATTTGTTAACTTAGTAGCTGCAGTTCAATAAAAAAATTAATAACATTTCAAAATAAATAAGTAAATCAATTACAGAATATGTATATTGAATAGATTAAAAAGTGTACAAAAATCAGAAACACTGTATATTGAAAATAGTGAGGTAGTGTCCAAGGGTTCAACGTCCATTTAGGAATCAGATGGCAGAAGGGAAAAAGCTGTTCCTGAATCACTGAGTGTGTGTTTTCAGGCTTCTGTACCTCCTATCTGATGGTAACAGTGAGAAAGGGGCATGCCGTGGGTGCTGGAGGTCCTTAATAAAGGAAGCTGCCTTTCTGAGACACCGCTCCCTGAAGATGTCCTGGGTACTTTGTAGGCTAGTATCCAAGATGAAGCTGACTAGATTTACAACCTTCTGCAGCTTCTTTTGGTCCTGTTCAGTAGCCCCCCCCCCCCCGCCCCCCCCCATACCAGACGGTGATGCAGCCTGTCAGAACGCTCTCCACAGTACATCTGTAGAAGTTTTTGAGTGTATTTGTTGACATGCCGAATCTCTTCAAACTCCTATGACCAATTAACATATACCTTTGGGACGTGGGAAGAAACAGGAGCACCCAGAGGAAAGCCATGTGGTCATGGGGAGAACTCCTTCTAGAGAGGGGCAGGATACACTAGCACCATCATAGTGGCATGCTAAATACTATGTTTCTATTTCATATGGAGTGCCAGACAGACATGGTAGCAGACAGAAGACAAGGAGTTGTGGTTGCATTTCCAGCTTCCACACTTCTTCTTGGGAAATTGGTGTAAGAAGCAATTGGTAATGCTGCTTGTGGTCATCTTGCTCCACATAACCAAAGGCAACACCTATTCCTTTGTAATAAAGTTCAGTATCATGTGACTCACTACTTTCATCATTGTTCAGTCAACAAAGTGACAGAAGTTGTAATGAAACACCAATTCTCCAATAATTTAATTATCGATGACCACTTCCAGTTTTACCAGATCCTCTCAGCTCCAGATCTTGCCACTACATTGGTCCAAACATAGAGAGATAACTGAATTCAACAGATGAGATGTGGGTGATTTGTCTGGATATCAAGGCAACATTTGACCAAGTGCTCTATCAAAACTGAATGAAGTCAATGGGTATCAATGGGAAAACACTCCTGTGGTTGGAGACAAAGGAAGATAGATGCTTTATTAGATGCTGGCCTCAGGATATCAGTGCTTCATCAGTGAAGTTCCTACCATCACAAATTAAAAGTGGTGATATTTAATGATGATTGCACAATGTTAAATTCTATTCACTGTCTTTCAGCATATGATGTCCATGCCTACATACAATAAGAGCTAGACTATTATTAGTCAAGGGCTGATACAGTAGATAACAATCACACAAGAAAATGACAGCAAATATACATCTCCAACAAAATAGTCTAACTAACTATCCTAGACATTCAAAAACATTACCATTACTTTGTCTCCACTACCAATATCCTGGGGGCTACCACTGACTGGAACATCACTGGGTCAGTCATATAGAAACTGTGTTCATAAGAAGAGGTCCAAGGCTAAGTATCCTGCAGCAAGTGTCTCATTGTCTGTTATCACAAAGGCTTTTCATCATCTACAAGGAATAATCTGGACACATAATAGAAAACTCCATTGGACTGGATGAGTGTGGGCGCAATGTATCAAGGTAATCAACAGTATCTAGTCCTGCTTGATGGTTATCTCATTCACCTCTCAAAACATCCATTCCATCTACCATAGAGCCCAGTCTGCAGTCAGTTCCATTTAAAACATTAACTGCAGTTACTTGCTCAGGTTTCTCCAACAACCCCACAAGCCTGAAACATCTACCATCAAATTGCATGTGAATACCACCATTGACACATTCCCTTCAAGCTGCATGCCATTTCTATTTTGGAAATACTGTGATAAGAGTCTTTGACGAGAATGGCTTGCACCCAAATGCTGGAATATCTGAGGCTAGGATCGAGATGCCGTTTCAAACCAGATCAAGAATCTGAGCACAAAGCAAACACTAGACAAAATCATGAAGTAGTCTTACAATTGAGCACTGAACCTCAAAACATGATTGCCAATTAGCAGGGCTTCCTGAATCTTTAAAGGGACCATGCTACTTATCCGTACTCCGGGGAGTTAGAGCATCTAAACCTCAGAAGCTGGAGCAGATGGGTTATAACAGGGCCTCCTCCCCTATGGCCAACTCCTGATGGCCCTGGCCACATGGCTAGATGATAATTGTAGTCATGGATGACAGCTGGATTCAAGATGACTCTTTCAGGCACCTAGCACCTCACATCCGGTCTGAATCCTTCCCAGCCCGTGAGTTATTGCTGAACACCTCGAACAGTGCCCAAGTCTAAAATTCTTTTCACAGTGAAATCCTGCTCCCCATCAACAAACCTAGGTGGCAGTGGGTTTGATGGTGGTGGGGTTAATGTGCTGGTGTTCACAGCCTTTAACTTGTAAAAGTGGGAAGTGGGATTAATCTTGAATATTTTGGAGAGCTGCAAAGTGTAGGTCACTGGGTTTACTTTCCTGAAAATCCTGAAGGGTCCAGTGAACTTGGGTGCCAATTTCCTAGACTCCACTTGGAGAGGCAAATACTGAGTCAACAGTCAGACCTGTTGCCTAGGCAGCAAAACTGGTCCCTGTCTTCTCTTGTGGTTAGCCTTTACTTCAGCCTTCCGGGTAGAAGTGGTCTCCATCCCCAATGTCGTAATTCACCTCTGCCAGGGGTAGCTATCTGGAAAAGGTGTCTATTGAGACAACACTGCACCCATTCTGATGTTGAGGTGTACTTATGGAGAGCATCCAGGAGCATGTTGTTTATACACCCCTGGAAAACTGCTGGCACATTCACATAGCCATTGGGCATGACCAGATACTCATTGTTGCCCTGTCAGTGTGTTGAATACTGTCTTCCACTTGCCTTCCTCTCTTATGTGAACCACGTTGTATGCACTCTGCAAGTCGAGCTTTGAGAATACTTAGAGCAGTGTTCATGAGAGAAAGAGGGCAATGATTCCATCCAGGCTCGACAGGAATCTCAGAGACCTCAGTCTTGACACTGCCTTGTGTAGCTGGATCCTGGACTTCCTGTTAGGTGGTAAGAGTGGGCTCCCTCACCTCCACCTCTCTGACTCTCAACACAGGAGTCCCTCAGGACTGTGTACTAAGCCCTCTTCTTTACCCATACCCATGTATACCCATGACTGTGTGACCACCCTCAGCTCTAATCTGCTAATTAAATTTTCCAGCGACACTACATTGATTGGCCTAACCTCAAACAATAATGAGGTGGCCTACAGGGAAGAAGTCATCTCTCTGACACAGTGGTGTCAAGAAAACAACCTCTCCCTCAATCTTGCAAGAACAAACAAGCTGGTTGTGGATTACAGGAGGAATAGAAACAGGCTAACCCCTATTGACATCAATAGATCTGGGGTTGAGAGGGTCAACAGCTTCAAGTTCCTCGCCATCTACATCACTGAGGACCTCAAGTGGTCTGTACACACCAGCTGTGTGGTGTAAAAGGCACAACGGCACCTCTTTCACCTCAGACAGTTGACAAAGCTTGGTATGGGCCCACAGATCCTAACAACTTTCCACAGGGAGCATTCTGACTGGCTGCATCACTGTCTGGCATGGGAACTGTATCTCCCTTTATCGCTGGACTCTGCAGAAAGTGGTGCGGACAGCTCAGTGCATCTGTAGATTTGAACTTCCCATGATTCAGGACATTTACAAAGACAGGTGTGAAAAATGTGCCCGAAGGATCACTGGGGACCCGAGTCACCCCAACCACAAACTGTTCCAGCTGCTACCATCCAGGAAACAGCACCGCAGCATAAAAGCCAGGACTAACAGGCTCTGGGAGAACTTCTTCCAACAGGCCGTCAGGCTGATGAACTCACTCTGATTTGAGTTTATTTCTCTGTTATGTTGACTGTTCAATTATTATAAATTACTATGATTGTGCATTGCACATTTAGATGGAGATGTAACGTAAAGATTTTTACTCCTCACATATGTGAAGGATGTAAGAAATTAAGTCAATTTAATTCAATTCTTGACCATTACACGATTCAGCCCTCTATAGTCAATGCAGGGCTGTGGACTCCCATCTGTCTTATGTACAAAGAAGAAACCAATGCCAACTAGAGAGCTGGAGGGCCAGATGAGACCCAGGGCAAGAGCCTTCTTAATATACTCCTCCATTGTACTTCTCTCCAGGCCTGAGAGCAGGTATAATTGAACTTGCAGAGGACATGAACCTGGCACAGTTGTGTGGTCTATGCAGTGGAAGAGTCAAGGCCTTTCCCTTACTGAAGACCTCTTCCAAACCTTTGTAGATGGAATGGATTTCTACCTGCTTGTGTGCTGCAATTAGCCCCAAACCTTCCTCTGACGAAGACTTCTGAGACTCCGTCAGTAGTGGGGCTGCTTTGGCAGTCGCAGAGTCTCCCCCATAGGTCCATAAGAAAACAGAAGCCAAATTAAAGTCCAAATTCTCCTCCAGCTCCTCAAACATCAGCACTGAGGTGCGACAAATGGTCCTTGTTCTCCTGGAACGAGGTTTCAAGGATCTCCATCTTGGAGCCTTCCCCTTAGATGGGACCAGGCAACTGGAACCCTTTGGCTTAGCTGCTCGAGTTTCATACTGCTTGGGCACCTCCTTGGCTTGCATCTGAACTAGAGATCTTGTTCCAAGCACCCCTGACTTGACTAGGTCAGGACTCAGACAGGCCTATTGGGAGTAGCCGGCTTGTCTTCCCTTGAAGGTAGGACTGGGTCTCCTCAAGGCTCCGGATTATCCTGAGTAGAACACTGTCCCCTTATTGGCTGCTGGCGTCAGGAGAGCCTAGAGGCCTGAACACCAAGCCGAAAAGCAAACCCCCTTACAATGATTGGACCAAGCTGTGATTCTCCCCTCCCTCCAGTCCATGGATGAGTTATGCTGAGACAGCCAAGGCTTCCCAAGGATCAGGGGTATGAGTGGAGAGTCACTAATGTAGAAACTAATGTCTTCCACATGATCGCCAATCATTATCTGCAAAGCCACAGACTGTTGCTGGATCTGCCTGGAACCTAGCGGGCAGATAAGACAGTTGTGGGCAAGGACTGATTCAACTCTCGCAGTGGTACATTGAACTGATGGGCAGTTCCTCTATCCAAAAAGTTACCTCTCTGCCGCAGAGTACACAAAAGCCTTCACCTGCCTCAGGTTTGTGTTCCAGGTAAACTACACCTTCAGCACAAAACCAGAATCCATGGGGTCGGGCATATTGGCTGCATTTGTCACAGTTCTCCCAACATTGGATGGTCTTAGCAATTTCCCAGGTGGCTGCAGTATCAGACATTTGGCCTGCTTCCCCGCAGTAAAAGCAGCGACCTTGAATTGAACCTCTCATTGGCGGAGAGTCTAGAACAACCGACCTGCATGGGTTCGACTGGATCTTGAGCAGGTGACAGTCATGCTCCAACGTTGGAAGGATCTCGGCCTGAATGTCGTCTGTATTTTTTTCCATGGCCTGCTGAGTTCCTCCAGCATTTTGTGAGTGTTGAATGCAACACTTTTTGCCCTCCCACATCCTGCATATGTTCACGGAGTACATGGAGCTTCCTTACCAATATAAGAGAAGTGATAGGTGGTGCAATTTACTTTAAAAATGTGCAAGCATGCCACAGAATCAATTTTAGGGATCTAAGTGCTCTCACAATTCCCAAAAACAAGGTGCCTATAATCCTGCTTTCTTGACGATTAGCCTACTTGGTGCATGAGTAAGTTAGTCAAGCGCAATTGACTTCTATCGTTTGAGGATCATCATCATATTATTATAGTAGAACAGGTCATATCTAAGGCAATGCATTTCATTGGTTTTCACTTGTAACAACTGATATTCAAAATTTTTATGATTTGGTTTTCGCAGTTTGTAAAAGCAGACGTTTCCAACAGAAAGTGTTCATACATAATTGGAAATTAGTATTGAAGTTTTTCTCTTAAAATTATTTCTGCCTAAATTTCTATGGTACATATTTTTCACAAAGTATTTATAAAAATATTAAGCATGAATGTGCTTTATTTAGTACTAATGCCTTACAGTTATCAAAATAATAGGTCATATTTGTTCAGAAACCAAACAGTTCAATACCCAATAAATATCTCAAATAAAATAATGTTGTGTCTGCAAACAATTGCTGCCCAGATGAAAGCCTTGCTTACCACTCTTGTGGTGCATTTTTACAGTGGATAGGATGCTTTTGCCCACCAATTACACCAAACAGTTCAGTATAATATTCATTGCATGTAACAGCTGATTTGGTCAGATGCTTTATTGACTGTGCTAATGGAAACATTATCACAAAAATTACTGAAAATAGCAGTTTTGTTTAATTGTGCAAATAATTAGCTATTTAAAATATGCTGGGGGCATTTTTGGTGTGTGGTTTAAAGTGAGCCCTTCTCACCATTATCTTTATAAAATCCATTTTACTGAACTGAAATAAAATAGCAATGGTGTACTCAATAGAACTACAGGTAAAATATACATATATAATCATATGATGTATGCCTCACAGCATTCCAATATAAATAAATACGTAAAACCAATACACGGGAAGAAGAGGCTCAGGATATGGTTATGATTTCTAACAAATAAAATTACATATCCTGTTTTCTGCTGGTATCTCTGAGTTAATATAAACACAACTCCTTGTGTGACTTGTAGTTCACATGCCAACGAAGAGGCCAAATGAAGTCTGACACATAAAACCAATAGCAATGAAGATTTAAAGATCAATATGTATCAGAAAACTCCCCTACTTTAATTTATTTTTGGAAACAAAGAAGGAAATGTCATTTTTTCTTCTATTTAGAAATTTACATAGAATGGAGTGCAGGCAAGTGGCTGTATAATAACTTGCCTTATATACATTTACGAAACATAGGCTTTTGATAAGTTAATTGCAGAGAGAGGTAAGTAAGGATTATGACTCAGGAGAGTTCCAATGGAATTAGGAAGTCACTTCCTTCTGCTGTTAACCTCCTATCCCCTCCCTGCATATTTGTGTTGAGAATATTGGAATTTCATAAGAATTGAAGAGAACAGAAGACAATACAGCCCTTTGGGGTTCTATCGTTCAGTAAGATCATAGTGATATTGATGGATCACGCTTTTGTCATTTCTAATGGAAATTCCACTAAATGTTTATATAATTTTGAGAATAATGAGGACTTCTGAACATAAATTATAAAGCAGGTAAAATTGCATCAAAATGAGCATTCATTGTTCTATTACTTAGATCTACTTTTAGAGTAGTGCATTTTATTATCATTATAATATCTGATTTTATGATGAAAGGAAGCTTGATGAAGTAGAAGAAGATGTCTGCCCAACAACGGTACCCTGGACTGAAATGGTTGATCTTCTATGAGCATAGTCATCTCTGATTGTTCTAAATGTAACCACATCCAATGAAGACTCTTTCTTTGGTTTCCATGGACATTGTTTTACCACATACACTAGATATTAAAGTTAGTAACCAACCTCAATTAACCTCTGAAACTCAGCTCCATTCTCCATATCTAGCCTGTCTGGTCTACAGCTAAGTGGTAGAATAAAAACTGAGCCTAGGTGAGTGGATTGCTTGGTAAGTACCCTTTGATAACATTGACAACAATATCTTTTTCAGTTTTTTTAATGATTGAGAATAGTTGTTAATTAAGTGCATTGGATTTGTGAATAGGCTATGCTTGAGCAATTTTCTATAGTTCAAGCTTGAATGCCCGCAGTGCAGCTGTGCTTGAATAGCTTGACTAAGGCAGCATAAAAAGCACAAGCCTTTAACACAACACTTTGGATGTTGTTGGACTGCTGGCCTTTGCTGTATCCAATGTGGTCAGTCATTCCTTGATATCATTCAGAGTGTTTCACACTAACTGGAAGTTAGCTACAGTGATGTGGATCTTTATGGGAATGTCAAAACGTATTATCCAGTCAACAATTCAAACTAATGATGTTTGTCTATATTTTAACAGTGTCTCTTACAGTAACTAGAAGGATGAGTGGTGTCTTTATTCAAACATAGATGATTCTGAAAGGGCTTGACAATACGGATTTTGGAATGATTTTCCCAGTGGAAGTCTAAAACAAGGGGACATAACTCCTTGTCGCCTTGATAAAGGATCAGTCATTTAATACTGAGGCACATAGAAGTTTTTTTCTTGAAAAGGGTGGTGAATCTCTGGATCCTTCATTCCTATGGGTGGAGAAAGTGAGATCAATAGAAAGATTTCACATGGAAGTAGATAAGTATTAGTTTGGCACTACACTTCCAGCTTTGCTTGGTACAAAAATGCATTAGATTGCTAATTCAGAAAGAAGATAGGAACAAAATAAAATACTTAGCAGATATATGAAAATAATGTTTAAAAGGATGAAGTGTATCAACCTGCAGATAAGAAGAAAAGTTCAATAGGCCTATGGTTAGAACAGTTAAATACAATATACAATCACTCCATGCATAAAATTATGAAGAACACGAGAGCTTAACTTGATGATCCCTACATGCCAGTTAAAGTCATTTTATCACAAAATGACAGTAATGACAACATAATACTGCAGGTAATGAGTATGTGGAAGGCTATGAAAAAAACCTCACTGCACAAAACACTAACATCGTAGAATGAAAAAAGTTGAACACACTTACAAAAAAAAACCCTGTGCTTCGGTCAGAGTTTACTTTGTATTCAGTTTTGGTCACCAACGCACAAAGGCAATCAGTTAAGGGCCTGGCAACAGTTCAAAGATGTCACAAGGCTGATCTCTAGTATCAAAGGTTTAAGTTCTGTTGAATGACTGAGGAAATTTGAGCTCTTCTTCTTTGAAAGAAGGTAACTTAGACAGCCCTTATAGCATTTGGAAGATATTAAACAGCATGGATAAAGTTGATCCAAAGAACTGCTTCAAGGTGCTCAGGATGGGTAAAAGGGAGCATTGTTTCAAATTGGATGTATGACAGATGTCAGGAAAAACTTTGTCAAGCACTTTATCATCAACCTTTGGAATGGTCTTACAAAAGAGACATTGGAGGTGAAAACCTGAGACTCATTCTCAGGGCACAGAGAAATAAAAAACAGAATGCCATTAAGCCTCTGCAGTCTGTTAAGGCAACAGATGAATGGCAAATGGTGGGATAAAGTGAGTTCATCTTCATCTATATATTTCCAATGATCCATAACAAATTTAAATCAAATGGAAGACAATTCACAAACTGACAAACATAATTATTTTTGGAGATGTAAGGTTATTTATTGCTAACAACTTGTAGTTATTATACCCACGTCAGTCAGAGATTCCTACCTTGACTCCAGTTGTTGTTGAGTGCCATCGAGTTGCCGTCTACTCACATGTCATAGCATAAATCAGAAAACATTAATGAACAAAAATAGTAGGACAATGGTTCACATTTTCTTTAAATAGATTAATATATTCTCTAGGAAGATGTTAGTGTATTTCTCCCATTATTGTATCATTAATTTTGAAGGGGAACTTTAAACAATGAAAGACAAATTGGATATTGTGGTTTTGTTGTACCAGAGAAGCTGAGCAAATTTTTACATCAGATTTATTGAAAACTGGCCAGAAAAACTAATCAAAGCATAACAGCTATAACACATAGCAGCTATAAACACAAGAGATTCAGATGCTGGAAATCCAGAGCAATGCACACAAAATGCTGGAGGAACTCAGCAGGTCAGGCAGCATCTATGGAAATGAATAAACAGTCGATGTTGTGGCCCAATACCCTTCTTCAAGATTGGAAAGGAAGGGGAAAGATGCCAGAATAAAATGGTGGGGTGATGGGAAGGAGGACTAGATAGAAGGAGATAGGTGAAGCTAGCTGGGTGAGAAAGGTGAAGTGCTGGAGAAGAAGGAATCTAATTGGAGAGTGGAAAGAAGAGGGGCATCAATGGGAAATGATATGCGAGGGAAGAGGCCAAAGTGGGGAATAGAAGAAGAGGGAAGGGGGAGGAAATGTAGAGAGAATCTCACCAATGAAGAGGAGGCATCAATGGGAGTATAGGATACAATAGATGACTCCAACAGATTTACAGGTGAAGTGTTGCCTCGCCTGCAAGTACTGTTTGGGGCTCTTACTGGAGTTAAGGGAGGAAGTGAGTGGGCAGGTATATCATTTCTGTCATTTGCAAGGCTTCATGCCAGGAGGGAGATTAGTAAGGAGGGACAAATGGACAAGGCAATCACAGAGGGAGTGACCCCTGTGGAAAGAGAAGAGCGGGTGGGGGGAAGGTAAAGATGTGCTTAGTGGTAGGATCCTGTTGAAGATGCCAGACATTGTGGAGAATGATGTGCTAGATGTGGAGGCTATGGGGTGGTAGGTGAGGACAGGAGGAATTCTATTGCTGTTATGGTGGTGGGAAGGTGAGGTGAGCATGACTGTCCAGGAAATGTAGGAGACGTGGTTGAGGACAGCATTCTTCTTTGAAGAAGGAAGAGGACATCTCTGATGCCCTAGAAAGGGAAGTCTCATGCTGAGAACAGATGCAGTAGACACAGAGGAATTCAGAAAAGGAACAGCATTTTTATTGAGATAGGGTGGGAAGAAGTATAGTCAAGATAGCCACAGGAATTTGTAGGTTTATAAAAGATATCGGTAGACAGTTTGCCTCCAGAGAAAAGGCAAAGATAAAGAAAGAGTAAAGAGCTGTCAGAAATGGACTAAGTAAATTTAAGGGCAAATTGTTTCATAAGACATGTGTCCACATGTTTCCAGAGTAACAGCAGCAATGAGCAACTCCAAGAATAGGGAGTTATGGATCATGAGAATCAAAACTGAAATAAACTTATTTCTGACAAAGTTACTTTTGTGAGATGTGATCTTCTAAAATAGCCAATGCACTTGGTTTGGGATGCGGCTAATCATTTGTTTTATCAAAATATTTATTTTTTTCTTATTTTATTTCTATATCATACTGTTTAAGTAATAACAATTCTAATGGCACATGGTTAAATACTATTGCTTTACTTTTTTAATGGACTATAGTGGAAAACCCTTAATTGTTCAAAATATATTTATGTTAAATACCCTTCACTTAAGAAACATCTCAGAGAAATTTAAGAGCTGCTAGTAAAACCAAGGGGAATATGACACAGGCAATGGCAGCAAAGCAAAATGAGTTTAGAAGCAAATTCTGGAGAGCAAATATAATTAATGAAGGGTCATCTTCTAATGGCAAGCAATGATCTAATATTACACAAATAAGTTATGGCGAGGAACTGAATGGATGGGGAGTGAGATTTGTGGGAGTTAAAGACATGGCTCAAGATTCTGAGATTGAATGTCTGTGCTAGAAGATGCTGGTTTCGCAGGCTCGACTTGAGGTAGATGTCATTTTTAGCAGGTGTAAGTAGGCTGAAAATAATGTTTCACCGAGGTGGGAAAAGTACAGAGAAGTAAGTTTGCAAGAAAGGCATAAGTGGTTAATGTTTTAGAGGTAGAAAAGGATGTAAATATTCAGGTCTGCTGTGGTTGTAAATCTAATTAAGGAATAAGCTGTGATAAATGCCAGCAGAGTGAAAAAGAGTTAGTTTAAGTGTGATTATATAAGAATTGATTGACTGACATGCTGACAGAAGTGATAAATACAAGAATGCGAAAGCACGTAAGTGTACTTATTACAATCAAATCCACTCTATTCCCCATAAGTTCTGAACTCTTATGAACTCTTCAGTTTATTTATATCCTCATGATATGATTCATGTTGGAGGCAGTATACCAATTTTCATGACTCATGTTTTGGAACAGGTCCTTTTGCAGCTGTATATTTTACAAATCTACTTTTTAAAAGTGGAGTAACTTTAAGTGAGAACCACATCCACACAGATGAGAGATGATCCTAAGGTAGCACAGGGACTGAGACATGGCACTGGAGTAGTGGCAGGAAAGGAATGATGAAGAGCCTGATTGTTTATCACTGCAAATGGCACTTACAATTCTAGATCCACCGCAGTCACTTGCATACCGAGACACTCTAAGAACAATTCCTTTGTACGAATATAAATAAAACAAAATATTGCAGTCCACTGGACATACCTATAAGTGTTGATAAATCAGAAAGTACTTCAAGGTCAAGTTTAAAAATAATACTTGAAGTGGAGGAAAAGGGAGATAATAGAAAGGAGAGAATGAAGGAAACAACTCGAAGGAATACATTCATGTATATTAAATAATGTGTTGTTTAAAGCTCAGTTTTTGTAGTGAGATTGGGGGAAGACAATAGGCAATGAATAATACTTAACTGTATGAAGCACTCCTCTGCTAATCACTTCATCCTTATGGTTAGACATTGTCCCGGGCCCATCATACTCCCTGGACTCCCTGCCCGAACTCCTGCCCAAAGTCATTGTGATTACATTTGCAGGTTCCAAGGACTGAACAAGTTGACCACTTACCTTCAACATCCAACAGTGGCAATTCAGCTGCAGTCAGCATCTCCTGATGCTCCACTCCAAGATGCCCTGATGGTCTTTCACAAATCCAGACTCAAAGACTCTGAACTTAATGTCACTTAGAAACTAGTCAAATAGACTTAAACAACAAGACTTACTGCTAATTTCAGCTTTTCAGCACAGCAGCATGAACTTTAAATGCCAGAGTTGTTTGTGACAAAGTTTAACTTCTAACCTATATTCCTTGCTCAGTTTCTAGTTGTAAACAAGAACCAGTTTTCAGTTCTTAATGTAAATTGTAAGCAATAATCAGTCTGAAGTCAAAAGGACAGCTTTGCAAACAGAGAACACTGTCTTCAGAGCACAGACTCCAGGCCTTCAGCAGGGTGACTGGCTGCTCAAGTTATATGGTTTGCAAAACTGAAGTGACCATGAGACATTCTCATCTGCATCAGCCAAATGTAAAACTATGGGATTATGTTAATTGGTCTGCATTAAACCAGACAACACTAGGTAAATTATTTTAGCCTGTCTAAAAAAAGGCTGGTCATTTTCGGCTATTAAAATGCAAAACATGTATATTTGGCATTTCTACATCCAAATTACATTACAATTTTCTGTTGTATCTTTCATGTACATTTAAAAATTGATTATTTTATAAGTTATGTTGTCTCTTGCTCTGTGTTGCTCATGAAACATACAGTAAAAGATTACCCAGTGAACAGAGGAAGTAATTTAAATTTGTTCTTGGATTCAGAATGGGAAGTGACAAAAGCTTCTCTCCAGCTTTGAAAGATCAGAACTTGTAAACTCAAAAGTTCCAATGTCACAATTCTTGTAATTTCACTTGATGTTCAATATATTATATAAATAGCAGTTGTTTCTATTTCAGCTTCTATTGGTCCACCCAGGATCTTTCTCCCTTTGTCCGCCTTTTCTGTTTACCATTACCATTACCAAGATCCATTACCCTCTCCCATCCGTCCCCATCAGCCCTGCTTCAACAGGTTGCAATTATTACCTTCCAGTCTCTGCCTCTATCTCCCCATCCCCTCCCCACTTGGCTCCACCTGCCTACACCACCAGGTTCCATCTGCCACCAGCAGACCCCATCTCACTCCTTCCTCTCACTTCTTTATACACTCACCGCCCTGACCCTAATATTAGCTGAATGCTAATTTTAACCATACCATTCCTAGCCCAGCAATCAAAAACTGATAGCTGGAATCGATTGTTTTAATTCAGACAAATACTTGTTTCCATATGGCCTGAATAAAAACATTGAGAATAACAATAATTGTTATCCAATTAATTTATTGTTTGTGCATCAAGACCTTTAATGCTGTGTATGAACTTAAATGGAGCCTATAGTTTGAGGTAGATATAGGAATAAGATGCTTGACTTTAATTTTGCAGTAGTATTTATATATGCTCCAGCCATCAAGCTATCTGATTGGTGGAACCCATTTTCATGAAATAGTCTCATTTAAAATAAGTGATCAACTTCCAGAATTAATTAAGTTTTGTGCAGATAGTTGAAGAAATGGGAGGGTATGGGATATGTTAGGTTAGCTACTCTGAAACCCTTTAGCCTATATTTTCCAAACTTGGACAATGGAGAGTGACTGAAGTAGAAGCTGATAGAATGATTTTTGGGCTTAGATCATTTACAGTTAGCAAATGGCTTTGGCTACGAGTCTTCTGTTCCTTGATAATGTTTTGTAGATTTAATTTGGAACAATGGATTCCTAAAGGTTGTGAATCCCAGTCCAGACGATGCTGGTGCCTATGGGATGGATGTGAATCAGAATTTGTGAAGTTTGTATGTAGTTTCAAAAAATGCATTGTCTATACTTTGTAAATATGGAATTGTCCTTTGTGCTTAGCACATAAATATCGAGCCCCACATTGGGCTAACAGACCTTTCCACCAAAAGCATCGCCATATGATGCCTGCTGTACCTTGTTTTTGTTGAATAAAAAAGCTGCTTTGTATCTACCAGTAATTTTCTCCGGTGATTTCATTCACGCAACAACAAGAGCCAACATATTAAACAGATACCCAACATTTTTCAATGTGGCACAGGGCATGTAAGCAAGCCCTTGCCTATCATTGAGCAATAGGCATCCAGACAGATTATTGTGGACCAATGCAGATGGGTGGATAAGTTAGCCAACATTGTTCTGAGGACCTGGATGGAATGCACAAGAAGTTTAGCAATCTAACCAGACAACTTGAACTTCCCTTTCGTTTACTCTTAATCACTCATCTGGTTTCCAATTTAATCTAGTGATGTTGTTTCTTCTTCCATTTGCCACGCCCCTCTTCCAATCACTACTGTTTTCTGAAGAAAGACCTTCAAATCTTAGGTAAGCGAGCACTGAGGACAGACATCATGACCAATTATACAGGGACTAGATCTTTAAAAAATGAACAGTTGTATAACCAAATATATTCTGAAATTACTTTTGTATAACTAGTAGAGGATATTATTTGAGAACATTATCATTGCTTTTATGCAATGCATTAATAAGAGTTAAAGTGCCATTAATTTCTCTCTCTCCAAAATATACATAGATTCTATTGAAATTAACACAAATTTCCAAAACTGCAAGGGAAGTAATGAAGAAAACTTGTTGACTATTAAGCAATTTGCTAAACCCCATCAGTATCCCACAGTTGTCAATCTGTACACCATACTTTACCCAGAATCTCAATGACTCCGAAACTGCAGCCTGCTGCAAAAATGCTTAAGTTCATCTGATCTTGAAGGGTTCCAACATCATTAACTACTCTAATGTTATTCTGAAGAAAAATATTTACACAAATTATGGCCTATTTTGGGAATTCAGTATATTCATATGATTTCTGCTAAGATGACATATTGACAGCTTTCAAGCTATGCATGTTGGTATATAATTCCAACTGATTCATCCTTTTAAAGGAGGAAATGGGAAAATCATGAAAGCAAGTGGAATCAATGCTGAGACAAGAAAGATGTAGGAGGCTTAATACTAATAAATGATGCTACATGATGTGATCCAATCCTTTGGCTGCAATGAAACATAAATAATGGCAATGACACATCATTTGTTCAAAGTAATGAGTTGATCAAAAGCAGTAGCTGTGGATAAAAGATTAAAGATTAAATATCCATCTTCTGATGAATATCAATAATAAACTTCAACCTTTATTTTCCTTCTGAAAGGCATACTTCTTAGAATAATTGCTATAAACGTTAGACCAAATAAGTGAAACGGAATGTTGTCCAATTATTCTTGAGAAATCATGCTGAATAAAAAGGGGGATGGACTAGGAAGCTATTGATTTATACAGTGGACAAAGGGTCCCTTAAGTTTTACAAAGACAATAATAAATCAATGTTAGCATTTCATTATTCATTTATCAACAAGATTCAGCACAACATTTCCATTAAGCGTGATGGAAAAAGTCACAAAATCTGTCATCTGAGGACAAAGCATTTGCCTTTTAATCTTTAGAGTTTTAAAATGATGAAAGTACTTAAAATGAATTTTATTTTTCAAAAGGGAAAACATAGTGGTCCCTACATTTATTCAATTTGCCATACAATTTTCAAAATAGTACTACGATACTACTTCCCTTCTTAATAATTGGATTTTCAGGCTATTTTAATGTTGTTATACATTGTTGATGTGTTTGCTATTCTGAAACTATTGGGAATTTTTCCAAACATTTTAATCATTTTAAATATTGGACATTATTGTTATTAGCTTTCTGCAGTATAATACCAGGAAGTGAGGGAAAGGATCCATTAACTGGATGCATAGACTTCTTAAGATGTCTTATCGTAGGGCAAATATATTTTGTGGCTAATAATTGCGATGAATGTTTAGGAAGTTAGGTTATGTGGAAGCCATCAGTCCAGAAAGCCTTATGACAGAAACACTAAGCAATATAAAAACTTGGCATTATGGATCATTTTTCATTTTTCCTTTGTGCCTGGAGTAGACATTCACCATCAAAGGTAGTTTTCCATTTGTTAATAATGTTTTGACATTGTACATCAAGTGAGCTGTTTTAGAATTTGTTTAAACATTTACAGCTTATAATATCAGAAATTACTTTGCTTTAAAATAGCAATTTACCTTGCAGTAGCAGAGAAAAAAACAGCACAGTGGAAAAGAGTTGAAGGAAAAGGATATCAAGCAGAAAACCACATGCATGTAAAGACACATCCATTTGACTAAAATACCATTCTGGTGACTATTGAAGAGATTTCTAAGGAGATTGAAACTCTCCAGTCATATCAAATGGTGCATATACGAGCAGGCAGCAGTACAATCTACACGAGAACCCATCATTATACCAGAAACCATCTCAACAAACATATCTGGTCAAAGATTTGAAAGCCCACTAAATCTAGTTGTAAATGTTGGTGGACAATTAAACAATTTAAAGGGTGACTCCATTCTAATAATGGTAAAGCAAAGCATCCAGATGCAAAATACCAGAATGTAACACCATGTCACAGGAACATAGGGACAGGAAAAGGCTACTCAACAACTTAACCACGTTCCACAGTTCAATTAGATCATAGCTGGCTCTGTCTTAATCTATATGTGTGCTTTTCCTTTGTTTCCCTGAAAATATTTAGTTAGTAAAAATCTTCCTTAGAATTAAAATTACAGATTAACTTACCGAGATGAGTAGGCAGCTGTACAAGATAAATTGGTTGCATCTTCTGCATGGAGAAAGCAGTATTAACAATTATGAATGGTTAAGATCACAGCAAAGTTCCTTATAAGACACCGTTAGCCATCTTTCAGTTTCATTAAACACCCATTATCCTACATCAACAAGTTGCTTTCAATTCCAAGTGCTTAACTTATGCTAATGACCTCTTATATAGAACTATATAAACTATATGCACAGATAGTCCATTTTACAAATTTAGTTACATTGTCCAAAAGTTATGGATATTATCTTCCTTTTACAAATCTTGCTCTCCAGCTCAAAATTATCCAAGTGCTTCATTACTCTGTTTTAATTACATGTTCTAATAATTTCCCTAAAATGTGTGTTAGGACAGGACTATAATTTCACAGTTTCTTTCTCTCTTGTTTTTTTATAATAGAGATATACTTGAAAGTTTTTAATCTAACAGTACATCAAGAGGACCTTGCACACGTATAGTTAAAGCATCTGTAATTTCCTTGCCTACTTCCTTTAAAGCCAGGGGTGGAAAACACCAGCCCCTGGGGATCTGTCAATCTTCAGTGCCATTAGTTTGTCCAATGTTGATTTCTTGCTTACGTTAACTGTGGTGAGCTTCAGCCCTGGAATTTCAAGCATATTATCCTCTTCCTCTTTTGCGATGACTGACACAAAGTAATTATTCAACAAGTCTTCCATTTCCTTATTTTCATTGGCAATGTTACCTACAATATTCCTACATCTAAAGGGCCCACATTAACCTTGACCACCTTTTCAGTTGTAAAATAATTGTAAAATATTTTCATGTTATTTCTGATAAACTTGCAAGTTTCTTTTCATTTGTTACTTTTCAGCATGTTTGTCTTCCTTTCATTTCTTTCTATCTGTTCCAGACTCTTGGATCTACACTATTCTTTGGACTTTTGATACTCTTTCCTTTGTTTAACTCTCAGAGTTTTATTGATCATGTTTGTTTAATTGGAATGTCACTTTTGCCCCTTAGAGACTGATCTTTTACTCAGCTAAATTCAGTTTTAAACACCTTCCTCTGTTTTCATTAATTTTTTTACTAGATTGATGTGAATAGTTTTGCCTCATCTTATTAATGTTAATCTTAAGAAAATCCTGAATTTTAATTACTATGTTTAAGTTTGTTTTCTCTCTTTTCAAGGAATTTTGCTTTTCTGTTAGATCATTAACCAAGTCTGCTTCATTACTCATTCCTAAATCTACTATGATCGGTCATGTTAGCATTTAGTATTTGCTCCTGACATTTGACTGCAAGGCCATTTTATGCAGATTTGTACTCTGGCTTTTGATCCCGCTTTACATTCCATAGTAATAAGTAGACCAGAGATACTGCCAGGCACACGAGATAAAGTGATCTCATTTAGCAAGTGATCAGTGTCCTTAGGAATGACTCCTGATCTCACAACCCATGACAGTCTGAGGGTAGTATTCTGTGTATGATCTATTTAAGGTATATTTAAGTATACTTACTTTAAAGTAGGTGTAAACCTTGCTACTGAAAAAAAAAACTTCTATTTAATGAAATGGTCACAGATCTCAACAGCCTGCAGATGATTGCACTGTGGGCATTTCCAATTATCACCCATTGGTTGGGGTAAACAGCAATAAAATTATTGACGTCCTAAACATAAAAGATGCACATGCAAATTTTAATTGAAGCTTTAAAAAAGTATACAACAGCTGTGGAAAAAAGTGAAATCCGGGATTGTAAGGGGGATTGCTTACTTGTCAAATTAAAATACTAATTTTCAAAATCTGAATGTTTCATCAGAAGCACATGTGATAAAATGGACAAAGATATTAATTTTAGTTCATTTATCATCAGCCAAAAGAATGGCTAATACATTTATTTTACTTTATAATAAATTTTGACTGTTTCATTAATGTCTCTTTAAAACACATTTGTTTTCATAAAAGTCTCTGTACAAGAGAGGTATTGCCTAGTGGAGTGTTCAGGGTGGGACTGGTCAGCATTGGAGTAGTCTGAGGCAGAATAGTAAGGCTCATGCTCAACAAGGCTTCGGTGAGAAAAGGTGGAAGCAAGTTAAGTAGGTAAGTTCATTCCTTATTTCTTATTTAAATCTTGAGAGAATAGGGGGTACGTCCACAGAGCCAGTGTTCTGTTCTGGTTGCCAGATGAGGGATTTCCAGGAGACCCCCAAGCCACCCTGATGGCCACATCTGCACCAGGTGCATTGAGATGCAGCTCCTTAGAGACTGTATTAGGGAAAAGGAGCTGCAGCTGGATGGTCTTCGGCTTGTTAGGGAAAATGAAGCAGTGACAGACAGGAGCTACGGGGAGGTAGTCACCCCATGGATGACTGTGTGGAGAGGAAAGGGAGAGCACCACATAGTGGAGAGCAGCCTGTGGCTGTCCCCCTCAACAATAAGTACTCCATTTTGAGTATGGTTGGGGGAACGACTGACCTGGAGGAAGCAACAGCAGCCATGCCTCTGGCCCTGTGGCTCAGAAGTGCGGGGAATTGAAGAGGCTGGTGGCAGTAATAGGAGACTCTATAGTCAGGGGACAGCTAGGCAATTCTGTGGATGCAAAATGGAAATACAGGTGGTAATTTGCCTCCCAGGTGTCAGGGCCCACAATGCTTCTGAATGTATCCATAACATGCTGAAAAAGGAGGGTGAGTAGTCAGAAGTCGTGGTATATGTTGGCACCAATGACATAGGTAGAAAAAGGGAGGAACTCCTGACTACAGGGAGATAGGAAAGAAACTGAGAAGCAGGACTTCAAGGGTAGTAATCTTGGTAGTTCTGCCTGTGCCATGCGACAGTGAGGAAAGGAATAGAATGAGGTGGCAGATAAATGTGTGGCTGAAGAATTGTAGCAGGGGGTAGGGATTCAGAATTCTGGATGATTGGGACCTCTCCTGGGGCAGGTGGCACCTGTACAAAAATGACAGGCTGCACCTGAATCCGAGGGGGACCAATTTTCTTGTGGGCAGGTTTACTAGAGCTGTTGGGAGTGGTTTAAACTACTATGGCAGGGTGATGGGAACCAGTATGGTCCAGCTGAGGATGAGCCAGCAGGTTTTCAAGTAGATAATGGATGTAACATGAATGTAAGGAAGGACAAGTCAATGATTGGGTACAAATGCAGACAGAGCACAGAATTCAGTTGTACCACAGAGGCAAAATTCAAAAGGGCGAAGAATACAGGATTGAAGGTGCTACATTGAAATGTGTGTAACATTCAAAATAAGGTGGATGAACTCATGGTGTAATTAGAGATTGGTCGGTATGACATTATGGGCATCACAGAGTCATGGCTGAAAGAAGGCCATAGTTGGGAGCTTAACATCAAAGGATCTACTTGGTATCAAAAGGACAGGCAGGAAGGCAGAGATGGTGGTGAGGTTATATTGCTAAGAGATCAAATTACATCTTTAGAAAGAGATGGCATAGGGTCAGAAAATGTTGAATCTTTGTGAGTGGAGTTAAGGAACTGCAAGGGTGAAAAAACGATTGTGGGACTCATATATAGGCCTCCAAATAGTAGCCAATATGTGAGGCTGAGATTGCCAAGGGAGAAAATGTCAGGAGAAAATCAGGTTGGTGTCGGATTGCAAGAAAGGGAATTTTTTTGAATGCCTACAAGTTGGCTTTTTAGAGCAACTTGTGCTTGAGCCTGTTCAGAGAAACCGATCTTAGGTCGGAAGATCCCAGATCTTAATAACCCAGATCTTATTATGGAGTTTAATGTAAAAGAACCTTTATGAGACAAAGTTCATATTATGATTGAATACATACTGGAATTTTAGAGGGAGAAGCATAAGTCAGATGCATCAGTATTGCAATGGAATAAGGGAATCTTGGAGGCATGAGAGAGGAGCTTGCCCAGGTGGAGTGGAAGAGGATACTGGTACGGATGATGGGAGAGTAGAGATGGCTGAGGTTTCTGGGAATTGTTCATGAGGCACAGGATATATATGTCCCACAGAAGAAGAAGTTGTCAAGTGGCAGGAGTAGGCAACCATGGCTGACAATGGAAGGTAAGGACAAAATAAAAGTCAAGGAAAGGGCATATAAGGTAGCAAAAGTGAGTGAGAAGTTAGATGATTGGGAAACTAAGAGGCAACTAAAAAAGCTATAAGAAGGGAAAAGATTAAATTTGAGGCAAACTCGCCGTTAACATAAAGCAGGATACTAAAAATGTTTTTCAGTTATATAAAGAGTAAAACGAGATGGAAATTGATTTTGGACCACTGGAAAATGATCCTGGTGAGGTAGTAATGGGGATCAAAGAAATGGCTGATGAACTTAATGGGTACTTTGTATCTGTCTTCACTATGGAAGACACCAGTAGTGTGCCAGAAGTCCTTGGGTGTCAGAGCAGGAATAACTGCTATTGTGATTACAAAGGAAAATATATGAGGCAAACTCAAAGGTCTTAAGGTGGATAAGTCACCTGCACTAGATGAACTACATCTCAGAGAGGTTACTGAAGAGATAACGGTTGCATTAGTCATGATCTTTCAAGAATCACTAGGTTCTGGCACGGTCTCAAAGGACTGGAAGATTGCAAATGTCACTCCAATCTTTAAGAAGGGAAGAAGGCAAAGGAAAGGAAATTCTAAGCCAGTTAGCATAACCTGAGTGATTGGGAAAGGTTGAAGTCTATTATTAAGGATAAGGTTCTGGGGTAGTTGGAGACTAATGATAAAATAAGTCAAAGGCAATTGTTTCTGCAAAGGCAAATCTTGCCTATCAAATCTGTTAGAGTTCTTCAAAGAAGTAACAAGTAGGGTGGACAAAGGAGATTTTCAGAAGGCATTTGATAAGGTGCCTCACATGAGGCTGCTTAGCAAGATAAAATCCTATGGCGTTACAGGAAAGATACTGGCATGGACAGAGGACTGGCTGACAGGCAAGAGGCAGCAAGTGGGAATTAAAGGGGCCTTCTCTGGTTGGCTGCCAGTGACTAGTGATGTTCCTCAGGGGTCAGTATTAGGACCGCAACTTTTCACATTGTCCGTCAATGATATGGATAACGGAATTGATACTTCGTGGTAAAGTTTGCAGGTGATAGGAAGATAGGTGGAGGGGTAGGTAGTGCTGAGGAAGCAATGCGTTTGCAGGAGGACTTAGACAAATTGGAAGAAAGGGCAAAACAGTGGCAGATGGAATACAGTGTTGGGAAATGTATGATAATGCATTTTGGTAAAAAGAACAACAGTGCAGACTACTATCTAAATGGAAAGAAGTTTCAATCATCAGAGATGCAGAGGAACTCGTGCAAGACTCCTAGAAGGTCAATTTACAAGCTGATTCTCTGGTAAAGAAGGTAAATGCAACGTTGGCATTTACTTCAAGGGGAGTAGTATATAAAAACAAGGAGATAATGCTGAGCCTTTATAAAATACTAATCAGGCTGCACTTGAAGCATTGTCAACAGTTTTGGGCCGATATCTCAGAAAGGAAGTTTTATCATTGGAGAGGGCTCAGAGGTGGTTCATGAGTATGATTCCTGGAATGAAGGGGTTAACATATGAGGAGCATTTGGCAACTTCCGGCCTACGTGCATGAAGATTTAGAAGAATGTATGTGGATCTCATTAAAACCTACTGAATGTTGAAAGGAATAGATAGGGTGGATGTGGAGAGGATGGTCCATATGGTGATGATATCCAGAACTAGAGGGCACAGCCTCAAAACTGAGGGGTGACCTTTTAGAACAGAGTTAAGGAGGAAATTTTTAAGCTACAGAGTAGTGAATCTGTGGAATGTTCTGCCATAGACTGCAGTGGAGGTGAAGTTCATGTATATCTTTAAGGTGGAAGTTGATTGTTTCCTAATTGGTTAGGGTATCAAAAGATATGGCGAGAAGGCCAGTGTATAGGGTTGAGTGGGATCTGGGATCAGCCATGATGGAATGGCAGAGCAGACTCAATGGGCTGACTGGACTAATTCTGTTCCTAGTCTTGTGGTCTACAAATTACAACAGGAGGTAGAAAATGCATGCCAAAAGGACAATTTCAGAATAATCATGGGGATTTCAATATGCAGATAGATTGGAAAAATCAGGATGGTGCTGGATTCCAAGAGGGGGAAATTTCTAGAATGCCTATAAGATGGATTTTCAGAGCAGCTCATGGTTGAGCCCACTAGGGGATCAGCTATTCCAGAATTGGGTGTTATACAATGAACCAGGTTTGATTAGAGAGCTTAAGGTAAAAGAACCCTTGGGACAAGTGATTATAATATGATTGAATTCACCCTGATATTTTATAAGGAGAAGCTAAATTCAGATGTATCAGTATTACGATGGAGTAAAGGGAATTACAGAAGCATGAGAAATTAATTAGCCACACTTAATTGGAAAAGGACACAGGCAAGGATGTTGGCAGAGTAGCAATGGCTGAAATTTCTGGAGGCAATTTGGAAGGCACAGGATATATACATCCCAAAGAGGAAGAAGTATTTTAAATACTTAGGGCTTGTGCTTGTATTCACTAGAATTCAGAGGAATGAGGGGTGACCTCAGTGAGCAGACTCGATGGGCTAAATGACTTGATTCTGCTCCTATATCTTACAGTCTTGTGTTTGTTTCATTGTATTTACTTCTCACTCACAACATGGCAGTTTTTCTTTACATTCTGCCTGGATCTACAATTAATGGATTTTGACCTCATAGAAATAGAATTTATGTCAAATTAATGTAAGGTAAATGGGTTTAACCAGTAAATTATAGATCAAGTATTTTCATATCAGTGTTAAATAAACCATTGTGAAGATTGACAAAGGATAATGCCAATCTTTATTTTCTTCTCCTAAAGCAGTCCCTTACCTTTGAATTACCTTTACTCTAGATCTGTGAATGAGGCTACTGTGGGAACTGTAGGTGGGTCAGAAGGTGGCTAATAAGGTGCAGATGAGATCATTTTGCTTCTTCTGATGTTCCTCCAGTGCATGGTCTTGAGATTCTCAATACCATCTCAAATGCTACTTCTCTATTTTGAATTATCATGGGCCGTAGATTTCCATAACACAATGGGAATGTTGTATTTATTTTGGAAACTTGAGCACGTCCTTGAATCATTTCCTCTGTTTGCCTTGTAATATCTCCCCTTGGAAAAAATTAGGCCAATTGTTAAAGACAGGCCACATTTAAATAATTCAACCAGACTCTGAGCCTTATAACAATTTTGAAGTACCAGAAGATATAGGACACAGTTAAAGTACTCCATGTAATTTTAGGCAATCTACCATAGCATTTCAGAAAAGTTACATGGATTAAATTAATAGAGTAAGTACCCAAGATGAAAAGCCTGATTATGATGGATGAATCTAAATGTTGGGGCTGCAGTTACTAAAGAAAAATAAGTCATGGATACAAACACTAGAAAAACTAAAGGTGTGAAGAAGTATTTGAAAGATTTATTTTTGCTTTTTTTACTCTGCATTAATTTCCACCCTTTGTCTTCCCACTAAATCAACTGTGGAGAGATGTGGTTGCATTACCACAGCCATCAATCCTTTTCAATCCTTGTTCTTCCCAAGTGATTCCTGACCATGTCAATTGATAAGCTGTCCTAGTTTCCACTTTGGCTTGATGATCAACAATAACAAGTGAAAAGCCTTGCTTATTTTCTCCTTCATAATCTAAGGTATTTGTTGCATCCCTGCTGATGCCCAGAAAATATTAATGTTCATAACAAACCTAAGACTGTGCTACCAACTCAAGTGTATGAGGAAGAGTAAAATAATTTAATGTATTTGATTCATTTTTGTCCATATAAACTGAAAAGAGAACACCTAGAACAAAAATACTAGATACAGTAACATCCTTCTTTTAGATCTAATTAAGTATACTAATTACAGAACAGAATGTTTGTGAAGTTCATTTTAAATTGCTTGTACTGGTCTTAAATGCAATCATTTTGTACTGAGTACTTTAGCAGCAGGGATTCATGCTGGGAAGAAAACATGCCTATGCTGACTCCATCAAACAAGATTTAGCACGTTTAAACTAAATTAATTGCTTGTAATTACAAAATTAATTAAAAGGAGAATATTGTCTGTAACTTACACAGCAGGCATTCTGATACTTCACAGTCACTAGTATCATCCATTGCACACTACAGATGCCTCCAGAGGCCTGTGATACATCTGAAAATTAGAGCATTTGGGTAGGGAAGCAGGTGAGGCCACATAAACTAAATGGGTAATTTATAATGGCTTGTAATTTTATGAATCATAAAATAGAAACATTTGCTCTTGATTTACTTGTTGAAGTGCATTGTATGTAAACTATGAAATGGGCTTAATATCCTTCAGACATTAATTATGGTGACATAAACATAGAAGATTATTTCTATTGAAAATCCCAAAAAGAATGGACCAGTTTAAAGTCTAAGTTCTCCTCCCTATTTTCTAGTATTTGAAAAGAAACAGAGAAAAAAAAGAGGAACAAAGTTTATAATTGGTCATGCTAGATTTTGGACGTAAATTCCGGATATGATGCACTTGAACTTTAAATATTTATTCATTCACTGGAGCTGGAGATCTCTGGCAATCTAACACTTAGTACCCATCCCTCTTAACTTAGTGAGTTGATTTACTAGGCCATATTAGAAGCTGAGTAACAGTCAAACAAACGGCTGTAATCTGGTGGGTGAGGATAACAGATTTACTTTCATGAAGATGGATTTTTAAACAACAATCGATCATTTTTGTGCATCTTTAGGCATGCTATCACCATTCCAGATTTACTGAATTTCTTGAATTTGCATTGATGGGATTCAAATGCCTTTGGAACAATAGCTTAGCTTTTAAATACCAGTCCTTTAGCTCATTCTACTCCACAAAGAGATCCATGAGGAGCGAATCATTACATGCTTAAGTCAAGAGATTGTGTCTTTTGACTTATATATGTTGCTGGGTGGTTGAGAATGTAAATTCTTGCAATTACAAATGGTTTACATTTAGTCACAGAGTAAATAATAGCATTAATCTACCACCTTTATTTATATATGTATTAATCTGGCTTCCTATTTAAAAGTTGAGGAAGAGACTTCTAAGTTTAAACGTTACCCGGACATGCAACTTTCTTTCATCTTTCTTACATCCATCCTAGAAACTCAATAGATGATGTAGACACATTGAGTTATCACTTTTCAACTTTCTTTATTTTTATACTGTGTCAACAATTAAGACACATATTTCGTTTAACATAGGAGGCCATTCAGTCTATCAAGTCTATGCCAGCTTTCAAAGCAATCCCAACAGTCCCATTCTGCTCTTATTTCCCTGAAACATAATATGCCCAACAACTTACACCACTTCTCCTTAAGTCTATTACACTTCAAGGAATTTACAGTTACCAATTAACCTTGTAGCATGTGGGAAAAATCAAGAGCTTCTAGAAAAATCCACATGATCATGGGGAAATGTGTAAACTTCACAGACTGTTTCCGGGATCAGGATGAAACCTGGGCTGCTGGAGTGAAACAGCGGTAGTTTGATTGCCACGCCATTGTACAGTGCAACTTCCTCGCTATTTTTCTGAATATTTTATGATGATTTCACGAGCACGGAGGGGAGGTTATAGGCTGGTGAGGAGCATGACGTGCATTTTCTGAGCATCAAATTGTCACACCCATTTTTATATTTTATTAACCCCTGTGTTCTACAGGAATATCTGACAGTCAAATGTAGTGATTTTTGAATTACGATCTTCCGAGTCATTTCACTGCTCTAGTGCAACAACGGACACAAAATAGTCTGTCTTTACAATGAAAGCTATTTATCGATGGGTTTTACATGGACTGGGGATCCAAGGTATTCCTGGTCCGTGGCAAGCAACTTACACATGCCACAATGACCGCAATAAAATTGAAAAGACACTTAACTACAAATCACAGCCATTTGATTCATAAAAGTGCTGATTATTTTACACGGCTGTTGGAATCTCAAAACAAACAGAGTAAACCTTGTGTTAATAAAGTCACAGTCATTGAAAGATAACAGGAAGCGAGTCTTTTGGTAGCAGAAGTTATTACCCAGAAAAGAAAACGTCACACAGTTCGTGAGAACCTAATAATGGCAGGATGTAAAATTGTAGTGTGTTAAATGCTAGGACAAGATGCAGAAATAGAAAAGGTTACATGCTCAGTGATGATGATGATGGCTGGTTCTTTGCTTGTGAAGATCAGGAGGGAAGAGGAGTCCTCAGGAGCAACGGCACGATTGTTGGTGACTGTACAGACCAATTCAGGATCTGCAGACCCCAGAGCAGTAGGGACACAGGAACAGTCAGGACGCGGGTACTTGGGTAGTAGGATCCTTCCTGCATCTTCTCTTCTCTTCAGCGATCGCTCTTCTGGATTCTCCAGAATTCTTGGCTGCTCCTTGGGTCAGCGTTCTCCAGCGGTCCATGTCACAAGCCAGCTGCTGCCGCTCATTGATTGCGATATTTACCTGGGAGAGCTGCTGCTTAAGTTGATCTTTGTACTTCCTGCATAGGGAGCACGATCTCTCTTGTGCTGAGAGATTTCTCCCTAGAGTACAGCTTTTGGTAGTCTGGAGTTGTCCGTGCGGGACATGTGGCCTGGCCAGTGGAGCTGCCTGAGCAGCAAGCTGGCTTCAATGCTCAGAAGTTGAGCCTTCTCCAGGACCTCGTTGTTGGAGACACGATCCTGCCAGCTGATACCTAGAATGGAGCAGAGGCAATGATGATGGAAAGCTTCGGAGCCATATAGCACTGTTGTGACAATGGTAGCCCTGTACTCCTACGTTTGTGTCCGCTGGTAGTTCTTCCACACACATTTTTGGGAGCACCTGAAGGCACTGCTGGTTTTGATGAGTCGATTGTCAATGTCCCTTAATACTGTAGTGTCGGTGGAGATGATGCTACCCAGGTAGGTAAACTGCTCAATTGTGGTGAGAGCATGGTTGTCAATGGTGATCCAAGGTGGGTTGTAAATGCAACAAGGGAGCTTGTGATGGAGGATCATTGTTTCCTTCAGACTGACTGTTAACCCGAGAGCCCTTGCAATCTTGGCGAACTGTGACTGCAGTTTGTGTGCATGAGTAGAGCACAGTTATCTGCACGTAATAACTCAAGATGGGGTCTTACATGATTTTTGTTCGGATGAGAAGGCAGCCACTCTCAAACAAAGCAATAAGTCGATAAGTCAATGTATTGATGACATGTCACATGATGCTAAAGAGGTTTCATGTGACAAACTGAAAACACCACAGCTTCTTCATCCAGCTCGATAAGTCAATGGATTTCACCAATAAATGTCATGTTGTAGCATTTGTAAGATTTGTAAATGATAGAACACTACAACATAGAAAATCTAGAGCACATTACAGGCACTGGCCCACGATGTTGTGCCAACCATGTAACCTACTCCATAAGCTGCCTAGAATTTCCTTATCACATTCCTTCTATTTTTCTAAGTTCCCTGTACCTATCCAAGAGTCTCTTAAAAGACCCAATTGTATCTGCCTCGCTGGCAGTGCATTCCACACACCCACCACTCTCTGTGTGAAAATGGCAAACTTCAAGAAAACTTTTTCTGTTGTAAAGAGCTGCCCAAATTACAAACAGACAATATACAAAAGTTCTGTCTTGGAGGAACTGTGTTGGCATCTGTTCTAATGGTGTTCCATCAATGGTTGGCTCCATGAGAGGTTTCGTTCCTCTCATAAAATTTGAAAAATCCTGATGATGTCACAACACAATGCTTTCCTCACAGAGAGGTGCTGATGTCAAGAACCCTTGGAGATGAAATGAAAAAAATTCTGAAACATGCTACAAAAATGGTTAACTTTATTGAACAAAGATGAGCTAACTCGAGAATGTTCAAAAAACTCTGTGTGAAAATCCTGGATAAAGCACCCCATCTTCTGCTCCATGGAGAAATCCAGTGGCTTAACAGAGAATGAGTTCTCAATAGGGTGTTTGTGCTGAAAAAATGAATTGCAGAAGTACTTCCAAGAAAATATTAGGACAAATTTTGCTGAGTGCTTTGAAGATGAAAAATGGCTGCTGAAACTTGTCTACTTAGCAGACATTTTTCATCATATGAGCTAATTGAACAGGTCTCTGCAAGGCCCTGGCAAAAATATTTTGACTTCAAGTGACAAAATTCTTGGATTTAAAAGGAAACTGAATCTTTGGAAATATTATGATGCAAAAGGCAATTTAAAAATGTTTCCACTACTGCTTGGGCTTGAGAGTGAGGAAGGATCAGGAAATCTGGAGCCTTATTGAAAACCACCTGGAAAAACTGTAGAACAAAACTGAACAGCATTTTTCCTCTATTTCAACACAAGTGTATGACTGGGTGAAGGACCCTTTCTCTGAATCTTCTGTTCGGCCTGAGAACTTGACTTTGAGATAAGAGCAAGAACTTTGTGAACTGCAGCCTGATCGTGCATTCGAGATGAGTTTTACTGACCTGCCCCTGGACAAGTTCTGGATTTCAGTGAAAGAAGAGTATCCTGCCATTCACAGGAAAGCAATGAACATGTTGCTGCAGTTTCAACTTCTTGCATGTGCGGGGAAACTTTTCCTTGTTTAAGAAGCATTGAGAGCAAGGATAGAGATTGTCTCATTTCTTTTTTTCTTGTAATTTTTTTTAATTGAAGTTCATTATCAAACATTTCCATAGTGAAATCCGTGCATGTTCGACCCAGAACTGAATATTTGTGTGGCAAAAAACAAGCACAGGTTTCATATTCTAGGCCTATATTTGTTCCTGATCATGTAACTTAGTAAGAAAATGTTGTTTCAAAGCCTTGTATAAAATTGCGTCTTGGGCTGTATTTTCATTCATATTGCTTTGACTTATGGTTTTTAGTAATTTTACAATTCAACAGTCTTTAAATTTTTGTGTTGTAAATAGCGTTAATTAAAAAATCAATGTAGAACCTTTTTATAAATTAAATCTACCAAGCCTACCTTCAGAAAAATTAAATCCCATTTTGGCTTAAGCCAGTTATTTAACAGAAATTTATTATGTTTGCCTCATGAGTTTTTAATATTTATGAAAGGGAAAGAAAGAGATTAATTTCAAGAAAGGTAAGCTAAGCTTAACAATCTTTTTTTTCAAGAAAGGCTGGCTAAAAATTTGTTCTCTACTCAAAAGAGCATTGATAATTATTTTTGGATTATTATATTTACAGCTTACTGATCACACTAATATACCATGATCTGTAGATTTAATAATTTTTACGTAGGGGTTCCCCAACACCTGAAAATTATTTCAAGGGTTCCTTGAAGTTTGAGCAACATAATATTTTGATCAGAACTGAATAGAGTGATTGTTGTACTGCCCACCAAACTTGCAAACAAAATTTCCAATAACTGTTAGTTATGACTTTCTTTATCCTGGTATAATTGTGCATACGTGTACAGATAGTTTCAATTTACAATAAATCTTTGGTTTTGTAAGTCAGCAGATACTGTATGTTTGCAACATTGGCAATAACTTTGTTTATTATCAACAATTCACATAAGGGGTTACCTTGTGAAAAACATTCAGAGCCTAATGGTTTTGTCTGATTGGACACCACAACGATGATTCTATTCAGTTTTGCTCAATTAATCACCTTGATCAAGATTATTCAAATTCTCTACATGATATTGATTTGGTTCCATCGAAGATGCTTATGTTCCTTTAATATCTCTGACATGGAAGTACTGCTGTAGATAATACCGCAGGTCTTACCTGCCCAATGTTGGTCTTCAGATTTTCAACAGAACTCAAACTGGTAGTAATACTGTGTATTCTCTTTAGCTCTCTGTGGGTTTAGCTCAACGCTGCATGGACTCTTCAAAAAGAGTCTGATGCTGGCATGGCCAGATAAACTGGAACCTGTCTTTATCCTCAGAGAAATCTCAAAAAAAGTGTAAAAGAAGAGTGGTTCCAATAATGCACTCAAGATCGGACTTAAAAGCTAACTTAACATGGAAGGAGGGACTTGGCACAAATTCCCTATTAGTACACTACCTTCAACTGGATAGCTTCTCTAGTTTAAAAGTGGATGAGGTATTTGTTTCAAAAGGATATTAAAAGGTTAAAAGAGTACAGATGATGAACAAGAGAATGGGATGAGTGGCACATCATTGTGGAATTCATGCTGGATATACCTACACTACACAGTTTAATTCTTGAGCTAGCATTGTCCAATGGTTGTTTCTCAGGTCAGAATTGTCTTCAGATTCTCCATTACAGGATAAGACATTCTGTATGTGCTCAGTGATTACCACATCAGCACAAACAGAAATGCGGGATTGAGGTCATTTGCTGAAACAGATTATCTCAACTTTTGCAATGTTATCAGAAAGTTAATGCCTCAGAAGACCGAAATGTAATTTGGTAAACATAGTTTTTTAGCCCATCAGCCCCTTGTTTACTGCTCACTGTTTTCAAATTCATGCAGGTTGTCTGCAACCTTGGCATTCCACTTGACCTTTAGTTGTGTTTCCAACTCAACAAGTATTGCTTCTTCTCTTCTATTTCTACCTCCCTATCTCCCTAATATGTCTGATCTCCATTTGTGTCATATACCTAAAACCTCCATCTGTGAGATAGTTGCTCTAGATCTGTTGATTCTGATTTTCAGTTGACTAGCTTCACACCTTCAGCTTACCTAATTCCTTCCACTACAACTCAAAGTTGGGAGCATTTATTATCACATAATTATTTTGCTCACTGACACTTTAACTTTGTTCAGTCTTCTACTCAAATCTCTTTAAAAATTCATCCATGCCTACCCATGTGATACACTCTAACCCCTTAACTCACTAAGAGCCTCTGTTTCTCTGACATTCATCTTTCACGTCCTTCAACAAAAGTGGTAGTTCTGCCTTCATGCATTTAGGCCCCAGACCTGGAAATATCTTGCCAAACTTCATTGCCTCCCTATCGCTACACATATATTAAATCCTCCTTCTTCAACCAACTTTGTGTTCACTTTCTTAAGTACCATGGGTTTTATAGATAATGCTCCTGGGAAGCATATTCACTAAAAATGTTTTGCAAGTTGTACATAGCAGATTGATTCACATTAATGTGTCTACTTTTATCTTTGCTAGAGTTAACTTGATCATAATAAAGTGTAAAATTAGTCTGCTTTCTCTTAAATGAAGAAAGGAAGTTAGAAATGAAAACAATGTTTTTATGCATTTCCTTAATAAAATTTATTTTGCCTAAGAAAATTTCACCCGATAAGGAATGATTCTGTACAGAATAGCTGTCAAAAATATTCAAAATATAATTATGAGCATCTACTTGGCTTAATGAAACATGAAAGAGGTTGAATGGTTCAAAGAGTTGAATGGCATATACAACCCATTCATTTGTTAATTTCCTATTCCTCTGCCCTTTCCACATTAGCAGGGAGTAGTCAAAATGGAAAACATTATCCTTAAAGACCTCATTTATCAAAAGTCTAGAGTTGTTACTTGTTATAAACAAAAACTTGGAAGCAAGACACACTTGCAATTTGGCGAGCATTTGGAATTACTTATTCATCCTTAACATCATTACTATTAACAGGATGTTATGATTTATTTAACAGTTAAAGCGGGTGGGAAGACAAGGTGGATGGTGCCCTAATGGTGGTCCTCCCCTGATTTATTACAGTAGTGCTTTAATTTTCCCCCTGGGATATATGAAAAGAAAATCTGGAATGTACAGCATGCAAAGTATAAAGTGGAATACCATAACTTTTGAAAAGCTTCTCAGTTCCTTCCAAAACAGTTTGGTATTAGTGAAAAGTTCCTATAAGTTCTGAGTTCTTAAGCAGCTGTGATATCACTGTGTCAAAATAAGAGCACCAAAACTAAGAGTAATGTCCTTTTTCATGCTTAATCACATCATTGTGTTCTGCCGGAATCAATGAAAGATATTTTATTATCATAAATTAAATGCATGAGAGCATTTTTGTTCCAAGCTTGATTCTAAGCCAACACAAGCTCTCTAAAGGTGAGTGTATCATAGGTGCCAGATCACTAATGGGCAAGGTAACATTTTCTGTGGCGGAGTCAAACCCTCCCTCAACCACTATTTACCCACACTATACACACACAACAAACCCTACAAATCCACACACAAAAATGTTTTCAAACCACAATCCTTTGATTTAAGTATTAGTTTAGTTTTTTTTTGCTGTATCCCTCCAGTGTTTTAGGCGCCAATTTTGCTTCCCTTTCAGGGTATGAAAAATAGAATCCCAGATCAACCTGTAATATTACAGTCTGTTAGATGCAGCTGTCACTGATAATGTAAAATTCACTGTAATTATTCTCAATCATAAGACATGATACACTCAAAATAAGTTTTGTGTTCATTTACCTTTCATAATTTCTGCATACCTCAAAATATCCATATCAGTAAATTGTTTTTAAGTGTAGAAACTTAAGTGATATAAGAAATGGAGCAGATGATTTTTTCTCAGCAAACTTCTGCAATCTCCCATTGATTGAAGAATAAATTTTGCTTTGAGCACAAGAATAATCCTCTATGTTTCTTTGAACTAAAGCCATATGATGAATTTCATCTACCTAGATGACTTTCATTTTAATGTCTAATCTGAAATGTAGCACCTTCACAATGCAGCACCCTCTCAGTAGTGAACTGGCTCAACTCTTGTGCTCAGGTCTCCGCAGTCGACCTTCATTCACAATGTTGCTTTTGTTGCTTGAATATACAGTACATATTTGTCACTTCAGACATTCTACCTGAAAGGACACATGCATGAAATAAACAAAACACATTTCCATTTGTTTCTTATAAAATTTCATTAAACTTAGTTGAACTAAGTGCAGCATTAAAAACTTACCTTGAAAATACTAATATAGAGAACTTAAGACTAGATTTGAAGTTTACATTACTACTAATATCAATTCATATCATTAATGCACCTAAGGAATACTTTTCTTATAAAGTACCAGATATATGAAAGCCCATGGTGATACGTATTGTGTAAAAAATAGCTAAATATAACTGTGGATCATTGTGGGTGTGAATGGAAAACAAAGAAGTTATTAGCTATGCTTCTGCTACTGCGTCATTTTATTGCCCATAATTGTTATTATGCGTGCTGCCCACTTAAGCTATATGTGGAAACCCCTCAGAAAGACAGTGTATGATTAATGACATGTCATATCTAAATTGCACAAAAAGATGAAAACAAGCAACTTTCCAGCAAGTGCTCCAAGAATCTATAAAGTGTGTATTTAACAAAAATTATAAGAAGCAATCAAGTAAACAGAGGTGAAAGAAACATCTGTATGCTGAGTTAAATACTTAGATAAATAAAGCTAATTGTAATACTGAATATTCCTTATTACAAAATAATAAATAACAAGGTCAAAATATTTCCACAGCTTGATTCCTCAGGAGCCCAGATGACTAACTGTTAAACAGAAATAACATTTATTTTTCACAAATATATAAATTTTCTATTGTGTTTTTATTCCTAGGCTATACTAAGATAACTTGATCAGCAATTAGTAGTAAAATGAAAAAATATTGACAAATTTAAACTAATTGTAAAGTAATTCCACAAATATGGACTAGGGCAATGCCTTCACACCTGCGTCTAATTTAAAAACCAACGTCAAAATGATGCACTGCAAAATGCTACCTTAATGGCTAATAATGATCTTAAATCACATGAGTGCCAGTAAACCTTACTGCATTTCCAATACATAGATGTGAATTCACAATACAAAACTGCTTGGTTAGAGTTTGTTATTGAAGAGTTTTATTGTATTCAGTTTTACAAAAGTGCAACTGAGTAAGATCAATTTTCACTAGTCTACTCTTTTTGTTCACTAGGTGTTTAAGTGTACTTCCGTGTACAAAATGATACCTAAATAACTATTTGAATACTGACTATATTTTAATATTAGTATAGACTGAATCATCACATTACATCTTTAAAAAGTGATTCTGCAGTTCAAATCACAGATGAGCGAGATCCATGTGCCAACTCCCTTCACTTGCACTATTAAAACTGGTTCCTATATTACAACTGCCAAACTGTAGATCCACACTTTTATCGGTCTGTAATTATGCAATCAGGATAAGGGAGCCAGTTTTAGCAATGTAAATTCGACCAGCTGGCGCACAGATACTGCTCTTTTGTAAGCCAACCTACAGAAGCACCAAATGTAAAAGGGCTGACTGAGAGTCTGAGTGATGCATTTTAGGGATGGGTGTTAGAGCCCCTAAACCTCCAATTTTATTAAAGCAAGGTATGTTCGCATAAGACATCAAGATAGCAGGCAGCCATGTCTGAATGATCCACCAAAGGTCTTCAAAAGGTAGTGGGTGAATAATCAGACTAAGACTAAGATTTATGAGCATAAAGCTTTGGATGTAAAAAAAATACATAGAACACACACAAAGTGTTTATGATATTTGAGAGGTAATCCACTTGCTTGAGTAAGCTGCTGTCATTTAGAACCCCAGACTTCATTTAAGTAGAACTAGTAAGCTGCCTACTGCTACAACTGGGTGGAAATGAAATTTTGCAATATTGTCTAGCCTGAGGCATGACTATTTGGCAGTAAAGTGGGAGAGAAGAGGGTGCAAGAGTGAGGTGGAATCAAAATCTCAAGACCAGTTGCCCAGGCAGTAGATCATTCATTGAGCTGAAATTTAGAAAGTACAGCATTGAAAATTAAGGCACAGAAACAGGTCCTTTGGCCAACCAAGTTTACACTGACCATGATGCCAGTCTATTAAGTCTGTCTACACGTGTTCTATATCCCTCTAGTCCTGGCCCTGTACTGATCACTGCAAAATATCATCAGTCGCAAACCCACAGTCAGCGATAAAAAACACCACCATGACTTATTGGTCAAGCTAATTTTGTGTCCGATTCAATGTGGATCCCACATGACTTAATTTCTTGCAACACGTACAATAATTTTTTGTACCCGCCTACCATGAGGGATCTTGTCAAATGCTTTACTAATATCCATATAGATAAAATTCACTGCACAACCCTCATCAATCCTCTTTATTACTTCCTCAAAAATCTCAATTCATGAGGTAGGACATCCCCCACACACAACAATGTTGACTTACCCTAGTATGTCCATGCTTTTCCAAACATGAGTAGATCTGGTCCAATAATTTCCCTACCACGGATGTAAGGCTCACCCGCCTAGAATATCCTTGAGTCCCAGTTGTCTTTCTTGAATATTGTCTATTCTGCAGTCTTCTGGGACCCTACCTCTGGCAAATCAGATCTTGAATATCCCTCTTCAACTAGCTTTCCTTAATCTTACCAGCCTTGCCTCTTTATTCTAACAGGAATATTCTGGCCCTGATATTTTCTTATCTCACATGTAAAAGCCTTCTTGCCAGACATCCCTTTACTTAGTTTCCTCCAGTCATCTTTTGAAAGTTTCTGTCTGATGCCATCAGGATAAGGACTTTAACTTAAGAACTCATCCTACCTTTTTTTCATGACTATCTTGAAACTAGTAGCATTATGGTCACTGGAGCCACAATGCTCCCCCACCAACATGAGATGGGGATGCTTTGGTACACTAACAACAATATTTTCTGTGAAATCAACAAAAAACAATAAAATGCAGCAGTCTATGTTAACAGACGTCAAAGGAATCCACACTAAAATTAGACAACTCTGTGGTCAGACGGCAATCGCTTACCTTTGTTTGCTTTTGATTATCAAAATATGTGCAGATATTTCAAACTATTGGAATGACGAGGAAAACAGTTAATGAGTTAATCTTGAACATCAAACTACAGGTTGCCACTGGGCTAAACTTGATTCAAATGAAATACAACTTAAGATTCTTTCTTGAATTTATATTGGATTAATGATTACAAAGGGAACCTTTGTCATATGTAACACACACAGAAAATGCTGGTGAATTCAGCAGACCAGGCAGCATCTGCAGGAAGAGGTACCGTCGACGCATTGGGCCAAGACCCTTCGTCAGGACTAACTGAAGGAAGAGATAGTAATAGATTTGAAAGTGAGAGGGGGAGGGGAAGATCTGAAATGGTAGGAGAAGACAGGAGGGGGAGGGATGGAGCAAAGAGCTGGAAAGTTGATTGGCAAGAGGGATACGAAGCTGGAAAAGGGAGAGGATCATGGAACAGGAGGACTAGGGAGAAAGAAAGGGGCAGGGGAGCCCAACGGATGGGCAAGGAGTTATAGTGAGAGGGACAGAGGACGAAAAAAGAGAGAGAGGGAAAAAAGGGGGGGGGGCGTGAGGAATAATAAATAAATAAATACATACATGCACATATATAAATACATAAATAAACAAACAAACAAATAAATAAATAAGGGATGGGGTACGAAGGGGAGGTGGGGCATTAACGGATGTTAGAGAAGTCAAGTTCATGCCATCAGGGTGGAGGCTACCCAGACGGAATATAAGGTGTTGTTCCTCCAAACTGAGTGTGGCTTCATCTTGAGAGTAGAGGAGGCCTCATGCTTGTGCTTTGTCATGTGTATGTTGAAACCCCAAAACATGCAGTGAAATGTATCATTTGCTTCAAAAATGTGCTGAGGACAGTCCACAAATGTCACCATGCTTCCAGTGCCAACATAGCATGCCAACAAGTTACCAACCCTAACCCTAACATCTTTGGAATGTGGGAGGAAACTGGTTATCCTGAGGAAACCCACATGGTCACAGGGAGAATGTACAAACTCCTTACAGGCAGCAGGAATTGAACACCAAATTGGTGCTGTATAACATTACCATGGTGGTGCTGTGCTGATCTGTCTGATAAGAGTTCTTTGATGTAAAATGTACACTCAGTTTCTCATTCTATAGCTTCTGTCTGATTTACTGAGTGTTTCTAGTATTTTCCATTTTGTTTCCTTTATGCCTCTTCACCAACATCCTCTCCAGCCCCATTACCCTGTCCCATATTTCCATCCTTCCTTTTAAAAACTTGCTTTAACTTTACTGAGTTCTGCAAGGACCTATCATGCAAGATGATTAAATTTATTTCTCTCTCCATGGATGCTGATTGACAGCTGATTATTTTCATCTTTTTCTCATTTATTTTTCACCATCAAATGGCTGTTGTGCAGGATCAGACAGGCCCTAAAAAGTTACAAGGTGGCCAGGAAGAAGTTAATAATGGAGATAAAAGAGCTAGAAGGGGACTTCAAGGCGAAGGCCTTGGTGGGAAGGATTAAGGAAAACAAATCGTTTACATGTACATAAATAACAGGAGGATGATTAGAGTGAGGGTAGGACCAACCAGAGATAAAAGAGGATATGTGTGCCTGGAGTTAAATGAGGTAGGAAAGGTACTTTACTTCGGTATTCACTATAAGAGGAACCTTGATGAATGTGAGAACAGCATGAAGCATACTGAAGCATATCAATGTTAAGAAAGAAGGTGTGCTGGAATCTTTGAAAACCATTAGGGTAGATGATTTGGCATTACATCTGCCTATGATGTGACACATTGATGCAAAGTAACTGTTATCACAGTTACTAACTGAACAATTCCTATGCTGAAATGATTTCCAGGTCCATTTCTGGGTATGCTCACTTCTGTGATGTTCTCCCTCCGGAAATGTAATCACTGGTGCACGTTTCTCCAGTTATATCTGGCCACGCTTGTCTGCTTCAATAAACAAGAATTACAGAATATGGACAAATCATAATTGCATGCACAAAGAGCAAAAGCGATTCCTCCAGACTTTCAAATGTGAAACAGTACTCAGAAAACTATCATTGGTTCTTAAATCAACAGAGAAATTTTAACTTTCTGGATTATTAAAGATTTGAAATAAGCTTCAATTATAAACCCATTCTGACAGTACATTGATGTACAGGAATCACAAACTTTACAGGACCATTTTTGTCGAGTATATACTTCCCCTTAACACATAACTCTGTCTTACACTAAATTACTTTTAATTACAGGTAATGTGCAAGTATAATTGCTGTCTTCTCTAGATCAAGGATGACATTTCACTCAAGCTTTTCAGGTATTAATATGGTTAATGAGGCCAATGTGGGAACTGCAGACTCTGGGTAGTTTATGAGCTTCTGTGCTCCTTCCATCACTTACACTGAGTTTCTGTGTGCTCCCAATGCATGGCCTCAAGATTCTCTTTGAGATTTCTAAGTATATTTACCATGTCACTACACATAATAGCCAGAGCAATCCTTTTCACAGAGCATTAGGTTTATTGGACTCTAATAGAGACATCTCATTTACTGCTGCAATTTCTACACAGATTCATAACAGTGGCAATTGTACTGAAAGGTTTAGATATTCATCGGATTGATGGTAATAATCAGCAAAGTGAAAGCAGTTCCAATCACGCCATTACACTGCAATAAAATAAGATCACATGGTTGTCCTTATCTGCTTTATCTCAAAAATTAGATCTTCATTCATTAAATTTAGACATGTTATCTGAGGTATTTAATTATGTGAAATAAAATGTAATCACATTCATTCATTCTCATTTCCACCTTATTTTTGAATTAGAGTCAATGACTGAGTGGGGTTAGGCTTGTAAATTGTTTCAGGGATTATGTACTGAGGTAAACTGGGAAAATGCAAGGATTATAAAGATATAGTCAACCGAGATTCAAATAAATTAATATTGAAGTGCATTATGAGAACAGTCCCTCAATTAATGACTGTATTGCATGATGGAGTGCAATACACATACGTATCATTCTGTAATATTATTTGGAGCTAGGATGATTGTTTATCCTACAGTTCACTGCTAATATCACTTCCACCAGTTTTTGTTGTTTAAAGGCTTACTCTGGACATTATGTCTCTACAAAGTGACATCCAGGTGCCAAATAGGGCAAGCATCAGTCAACTCCACATTAGATTTGAATCCAGAGTTTATTTCTTGAGCTTGAACTTTCTTGAGCTGCTGCATTTATGACTAAAAGCCTAAATACTGACCACTGCACATTTTGAGAGGTACCATTTCAAACATTATCCACCGTCGCTGTCAACTCCTTTTGATGACGGAAATGATCGACAAGGAATAACTTCATTTAGCTGAGATGCTTTTCAAGAGTTTGAGGATTGGTTGGCAGTCCTAGATAGGTATGTTGTCAATGATGGAGGTAAAATGCATTGGAAGTAATCAAGACTGGTTCTAGAAAAATAGCCATTGCTGTGCCTAATGATGGTTCTGTGAGGAGACACCACTTGAATGGGTAAATGAAAGAAAGTCTTCCCTCTCATAAGTACCACTTCTGGTCTGCAGGGAGCTGACAGTGCTCACTATCATCCTTGAACAAAGCAGTCCACAAAGATCTAGCAAACTCTAGGCATGGACTTTCATTTTTCTGATGCAGATTACAATTAGGTATCAGGTTCTAGCTATCAACAAAATGGCTGTGCAGTCAATTTGCAGAGCTTTACTGTCCATTGTAATGTGAAATATCTGAAAGCATTATAATCCATAGTTTAGGGTCAGAGAAATTGAAATTAATAATGATTAGACATTTAAAAATCAATTTTCACCTCTTGCAACAAAACATACCACTTACAATATAAATGGTTGTGAGAATAATTTGTAAATAGCAAAATTATGTAAATATCGAGGTCTTGCTCAGATCACAACTATCTCAAAATAACACTGTGACTGCAAAACAGTGTACCTCATGAAGAAGCAAAAAATCACTAACAGACTTTTAGAGGTTTTCACATGTACTTATCAAATGTTACCTGCTAGTTGGTGTAATAGAGGTGAACAACTAGCAACGTTACCATCATTGAAGCCATCAGATCTAGGTTACTTGTTAATAGAAAGAATTCATTTCGTCTTGCGCATCCCCCTTATTTTCCATCAATATTATCATTTATGGATGCTGAGATTATACTTCCCTTCAAAGGGACTTCTACAACTAAATGGCATGGTTTCAGAGTAATTGAATATCCTTTAAAATGGGAATGAAGAGGAATCTCTGATACGATTTTCCGACCTAAGTTAAAAGTTCAGTTCAATTTTCAGAATACACATTAGCATATTCTCATAGAATGGCCTATTCCTGCTTCCTTTGTTATATTTTTATGACTTCTCCACTCTTCTTGACATTGCAAACTTTCAGGAAGATTTACCAATGCACGCATGCATTCCATTGTGCATGATCATCAATGGCGGGCCTCAACAGAGACCTCTGCAGCAGAATTCATGTGCAACCTCACCATATGGAAAACTGTCACTTGAACTAGCCTTTCTCACAACACTGGCTATCAGACATTCATACTCCGTTATTCACTGCATGTAGTTCTCTCCTTTAGGCTAACTCCTACAGTATTCTTTCAATGTTCTCTCATGACACAGAAACAGGCCATTCAACTCATTGAGTCTATGTCAGTTCTCAAAACAATTCAATCAATCCTATCCCCTACTTATTTCCCTGTAAGCTATTCCCTTCCACCAAGTTTCAATATTTGGACTGTTGCCCAAAAGTGTTAGATTGAGAGAACGTGTGTCTAGTTGTTTGACCACTTCTAGACAGCTTGAGCCCCTGAAAGGCACAAAACAGGTTAGGGCATGCAAGATGTATATCCTTACACAACCTGCAGTGTGCAAATCAAAGTTGAATGTGACAGGAGCAGAAGGTGGGAAGTTAGAAAGAAAATTTGGCACGAGCAAGCAAGCTATGTCAGGTTGAGTTTATTGTCATACGCACAAGTATGTGTTTGCACAGGTGCAATGAAGAACTTACTTGCAGCTGCAGTACAGACACATAGCTTTAGATGTACAACATTTAGAAGGAAAATATGCACATAAATTATACATATTTTATACAAGAATTATACAAGGAAGGACACAATTGGAACCAAAAAAACTGAACAATATTTATTGTGGTGATAGTTTTACTATACTGAGGTAGTGATTACAGTTGTGCAAGAACCAAGTGGTTGAAGGGAATAAGCCTTTCTTGAACCTGGTGGTTCTGGACCAGGCTTCTGTACCTCCTACCTGATGGTAGCTGCAAGAAGATGGCATGACCAGATGGTGGTGGCCATTTTGATGGTGGGGAGGGAGGTGTCTGTGATATATTAGGCTGAGTTCCCTACTTTCTGGTCTGCTTCTTATGTTCCTATGCATTTGAATTGCCCTACCAAACTGTGATTCAATTAGTCAGAATACTTTCAACACTACATCTGTACAAGTTGTTAGCATGTCCCTGCTGAACCTCCTTAACCTTCTAATGAAGTAAAGATGCTGGCATGCCTTCCTTTTGATGTATGATACATGTATTTGTACACATGACTTTGACTTTCACATTAACCTTGTGATTACATCTATGCAATAGGTGCAAGACAGATAATCTGATTTGTTAACACTGAGGAATTTAAATCTGCTGACACTCTCCATCACCAATCTCCAAATGTAGTAATGATTGCTCCTTTGCTTGAATTCAATGGTCAGTTCTTTAGTTATACTGGTGTTGAGCAAGAGGTTGTGTTGTGGTACCCCTGAACCAGATGTCCTATCTTGCTCCTGTATGCCGATTCATCACCAGCCGTGATTTACTTAAGAACAGTGGTGCAGTTGACAAATTTGTAAATGACATCAGAGTTGTGCTAAGCCACACGGTCATGTTTATACAGAGACTAAGCACACAATATCAAAGTGCACCTATTATACCACATTATCTTCATTATACCATTATAACCTACTGCATTATATCAACATTACACATTTCAATGGCCACAGACCTGCTACTGTCCAAGGTCTTTGATTACTTCAGGCTGTGGTGGTCTTGCTGCTGTGGGGCTGGTTTTCTAGCATTTTGGCCTGAAGAGGGAAGAGAGTTGATGTAGTGTATGTGTCTGTTCTGGATGAATCATAGGCAATGCATGGAAGCTGTGAAAAGTAGATGTAGGTTCTAGAGCAATTGTAATTGAGAGTGGAACAGTCAGTGAGTTGTGAATCCTGACTAATAGAAGTTGTCATTGGTGACTTGTGGGAATGTGGTCTAATGAAGAGTATGTAAGGCTAGTAGGACACAGAAGTTAACGATTTGGACAATCAACGACCACTTACATAAGGTGATTGAATATGTCTTTCCAGTCTGTGTCTGGAGGACTTCATAGCCCTCTATAGGTTTAGAATATTCTTAAGCCTCTGCTCTTCACCAAGACCAGTATCCCAACAAAGGTAGTTCCCACTCAATGTTTTCACCTTCAGTTCTTTGCTGCTTAATTTCTACTGGTGTTGCTTGTAAAATTTCCTTCTTGTCTTCACATCTTCACTTATATCTACTAGGAAGATAGCACCTGAACTTTAGGCACTTCCTATACTAAGATAAATGGACACCTGAGGTTAACCTCAGTGATTATTTTCTGACACTTTCCACTTTAGTACAGGTCCATATTTAAACTCTGGATCCTTATCTTTGTCTCTATTCCCTGCTATTTTGTTTTGATTTGGTTTTACTATGTTCACCAGTTAAATGTGGAAATACTGGTATCGCTACTCTTAAGCAAATAGCTATTCATATAGTTATCATGAAATGTGGTTTAATTCAATTTGATTCCACACCTTTCTAGAATATTACTTATGTGATTATGATTTTAGGATTATATCCTATTTGGGTCAAAGATCATTTGTTATCAGTAGAAGGATGGCTGCACAAATAATGCATAAAAATTCAAATTTTCCACTGTTTCTGTCCAAGTTTAAACTCACGTTGTGTTTGGTACACAGTCAGAGCCCTCTGGTATAATAATCACTTCCTGTAATAATCACATGATTGATGTCACCATACAGAGAACTCATTTAACATGTACATACTGTATAAGAGATTTTAAAACATCACTAATTTCATTCCCACTGCATGTCTTCCATTTGTAATCTATTAATGTTGATATTGTATATTCCGTAAGGCTTCAAACATCCAAGTATTTGAAAAAAAAGTCTGGTTAAACAGAAAAAAATAAAATATTTTTACTTTTTTTATTAGGTATTTAACATATTGACTAGATCAGGTAACAGGTCAAGACATGCTTTCAATTTGCAGTTATCTGTTGATAACATTTTATTGAAGAACTGTAAAATTGAAAAAATGATTAAACAAATAATTTGCAATTTATCACATAGTTGTGGAAAAGAATACTTAAAGTAATCAACATGCATATGGACATATTTTGGAAGTCTTAATACTTAAATGTTTAATTTGTAAAGATATTAAATAATAGATAGTTGATGTTATAGAAGCACAGAGAAAATACAATTTTTTCTATAGTTCAATAGTTACATTTAATAGAATTTTATGCATCATTTCAGCTACTATTATGAATGTGACTTGTGCTGAGTTTTTTATTGTTCACAAGCTTTAACTTTGGAATTACTAGGTATTATTCCATTTGACACATTCAGTGTGGTGGAAAGCAGGTAGCATGGGTAATCCTTGCCTGAGATGTGCTGCTGCTGAGCTGGGAAAGACAAAGGAAGAGGCAAGTAAAGTGGCAGCTGGGCCCACGTCATGTTAGGATAGACAATCAAGAACCTCAGTACCCTTGTTGCAGAAAAGACCCGCATCATTGTATTTAATAGGGCTTATAGATAACCACTATCCAAATAAAGGGAATGGGGCTACCTTCTTGTGAATTCCCACTTGATCCCTCTCAATCATTTAATGTTTTGCAGGATCGGCTGGAGACATGCTACTGGCAGTGCGGCTTTACTGAACTAATGCCAATTAAATGGTGGGTGGAGGCAGGCACGAAGTTTCTACTGATCATTGGCTTTATTTCCACTAGGGTTGAAACCATATGCTACAATTTCCTTAGGCCTACCTGTTTCAATGTGGTGGCTCCTGCCCCTGCCTAGTTCACACTGAATAAAGTCTGGGCCATTCCGTCTGTCCATCAGTATCTATATTTCCTTTTGGTCAGATTGTGTTGCATCTCGACCACAACACTATACACCCACTTGTAACAATCTAGTGATGATAGGCAAATCTTACTGATTCTCTGCATCCTCAGGTCAGGTAGCAAAGTCCCACTGGAGTTTAAACCAGGATGAGGCAGAAATCTCACCTTCAAAATCCCCAGACATGTTTTGAGAGAAGGCAAAATAGAGGGCTGGGCTACTGCTTTTAACAGTTTACAAATGTCTTAAAAACTAATCATATAAAAAGGTCAATAAAATAACAAAGAAATAAGTGTAAGCTATAATATTTTTAAAAATACTTACTTTGACTCCTAATCCGCAGACCTTCAATCCTCATTGGGCTTTCACATTCTGGACTGAACTGATAAGGATGCAAGTGGTGAATCCACACTGTAATGCAGAGCAATCCAAGAAAAACTGGGCTTCACCATTAGATCCATGTGATGTCCAGCAATTGAACAAAGTGACAGAAGCATCACCATCTGTCATGCAGTAAATTTTGCATTTATCATGTAAGAATGCAAATCCGGGACCTGCTTTCATTGTAATGTCTAAACATCAGTGGTTCCCGTCAGAACAACCACTCACTGTCAGCGAAACTCTTTTCATTGTCTGTCATTACATAGATCAGATGAGCAGGCCAACAATTTGTTAATCTGGAATCAAAGGCCTTGTTTCTGTAGAGTAAGCTATCAGACATCACCATCATTATCCCAAATAATTGTCTGCAGTTTTGTCCATATATATAAAAATACAGGAGTATGGAAGATGTTGAGCTCCAGTACTGGGTTCTTCACAAGTTCAGCTTGGAAGACAAGCTTAGACCAAATGACCACAGTGATGTTAAAAACTTACCAAAGAAATCCGTGCTGTATTTGAAAAGCAGAAAGGGACTGGAATTGAATGGTTATAATGTCCTAAAATAATTTTGGTAATTTGAAAGGACTTTTGGAAAGGCAATTAGATTACAGATAAACTTTCAACAATCTCCACAAATGGTTCGTGAATTTCTAATGGTTAGTTTATGTAAATTTTTAAAATTATTTTGAAATGGTTTAGACTTACTTAAATTACTTTTAAAATGTTTTTAAAAGAGTGTGAGAAACAGAGCTCCAGTTAATTCCAGAGACATGTCTGTTCATTCCCATAATATCCAGAAACTTAGCAATTCTGATTTTGCATGAAACTAATGACTGCACCTCCACAGCCCTCCATAGTAGAGAATTCCAAAGGATCAGTGCCTTCTGGGTGAAGATCTTTTTTCTCATCTCAATCCTAAATGGGATCAATCCCAGTTTATTGAAAGAGACAGAAGACAAGACTGCTGGGGCTTTAATAATGATCTTTGTATCCTCTCTAGCCAAAGTTCTGGAGGACTGGATATTGAGCAATGCAGTTCCTCTTTATAAGAAGAGATATAGGAATAATTCAGGAAATTATAAATAGATGAGTCTCACATCAGTGATAGGGAGCTATTGGAGAAGATCCCTTAGTACAAATTATTTTCATTTGGAAGAAAATGGCTATTTAGGGACAATAAATTTAGGAATGGAAAAGCCTAGAAAATGTAATGGATGCAGTCAGTCCATCACAGGTAAAGCCCTCCTCACCACTGAGCACATCTAAATGGATTGCTGTCGCAGGAAAGCTGCATCCATCATTCAGGATCCACACCACCCAGGCCACGATCTCTTCTCACCACTGCCATTGGGAAGAAGGTACAAGAGCCTCATCACCCACACTACCAGGTTCAGGACAAGTTATTACCCTCAACCATCATGTGCTTGAACCAGAGGAGATTGCTTCATTCAACTGGACTCACTTTCAAGGACTTTTCATCACAGGTTCTCGATATTTATTGTTTGTTTGTTTGTTTATTTATTTATTACTATTATTTATTTATTTTTCTCCTTTTTATATTTGCACAATTTGTTGTTTTTTTGCACATTGGTTGTTGCCTGCCCTGGTGGGGTGTGGTCTTACATTGATAATGTTGTATATAGTGATATATGTTGATATGTACTTTGATAATAAATTTACTTTGAACTTTGAACTTTGATAGGCATGACTTTATGCAGGGCAGGCCATGTATTATAAAGTTGATTAAATAATGAAGCTAGGGCAGTGAATGTTACCTACATAGACTTCAGTTAGATCTTTAACAAGATCCCTCATGGCAGGTTGATCAGAAAGATTAAGGTGCATGGTTTGGTTTCAGATTTGGCTTGGCAATAAGAAGCAGAGAGTAGCAGTGGAAAGGCAATATTCCCACTGGAGCTGTATAACTTTTGCTGTACCACAAGGAGTAATACTCTATTGTTTGTGGATATACAGTTCTGTGTAGAAGTATTAGGCTCACTTGCCATAAATATGTGCCAAATACTTTTGCACAGTACTCTACACCTTGACAAAACATCAGAGCATCTGCTCAAAGTGAGATATTTAGTAGTGTCCATGCACAAAGTGATGTGGGTGTATTTGTATTCATGTGCAGCAAACAATTAGAAAAGCAAATGAGACCACATTTGTGAATATTTTCTTTGTATACTTACTCAACAAAGGATCTATTTGCCATAGACAGAAAACAGCAAAGATTCTTCAGCCTGGTTCCAGGGAGGTCTGGTTTGGCAATGAGGTGAGATTAGCTAGACTGGTATTCAATAGAATTTAGTAGAATGAGAGGAGATCTTTTCAAATCTTACAGGTTTTTAAAAGAGATTGACAGGCTAGATGGAAGGTAGAGCTTCAGCCTGGGGAAGCTGAGATTAAAGGATAGGGTGTCTACATTGAACCTAAATCATAGAACAGTACAGCACGGCACGGGTGCAGGCTTTCAGACCAGTGTCAATGCTGAGTGCTTTCTCCACCATTTCCAAAGCCTCCTGACTGCACACAAATGCACACAATGTGATTGAACCATAGTTTTACACAACAGCATTGTAACTTAGCATCACAGAGTCACAGGGTCATAGAAAAGTACAGCACAATGACAGGCCCCTTCGGCCCATCTAGTCCATGCCAAACCACTTAAACTGCCGACTTACAACTTCCTTACTCTTACACTCTCTGCTTCTAATGATAAAGGTAAGCACTTCAAATGCCTTCTTTATCATTCTATCTACTTGCAATACCACTTTCAGAGAGGTATGCACTTGGACCCCTAGACCCCTCTGTGTATCAATGCTTTTAACAGTCCTGCCATTTGCTGCATACTTCTGACTTACATGTGACCTCCAAAAATGCAACTCCTCACCCTTGTCCAGATTAATATCCATCTGCCTTTACTCCACCAAGAACTGTAATTGGTCACATCCTGCTGTATCATTTAACCATTTTCTTCTCTGTCCACGGCTCAACTGATTTAGGTGTTGTCTACAAACTCATTTGCCGTACCATCTACATTTTTGTCCAAGCCATTTAAGTGTATGGTAATGTACAAAAGCTTTAGGCACTTTGCTCTCTATATCTGCTGAAGACTTTTGCACAGTCCTGTAGAACTGCATCTTTTTTCTTCATTGTGAATGTTAGGTAAATAATATTGGTGAAAACAATGACCATGAAGCTACTCATCTGACCATTGCTATTTATGCCACATATTTATGCCAGCTGTATGTTAGTATGTGAAAAAAATAGTGTTGTAGAGTTTCTTCTCAAAACTCTGCTGTTCAATTTCTTTGTTTCTTTACGTTACTCGACATGATACATGATGTGCAGGAAATTGTAACCTTTAATTGCTCCCATTTGATGGCAAGATACTGGAAATAAGAGTTGATAGACAGAAGTGTTCTATAGTAACCCAAAACAGTTGCAAACATGATTGGAAATGTTTAGAAGTACTAACACTTGTAACGACTAGTAGGTAAACATTAAGCTCCCTCCTATCAAGTTTATGTTACAAACTAATCTTCAGCTGGCAGATTGCAATTATATTTTGGTGCCTTTGTACAATTACACCAGTTTATGAAATGAACTTCTAATCTCAATTTCACACATTTTTTTCTTTCTCAGTGGAACCTTGTTTATCACTGAACAACGGTAATCAATTCTACAGAATGGGGTTGAAAGTACAAAGACAGGAAACCCAATGTACTTTCAAAGACCTATCAACAATTGGTTCAAGAATGACTGTGCCAGTGGCCTAAAATATGTCTGTTTACATACCTATCAATTTTAGAAGTAGCAAAGGTCTTTTATGCATAGTACAAAATGAAGAAGAGAAAGAAACATATATTTGTCAGAAATGAGAATTTTCTGGTTATGATCTTTTGATAAGATTGGACATATCTTAATTTTACTAGAAAATAAAACTATATGTCACAGCTTTACTACCACTAAATGACATTTTGCTTTTCATAGAATAAATGATCATGGAAGAGTCAGTCACAAAATATTACATCTTCCATGGTGATACTGTCAAAGGATTTATTCTCAGTGAACTTGCTGGAGCTCCTCTAATGAATCACCAGATAACAGCTGTGGGTTGATGATCTTTCGTGTCTTACAAAATAGAACAGTCTCAGGGTGAATATTTGACTTTGCTCTTAGCTGATTTCATTGGGGGAATAAATATCATTGCTATTATATTAATAGTAACAATTCCTCACACATTCCAAAGACATATGAGTTAGGGTTAGTAAGTTGTGGGCATGCTGTGTTGGCACCAGAAGCATTGTCCCAAGTACATCCTTGATACAAATGATGCATCTGACTGTATGTTTAGATGTTATGATGTACTTATGACAAATAAAGCTAGGCTTTATCTTTATAGTATAATGTTTTGTGGGAACTGATAATATCATTATTATTATTCCGTTTCCACAGAGGAAAATTTAAGAAATACAAGCTGAACAAATTGATACTGTTCATCCATAGTACTTGAGAAAAAGGGAATCCACCCACTTTCCACTGTGATCCCCAAACCTTTGATTCCCTTAAATCTTTAAAATCTAATGATTTCACCATTGATTACACTTAAAGTCTAAGAATTCACTGCTCTGTTGGGTCACTAATTCTTCTGTAAAGATTCCCCCCCTCCACCAATTTCACAATCATTAATGCTTAACTACTTACCCTGAGCCACTTCCCTTAGACTTATCAATTTCAAACACAGGAAGAAAACTTCTCAGAATCCTCTCTTGCCAACACTCAGAAATCAACTCCGATTCTCCTAGACTTTCATGAGTATGCACTGGAATCAGAATCATGCTTATTAGCATTGTCTTACATGACGTGAAATTTGTTTTGCAGCCGCAGTACAATGCAAAAACATAATTGAATTCAATTACAATTCTCTTTGTAGACCAGCCTCTTGCCCAGAAGCAGTTAGATGATCTATGCTGCACCATCTCCAAGGCAAATCAAAAACTCGTATTAGGACTCATTAAAGCCCAATACATTTGCAACATCACTTTTCCTCTTGTATTCTAGCCCCTTGCAATAAATGTCAATGCGCAATTTGCCTTCGTGATTGCTTCTAAATCTGCAAGTTATCCTTCATATCTTATAAGTTTGCATATGCAGATCCTTTTGCATTAATACATTTGCATGTTTCCTTAAAAATCTGCTGCTATTATCAGAGTAATTAATCTCAGAATTTCTAACATTGTACTCCACTTGTGAACTTCTTGATATTAAATTTTATGATGTCGTATCACATGACTTCCATCTATCTTAACAGCTTTACCCAATGAAGACTGAAGTTCAGTATCTTTATTACAGTGTTACACCCCCTGTTGAATGAGAAGATCCTTGCAAAAGGGTACAAAGATTGAACCCAGGGCAGTGTAGATGGGTAAATGGTGTTTTATCTCTGCCCATTAATTTCTTATCCATTGTTTCCATTTCATTCTAAATCTATCACCCCACTTGCCTGCCCATTTAACTTCATTTTGACACTAGACAACCAGTTAACAGCATCATTATTTAGGGTATCTCTTATAATTGTCTTCTCTCATTTAAAGTTTCTTTAATTAGTTCACCTCGCTGGGTAGGTGGAGATTCCACGCACCGATAGAAAGCCCAAATCTAGGAAGTTGCTCATCATTCTAGTAGATTCAGGAGCTAATTCTATACTTACACATAAGAAACAGCCCAGTGTTCAAGATTCCTGATTATTCCCATAAACAATGGAACATACTCCAGCCGAAATTCCAATTCCAATGCAAGAACTGGAAAAAAGAGAAAAGACATCACAATCAAAACTATCATGCGCATTACTCCTTCTACATCTGACTCATTTGGCAAAGTAGTGCAATTCAGCTCACATGAACCTTCAATAATCCATTTTAAAAGAATATGTTATGCTGTTTATATTTTCATATGTTTATTTAGATGTAAATTTTAAGATACTTGGGTGGATGCAATTTTATTTTTGCGTATTATTTTCATTGCTGGTTGTCAAATTCTTTCCATGGGGAATAGTGTGAAATATTGGAAGGATTCACAGATTGATTAACAGCCTAACAGACTGCAATGTAAATGCTCCTTCCATAGCCGACTTGTGCTGGTGAGGCTGACCTTTCAACTGACTCAACAGCTGTCACTTGTGAGTTAAGTAATCAGTTTTGTTTGCAGAAAAGAACTGTTTCATCTATTTACAATACACAGTTTTCTACTTCTCACAGATCAATCTGTGAAATCTTCCCTTCTTCTCCTCTTAAATCATCAACACGTAACTGGAATGAGCCTGGACATTTTTATTAAGACACTTCCTGTTCTGTTCATTCATTAATCACAAATCCCAATTAAACTCTGGGCATGAATTATATGCATACACCAACAAAATTTTGGCAAATGAGAAAAATGTACAGGTGGAAACAAAATATCAAAGATATACACCATTATACACTATCTCCAACAATCTATTCTGATTATGCTTATGTCATTATTAGCTACAAGGGTGTGGCAAGAGATGAATATTAAAATTTGAATTTGAACCTATTTCTGTTGTGTATTTACATCAATGGTCAGATATGTGACATAATGCAGCATATTGCTGAACCTGTTTCCCTCTGTATCAAAAATCAGGAATAATTTCAATAAGTCAAAGTAAATAGATATTTCAGCATTAGACTGCCATTGCTGTACTTATCAGCAAGTTAAAACTGGAATCTGGTAGGGATAATGGTTGCCAAACTTTAAACTTCGCTGAGTTGTCTAAAAATAAACACTATGTAAGCCACAGACTTGAGTACTAAAGTACAACTCAGAAATGCCTCCAGGAATATTGTAACAATAACAAAGCTATTCTTAGCTCTATAAGACGATAAGACATAGGAGCAGATTTAGGCCATTCGGCTCATCGAGTCTGCTCCTCCTTTTGATCATAGCTGATTCATTTTCCTCTCAACTCCATTCTCCTGCCTTCTCCCCATAACCTTTCACACCCTGATTTAACAAGAACCTATCAAGCTCTGCTTTAATTGCACTTAATGACCTGGCCACAGCTGCCTGTGGCAACAAATTCCACAGATTCACCATCCTCTGGCTAAAGAAATTCCTCCTAATCACTATTCTAAATGGACATCCCTCTATTCTGAGTTTGTGCCCTCTGGTTCTAGACTCTCCCACTATAGGATATCCTCTCTGCATCAACTATATCTGGGGCTTTCAACATTCAATAGGTTTCAATGAGATCCCCTCTCCCAATTCTTCTAAATTCTATTAAGTACAAGCCCAGAGCAATTAAACACTCCCCATATGATAAGACCTATGTTCCCAGAATCATTTTTGTGAACTTCCTTTGAACCCTCTCCATTGTCAGCGCATCTTTTCTTTCATAAGGGGCCCAGAACTGCTCACAAAACTCCAAGTGAGACCTCATCAGTGCCTTATAAATGCTCAGCATTACATTCTTGATTTTATATTCTTACTCTGGCCTATTTTATCAAGTACCCTGAGACCTCAACAATCGACTGCAACATCTTCCCAACCACTTATATCAAGCTAGCTGGCCTATAATGTTCTTTCATTTGCAGTTTTTCAGTCCTCCAGAGCCATGCCAGAATCTAGTGATTCTTGGAAGATCATTACTAATGCTCTCATAATCTCTTCAGCCACCTCTTTCAGTGCCCTCAGCTGCAGTCCATCTGGTCCAGGTGACTTCAGACCTTTCAGCTTCCCAAGCACTTTCTCTCTGCACTCATTTTTGCCCTGCTGACATGCTCAACACACTGCTAGTGTCTTCCACAGTGAAGACTGATGCAACATACTTATTCAGTTTAGCCACCATTTCCTTGTCCTCATAACTACCTCCTCAGCAACATTGTCCAGTGATCAGATATTGCTTTTACGTTGGCTTTGACTTCCCTTGTCAGCTAAAGTTGTGTCATCCTGCCTTTAGAATACTTCTTCTTTGGGATATATCTTTCCTGTGCCTTTTGATTTGCTCCCAGAAACTCCAGACATTGCTGCTCTGCTATCATCCCTTGCTAGTGTCCCCTTCCAATCAACTTTGGTCAGCTCCTCTCTCTTCCTCTATAATTTCCTTTACTCTACTGTAAAACTGATACACCTGACTTTAGCTTCATCTCCAATTCCAGGGTAAATTGTATTATGATTACTGTCTCCCATGGGTTCCTTTACATTAAACTCCCTAATCAGATCCAGTTCATTACACAACACCCAATCCAGGATAGATGATCCCTGTTGGGCTCAACCACAAGCTTCTCTAAAAAGTCATCTCATGGGCATTCTACAAATGCTCTCTCTCTAGAGCCCAAGTCAGCATCAACCTGATTTTCCTAATCTACCTGCATTTTGAAATCCCACATGACTATCATTTCATTGTACTTTTGACATGCATTTTCTATCTCCATTTATAATCTGTAGCCCACATACTTGCTACTGTTCGGAGGCCTGTATATAATTTCCATCAGGACCTTTTAACCCTTGCAGTTCCTTAACTCCACCCACAATGATGTTACGTCTTCTGATCTTATGTCACCTCTTTCTAAGGATTTGATTTCATTTTTTATCAACAGAGCCACACCACCCCTTATGCCTATCTGCTTCTTCTTTGATACAATGTGTATACTTGGATGTTAAGTTCCCAACCATAATCTTCTTTCAAACTCAACTCAGTGAAGCCCACAACATCATACATGCCGATCTTTAACTGGGCTACAAGATCAGCTGCCTTATTTCATATACTGCATGCATTCAAATATAATTCCTTATGTCCTGTATTCATAACCCTTTTTTATTTTGTTCCCCTTTTTTCATCCCACTGACTGCAATTTTGCCCTATCATCTGCTTGCACATTCTCACTACACACTGCATCTACTTGTATACCAATTGAGTTGAATTGAATTGACCTTATCACTTCACATACATGAGGAGTGAAAATCTTTACATTACTTCTCCGTCTAAGAGTGCAATATGCAATTTATAGTAATTTATAATAAATAGTATGTACAACAGGACAGTCACTGTAGCATAGAAATACAATTGCATCAGAATGAGTTAATCAGGCTGATGGCCTGGTGGAAGAAGCTGTCCCGGAGCTTGTTCATCTTGGCTTTTATGCTGCAGTACTGCTTCCCAGATGGTAGCAGCTGGAACAGTTTGTGGTTGGGGTGACTTGGATCCCCAATAATCCTTCGGGCCGTTTTTACACACCTGTCTTTGTAAATGTCCTGAATATTGGGAAGTTCACACCTGCAGATGCTCTGGGGTCTCTGCACCACTCTCTGCAGATTTCTGTGTTTGAGGGAGGTACAGCTCCCATACCAGGCAGTGATGCAGCCAGTCAGGATGCTCTCAATTATGCCCCTGTAGAAAATTCTTAGGACTTGGGGGCCCATACCAAACTTCTTCAACCGTCTGAGGTGAAAGAAGTGCTGTTGTATTTTTTTTTACACCGCACAGCCAGTACATACAGACCACATGAGATCCTTGGTGATGTTTAAGCCGAGGAACTTAAAGCTGTTCGCCCTCTCAACCCGAGATCCATTGATGTCAATAGGGGTGAGCTTGTCTCCATTCCTCCTTAGTCCACAACCAGCTCCTTTGTTTTTGTGATATTGAGGGAGAGGTTGTTTTCTTGACACCACTTGTTTCAGGGTGATGACTTCTTCTCTATAGGCTGCCTCATTATTATTTGAGATTAGGCCAATCAATGTAGTGTCATCAACAAATTTAATTAGCAGATTGGAGTTATGGGTGGTGACACAGTCATGGGCATACAGAGAGTAAAGGAGGGGGCTTAGTACACAGCCCTGAGGGCACTTGTGTTGAGAGTCAGAGGGATAGAGGTGAGGGAGTCCACTCTTTCCATCTGCCGGCGATGTGACAGGAAGTCCAGGATCCAGCTACACAAGCTAGGGTGAAGGCCAAGGTCTCTGGGCTTCTTATCAAGCCTGGAGGGATTTATGGTGTTGAATGTTGAACAGAATTCTCACATAAGCATCATTCTTCTCCAGATATGCCCCATCCTCAGCTCTATCACTAAGTTTTCCATTCCCCTACCAAATTAGTTTGAGGATTGATCAATAAAAATATTATTAGAAAAGCAGACTTTTTCCTTATGTAGCATTTTATTAGAAACTTGAAATGTAATAAAATCAAAGAATGCGCACTCTTACAAAATTATTCTAACATGAACTCACTAAAAACTTTGTGAGTATTTTATCTACAAAAATTGTTGTCTACTCTTTTCCAACTAAGCAGCTTGTATTCAAATGAAAATCCCTTACATAAGAAATAGGAACAGCAGTAGGCCATCTGGCCCGTCGAGTATGATTCAATAAAACTCAACTCTACTTACCTGCCTTTTCCCAAAACCCATAATTTCCATACTATCCAAAAATCTATCCAATCTTATCTTAAATATATTTTCTGAGGTAGCCTTTACTGCTTCATTGGGCAGAGAATTCCACAGATTCACCACTCTCTGAGAAAAGCAGTTCCTCATCATCTCCATCGGAAATCTACTCCCCCGAATCTTGAGGCTATGTCCCCTAGTTCTAGTCTCACCTATCTATGGAAACAACTTCTCTGCTTCTATTTTATCTATCCTTTTCATAATTTTATATGTTTCTAAAAGAATTCCTCTAATTCTTCTAAATTCCAGCGAGTACAGTCCCAGGCAGCTCAATCTCTCCTCCTAGTTTAACCATTTCCCACCCCACCCCCCCCCCACCATCTCTGGAAGCAACCAAGTGAACCTCTGCACCGCCTCCAAAGCCAGTATATCCTTCCTCAAGTAAGGAGACCAAATCTGCAGGCAGTACTCAGGATGCAGCCTCAACGGTACCCTGTACATTTACAGCATAACCTTACTCTTAAATTCAATCCCTCTAGCAATGAAGGCCAACTTGCCTTCTCAATAGACTGCTGCTCCTAAATATCAAGCTTTTGTGATTCATGCACATGCTTTCCCAAGTCTCCCTGCACAGCAGCATGCTGCAATTTTTTACCATTTAAATAATAACCTGCTCTTCCATTTTTCCTTCCAAAGTGGATGATCTCACATTTACCAACATTGTATTCCATCTGTCAGAACCTTGCCCACTCACTTAACCTATCTATATCTCTCTGCAGACTTTACTCCATCTCTGGTAATCTTTCACAGTGGTTGGAAATTGCAATACAAAACTACCACTGAATCTTCTGCAGAAAGACAGGTTTAAGGATGAGATTTAGTATGTGGAACTATTCTATGAGAATATTAGAGACAAAACTATATGCTTTTTCTTGCCTTGAATGGACTGGAGTAACAACCATTTCTGGATGTTTTATATTATTCAGGAAATCCAATAGGCATTCTGGATATAAGCTGCCCAGGCACCCTATCACAGATTCTAGATCTGGAATACAATGGATAACAGTATTCTCCGTGCAGCACCACTTTTAGAGATCTGCAGAGGAACTTGGACTATTTGGCCTAAAAATACATACTCGGTATTACCAAGAGAATTGGGTCTTTCTAGCACAATATACAATTGAAGTTCTATGAGGTAAATCAATACTCAGCTTTCATTAGTAGACTACCACTCTTGCCATTCCACACTTCTCTCCAAACTTCATGAAAGCCACACTGTTCTCAGAGACCCAGGCATTGATTGGTCACTTCACTGATTTGCCACTGTCCCATGTCACCAAATTACCATTATTCAGTTCCTGGTTTCCTCTTGATTGTTTTCTCCCGTTCCCATTAACAGCACTAGACTTGGTGATTTTCCCTCCAAAACTTGCTATATTATAGGCTTATATGAGACAGCAGCCACCAGTTACCTGACAAGCCTAATATCCCCTACCACTCCAACTTCCAATCCCACAGTCCTCACATCCTGACCTGCCTTGTAGCAGAGTGCAAGACTGCAAAAATGAGCAATGCCTACCCAGTTGCCTCTGGACTTTGCATCTCAAATGTAAACTTCAAATGTAAATTAAAGGCTATGTACTGATTTCACTCATTCTGCCGCGATCTCCATCTCCAGGGTACTCAGGCTATGAAGACTGCCCTACCTACCGTGCCCTGTGCCCGCTAATATGATGAACTGATAAGCGAGGCTTTGGGCCTGCTCCAGGCCTGCTCCAGGGTTTGGATCTATGGACTCAGTTTTGGTTTGGAATGTTGTTGTTCGCTTCAATTGTTTGCATGATTTTTCTTTCTTTTTTCTTTCTTTTGCACATCAAGTGTTGCTCTTCCATTTTTCTTATATATTTTTTTCTCTTTTAGTTGGGTTCCTCCAGTTTTCTTGCTTTGTGGATACCTGTGAGCAAGCAAATCTGAAGGTTGTATAATTTATACATTCTTTGATATTAAATGTACTTGAATCTTGAATCTTGAGACACATCAGGCATGTGAGGACTGTGAGAAGCACAGTTCAAGTGCAAGAGTTGCTTTGGCGGGTAAGTTCTGTTTTTAATTGACTGTAATGTGGTGAAGCTTCAGCTAATATTTGCTCCTGTTGAATCAATGAAATTAACAATTAAAAACACAGAGAAACCAGGTTTTATGCTGTTGAGGAGTACCAGGAAAAACTGGCAGATTGAATTAGAGGCATTGTAATGAGTAAATCAAAGCCTCAAATTATGTAATAGCAGCAATATTCTACATTATAATATTGATTGCAATTCAAGAATTTCATTGGTTATGGCCACTTTGGAATATCATGACTTAGAAATTGCTTTACTATCTTTAAAAGGCATTGCAGCAATATTGTGGACCACGCTATGAAACACTGTTGTGAGTTACCCTAATGTTATTTCTGATCTTCAGTTGCCATTGGTGTAAAACAACATTGCAGAATTCCCTTTTGATCCCTTACAAACTCTTCAGAGGTTGGCAATTAATCTCGTAGGTGCAATCTCAGCAGCTATTTCTTAAAGGGAAATACCCGTACTTACGACAGTGTATTGATGATCGGCTGCTGACAGAGGATGGGATCGCAGGACCTGACTAACAGGTAAAGCATGGTTTCCACTGAATAGATGTTGCATATGACAAGGTTATAGTCAGGTGCTATTGGAAGGAAGTTGCCAAACAGACTCCTGCAAGAACATGAATGAAACTTATGAATGTTTGCATTTGGAAAAAAAAAACATGAAATGCAAGTAAATCTTTTATCAGCTGAAATTGTTCTCTCCTCTTGGTGACCTCCATATGCAACAGTGAGCGGCATTCTGAGAGACCTGGTAGAGATAAGCAACAGGTGAGTGATCCTGAGGCTAGGAAGGCAAGTTCTGACCATGACCTCCACGAACAACACAGTCAGGCATATGCAAAGTTGTATTTGAGTTCACAGGAGGCTGCAGTGCAGGCAAAGATTACAATTTCAGAGGGGATAAGGGTCAGTAAAATCCAGGTGCTCTGTGAATAAATATGAATTGTGACTTTTCTTACCAGTGAGATTGAAAATCACATTGATTCCAATAACTCTCTGGGTGAAAAATATTCTTCCTCAGATTTCCTTCTAAAACTAAACTTATACCCTCATAATTTTAGACACTTCTGTGAGGAGGAAGTTTCCTCTGATCAACCCTATCTTCTCCCCTCATGATTTTGCACACCTCTATCAGGACCCCATCAACATCTTCCACTCCAAGGCAAATAAATGCAGACAACCCATTGATGCACCATCAATAACTCACTCTGAGACGTAAAGGCAAGATATCGGCTTTTATTGACTGGAAGAAGGAACCAGCAGTGAGTGACCACCATACTACATCCTGGAGACTGAGAGGCCTGGCCCAGGCTAAGATCGCCTTTATACAGGGGTCTGTGGGAGGAGCCACAGGAGCAGTCAGCAGTGGGTGTGTCCAGACAGGCACACGTAGTTCACCACACCCATTCTCTTGCCCTATCTGAAGTGCTCCCTCCCAGGCAGTCCACTGGTGAATCTCTTCTCACCCTCTCTAGTGCACTCACCTGCCTATAGAGTAGGAATGCATGGGCATTAAGTTTGTGTAAACATGCTGACCTCTAAGAAGTTGTACACCTTCTCAGTTAGTCTGCTGGCATCGAGCAAGTTGAAGGCTTAGCTCTGTCCATATGCCCAAGTCAGAACACCAGGCTTCTGGATAGACATGCCTGGACTGAAGGCAGTGCTGGTATAACTGATTACCTGGCTTAGGAAAATCCAACTATCTTTTTATTAATCTTTAAAGGAGCAGAGTGTGGAAATTCTGTTTCCAGGTAGAATGGGAATGATTAGGTTATCTGCTGTCATTCAAGCCTATTGACCACGTTGATGACTGAAAATGATTTTAAACACAAAACTCGTATATAACTTTCCTCCACTCACTACAGCCTTCTGAAGAAATTACTTGCTGTATTCAGTAGAAGTTGTAGTTTCTATCAATTATTTTATCTGCCCTCCTTTGCACTCTTTCTCTCTCTCACACCCACACAAATGGGGGGAGAGACAGAACATAGCTTTCTTCTATGTACACAGACATAGGGAGAAAGAACACTCGCACACTGATCTTGACCAAATACACAGGTACACATATACACACACAAGCACATACGCACACAGAGCAAAGCTTCTCTGCACTGTTTCAATGTTTCAATTTAAGTTCAAACTTATAATGAAATATACTAATGGTTGCTAATGGACTTGGAAACTACCTTTCAGAATTCTGTTGCAGAAGTTACCTTGGGGGTGCAATAATGCCAGCATTGTATGCAAAATATTAGGAATTTCTGTGATCTCCAGTATAAATATTTACCACAGTAGGTGGAAAATACTATTCATTAAAATACTTATACACTGGGAAAGTACATTTTGCATTCGGTTCAACTGAATGCAAATATTGTTTTGGAGAGACTGTTAGGATTAACTGCAAAAAAATCAAAATGAATTAATTTTGAATAACTTGTCAATAAAACAGTTTTGTATTGTAAAGAGTTTAGCTTACAGTTGTAAAACGCCATGATTTTGTGAACAGAACACAGTTTTAAGACCTGAGTCATCACCTTTCCACCACCAATGTGCTTCTTCATCATATTCTTGTGCTTTCGCAAATGAAAAAAACACGCACATACCAGACTATGACAGAATAAGTTATTGAAAAAACAAACCTTTCTTCCAAAAAGTTGCTTAATACTGTATATTTTAAAATCTTAACCTTTTAATGTAACACATAAAACTACTTCCTATCTGCTATAGCACAAATTTAACAACAATATCCACATCGACACTGACAAAGAAAGAATACACATGCCCAGATTTTGAGGCACAATTTCATCCTCAGGTCATCCCCAAGTACAATACAAATTAAAAGAAATGTCAGCCACACACCTTCATCTGTGTTTCATTTTCTTTGGACAAATCATTCCTATTCTCTTCCCGTTACACTCATCAGCCCATCATCGCATCTTTATCTGGTTCCACTCGTAACCTCCCAGCCTCCGTCTAAAAATTCCACCCTTCCTCTGACTTCATCTGCCCATCATTCCTACCTCATGTCATTCTACCTATTACCTACCAGCCCTTATCTCACAACTCATTCACATCTCTTTATATTGGTTATCTTCCCTCTACACTCTCAGGCCTGTTACAAAGTCTTGACTGGAAATACCAAACTTCCCTCTGCCTCTATAGATGCTGCTTGGCCCACTGAATTCATTCATAAGGTTCTTTGCTCTAGATTCCAGCATCCTCCAGTCTCTTGAGGCACCACAGCAGATTAAGTCTTTTTGAACCAAGCCAACTTGAACAGAAATAACCATTCCCCTCACCTCTTCCCTCAAGTACTCGCAACATCAAATGAGAAAAATGTGACCCAATAATCTCAGAACAGCTGGAAACTTTCAACAGGTCGGGGTGCGTCTGTAAAGAGAAAATCAGACTTAATGTTTTCCATTTCCAGGAAGGGTCATTGAACTGAAATGTGAATCCTGTAACATTTTCCACAGATACTGCCTCACCAGCTGAGTATTTCTAGTATCTTTTGCTTTTATTTCTGATACCCAGCTTCAGAAGTTTTGAACCATTAATCTTCTTTGGTTGGTTCATTTGAGGGATTTATTCTAGCATATCATAAATTCTTTGAAAAGTGTGGTGAACTACATATACCTGCCCCCTGCTGACTGCTCCTGTAGCTCCTCCCACAGACCCCTGTATAAAGGCGATTGAGGCCTGAGCCCGGTCTCTCTGTCTCCAGGATGTAGTATGGTGGTCAACCACTGCTTGTTCCTTCTTCCAGTCAATAAAAGCCGATATCTCGCCTTTATGTCTCAGAGAGAGTTATTGATGGTGCATCAAAAAGTGCCAAAGAACTTTTACCTCTACACAGACCTGAGATGAGATTATTCATACAGAAAAATACTTTCTCTGAAAGTCCAGCACTCTGACTGTACTGCCCTAAGGAATTGATTTAGATAGGTTCAAAACCAATCAAAGTTCAAAATACATTTATTATCAAAGTGTTGCATGATTGGATTCACCTGAGAGAAGTACTGGGAAGTACAGGTGGATATGAAGCAATCTTTATATTCAAAAAAATATCACAAATACACTGACAGCCTTTAGAGTCATCAGAGACAGAAAAAGAGTGAGAGAGAGAAAGAGAGAGGGAGAAGAGGGAGCCCGAGAACCCCTTTAGGAGCAAGAGGTCTGCTTGACCCAGCACTAAATAACATTTTATGTGCTAACGATCAAAGAAAAATTCAGGACAATTCAAACAAATCCACATTTACAATGTTTCCTTGGAACTACATGTAACAGTTTCTAAATGCCTGGATTGTCCCATCATCACACCCAAAATCTGAAGGCTAGTAGCTAAAGTCAATTAATGTTAATGATAAAAAAATAATAAATTATACAGACAGCCACAATACAAGAAACCCAATTTAGAAAAGAAAGACCAACACCCAATATTCAGAGAGCAAGAGAAAAAAAATAAATCAACCTAACAGTAAAAGCAAGCAACAACATTCAGAACAACCTGGAGTACGTAAACTTGAAGTCCGGTTCATTTGATTCAATTGAGTCCATTCTACAAATTCCCTGCCTTGAGATCCCATGATGATGCTGCAGAAATACCATCTATAAATTTGCTGATGATACAGCCATTGTTGGTAGAATCTCAGCTGGTGACGAGAGGGTGTACAGGAGTGAGATATGCCAACTAATGGAGTGATGTCACAGCAACAAAATATCATTCAACGTCAGTAAGATGAAAAAGCTAATTGTCAAGTTCAGGAAGGGCACAACAAAGGAACACATACCAATCCTCATGGAGGGATTAGAAGTGGAGAGAGTGAGCAGGTTCAAGTTCCTGGGTGTCGAGATCTCTGAGGATCTAACCTGGTCCCAACATATCGATGCAGTTATGAAGAAGGCAAGACTTCATTAGGATTTGAAGAGATTTGGTATGCCAACAAATACAGTCAAAAACTTCAACAGACGTACCGTGGAGAGCATTCTGACAGGCTGCATCACTATCTGGCATGAAGGGGCTACTGCACAGGACTGAAAGAAGCTGCAGAGGGTTGTAAATTTAGTCAGCTCCATCTTTGGTACTAGCCTACAAAGTACCCAGGAGTGGTGTCTCAGAAAGGCAGCACCTATCATTAAGGACCTCCAGCACCCAGGACATGCCCTTTTCTCACTGTTACCATCAGGTAGGAGGTACAGAAGCCTGAAGGCACACACTGAGCAATTCAGGAACAACTTCTTCCCCTCTGCCACCCGATTCCTAAATGGACATTGAACCCTTGGACACTATCACACTTTATAAAAATATATAGTATTTCTGTTTTTTTTGCACAATTTTTAATCTATTCAATATACATATAGTGTAATTGATATATTTTTTATTATTATTATTTTTCTTCTATATTATGTATTGCATTGAACTGCTGCTGCTAAGCTAACAAATTTTATGTCACATGCCTGTGATAATGAACCTGAATCTGATTCTGATTCCAAGTGACTGCTTACTGGTGGTTTTCAAAGTAAGAAATGCGACTAAATATTCTATTAGTAACACTTTTTCTGTGGAAAATTGTGGTGATCATCACAAACAATAAAGAGGCGAGTGAAGGCAAGGCTGATGTGAGGGTTGAGCTGTGCAGGTTCAAAGGTTCAAAGGTCCAATTTAATGTCAGAGGAATGTATACAATATACATCCTAAAATGCTTTTTCTTCACAACCATCCACAAAAACAGAGAAGTGCCCCAAAGAATGAACGACAGTTAAACGTGAGAACCCCAAGGTCCTTCCCCAGCTCCCCCCTCCCACATGTAAGTGGCAGCAAGCAACAACCCCTCCTCCCCCCCAGCAAAAAAAGTGCATCATTGCGGTTACTGAGCCGAAGCGTGTGCTAAACAATAGCAAAGACACAGACCAAAGTTACCCCAAAGGCTTTGTATTTCATCCAACATTTGACAAACCACAAGTTCTCTCTCTCCCTAATAAGGGAGAGGGAGGTGTCTCCCCATTTTCACAGCGAGTGGGAGACATCACAACAACCCGCTGGTTTATGACGTTAAAAGTCTGTTTTGTCGCTTTTTCTGAGCTCTGTGTGTGAAGCAGAGTCAGAGCAAGGTCGAAGCACGTGAACACAATGAAGTCCAAGAAGTGGATGTTTGTAGTTGGGCTTGACAACATTACAGCACTTAACTGATTGTGTCATTGAATAATGGATGTATAATTAAAGTTATTACAGCTCAAAAAATAAGAGACCATGGCAAAAGTCATTCATGACACAAAGGAAGATGGCTGAAATTATCGAAGACCAATTAATGTGTAACTGCGGGAGTCCCTAAGGAAGGAGACTGAACCAGACATACTCAGATGTTTCGTCATTTCTGTCACAGATTAAGAATGGGCTGCACACAACATTAATTTCCATTCACACTTTTCAATAATACAACAGATTTAGGGAATGTGAAACAGCCCTCAGATAACACAATAATGAGTCACATGCACAATGCTTTACTTACCTAGGCCAAAGAATGTATCGCTGGGTTTCAACAGCACTGAGTCCACTACATTCAAAGTCTTAGAAGTGATTACAGTCCAGAAGCTCAAGTATACTAGCTTTTATAAACATTGTGTACAAAAAGATATTGCAGCTACAGGAAATCTGAGTCTATCTATTATCAAATCGTTATTCTTGGGATTGTAGATTTGTTATATTGTGATGGATGTCATTTCTTGGCTAGTAGGCCTCTTTCTCTTTATTGGCTGTTTGCTAATCTTGCGTTCTAAACACAGTGCCTGCCACTTGTAAGATCACAAAGCGACGTAAGTAAACATCCAACTAATAATTGACTTCCAGTCATAAAGGGAAGTCAGTCTTCAGTTCTAGAAATGTAAATGGAGAGCACTAATCACCTTGAGGTTTATGCAGGTATTGTTTAAAGATTAGCTTTGCAAACAAGCTTCTCCCAAATGTTCTGTCTGGGAGAAGTAAGGTTCAGCTCACTACACCTGTTTTATTACTGTTCACGATGCAGTATAAGACAATGGGTTGTTTAATCCAGGTTGTTTCAAACAGACAAGCTGACTCTTAAATTGCTTAGTTCACAGAGGCGTGCAGAACAGAGGGACAAAATTTTTTAGCATTTCAATAACTGTGATGTGTTTACAGATTTTATGTGCTCAAGGAAGTTAGCTTCACTGCTTTACTGCATTAAAGGTAGGTAGCTGAAGAACTATGTCTCCAAAATGCTCTTGGACCATTTGTGTTGAAACAACATTGGAGAATATATCATATGTGTATGAAATCACCCAAGTGGTAGAAAAAGGGAATAAATGTAGAGACGAGGAAATCTGCAGATGCTGGAAATTCACGCAACACACACAAAATTCTGGTGGAACGCAGCAGGCCAGCAGCATCTATAGGAAGAAGTACAGTCGACGTTTCAGGCCAAGACCCTTCGTCAGGACTAACTGAAAGAAGAGACAGTAAGAGATTTGAAAGTGGGTGGGGGAGGGGAGATCCAAACTGATGGGAGAAGGCAGGAAGGGGAGGGATGAAGCTAAGAGCTGGAAAGTTGTTTGGCATAAGGGATTCAGAGCTGGTGAAGGGAGAGGATCATGGGATGGGAGACATGGGGAGAAAGAAAGGGGGAGAGGGGAGCACCAGAGGAAGATGGAGAGCAGGCATAGGGTTATTGTGAGAGGGACAGAGAGAGAGAGAAAAAAAGGGAAGATAGATAGGTAGGCAGGTAAATAAATAAACAAACAAACAAACAAACAAACAAACAAACAAACAAACAAACAAACAAATAAATAAATAAATAAATAAATAGATAAATAAATAAATAAATAGATAGATAGATAAATAGATAGATAAATAAATAAGGGATGGGGGTAAGAAGGGGAGGAGGGCATTAACGGAAGTTAATGAAATCAATGTTCATGCCATCAGGTTGGAGGCTACCCAGACAGAATATAAGGTGTTGTTCCTCCAACCTGAGTGTGGCTTCATCTTCACAGTAGAGGAGGCCATGGATAGACATATCAGAATGAAAACGGGACATGGAATTAAAATGCGTGGCCACTTGGAGATCCTGCTTTCTCTGACGGACAGAGCGTAGGTGTTCAGTGAAGATGTCACCTAGTCTGTATCGGGTCTCACCAATACATGGAAGGCCACATTGGAAACACCAGACGCAGTATACCACACCAACTGACTCACAGCTGAAGTGTCGCCTCACCTGGAAGGACTGTCTGGGGCCCTGAATGGTGGTGAGGGAGGAATTGTAAGGGCAGGTGTAGCGCTTGTTCTGCTTACAAGGGTAAGTGCCAGGAGGGAGATTGGTGAGAAGGGATGGGGGGGGGGGGGGAAATGAATGGACAAGGGAGTCACGTAGGAAGCAATCCCTGTGGAAAACAGAAAAGGGTGGGGGGAAGATGTGCTTGGTAGTGGGATCCCGTTGGAGGTGGTGGAAGTAAAGAGAGTTAGATGTTGGACCTGGAGGCTGGTGGGGTGGTCGGGGCCCCAGACGGTCCTTCCAGGTGAGGCGACACTTCACCTGTGAGTCAGCTGGTTTGGTATACTGCATCCAGTGCTCTCGGTGTGGCCTTTTATATATTGATGAGACCGGATGCAAACTGGGAGACCATTTCACCAAATACCGTTTCACTGAATACCTATGCTCTGTCCGCCAGAGAAAGCAAGATCTCCCAGTGGCACACGTTTTAATTCCATGCCCCATTCCCATTCTGATATGTCTATCCATGGTCTCCTCTACTGTCAAGATGAAACCACACTCAGGTTGGAGGAACAACACCTTATATTCCTTCTGGGTAGCCTCCAACCTGATGGCAGAACATTGATTTCTCTAACTTCCATTAATGCCCCTCCTCTCCTTCTTACCCCATCCCTTATTTATTTATCAATTTATCTAATATCTATCTATCTATCAATCTATTTATTTATTTATTGATTGATTCGTATTTCCTTTCTCTCTCTTTTTTCTCTCTCTGACCCTCTCACAATCACTCCTTGCCTGCTCTCCATCTCCCTCTGGTGCTCCCTTCCCCCTTTCTTTCTCCCTAGGCCTCCTGTCCCATGATCCTTTCCCTTCTCCAGCTCTGTTTCCTTTTTGCCAATCAACTTTCCAGCTCTTACCTTCATCCCTCCCCCTCCCACTTTCAAATCATCTTACTATCTCTTCTTCCAGTTAGTCTTGACAAAGGGTTTCAGCCCGAAATGTTGACTGTACTTCTACCTATAGATGCTGCCTGGCCTGCTGCATTCCACCAGCATTTTGAATAAATGTTGAAAGCAGTTCAGGCTTATTCGGAGTGGTTGAAAAACATGAAGAAGAATTTTTGGAAAACAGTGCGAATAGAATCTGTTCCTCTAGCTTCAGGTTCTGCAACGCATGATATATTCATCCACATCATGATAAATCTCATTATTTTATAGGAGTTGCATCTGTGCTTTGGAAATCTTTGGAATTTAAGAAAATAACGTTTGTTATCGCAAAATAAGCATTTAAGATAAATATTCTATGTAATTTTTAAATATGTTTTAAGAATGTGTGGATTATCACTGTAAATAAATGAACTGTGCTCTAAACTACTTTGTATCTTCTCCTTGGAATGTTGGGTATGGGCATCTAGAACTCGCTGCAGAAAATGAACAGGGAAGTAAACTAGTCTTTGAAGATTGGGTAGTTACAGCCCTTTAGTGAGAGTATTTGAGGTTATTCATATCTGATATGGCTTAAGACCTTTATTGAGTTTAGAATCTTGTGAGTTGTCTAACCCCATACCATTGCAATATGAAGAGAGATTAAGCAGGGCAAGTGTGTAATGTCTGAAAGAATGAGAGGTGAATCTGAAGGGGTTTGACAGAATGGATATAGGGTTGCAGTTTCTCTGAGCTGTGGTACTTAGAATCAAGAGTCAAAGACTCATGGTATGGAGATAGCTATTCAGGAGAGAGCTTAGAAAAATTTCTTCACTCAGTGATTGTAAAATGTTTGGAATCCAATATTCAAGAGGTCTATAGGGGAGCTCAGTTGCTTACTATATTAAACAGAGGTCAATAGACATTCAGATACCAAGGTAACCAAATGATCTAACAGTAGTTCAAGAAAAATGCATCGAGATGAAAGGCCAGCCATAATTTTAACAAATGATGAAAAAGGACAGGGATACAATAGACTACTTCTGTTTCTATTTCTAAAGTAAGTCTTGAAAAAGAGAGTGAAGTATGTTAATGAGTGTTGCACATCGTAAAGATGAAGGTGACTGTCTTTGACTATGTGTAGCATCAAGGTAACACTGGTAAAATTTGTCAATGGGCTTCAAGGATAAAATCCTCTCATGTTTAGTGTCTTACCTCATAAAAATTAAGATGACTATGGTTAATGGAAGTCAATCTTTCCAGACTGGGGCATCATGGTAGAAATTTCTCAGTAGTGTCTGATGCCTGTCTACTTTTAGCTGCTTCATCAGTGAATAGCCAATTGAATAGCCAATGGTGCTTAGAATTTGTGAAATGTGTATGTGAAGTATTTGTTAATGGTATGAGGATGAAGAAAAGCATGTCATTATTAGACACTGATAGCTATTTTCTTACTGCTATATATTGCTGATATCAATGTCTCTTCTTCTTCTTCGGCTGTCCATCGATTTCGATGTTGACTGTGCTGAGAGTTTAGTCTCTGCAGGCACATTTATGGGCCCAGAAACTCTACTCCAACATGCCTTGCACAGTAATAAGACAGACGGTGCCGTGCCCCCACCATACAGTCTCTCTGGGCTTCCAAGTCTGATGCTAAGTGGTACACAGGAGTGTAACAGACTTAGCGAATAAGGAAGCTTCCCCGCAGCGACAACTAACTAGTCTCGTGATGCCATCCGTTGACCAGCACTCTGGTTCATCCGCATGCCACCAAGGTGGCTGTTCCATTGACCCTTTTGGATTCATCTGCCACAGACACCACCAGATGCCCTGCTGCTGGCGTCCTTGTTGGGTGCAGCCTTTGCCTGAAGAGACATAACCTACAAAGTAGCAAAGGCATGCTTACCTCCTTGACTTAGCTAGCCACGATCCCACTACTAGATCTAGCCTGGTAGTCTACCAATGGAACATCACCTTCACAGCTAGGTTAGACCTGCCAGAGAACGAATCTCCACCATACTTGCTGATGTTCGGCCAGTGTCACTCCTACGTCACGGTGAGGTGCCAAGGTAGGATTTTGTAGGAGTATCAATGTATTGTGCATATGGTGGATTGAATTGTGTTTTAACTAGAGGTGCAATTGTTGAGATATTGTTTTGAATTATGTAATCAGTAATATTTAAAACAAACGCAGTTGTGAACACTCTCAATTTAATCCATGACACTGACAGCCATAGCTATTTCCTTCAATTGTCTTTGCAAAGTGTTTCTGTATGGCTTCCGGGCCCTAGAATATAATAAGCCTCACTTTCTCCTATCTTAAGCCAATCTTCTGGGGCACAGAAATCCACTATAAGTAATCAGTCCCAATGAAGGACCTCAGCCCTAAATGCCAACTGTTTACTCTTTTCCATAATTTTTCCCTGGCCTTCTGAGTTCCTCCTGCATTTTGTGTGTATTACCACAATAAGTCTGATAGATAGGTAGATAACGGGACAAAAGGAACTTTTAAACTGGTTTAGATAAACTATTATCTGAAAATGTGTCAGTGTTGTAGCTGACAATCTACACTCAGTGGCCATTTTATTAGGATACCCGTACACCAATTCGTTAATGCAAATATCTAATCACCCAATCATGTGCCAGCAACTCAATACATAAAAACATACAGACATGGTCAAATGGTTCAGTTGATGTTCAGACCAAATGACCTTGACCATGCAATGGTTGTTGGTGCCAGACGAAGTGATCTGAATATCTCAGAAACTGCTGATCCCCTGGGATTTTCATGCACAGCAGTCTGTAGAGTTTACAGAGAAAGGTGCAATAAGCAAAAAATATCCACTGAATGTCATTTCATTGGGTAAAAATGTCTTGCTAATGACAGAAGTCAGAGGAGAATGGCCAGACTGGTTCAAACTGACAGGACGGTGACAGTAATTCAAATAACAATGTGTTACAACTGTGGATGCATAACATTATAAATCTTATGAAGGATAAGCTATGGCAGCAGAAGACTACAAACATGTACTCAGTGGCCACTTGATTAGGTATAGGAGGTGTGTCTAATCAACAATTTAGATACTATACCTTGACCTGCTCTGACTTCATTGAGGCAATACATCAGGTGAAAAACAGAAAGTATAGTGTGAGAACAGATCAGAGAAAAAAGTGATAAACTACTGAAACTTCAAGGTTGTACATGGAGAATTAGTGAAAGAGTTTGTAAAGCAACCTCTTAGTTGTATTTGTTCTCTCACTTGTAGCTGAGACCTAACTTATATATGAATGTAATAAATAAGAGCTCTTTAAAATATTCAACAATATGTTGGCTGTTCTTCCATCTCAAACTGATTTTCCTGCCTTATCGCTCCAAGTTTAGAAAAAAAATATTGACCTCTTTTTTGAATGAAATCAATGACTTGTCCTCCAGAACCCTCTGGAATAGAGAATTCCAAAGACTCACCACCATCTCACTGGAGAAATCTATCCTCATTTTTGGATCCATAATGACCTACCTCCAATTATCAACAGTGACAATGTTTACTAAAATTGTAAAATTTCAGAGACACCACGATGGTAGAGAAGAGAGCAACTTCTGTGCTTGCACTGCAGGCCATCATAGGAAGACAAGGGCATGTAAGTATAATTAAGGAGTGAACATTGGGCCAGGGTAAGAAAGATGCCTGGTGGAGTATTGTAAAAGAAGAGGCAGGGAAGGTATAGTTGATGGTGGAGATGATGGCATTGATCCAGTTAATCAGCAGGGGAATGGGACAAGATAACTCAATCACACTTTTAGCAGAGGAAGGGGTGAAAGCAGGAAATGGAATAGACAACCAGTGACAGAGGAAAAAATAAATTTACCAGAATCATAGAATGAAAGGTGGCAATGTTAGACAGAGTAGTTGGAATGGTAGATAGACGCCTTACAGGATGCAGAATGAAAGGATGTGTAGCTAAGCTAGCTGTGGGAGGCCATTGTTAAGCCCAGTATTTTCAGTTTTTATATAAACATTGTGAGTACAACAAGAGAGCTGCTGGGTACACCGAGAATGATTTTTACTTCCTGTCCTCTTGGTAACTTTTCATCAACAGAGAGATTGATGGAACACTTAGTACTCACCTAGTAAACCAAACTTTAGAGCATGGCAATACATGAGACTGATCTTATTAGACTCAAGGCTTACTAGGAAGGATTCAAAGTAGATTGGCAGAGAGGTGGGATCTAAAGAATGAGGAAGATGGAAGATTGAAAGATGATTCAAAATTCAATGTCATTTAGGTCGGTAGACAAGGTAGGCGGTAGTATGGCAGGGAACAAGGACCGACTATTGGATTAAGTTGCATTTATTTCAAACTAGAGGTCTGACAAGTAAGGTGGATGAACTCATACTACATTGGGCTGGGATATCATTGCTATAACAAAACATGGCTAAGGTGGGGACAGGTCTGGCAGCTAAATGATTCCGTTTACCTTTGCTATCTGTGGTATAGAGATGAAGGATTTAGAGGAGGGGAGATGAATTTCTGATTAAGGTGACCATCACACAGGAGTCTGAGATGAAAATACTGAATAAGCATCCAGTGAAGCTTAATAAATGGAACTCAGACATATGGTGGAAATAATCAAAGAAGATTAAGGAGAATCCAAAGTATATATGAGTTTCTGAAGGGAAAAAGGGTAAGCACAGAGAAAATAGACCAAAGTAGATATCTTTTTGTGCAACCACAGGAGGTATGCAAAGTAGAGGTCCAGGGAGAGATAGCTTAGTGGATACACAATTGCCTTCATGATAGAATGAACAGGATGATGGTCAAGGGTTGCCTTTTGAATTAGAGGCCCATGACTGGTGGTGTTCTCCAGGGGCTGGTGCTAAATGACTATTTTAAGAATTATATTGATAATTTTGAAGAGAATGTAGAAGGCATGGATAGTAAATTTGCAAATGGCACCAAAATAGGTGGTGTTATTGACATTGATGATGGTCTTTTGGATTTACCAAGGGATCTTGATCAGTAAAGGTAAGTGAGTCAAGAAATGAAGAGATTCATGGTCTGCTGTGGGCCAGATCTGTGGCATTAAAGAATAATGATCCAGAGGTATACAAAAAGATCAGGTACAATCTTTAGAAGACCATTTTAAGGGTAAAAAAAAAGCAATTCCAATCAAGGTTAAGAATGGAATCGGATGCACGTCAGTTCTGGCATGACATCCAGGCCATTACTTCCTACAAAGCAAAACCTAACATCATGAATGGCCATGATGCATTACTCCCGGTTGAACACAACACCTTTCATGCATGCTTTGAAAGGGAGAATAAAACTACACCTGTGCGAATCCCTGCAGTATCTGGTGACCCTTTGATCTCTGTCTCAGAGATAAATGTCAGAGTATCTCTCAAGAGGGAGAAACTCACAAGGCACCTGGGCTTGATGGTGGACCTGCTGGGGCTCTGAAAACCTGTTCTAACCAACCATGGGCGTGTTCAAAGACATCATCAATCTCTCACTGCTGCAGTCAGAGATTCAAAAGAGTGACAATCATATTAGTGCCCAAGAGGAGTAGGGTGAGCTGCCTCAATGTCTACTGACCAGTTGCATTCACATCTACTGTGATGAAGTGCTTTGAGTGGTTGGTCACGGCCAGAATCAACTCCTGCCTAAGCAAGGACCTTGGACCTGCTGTAATTTTCCAGTCACCACAATAGGTCTACAGCAGGTGCAATCCCATTGGCTCTCCACTCAGCCTTAGATCAGCTGAGCAATAGAAATAGCTCTTACCATCTTTCCTTTCAGTTAGTCCTGACGAAGGGTCTCGGCCTGAAACGTCGACAGCGTTTCTCCCTATAAATGTTGCCTGGCCTGCTGCGTTCCACCAGCATTTTGTGTGTGTTGCTTGAATTTCCAGCATCTGTAGATTTCCTCGTGTTTGCCTATGTAAGCCTGCTATTTATTGATTACAGCTCAGCATTCAACACCACCATACCCTCAGTTCTAATCAACAAGCTCCAAAACATGGGCCTCTGTACCTCCCTCCACACCAGGAGACCAGTCTGTGCGTATCTGATAAAACATCTCCTTCTCACTGACAATCAACTTCATGACGCATTTAGCCCTCTGCTCCACTCTCTCTACACTCAAAATTGTGAGGCTAGGCATAGCTCAAACGGCATCCATAAATCTGTCAACAACTTAACTATTGCTGGCAGAATTTCAGATGGTGATGAGGATGTGTACAGGAGCTGGTTGATCAGAACAACCTGGCAGTTAGTCTCAGTAAGACCAAGGAATTGATCATTGACTTCAGAAAGGAAAGTCGAGGAAACACACATCATCCTCATTGAGGGATCAGTAGTAGAAGGGGTAAGCAATTTCAACTTCCTGGGTGCCAACATCTCTCAGAATCTATCCTGAGTCTTACATATTGATGTAGTTACAAAGAAGGCTATATTTTGTTAGGAGTTTGAGAAGAATAGGTGAGTCACTCAACAACACCTGCAAATTTCTACAGACGTACTATGGAGAGCATTCTAACTGGTTGCATCACCATCTGGTATGGAGAGGCTACTACACAGGATCGGAAAAAGCTGTAGAAAGTTGTAAGTTCAGGCAGCTCTATCATGGGCACTAATCTCCCCAGCATCCAGGACACCTTCAAAAGGCAATTCCTCAAAAAGGTGGCATCCATTATTAAGCACCCCCATCACCTAGGACAGGCCTTCTTCTCATTGCTACCATCAAGGAGGAGTTACAGGGGCCTGAAGACTCCACTCCACATTTTAGAATCTGCTTCTTCCCCTCCTCCATTTCTGAATGGCCATTGATCCCATGATCAGTACCTCACTATTTTTTCCTCTATTTTTGCACTACTTATTTAATCATATTTTCTTTTTTTACATATACTTCTTATTGTAATTTATGGTTTTCATTATTATGTATTGCACTGTACTCCTAGTGCAAAATAAATTTCATGATATATGCCAGTGATATTAAACCTGAGCCTGATTCTGAATGACAATTGGAGCTTAATGCATATGTGTAAGGTGTTGCATTTTGGGAGGACAAATGAGTACAAGATATTCACAGAGAATAACAGGGCCTTGGGAGTATTGTACAGCAAAGGGATTTAGGAGTACAATTACCTAGTTTTCTGAAAGCGATGCTTCCCATCAACAGGGTGGTGAAGGAGGCTTTTAGCATGCTGGTCTTCAGTTGGGACATTGACTGTAGAAGTCGGGATAAAATGTTACAGCTGTACAAGACAATAAGGCCACCTTTGGGAATATTTGTTCTGTTTTATTAACCATGCTGTAAGAAAGTTGCCATTAAGTCAGAAAAAATGCAGAGGAGACTTAAGAGATTGCTGGGACTTGTAGGACTGAGTTTTGGAGGGTGGTTGAATAGCTATGGACTGTTTTCACCGGAGCGTAAAAGAGGGAGATGTGAGCCTATGGACGGTATAAAATTGAGAGTCATAGATAGGATGAACATGCACTTTCATTTTCGTACCATGGAGAATCAAGAACTAGAGGACATAAGCTTGGGGTGAGAGAGGTTGGTCAGTATATGGAATGAGCTACCAGAAGAAGTAGTTGAGGCTGGTGCATTAATAACCTTTAAAAATGGACTCGGATGGGTACATGGACAGGAAAGGTTTAGAGGGATATGGGCCAAACGCAGGCAAGTGGGTCCAGCTTAGATAGGAATATTGAGCAGATGACTGATTGGTCTGAACTGCAATTTCCCATGCTGTATGACGCTATTGCTTTCTGACTTACCTACTTGACCCATCACAGTCTGGCTTAGGTATTTAAGGTCTATGGGATGTATCAATAAAGTTATTTCAACATCATCATCTACATACAGGTTAAGAAAACCAGTATCACAAGAATACTATTTTGACTTGAACATATATTACTGTTCCTTCTTCATTAATTAAATCCCTAACCAACAGAGTCATAGTCAAACCATGACCAGAAACAATTCATGCTCACATTCACAGGACAGTTAAGTGTAAATGTACATCTCTGTATAACAAATAAAATGCCCTTCATATCAAGTGTAATGTCACTTAACAAAGCTGAGTTTTCATTTTAAATTAAATTGTAGACTTCACTGAAAGTTTCCAAATTGACTGTTAACAACTACGTTTAGAGTCCATATCCAGACTATAATAAATGTGGAAATGGTTTCAGTGCAGCAATTCTAAAAGCCCAATGGATAACTGCATTGCATCGTTTTCTGCTAAAACCAAATAGAATAGGAAGGTTCTAGTTTTGATGTGAAGTCTGTGCTGAGTTGGGTGGTTTCAACCAGGATAATTCACTGAGCTTCAGTGACCCCAAGCAAGAGAGTACAAAGGAGGAACAACTGGAAATTGTGGGCAATTTTCATCTTTGGAGTAATACAAACATTCTCAGATGTAAGGTTGAGAGTGGTGGGTGGAGACTGGATGGTGTGGGAAATCAGATCAGGAAGAAGTAAGTCAGAAGCAATGGGAAGACAAGAATACAAAATCAAACAAATGGGGACAGGTAGTTATTCTAGGTAATCAGGGACTGCACTAATAGGTGGGTAGAATACCAGTAAGTTAGGATATGCAGGGGAGTTTGGGTTGACTTTAATTTTAGGCAGCATGAAAGATGAGACACGGGCCAAAAGGAAAGGGAATAATTAAGTTTAGGGGTAGCAAAAGCAGGAAAGAGGATTTATAATGGGAGCAGAGACGGATTATATTAAAGAAGTGAACACTCATTCTGTGAGATGGAAAATTTGACACCACATTGATTGAAGCCTACTTTTTTGTATAATCATGAACAGTGTCTTTTAAGGAATGCTGTGGATTCCTTGCAAGAAATCAGAGAGTGGCACAAGTGCTGTGTATCCTGAATGATTGACATTGATTGCTGAGCTGGAGAATTGAGGTACATTTTATATTTTCTCATTGTTTCTGGAGAAATATTTAAATCTTTTTGCTGTGATTTTATTAAAGCTGAACTTTTTTTTTTCTTAACTCTCTCATTACAAAGACGTAAGGACATGTTGAAGTAAGAGATGGTAAAGTTCAGTACACATACATTCAAACTAAGAAAAAGAATGGAATTTACAAATCTAGATTGTCCAGTTATTGAGCAGCAGATGAAGTATAATGAAGTAAATAAAAAGAGGAATTCATAGCATAAAGAGAGTGCTGAGTGAATTTAAGAAAGAAATAGGAAGGTAAAGGGACTGCACAAAATGCTATTTGTGGGAAAAATCTGGGAAAATATGTAACGTGAAAAGGGTTTATGAAGGCAAGATAGGATGTACTAGATACCAAAAAAGTAATCTGCGTATAGGTATAAAAGACATAAATATGGTTCATAATGAATACACTGTGTACAACTTTAGAGCAATTGAGAAGTACAGCATAGCAATAATCCCTTCAGCCCATCTAGTCCATGCTGAAACCATTTAAACTGCCTACACCCATCAACCTGCATCAGGCCCACAACCCTCCATATCCCTACTATCCATGTACCTATCCAAACTTCTCAAACATTGAAATTGAGCTTGCATACACCACTTGTGCCAACAGCTCATTCCACACTCTCATGACTCTGAGTGAAGAAGTTTCCCCTTGTGTTCTCCTTAAACATCTCACCTTTCTCCCTCAACCTATAACCTCTGGTTGTAGTCCCACCCAAACTCTGTGGAAAAAGCCTGCCTGCATTTATCCTATCTATACCCCTCATAATTTTGTATACCTCTGTCAAATCTCCTCTCAATCTTCTACATTATAAAGAATACAGTCCTAACCTATTCAAGCTTTCCTAATAAACCAGGTCCTTGAGACCCGGCAACATCCTTGTAAATTCTCACTCTTTCTGCACTCCTTCAACCCTATATTCATCTTTCCTGTAGGTAAATGACCAAAACTACACACAATACTCCAAATTAGACCTCACCGATGTCTTATACATCTTCAACAGAACATCCCATCTCCTGTAACATGAGTGAATCTGCAGATGCTGGAAATAAATAAAAACACAAAATGCTGGCAGAACTCAGCAGGCCGGACAGCATCTATGAGAGAAGGTAGTGATGATGTTTCGGGCCGAAACCCTTCATCAGGAGTCACTACCTCCCCCCATAGATGCTGTCTGGCCTGCTGAGTTCTGCCAGCATTTTGTGTTTTTATCCCATCTCCTGTACTCAGTACATTGATTTATGAATACCAATGTGCCAAAAGCTTTCTTTCTGATCCTATCTAACTGTGACACCACTTTCAATGAATTATGGACCGATATTCCCAGATCCCTTTGTTCTACCACACTCCTCAGTGCCCTACCGTTCACTGTGTAAGACCTACCCTCGTAGTCCTACCAGAAGGCAACACCACACTTATCTGCATTAAGTTCCATCTGCTATTTTTCAGCCCAGTTTTCCAGATGATGCAGATCCCTCTGCAAGACATGATAGCCTTCCTCACTGTTTCCTAACTTAATGTCATTTGCAAACCTGCTGATCCAGCTAACCACATCATCAACCAGATCATTGATTATAGATGACAAACAACAAAGGACCCAGCACTGATCCCTGCAGTGCACCACTAGACACAGGCCTCCAGCTAGAGGGGCACTCCTCTACCACCACTCTCGGGCTTCTCCCACAAAGCCAATGCCTAACCCAAATTACTACCTCATCCTGAATGTCGAGCGACTGAATCTTCTTCACCAACTTACCAAGCAGGACCTTGTCAAATGCCTCACTCAAGTCCATGTAGACAACATCCACTACCTTGCCTTCATCCACTTTCCTGGTAATTTCCTCGAAAAACTCTTTAAGTTTGGTTAGACATGATCTACCACACACAAATCCATGCTGACTATCCTTTATCAGTCCATGTCTATCCAACTAGTTTGGTATCCAGTCCCTTAGAATACCTTCCAATAACTTTTCCACACCCGATGTCAGACTCAGTGGCCTATAATTTCCTGGTTTATCTTTAGAGCCTTTTCTAAACAGTGGAACAACATTGGCTATCCTCCAGTCTACTGGTACTTCTCCTGTAAGTATCTCTGCCAGGGCACTAACTATTTCTGCACTTGCCTCCCGTAGGGTCTGAGGGAACACTTTGTCAGGCCCTGGGGATTTATCCAGCTTGATTTACCTCAGGGTAGCAAACAATTCCTCCTCTGTAATCTGAACAGGGTGCATGATTCAGTTTATGTTCTCCCTTTTTATCAAATCAAAGGAGTATACTGACATCAATGTTCATAAAAATTGAATTAGATCATTTAATATGATAAGCATAGAGGGGAAATATTAAGTGACCTAATATGTTCAAAAATAGACATGTCGTTAGGTTTAGGTGAAGTAAGTTCCACATGTTAAGTAAAATGAATGAGGAAATAGTGGAGGTTCTGTCGACTATTTTTAAATTCTTTTTTGGGAACAAACTGGACACTTTAGGGGTTGAAGAATGCTAATACGGAAATGTGCTTCAAACAGAGGAATGAATAAGATCAAGCAGTTATAAGCAAATCAGCCTAATTTTTGTAGGGAGAATCAGAATCAGGTTTAGTATCACTGGCATATGCTGTGAAATATGTTGCTTTGTGGCAGCAGTACATTGTAATACATAATAAAAGAGCAAAAAATTGGGAGTTACAGTGAGTGCAAAATTAAAAATAAAAACAAGTAGTGAGGTAGTGTTAATGGGTTCAACATCCATTCAGAAATCAGATGGCAGAGGGAAAGAAGCTGTTCTGGAATCATTGACTGATGGTAGCAATGAGAAGAAGATATGTCCTGGGTGATGGGGGTATTTAATGATCGATGCTGCCTTTTTGAGGCATCAGTCCTTGAAGATGTCTTGGATACTATGGAGGTTAATGCCCACTATGGAGCTAAGCTTATAACTCTGCAACTTATTTCAATCTTGTGCAGTACCTTGCATCCCCACCCATAGCAGATGATGATGCAACCAGTTAGAATGCTCTCCATGATACATCTGTAGAAATTTGCAAGTGGCTTTGGTGACATACCAAATCTGCTCAAACTCTTAATGAAATATAGCCGCTTTGCTACCTTCTTTGTAGCTGTATCAATACGTTGGGCCCAGGAAAGTTCCTCAGAGATGTTGGAACTTGAAACTGCTCACTGTCTCCACTTCTGACCCCTCTATGAGGACTAGTGTGTGTTCCCTTGTCTTACCCATTCTGAAGTCCACAATCAGTGCTTTGGTCTTACTGGCATTGAATGCAAGATGTTGCAGTGACGCCACTCAACTAGCTAATGTATGTCACTCGTACGCCCTCAAGTCACCATCTGAAATTCTGCCAACAATTGTGTCATCTGCAAATTTATAAATGGCATTTGAGCTGTGCCTAGCCACACAGTCATGGGTGTAGAGAGAGTGGAGAAATGGGCTAAGCACGCATCCTTGAGGTGCCAGCGGTGATTGTCAGTGACGTGGAGATATTATTGATCTGCACAGATTGTGGTCTCCCAGCGAGAAAGTTAAGGATCCAGTTGCACAGGAAGGTACAGAGGTCCATGTTTTGAAGCTTTACAATCAGAAATGTAGGAATGATGGAGTTAAACACTGAGTTGTAGTCAGTAAACAGCATACTGACATAGATATTAGTACATGTCAGCTGAATATAGGCAAACTTCTTAAGGCTGTAGCTAACATCACTCGGGAAAGCAGAGTTTAATCAACAGTAGATGGTATGGATGTGCCAATGGACATGCATTCCACAAACAAATGGCTTTCTTTGAGAAGGTAACGGAACTGATAAGGACAACAGCTTGTATATGGTCTGAATGCAGTTTAACAATAAGTTTAATAAGGAGCAGCAAGGCGATGGATCAAAAATCTAAAATAGTGGAAGACCAATGAATGGTGGGAAATTAGATGCAAAATTGGCACAGTAGAAGGAAGCAAAGGGTAATAATTGGGGAGAAAATGACTGGAAGACCAGATGCAGTGAAGAGTAATGCAGAGCCTGCTAACAGATCTTGAACCAAAATATTCAGAATTCCTTTCATCCCACAAATGCTGTTCAAACTGCTAAGATTCTCCAGGAGTCTGTTTTCCCCTTAGTCTTACTATGAATTATGTGAAACCACAAAAATGTCACAACATCTTTTCCATTCTTTCTCATTCAATGCTACACTTCATCACTAACAAGCTTTCCATTCAAGTGGAGTTAATTTCTCTCCATCGCCTCCAGTCCAGAACAATATCATCTCAACTTCAGTCTTCCAACGAAAAGTCATCATCAGCTCCTGCACTGAATCATTATTCAACACTCAAATAAAAACAGAAATGGGTAAGAGCGAAATTAGTTTTCAATAGGAGAGACAAAGGTGGGAGGAATGTATTAATAAATGCAGTTCCATGCACATGAAGTTAATGGCAAGGCTCAGCATGATAGACTATGCAAACAGAATAACCAAAAGTTAAATGACTAGATCTGATACAGACAGATAAAGTTCCTTTAAGTCAGAGAATTTAATATTGAATATAATGGTTGCAATATGTCCAAGCTCAATTGGTCCTCATTGCACAATTCAGTAAAATTCCACAAAAAGATCCTAGAAAAGATAGACTACAACCAAATGTTCTCAATTAAGAAAGATATTGACGATAAAATTGACTGTTGTCCCAGTGCATCAAAAGAGCTTTTGCTGCTCTTAGGAGGAGAAACTTTGAAGATGAAGATTTCACACGTAAACACACATGATGGACTGAACAGCAGATTCCTCTTCTATTGTACAATGAACTCTTATAACTTCAAGTATCAATGGAGAAATATCACTGTCGATCTTTACAAAAAACCCCAAAAAATCCTGTGACAGGGTGTGAGAGTAAATGTGAATGCCCTCTCCCGGACAACAGTCCTAACATTGAGACTTTACCTGGAGCCAGTTCACTCCAGGGGACTGGTACGACGTTCACAGGTCAACATCAGATTCCAGATTCCTATACTCTTCCAGGTTGCGTCAGGTACAGGGATTACTAGGTACATAGCGGGAAAGTTTCTAGGATGTTCTCAAAACCCCCTTGAAGAAAGGTAACATAATCAGAGACTCGTGAGAGTCCCTGGCCAATGACCTCTCAGAATTCAGAATGCCTCAGGAACCTTGAATCCATGAGTCAGTAGCACATGGAGCCGAATGCTAACAAAGAGAGGGGTGTAGAATGTCTCGAGCTACCTATCTGCCCACTCCTTCCTTCTTGTTGGCCTCATCTCCTGAGAACCCACAGACCCGGAATGGAAAGAAGTTATCCTACATCTCCAGGGACGCCTTCAGAGAAGAAAGAGAGAAGAGCAAATATTACGGTATCCCTTCCTATTAGGGCCATTTTCTAGATAACAAATTCGATTGAAATAACACATTCATTAATAAAGCAGTTCAAGCACTGTATATCCCTATTATAACATGTTCAATTGTCATTAGAGCGGTAAGATTTAAATACAGATTTCAAGGTATCAAGTACAAGATCAACATATTTCAACAAGCTACTTATAAGCCGGCGGAGAATAAATCATGCCATCCTATTACGATGCAGAAATAAGGAAATGAGCAACTAGTGGATTTAGCGATGTGCAACAGCGGATTAAAACAAAAAAAAAAACTGTCTGGACTCTTAAAAATGTGTTTATATGTCCGATTAACACTTTGGCATAAAAAGTAGTCTAATCTTGAAGATGAAAAACGTCTGAGTCCAAATTGCTTTTATAACTCGCTCCAACACAAAGCAACACGTGTTTTCCAATTCCCTTCGGAGTTTCAAATAAAGCAGCGATCTAATTTATTTTTCAGTCTTTCAGATTGCAGCACAGGGAAACAACAAACGTAATCTGTTACCTCAGAATCGTGGTGCTCGTAATCTGAAATCCACATGAACGGGTGGCACTACACAATATTGTTGTAAAAATAAAAATTATTCTGCGGGTGATCCATCTGGAACGTCCTGTGTGCAGTGTGTGATAAGAGATGTCCAAAGTTAATAAACAGGTTTCCTCTACACCTCATCAGCGCCTTCCTTTTCTAAGCAATTGTTCCTTTAATGTTTTCGCGTGTTTTTCCATTTATTCACAAATACGCCTCTGGGGTAGATGCGAGATTATTCGTCGCGTTTCAAAAATAAATGCCAAGAATGGAGACACCTGTTTTGGAAAGACACTGGCGCTAAAAATGATTATAAAATTATCGTTATAGGCCAGAGTGACCTCTGAGAGGATCGTTATTTACTTCTATGTTGGAAACTGTTGCAATCGCCTTCCAATCAACATTATATTTACTTTGGCAATTTATAACTCAATAGGAAAATCCAGGTAGAGAACTTTTGCACAAGAAAACAAGATCACGTCAGAACAATAAAGCACTGAAAACTACAGTTTATTTCAAGCAGTGAAGAAAAGAAGATGTTAGAGAATTAAAACTAGGAAATAAAAATAAATCATTCTGTTAGAGAAGAAAAATGAATAGTCCCCTATGTAATTAATTATTTTGTGAAACAAACTAAAGATTTAATTATGCTTCTTCTTTTTAGCATTGCTGTGCACAGTATACTTATTCAAACCGTAAACACATTACAGGAGTTAACTGGATTCTATTACTTAATTGATCTACAGTATTCCGCCACACATTTCTCGGGCACAACTGGGATTTTTAATTGAAGTCCCCTGAAGTAACATGTCTTACAATCTATTAACTATAAATACTCTTGATTTGCAATAAAAGAGATGCTATATTCCCTGAGAGAATGTTATTATCCACTCTATAATGATTTTCAAAAGAATGCCAGGTGTTATATTATTTTGGATGATCTTGACCACATTTGAAACAACTGGATTTAGACTTTCAAAACATGATTACTTTATAAAGGACTATTCTGATTATATTAATATAACAATTTTAGGTTATTTGAATAAGTATCGATTGACCCAATTGTGATAGAAATAGGACTTGATGGACATATTCTTCAAATGTTGAAATTAACTGTTGTTACAGTTAAGTGAAAGTTCATGTTAGCAACGCGTGTCTCCTTTTTAAGAAATATCCAATTTAAAGACAAATAAGCCACTTCATTATTGTGTTATTCAAAATTACTTTCACTAGAATAACTTCAACTTAGTTCTTAAGTTTTTCTAATCTACAAATGGGCCAAACCTGTCAGAATTATGGTAACATTCAAATAAATTATTCACAGTCCTAGCTAGAGAAGCAAGTCAAAATGTCCTCTTCTCATTGCTAAAGGATTTTTTATTATTAATTAAAACCAAGTCTGTTCAAATTCATGTGGATGAGTAATGTATGAAATAGAATAATTTCAACCAAATTAAATATTCTTTAAGCATTTTCAGTCCTCCTCTGACTTTTTTAAAGAGATCAATATTTAAGCAAGCATTAAATCCAGGTCTTTAAGGCATGACATCAGGAAGCATCTCTTCACTAAAAATAAATTGGGTAAATTTGGAGCTCTCTGAACCCAACAAACACTGTTGAGGAGAGTTGAAATGAAATGCTCAAATCAGAGATCAATGAATTTTGTTAGGCAAGGGTGTAAAGAGTTATGTAAAGAATGTGAGTGGTTGGAGTTAGAAAGAGAACTGCTGTGGTCTAATTAAGTGATAGAAGTAGCTCATCCAGGTTTCCGTGTTTACAGAGTTGTGGCTGGCCATGCTGATAGGTGTAGTGAGACTCATCTAAACCCATTGATTTTAGAGACTTATTTAATTATCAATGAGACCCAAATTAATGATTTGCCAACTACCTAGAGGGTTTACTGAATGTTCTCAACTCTAATACAGAAGATATTAGTTTAAGAATTGTCTGTTATTTTTAAATAATTAGATTTTGATTACTAGATGATGAGTTTTACCCATCCATGATTAGAACTTATGCAGTGTCCTGCACAGGGGTAATGAATATCCTGTGAGGCAGTGCTAGCAAAAATACTTTCCAAGTGGAATTAATTGTGTGCCCATCAGCCCAAGTTTGAAAACTGTCTGCAGCATAAAGGAAAAGGACTAGAGAGTTAAAATACAATTGGAATATAGAATAGTGCAAACAGAAGGAGACCATTCATTCCAGCAAGTCAGCACCAGCACTTTCAAAGAGCAATCCAGTTCATTCTAGTTTCCTTTTGTTTTACCATGTCCCTTTCTGGTTCAAACATTTATAGAGTTCAGTTTTCAAGGCTACTATTGAAACTGCCCACTTGGACAGAACACTCTAAATCTTAACTATTTGTTTCCTAAATGAAGTTTTCACTCACTGACATTGCAACAATACTTGAGCTACTTAAGCGTAAACAGTTCCATCAGATCTTTTCATTGCCTTTTGTCCTCTGACAAAGTGGACAAAGCCAAAAATATGTTCATAATTAACAATAAGAAAATAAAGCAAATGAATAACATAGGAAATAGATATATGGTGAATTCCATAATTAGACAAAAACTATGTTTCCACTTTATTTCCATGTTCTTGCTTTTGTTCAATATCACTTGGTGCCCATTCTTAACATACGTGTGGTCTTGAAAGCTGCTTATTTCTAAAATGTATATCCTACGATGGGAGAACTTCATATTTCTACTATGTTTAATGTGAAAAATGTATTTTAACTATCAGTTTAGAAATGTCACACAGCACATTAAATATACCCTGATCAGTAGCAACAGATTTTTCTATATCAAACATTAGACATCTTTTTAAACATCATAAAAGTGATCCTTTACTTTTAAAAGATTTATAAGAAAGTCTTTCACAACATTTGGATTCCAAAAATCACTTTGCAGTCAACAGATCTTCCATATGAAACATTAACTTTTCTGTATTTAATTTTAAATTTTCCCTATTACATCCAATAGGAAGCCAAAAAGGGTCATGATCTAAGATATCGGTGAAAAGACAACAACATCAGAAATGTGGTTGTCCCTCAGTTCGTCAGTGAAAAGTTAACACCATTAGTTATGTGGCTGCCTCTCAGAACTTCAGTGTAAAGACAACAACATCAGTTAACTAAGTGGTTGTCCCTCAGTTCTGCACTGAGTGTTGGGTTCAGTATTATGCAACTAACTTGATTATTTAACTAAGCCCAGATGTTGATTTGGTGAATCCATGGTGCCATCTCTGAAGGTCAACATACCCACCCGATGAACAGTTTCCAAACCAAGTTTGCAAAGTAACAAATAAAACAGATAGAATACTGGACCAATTGCAAATGGAATATAACTTTAGCACAAATAGTATTAATTATGTTGATAATGCATAAAACATGGAAGTACTGTGTACATTTCTAGACTATCAAAGGAGACTGCTGAAATCCAAGTTACAATGTCTCAGACATGCTAAGCATTAGTTAGCCAGAATGAAACAGTCTTTAAAGCAAGACAAGTTAACTGTCCAGATTGTTGTTGATGTTGCTCTGGCATGTGATAAGGACTACTTTCCTCGATGCCTCATCAGGTTGGACTCATCACAACAATAGCAGAACCACCCTTCACTGTACTGGACTACCTGATGATGGAAACAGCCTGCCACTGAAATGGGTACGTCTGTGTGAGTGTGGGGGGTTATCGGTGAAATCAAGATGGACACTAGATTCCACATACTGCATATTATTATATAGATACTGTTAAGAATCCCCATGCACTGAATAAGTGAGGACCAGGAGTGAAAACTCCATTTAATTATCTATCCGGAACGGTAGATCTATTATTAGTTTTAAAAATGCAAACCTAATAATGATGATATATTTAAAAGTGTACTACCCTTCTATATCCACTTCGAAAATGTATTAGAATTTTTAATCTTTATTGTTTATAAGTTGAAAAATTGTTAGATTCATTGATTTATCTTGGGGCCTTTTCATTAACCTCCCATTAACTTCATCCATTCCTAAACTTGGACACTTGGTGTCTAAGAGGATTTTTTCTCGCCTTCGTCTTGAGGCATAGTTTTTGGAGAGTGGTGACATTGGAGATGCATCCTGGGTAACTATGGAATTAAATGGGTTTTCCAATTTCAGAAAAATCTTCCCCGTTTCCTCAATCACACTTTCATTTGTTTATTGAGCGTTCTTAGTCGCTTGAAACATTATGATAGGGTGTGCCCAACTTTGGCCAGAAAAGGTAGCGTAGTAATGCACCGAGAAAGAAGTGTAAGACCAATAAGCGATATAACATTCAAAAGTTAATATACTAAGTTGTTTGAGTTGAGTACATTTTACTGGAATGCGTCCATCTCAACCCCGCTTCGATTAAGAGTATAGGAACACTGACAGCTAAAATACCTTCTTGTTTTTTGAAGATGCTGTTGAAAGGAAATAAACATGTCTTTACACAGGAAACAGCAACGGATCGCCTTGCATTTAGGTAGCTCAGTAAGAAATGGATCTGCAATAAAGGATCAGTTTGTTTTCAGTCACAGGTTATGATTCTTGAGGCTAAACAAGACAACGCGACGTACAATTGTAAAATACCCTTCACCAAGTCTGCTTTACCCCTGCAATGAGTGTGTGTTTCCCCCTAATATGGTGAGTAGTTATTCTGTTTATTTTATTATTCTATAATATAATATTCAGATTTGCCAACCCAAAGCTATGAAATGCATAGCTTGGAAGCTGCTTAATTTCTCGAACTCAATGTGCCATTTGAGAAATGGCAAGTGAAGAACAGTATGACGCTGATGAAAATCTCATTAGGTGTACGGCTTCATTTTAAAGCACCTACCGAGAGGAAATAAAAAAAAACAAAGGTTAAGAAATATAGGGTGTGAGTTTCGACTTTCACCTGTGGTGTATTAACTAAAATCTTGAGTAGAAAAAAAAACTGAAATCAAATTTAAATTACTATTATAAAGCAATGCAGACAACATGCAGAAAACCAAGGCTCAGAGTAGACGACTATGAAAGTGTTCGAACATTCTAAATACTTCATCGCTGATGGTTAACTGCGAAACTATTGCAACTTAAGTTTTCAGTGATCCGTCAACGACAGAGTCTATCCCAATAGCCAAGTACACTATAAAACCTATCTTTTAAGGTGACCCAAACCGCACCAGGGAATATTGAGGTTATTTTGTACTTAAACTATGCACCTCTTTCCTCTCAATATACATTTTACGCGCTATTGTAAAGACTATCACGATTAGCGCTACTCGCGTTATAACAAATCCAAGGACGCGCATTAGTAATTTAGCAACTGGTGTATGAACTTTACCTTAAAATCGTTCCCCTCTAAATCTTCCGCTAGAAATTAGACTGCGGCCAGGGTGGAGTTCCCGCTTTAAGTTTCGATCCATCAGCTGCCATTTCCTCATAGTTTATCTGAGCGATTGTCCTGTATTCTGCAGTAAAAAGGTATAACCGCGACCTGAGTATCAAATCAAAACCAGTTCTTTCATAAGTTTGAGCACTACATGTAACTTGTGCCTAGCTAAACCTGAAATACATTAATCACTAATATTTTTGTCTAATTGACAAAATTGCAATGAGATGATCTCTATGGTCATATGATACAGAAATATAAATCTTACGGTCTGAAACTGGCATCCCAATAATGTTTTATTATAAAGTCAACAATTTTAAGTGATTGGTGCTGCAATAACCCTACCGTATTCAAATACCCACCCATTCAGCATGACAATTACTTCCAAGCAAGCAGGTCTTATTAATCCTTATTTCATTTTCCTTTATTGATGATCTCAATTATGTAAAGTTATTCGATCAGATTAATTAGTGCTTTTGGATGGCATGGCAGAATAAATGGAGCCAGCTCGATCTGAAGAAACATCGCTTCTCTGACATCCAAATGTTGGGATGACATCTCGAACTGATTCCTGTTTTCTTACGTTTAAAATAGATTAAATTATGAATTTGGGGTTGTGACGATAACCCGATAAACCGAACACCTTACAGCTTTCAGGGGAATCTGGTGAAGTTAGCTTCTACCACTTCATATGGAGTTTTAACTTGCAAGAGCTCAAAGAAGATGTCTACATTTTAATAAGAAGTAATTCTGATAATTGTCATTCATTTTTTCACAATACTTCAAACCAGCATTAGGGTGATCGACAAAAGAATAAAGCTTCGTTCTGTACTTTAAAATAGACCATTAGTTGTGGGCAGATACAGCCTACTCATTACAGTTGAGCATTGTCCCTGTGTTGTGAGTATGTATTTGCAACATAGGAACAATGCGATTGGCGCGCATCGAAAACTGTTTGAACACACAGAGCTCCATTCCTTTTTAATAGCGGCATACACCAGAACAGAGTGTGCACGGTCAAGTCCTAAACTTTGATATCTGGCAAATCCAATTTGTAAGTGGCAGAAATTTTCATCCTATTTATGTAAAGAAAGGCTGTATTTGAATATATTTCTTAGTTTGATACTCAACAGCGTTAATTATTTCAGTTGCATTATAAAGCCAGATTCCATAAAAAACACGAGATCCTTCGGCAATTTCAACCCAATATCTTGTTGATTCAGCACGCAATACCTAAGATTTTTATGAGTTTAAAACATGATACACAAATCACTAGACTTAACTTCATTAGTTACTGAATCTAGTTCGATTTTGTTTCTCCATCACAACACTGTATTGAATTCATGAGCGAAATGGATATCGTATGGTCGAAACTGGCGAAGTCTTTGATTTGTTGTCAGAAGATACATCGCAGTTTATACTCGCAACGGTTAATGTTATCAAATTACACTGTGAATAACAAATCTGCAACTTAAACACAGCAATGGCTAATATGTTGCAGGCAGAAAGTTACTTGTGATCACTAAGGTTAACTGTCACTCAGTATCATAAGAGAATTAAAAACTCGCGATTAGAAAATTGCCATGGCGTTTTGATAAACAACAATGTCAACATTTTTGTATTCTTAGCGAGCTTTTCAAAGGAAATAATTATATCAGGACTAACATTGGTTTAACTGGAGTTTATAATTATAATCCACAACTCTGTGTTTGTACTGATTTCATTACGTACACCGCAAGAAGTTCCCTCATTCTGTTATTTTCGCTGCATTCCTCCACTTTCGATGTATTAAGCTCATATGAAGCTATAACCACTTAATTTGGATTTCAAGGGTTTGAAGAAAAAAAAGTGTCATGTCCTAAATAGTCAACGTTAACTCCTTCCAACACGTTATCTTTACTTTCAGCTTTCCCTACCAGAGATTAGGGTTCCCCCAGAGGTCCGGATGCGATCCCAATATTGATTGCGCATCTTTTTTTTCCATCGCTACACTGGCTTGTCCGTCATCAATCCTCCCTAATGCCCATTGTCGACACACAAATAGATTTTTGTTTTGTTGCTCTGGTGTAATAGTAGTGAGCAGATCTTTCTCTCAAATATTAACTATATTTTGTTGGAAGTAAAACAGCTCCAGTGTTCTTTACTTCTGAAATCAAATAACACGAGTCGAGTCCGGGGAAAATATGACAATGGTAAAACATTTTTATGGAAATAATTCAGTTTATTGTAATATGCGGCTCAGCGGCTCCAGTCAAAGTTGGCATTGGTGAACAAGATGAGAAAAGCGCGGGGGGGTGGGGGGGAGAGAAAAAATATCCTCAGCCCTGGAGCACGTGACGCATCTAAACCGGTCCTCACGCCGATTGGTTGGAAGGCAACATTTTGAAGCCGACCGCCAAGCTTTGTCTTATTGGACAGCAGCGATCGCAATTGCGATTGGTTTGAGTGGATGATGTCACAAAGACTATGACGCGCGTTCTTCCTGTTTCCTTCCTCGCGTCTTGAAGTGTATCTTCAGCGGCTTGCGCAGAATTAACAATCAGAGAGGAACGCGGCGCGAAGCCCTGCCTCCTGGAGGTATACAACCCTCACCATCTCTAACCCCTCTCTCTGTCTCTCCCTCCCTCCTGTAAGCAGCAAGCTTTCCTCTTCGCTGGCCACTAATACTACAGCACAGTAAGTAACCTTGTTCCCTGCTTACCTTTCACCATGTCCTTCAGAAACTTTAAACGCCTGCTTGCAGCTGGCTCCCATACCTTCAAAGGGTTTCTTTTTAAAATCCCATATGTATTTTGGAAAGAGTAGAGAAGTATTTCTAACCCCTTTGTGTTTTGTATACAATACGCTGCTTGTTTTCCAAATATTGCTTTGTACTCTTTTGTCCCATCATCTGCTGCCTCTTTGTCTTTTGTCAAGTATACTATCCTAGGTATTTCGTGTCTCGTCATGCAACGGATTTGTTTTTTGATGTGCATGGATACTTTTTTTCCTGATCTAGTGAAGATTTGTTAGTTTCGGTTTGCTTTCCTTTGGGTTATAATTTAGTTAATAAATGTGCTATTGTGTAGTTAGATTCGTCTTGCATTGTGCTCACGCTTGTGATTTCGTGAAACTTAATAGTAACAGTGATTAAATTAAGGGTATTTTAAAGTGGATGGAGGGTCATAGTGGCTGTAGCCTTTGCTACCATGTCTTTTCCCCCACCCCCTCTCCCTACCCCCCCCCCCCCCCACACACACCCTCCTCACACACAGACAACATACACGCTCACAAGGCGGCTGTATTGATAGTCAGATATGGACAAAGAAGTTGTCGTCACAAGGTGTCCTTTGTCAAAATTTCCCCCCTTGTACCCACTTGCATTTCTGCTCCGAATAGTCGCTGAATCTCGGGGCATTAGTCTTGGCGTTCGTAGCATTAACGCGTGAAACTCCGACCTCGCTCTTGGTTGTACTTAATGTGGAGGTGCGCTGTCAGATCGGATGGTCGGATTTGCATTGACAAGGATTGATTAGCAGTAAACAGTATTTACAGGAAGCTACGTTTGAACAGTTGGAATGATAATATGTGCGGAAAAGATGCATTTTGTTTTAGTGCAAACAGGTTGTAGATTATTTGACGAGGAGGAAGAGAAAAACATTGGCCTTACCAGGAAAGTGAAATCAACTTTCTGAAAGTGAATTTTGCTGCATCGCAGATCTTGGAAGCGTAGTTTTGTGGTTTGATTAAAATAATTCAAACATTTGTTGATGCTGCCCTTCATTATTTGCACATTGCCTTCTTTAGTTTGAGCTCGGTGGAGATCTGGGTTTGTTCTCCTGTGACTGTGACCTTTGTAGAATTGCCTTTAATTGTTTACAGACAATTCAAAGTCGCTGGCATCCCCGCGTGTCTTGTACATTGTTCCTGAAATTGATGTTTACCCAGCCAGCTGCTGGATGCTTGTAACACAGGCGCAACAGCGGAAGGATCGCCTTGCTAATGTTTTCCTGAAGGTTCCCCTCCACCCCCATCCCAACCCCCTTCAAACGCCAGGCCCGTTTGAAAGTGAACTGGTAAGCACTGAAAGACAGTTTTTTTTAAGAGGCGACGGTTCAGGATGGTGAAAGGTGTTGAATGGTATGGCACTTGATAGAAACTGCGCATGGGCGCTGGCAGACAGGTGCGCGGTGTCTAAAAAGGCAGGTGCAGCTTCGTCTTATAAAGGCTCAGCAGTGTCTGGCTGCGATCAGATCCTTAATGAAAATCGCGATATATCACAATTAACGCCGATCCGCCCTCCAAAGAGCACATAATTTTGTTAAAAAAGAGGTATCGTCAGCTGCAGGTACGCGGATTATAAGAAAATTATAATCGGGTGCATTATACAGTCCGCAAATGCTTGTTTCCGATCACTTATACACGTCGTCTTTAAAAGAAATGAAATGATCTAAGAATTATTCAGAGTTGTGTGAGAGACAAGTCCAGTCTAACCGCAGCAGCCCAGAGAGGTGTTTTGTTTTTCCACTTGCTGAAAATCCCCATTTAAAACTCCAGGAAAATTTGGAGCTTGGAAGGAATTTGAAGTATCAGTTTGCCTCCTGAATGACAGAGCTGTAATTCGTTGATTTTGTTAACATCTTTACTAACATCCGTAAGTCTCTGTAAAGTTTAATTAACTGCTGTGCTTCGTTGTTTCAATTACGGACAAATGATAAGTTAAATAAAACTTCCCTAATACACTAGTCCTGCATCTATCAGCCAAAACACCATCAGTTACTTGGTAAACCAGAAGAAGCAACATTTATGGTAGTTACAAAGTTTTAAAGTCGAGTACTGTGATTATTCAAGTTTTTTTTTAAATTAAGAGCAGAAACAGAATTCCACAATAACTCGTTTAGGTACCTTGCACCTTTACAGGTGAGCAGACTGTGTACTGGACTGGGCTGTCCAGAGGACAACTCGCTTGCAAAGATTCTGCTTCAGTCACTGTTTTAATTAATTTTGGACGAGAGAGTCAGAAAAGACTTGAGAATTATTAGATGGTAAAAGTTCAAGTTATGAACTAGATGTATTTCATAATTATAACAGGTGATATTTTTCTAACTCGGAGTGATTTTTTTTAATGCACAGCTGTGTTTTGAGCAATTTAAAATGGGGCCTGTTAGCATCATGAGAATATTGTTTCTTTAAAATTCTTTCCATACACAGTCTCTTTTGGAGTTAGGGACATTCACTCGGACCATGTTAACTACTCTTCCCCTTTTCATTCTTCCTGAACCCCGAACTAGAAGGCTAAATGACAACTGTTGTCCCTATTATTCTGTTTTACAGCATAATAAACAATTGAATTAACACAAGTATGCTGCAGATCTTGGTAGATGAATGAGTACAGAGAGGAATGTTGCCTTTGCTTCAGGTAACCAGGCCAGCTTTTTCCCAAGGAAATAACTGTTGAGAATGTATTCTCCCAGTTGACTGAGCTAAAGATTGTCCACTGTCAAGGCAATAATTATAGATAATTCATGTTTAAATGCATTTAACATAATCTGATTTCATTCCTGTCCATCCCACACTCTACATATGGAGTGTCAATGCACTTATTTAAAAATAATATAAATAGATATATAATTGGGTGATATTTGTTAATTATCACAATCCTATCAAACATACTTGTTGATGGGGCTTTAAATGATCTTCAATTAGTAAAGGATTTTTAGTATATGGATAGAATCTAAAAATCTATTTTGAAAGCTTTGCTGCTGTGATCTTTAGAATTACATTTCAAAATCTCCAAGTAGTTTAGAAATTAAAATTAATATCAAAATTAACAATTTTGACATTGCAAGTTTGAAACCGTGCACAGCTATCATAAATGTTTATACCTTAAGTAGTCATCATCTTGCATTAAATGCAAATTAACCGAGAAGAATAAATTCTGAAAACTTATCACAAGGATTATATTTTGCTCCAGTTTTATATTAGCTACAAACAACACATTCAGGGACTAAGTATATTGCAAGCCTAAATATCAGATCTCTCTAAAGGTATTGCTTAATCATTATGAACCATTTACAAATATTTGCAGGTTGGAAGCTGGTTAGATAAAGCTTGTTTCTGTACAGATAGTCACTCACAGCTGTGGTGTTGTGGAATATGTGCATGTTTTTACAGGTGAGTTGAAAGGGATGGGAGCAATTCCAAACTGTCTGCATGCTGCCTTTGGCAAGCAGTCATGCTATTGTGGAGATGAGTATTGTACAGTTGATGTAAAAGTTTCACATGGGTATATCTACCATGAAAAATATTTTGTGACTTGCTGTTTAAGTAAGTTAAAGATTTAAACCATTTGATCGATAGTCTAATGCTTATAACCTGTATGGAATTTGGTCTGTTAGTTAATCAAGCATGGATCACCTGTAAATTGGCTTTTTGTGAGAACTGATACATTTCTGCCTTTCTGATCTTGGGAAATTAAGTTCTGGCATGAATGAAAGTGCATGCCCTTCCTTTCTCGTGCTTATGCTTGCTGTTTTCTTGCTTTGTCACTAATTTCAAATGGTGATTTTTTTTTGAGACAATAAAGACAATCTCACATGCACAGCATCCAAATTTTATATAACAAAAATTCCTTTTGATTTATATTTTTCATTATTATATGAAATATTTTAACCACTGGCCTTTTATTAGTTAAATATTACCATAATATTTTAAAAAAATATGTAAATATTTAGTAGTCTTATTGTCAGTTAGGTTTTTTGTATTGTATGAAACAGGAAGCAATTTCTTAACACCAAAAGCATTAGATAACCTTTTGTCAGCAATTTCCTATGTGTTTTGTTTTAAAGAATAAATAGATAGCTTAAATCTATATTTAGGTTTGCACTGTCTTTCATTTTGTGCAGTTAGTAGTGCCATATCTTGTTGCATTCTTGGAATGAAGTGCAGAAGAAACAGATGTAATTTAGAAAGTTCATTAGTTAACACACAGAAGAAGGCAATGGTAAACTACTTCTGTGGGAAGTTTTTCCAAGAGCAATCATGGTCATGGAAAGACCATGATCACCTATAACATACGTCATGGCACATAGCAAATGAATTAGTTAACAGTGCATAGAAAAATATTGATAAAGTTAATTCTCACAAATTGTTTGCAAATTTTTTTCAGTAAAGTATGTTTATATTAATCTGTGGTATTGAAAAATAGGAATATATTAAAATGCTATTCTTTTATAATGAATTTGATTTTGACCTAAAAGTCTGATAATAAAATCAGACTTAATTATGTGCATGTTGGTTACTTTTCTACTCTATTCCAAATCATTGGAATAGAAATATTATTAAAGAACTATTTAATTCCAAACCAAATGCATATTGAACTACGATAAGTGTATTGTTTCATTAAACCTTAGTACTGGCACGTTCCTATTTTATACAGAATTGAAGTCAGGAAATTTGGAGAAAATTAAAGAAAATGATTCATCGGTCCTTTTGTTCTGTTGGCTAGGGTCCCGGGATTCTCGAGCTGTGCCCAGCTGACAAGCCTTTGAAGATGGCACAATAACAGTCCAGTGATGCCTGACCATGACAGCATAGCCCTCTTAACCAGACATACTAAAAGACGAAGAGTCGATATTGGAGTGAAGAGAACTGTAGGGACATCTACAGTGTTAACTAAAGCAAAAGGGAAGCTATTCAGTGCCATGAATCCCCAAAGCTCAGATCAGGACATTGAGTGCTCAGTGGTTCAACATACGGATGGGGACAAATCAAATGTGCTCCGCAAGCTGTTGAAGAGAGCAAACTCATATGAAGATGCCATGATGCCTTTTCCTGGAGCTACCATAATTTCCCAACTGCTGAAAAACAATGCAACCAAGAATGGAAGCACAGAGCACAATTTGCAAACTAGTGGTCTCTCTAGTACAGGCTCAGAGGCAAATCAGGAAGATGCCTGTAGTAATTCTTCAAGGGAAAGTGCCCAAGAATGCACATCACCATTTAGCAGACCCAACATGAGCCAGTTTGATGTAGATCGGCTTTGTGATGAACATTTGCGGGCGAAACGTGCACGCGTTGAAAACATAATTCGAGGCATGAGTCATTCACCGAATGTGGCACTACGGGGTGGGGAGAATGATCGAGATGGGGTACAGCAGCCTGTAAGTCCCAGAGAGAGTTACAGGGAAAACAAACGTAAGCAGAAGCTTCCCCAACAACAGCAACAGAGTTTTCAGCAACTGGTTACAGCCCGGAAGGAGCAAAAGAGAGAAGAACGACGGCAATTGAAGCAACAGTTGGAAGACATGCAGAAGCAACTGCGCCAGCTCCAGGAAAAGTTCTACCAAATATACGACAGCACAGATTCTGAAAATGAAGAAGATGGCAACCTGTCCGAAGATAGCATGCAATCAGAAACTGCTGATACCAGAGCACATGACAGATCTGATAATGAGATATCAGAATTAGATCCAGGGCATTTCCTTGATCGTGCCCGTGCTCTTATAAGGGAACAGGAAATGGCAGCAGAAAACGAAAAACTGAAGAGAGATGGCCACTCAAGGAAAAACCAGGGCTTGACCACCTTGCATGCTGAAGGGAAACAGCTAGCTGAGACTCTTAAACAGGAACTCAATTCCACCATGTCACAAGTAGTGGACTCTGTTGTCAAAATGTTCTCTAAATCCTCCCACCAGCTTCCTCAGGTCTTCCCCCCTATCCAGATTCCACAAGCAAGATTTGCCATGAATGGTGAAAACCACAACTTTCATACAACAAATCAACGACTTCAGTGCTTTGGTGATGTTATCATTTCTAACCCCTTGAATACTTTTGCCAACATGCATGTGTCTAATTCCTCAGACCAGACGGAAGCACTGCCTTTAGTAGTACGCAAAAACTCATCAGAGCAGTCTGCCTCCACCCCCTCGATGGGAGGCCACCACACTTCTCATCATCAGTCCCCGCTCTCAGCTGCCGCAGGATTTTCATCCCCTGCTTTTCGCCATCCGCTGCCTCTTCCCCTCATGGCCTATTCCTTTCAGAGCTCAATAGGTAATGCCTCCAACACAGTATCTGGAAAAGACAGGTCATCTCCCGAGTCCTTGGACTTGACCAGGGAAACTGCCTGTCTGCGGACCAAAGTGTCATCGCACCACATGAACCATCATCCGTGCTCACCAATCCATCCATCCAGCACAGCTGAAGGTCTCTCTTTGTCTCTCATTAAGTCTGAGTGCAGTGACTTGCAAGATATGGCAGACATTTCACCATATTCTGGAAATACAATATCCTTTTCTGATTATTCTTTAAGGTCTAAAACAGATATGTGCAACTAGAGAGAATTCTGAGGTTTCATCTATGTAGCCCCCCCCCTTGATATCATTAGAATTTTGAGTTGAACTTTAAAGGGTATGGGTATTAATTTTATTTCCCATCATTACCTGTTTTTTGGATAGCCCAGACAGTGAAGATGCAACAAGTGTGTCACCCCCACGCTCTAATGTTCTGCAAGTTCAGTGCAGCTGTCTGCTATGCATGATTAACCTCTGTTCAGCTGTACACAGAAATCTTTTGTCCTTGTATATACAAAGCAAATGATTTTAAAAGCTTGTGAGCACAATCAGAGTGGGCTCAGCAGAACCAAACTTCTTTCACAAGATTTACTGTACTTTTTCCATATTTTAGGTAAACAGATGCAGTTTTCAAAAATATTGTTATGAACTATCAAATTGGTGTATCAGTTGCAAATTGTCTTCTTTCAGAGAGCCACTTCTCTGTACAGTTTTTCCTTTTGTCTTATCCTATCACTTTGTCGAAGTAATAGAGCTTCTATTTTTATTCTTAAAAGATTTGTTGACAGTAGTCAGTAACATACGGCACCATTTGTTGTTGCTTAGCAGCACTCTGTGGTATTTTGTGATTTTAATGACCAGCTACATATTTCACAGGTAACAAAAAAGCACTTTTAAAATTGCAGTTATGAGTTTATTACCTTACATTAACACCTGGATTTAAAATTCATATTGCAAGGCCTTTAGTGTGATGTACCCTAGTCACAAATTTTAGAAATGAATATGTCACAAGGATTTTGATATATTTGGTGTAATTAATATGGAAGATGTTGGGCCTTCTTTCTTTTCCATAGTTATAATTTAATATCTTCAAGGAAAAAAATACTTATTATATGTGCTATTTTGTACTTATTAAAAAAGAGCAAATATGACTGGATTAAAGATACACTGTGTGCAACTGTGCTCAGTTGTATCTCAATAACTTCAATTTTGTAGTATGGTTAGCAACAGATTATTTGGACGCAAGTTGCAATCCCAACCCCTTTATGATAAAGGAAACAGTTGAATGGCTGTTCTCAAGATTCCACCCTTGTTCCACCATGTCACAAACTTCCTTTGCATCTCAAGAAAATAGCCTGGTAGAATATGAAAATTATTTGCATACAGCAATATGGAGCAGATCTACAGCCTTGCGCGAGGCTAACGTGTACAGCTGGTCTCCATGGGTTGAGCAGAAAATAAGATGGCTTGTAAACTAAAATAAAATAAATGGTTCTAAAGCTGTCCAGTTTTTAGTTTATTTAACTGGGAATAATCTGGTAACTAAGACTACATTACATAAGGCATGAAGTAATGTAAAAGACTATAATCAGAGCAAACAGGGATTTAGAAATTCAAATTCTGCAATTACCTGCTCAATCCTAAATTTTGTATTTTTTTTTAGTTGCAGGAATAACAGTAGATGTAGTGAAATTTTAGAGCAAATGTCGCTTTGATTATGATTTTTAAATGATTGTATGATTAAAGCATGATTTTAGAAAGCTGAATTGGCAATAGTAATTAATGTTTCAGTTACACTGTTGCCGGCTTTGATCCAATTGTGCAATTTTATGTTGTACCACACTGACATAACTCATTTGACTCTCAGGTAATTCTACATATTTGCCTTGTAAAAACTCTATGCAGACTACACACAAACTCGTGTGGTGGTTGAATACTGCTTTAGGTTCAGCTGCAGTGCAGTATTTCTCTGATCTTTTATTTTCATGAGCAGATGTCTTTCATTAATTTATGGATTTATCATCTTTTCTTTTTCTTTTACACCTGGCAGCTGGCTCAAGTTTCAGCAGTTATTGTCTATTTTGCATGACATGTAGAATTGAATGTCATCTGTCTTAACAAAGCTGAAGCTAAAAGAATGAGGTGAGCCACATGAGCTACTGGGACAGAGCTGTACGTTTTCTTACCTTCTTAATATTTATTTGTGCTCATTTCTTCTGGCCTTGAATGGGCTGTGCTCACATTCTGTGCAGCTGTATGTTTACAAAATCTATTCCAACATGAGTCATTGTGCATGTGTAAGTATCCTAGAAACAGCTAGAGCTTTCTTGGGAGAACAGTCGCTTTTAGCGTAAGCACTTAAAAGGGAAAATGGTCAGTTCTGCTTTACATTATTTGGTGTTACATGAATTTCAGCTGCTTTTTGTAGTTGATGTTCAAAATAAGTTGTGCAAAGTAACAATTAACTAACATTGTTTAAAAACAAGTTCCTCATTAATGTACTTATTAATAAGTTTTTATTAAGAACTTTTGTAAAAGATACTGTGATTTAAATTTTCAGTTTGCTTTTAGCATTGTAATTGTATAGATATGTAGTAGCATTTAAAATTTGATCCTTTAAGTTTGCTTTTGTTTTATAAATTGTCTTTTTAAGCATTTCAAAAAATCTGCTCTGTAGATTCTCAATCCTTTAAACAACAAAGCAAGTTAAACCTAAACAGCATATCTCAGTCAGTTAAGCCTCTTTCTCTTTGTTCTGTACCATTTACCAGTTTTTTTTCTTGCTTATTCCATCCCCTTCTAAATATAATGATTCATTCTGAGGTACTCCACAAATGCTGACAGTGTGATAGGAAAAGTCCATTCTTTTTGAATAAATTTGAGAGGCTTGCACAGGCATGCAACTCCATAATCTCTGCAGAACCCTATTCTGTCTGCAGTTTTTGGGCAGGAAATGTGTTTTGATTTGTTTTCATCCTTGATATTATTTCCACTGCCAACATAACTAAATGGGAATAATTTCAGAAGGTAAGGACGAAATTTGGAGTATAGATGGATGGTTCAATATGACACCTCAGAGCGATTGCTAACTCAATTATTGGGGATCCTTTAGGCATTATTTATGAAAGTGAGATTTGCAAAGAAGTACAGATTTTGAAAAATATTCTGGGGGCCCTACATTGATGCTGCTCTTTAATGTTGGTGTTAATGCTTTATATTGTGGTGCAAGGTCTTTATGTAAATTTCTACTGTGATATTCTGTGGAGTATAAGACATAAATGATAGTATAACCTATTTTTCTCTTAAGAAGAAGTCAAAGTATACCTAAAATGAAACAAGGTAGAAATGAACAATTTACCTCAACAGCAGATTTTATTGAAGTATGCATTTTTGAAAACAATTTTATGACATAGTAAAAGTATGGAATAAGCCAAAGTTATCAATGTTTATAATTAGAGTTATGTGATTTATTAGTGCAAGGTTGAAAAAAATTGCTGCCTCTTTTCTCAAATTGGGCTACGTTTTAAAGCGTAAAATTTTAAGAGATTGCTAAATGGGTTTGCACCACATTGTGATTCTGTATATCCATCAAGTGTCGGTACTCCCAAGAAACGCGGGTGTAAACTGAGCTCTGCTCGCTCTTTAACGTTTCAGCAAGCAGAGCTCTCCACGTAGAATGACCTCTGAACTATTCGGCACAAAAAAATAAAAGCTCAAGTGTTGTTAACATTTTCTTTTAAATGATGCTGTTGTTTTGATTTTATTTTGAAAAAGGAGGTCCAACAATAAAATTATAATCCTTTAAGCATCATGAAATGTCTTGCAGTGGATCTGTTATAGTATGTTGAGATGTTAGTGTGAGGCAAAGGTTCACCTCTTCTCTTAATTTCTCTGAAAGGAGTTGTAAGGGGTCTGTTCAGAAATGCTAAATATGCAATTTATTTTTTGGAATTCCCAAAATGATATTTTCCAACTTTCTTTGGCTCCTGGAGGCAATTAAAAAAAATATTCCTATTAAGCTCATGGGATATTTAAAGAGCGAGAATAACTTCTTCTTACAATAAAAATTGACATGGCGACACTTTGAAGTAGTTAAGAGTAAAACTTAAAGGATCAAATTAATTTTGAATCTTTCCAATTTTGTTAAATATAAGTACAGGCAAAGGAGACTGCAGATGCTGGAATCTGGAACAACTTACATAAATGAATGTATTTTATTTGATAGATAATATTTAAATAAACATTTAGCTTGATTGCTTTATTGAAAACTGTTCTTCCAAAGTATAATACTGCAGATATGTCTTTGCTGTAGAACTGAGGAACAAAGAAAACATATCAGCTGTTCCAACAAATCATCCGCAAAAATTGAACCATGACAAACTTCTTAAATTGAGTTACTTTGCTTTCTCAGCTTTCATTATTGCTATAAATGTTCAATACTCTTGAAAAGAATAAGAGTTTATATAATCTCCAATAAAACCTTAAATCACATTTAACCAAATCAAATAAAGCAATATTTCTATGAATGGTTAATTTCCTTTGGAAATATACTTCAATTGCCATGAGCCAGCCTCCACCCCACTGGACAGTAAAGAAGAATGGGTCCACTCTAAACAGCATTTTCTATTGCAGAAACACAGTTCACTGGTTTAGTTCCTATTAAGAATGTAAGCATTCTTAAGCACAAGAATGCAATGTATATCTTTCTCAGATTTGTGCAGGTATTTAGCATTGTTAGAAATATGAAGTCCTGGTGTATAGATAAATTAATAAAAATAACACATATATGATTAATTTAAAACCTGGGTGTTTGACAAATATGAGATCAGAACTGGTAAGTGGGAGCAAAAATGCCGTTAGAAGGCTGAGGATTGTAGGAACAATCTCCAGCTTAAGATTTCTTGGGGCTGGAGAAGCAAGCCAAGGTTAGGGCAGGTTGGCTTAAATTCTTAATGGGGTTCGTATGAACATATTTTCTCCACCTCTTTTCAAAGTATTCCACTGAAGTATCTTTTTTGTTTACCTCAGACTTGTTGCAAGTCCATGATTCCCATTCTTTTCTGTTGTCACAGTTAACTTTTTGCAGGTGTTGTTAATGGAATTATGGCTGTCATCATAGAGTTCCCCTGCCTGTGTGAAGATAAATAAAGATAATGTGGTGGTGGAGGTGTTTGGTGAGACATGTTATCTGCATATCTGCCACCATATTACTCCTCTATACTTTTCCCAGTCAGTGATGGGTGGGAGTAATCTGCAGTATTGGTTCTTATACAAGTAAGAATGTAAGATGTTAAATCAAAAGATTTTCAGAAAAATATTTGGAGCAACTTCTTTTACCCATACTTGTGCTCTCTTTGTTCTCGATCACCTTAGCAGTAATCTTCAGTTGAGTTCAGAACGTGGTAATAAAGAGAATGGAGTTACTTGATTTCTTCTTGTTCTCAAACAATATGGGAATTCTTTGTGTGTTAGCAAACTGACGTAGATTAACTAAACATTCTTAAGAGTAAAATTTACTAAAATAGAACCAATCTTCTTACCAAGATGTAATTTAGAACCACTGTATAATTTAAACTTTTCCATAATATATTCATCAAGCAATGAGTTAAAGCCAATTTTAGCTCAATGAATAGCAATTTTATTTGACATTGCTTTTTTGCAAATTATGCTTCACACATTACATTATCATTTGTAGACAAATCCATAGAGCCCATTTCTGGAATGCAATCTGTGTGTCAAGTTGGTTAATATGTTCTTCTGCTAATCAAAAAATTAATTTTCATATTAATTTTATTTAGTCAATAACAGATTAGTAACTAAATATATGGATTATTTGCATCTCACTATTTATTAATGAATATTTCTTCATCTCAGTATTTTAAAAGGTTTAAATCTAATAAAGCATGCTTTATGAGCAATAAATATTGTATCACTGCATCCCAAGAGCAAATTAGAGTAAAATTATATACACCTGGAAAATTTTGGGGTAATCTAACGTTTTTAGGAAGTAAAAATAGGGTCAAATCTGAATGATTATAATTTTTGTGCGAACTGTTTTTAATGATTTATGTTGAACTACTTAAATAATTGTTTGAGTAAGTAACTTACATAATGATAATTAATATAGAAATAAGGTATTAAAATACCTGGACCAGTCATAGTCATTTAGCACAGAAGCAGGATCTCCATCTCACCTTGTCTACGTGACTGAGTGCCCGTTAAGCTAATCTCATTTACCTGCACTTTCCCATAGCCTTCCATGCCTTGGTGATCAGGTGCTTGACTACATACGTTATAAATGTCGTGTGAATGTCTGCCTCCTTCATTCTCTAAAGCAGCAGATTCCAGATTCTAAATGCCTAGGTGGATAAAATTCTTGCTCAGATCCCCTCCTAACTTCTTGTGCCTCATCTTAAACCTTTGCCCTTTAGCATTTTGGAAAAAAATTATTACATTCTATCCTATCTATGCCACTCATAATTTTTAAGTCATCAGATCCATTTCTCCAAGGAAAACCAGCACAACCTCTGGGAGTTTTTACTAATAACTGAAAAGTACCATCTGGGCAAATTCCTGATGATTCTCTAGAAATGAAGGGGTTAGACTATGAGGAGAAATTGAGTTGCTGGGACTGTACTCGCTGGAATTCAGAATAATGAGAGGAGAGCTCATAGAAACATAAAATTATGAATGGAATAGATAAGGTAGAGGCAGGAAAGTGTTCCACTGGTAGGTGAAACTAGAACTAGGGACATAACTCAAGATTAGGGGATCTAAATTTAGGACTGAGATGAAGAGGAACTACTTTTACCAGAGGGTGGTGAATCTGTGGAATTCTCTACCCAGTATAGCAGTAGAGGCTTCCTCAGTAAATATATTTAAGACAAGGTTAGATAGATTTTTGCATAATAGGGGAATTGAGGGTTATGGGGAAAAGGAAGTAGTTGAAGATGAGTCAATGGTCAGATCAGCCATGATCTTATTGAATGGTGGAGCAGGCACAATGGGCCAGATGGCCCACTCCTGCTCCTATTTCTCATGTTCTTAAGCAAGGGGAGTTTCATACAAAAATTATATGCTCTTGTAATCTCCTGACCACCTCTCCAAAGCAAGCACATTCTTTCCATAGGGGGCTGACAAGATCGGTACACAGTACTCCAGCTGTAGCCTAATCAATGTTTTATAAAGTTAAACCATATTTTGTAAACACTTCCTTGATGAAAACTCTTCAATGAAAATAAAAAATACTTTGAAAGATGCTCCAATATTTGTAGGTTGCCTTCCAATTGTATTTCAATTTGGCAGGTAAAGACCCATTTAAAATTTTACTTTAATAATTGTAGAATCCCATTCAGAAGAGTGAAGGCTGTAATTATTTAGTAGGTGGTTATTTTCAATTTTCTGATACTTCATCTGAGATATTTTTAGTAGTTATGTTAATTGGGTAGCTATCAACTTTTATAAATTTCATTAATGGAGTAATTAAGACTGTTTCGATGGAAGAAAATATTTATAACAATTATATCTTCAAGGAGTTGTTATCCTTCTAAATGCAAAATTTTCTTAGAGTGTCACTGGCATAACAACTGTAAGCCTGTAAAATTGCATTGCTCAACTCTTAATCTTATGGGATTTTTCTTGTGGCAAATCTGTAGTAATAATTTTGGTGTTAATGATGAACTTATACCTGTATATTTTGTTTAGCAATTTTTCAGATCCATAGTACATTATCTGGAAATTAATGTAACAAGAAATACTAGGAAGCAAAGTTTACCAGTTTACAAAAAGATATCAAATGAAGCCCAGTGCCTGCAATATAGAGAGCTGAATGAGAATATAATTGAAAGTGAGGTTAAAGATCCTGTGAATAGAGTAGGCTCATTCTTCCATACCAAAATGAGCGAGACAAATTACAGTTATTTGTATGCTTTAACTAAGTGGGCTCTATATAAACCATTATTATTTTATCAAGTTAGGTCCATGCTAAATGTTCATTAAAGACAAATTGTGTACTATGTTCGATTTCTTAATTTATTTTTAAAATGTAAAATTTGAAAATATCCAGTGATGGTGCTAGCTTGCATACTCTATCTATAACTAGCACAACTGTGCTGGAATCACATTCAAGCTGATTCTCAAGGCTTAAAGTAAAATTTAAAATGTATATCAATTGTTTAGGATTCCACTATTAATATGATAATATTGTCAATTCATGCAACCCTAATCTCCCTTTCCCAGTGGGCCTCCTTCAGACCTCGGGATTGAACACAGTAGAAATCACCAGTTGGTTTTTAAATTTATGTAGTTGAACTGAAACTAACAAATGATTTCTAAAATAATGCACTCCTGAATAGAAATTTAAATTGGGATATAGTTCAAAAGATGATATCCTTGCAAGTCTGCAGTTTTCCATATGGCAGTGTCTACCTTGCAGAATTTAGTTCACATCTTTCAAGCATTTTGAAGGTTCTGTCTGTTTCTGGTCATTCCATTATTTCTTTCAATGCAGACAGCCATTGATTCTTTTAGTTCTCAGCACTCCAAGTACCACTGTGGAACAGCTTGCTATACTTCCTTCCATTTGCCGATGTTATTTCACTTATGCATTATGACAGATGGCAGTGGAGAGTGTAATGCTCTTTTAGTCTTCCCTATCAGTCTAATGGAGGTCACATAAGGTTTTTCAACTCTTCCCAAGGTACAAGAAGCATGTCAATCATGAGTTATCTCAGCCATCATTAAGCTTTTGAAATACAAAGTATCGGCTTGATCCAGTTCCTTAAGAGTTTGTTCACTTTGACCTGATCTCCTCTTACAATGATTTCACCTCTGTAATAAATTTGTAGATCTCTTCAAAATCACTTGCGTAGTCATGGAAGTTGCAGCATTTTTGCTGTTAAATGTAATCTTCAATAAAATGCCCTTTGAAATAACTTCTGGAAGGCACCCCTTAATTGACCTTCCAGGGCCCACATTGATTTTCTCCACATGCATCTTCATTTCTGATAAATTATAAAGCCATTAATTTGTGGAGGAAATGGTGGGCGAACTGCAGCACAGATGTGCCAAAGCCCTTCTAATGCACAAAGCACAAAAGAGTGCCAAGGATGCTGTTTGAAAAGCAGAATTGCTAGATTGTTACGATTAGCGTTGCATTAAACTTTCTCCTGGGAACTATTTTAGGAAGCTTCTGTCTTCAGAGCTGAAGGATAATAATATTTGCAGATAAATAGGTTTCTTTATCAATGTAAGAAAAAAAATATTGATCAGTTGGCCCCTGGGGGCTTTTTGACTGTCAGAAAACTAACCTTTCGTACTTCTTGGTTCAGTAGTCTTGCATAGGTCAGATATCACTAGATCTACCCGGTAACCTCTGTGTAAGGTTTCTAGGCATACTGTGTTCTCTGCTATGAGTAAAGATGTTTAATTTTTAACTTTATAATAATACCCTTTTTGTTTTGCGAATTTCTTTTGCATCTCTAGCTAACTTGTTAAATTTTAATGCCTGTTGTGAATTATTCTGGCACAATATAATAGTTGTTTTATTTCTTCTTGGAATTAATGAATACTGTAGCTTTATCAGTGGAGTAACAATGCTGTAAGACTTGTGTTTGTAAATGCTGTTGTATCCATTATTAATCTATAGACAGTACAATATTTCTGTTCTGTCCTAGCTAATATCTTGGGGGTGGGGGGCGGGGAGAGAACTGCACCTTGAAAGAATTAAGTTTTATGCTTTTAGTTAACATCGAAAAAGTCAATATTATGTGATTGTTAAACTATTGGTAGTTTTTGATTTATTCATTCAGTTTGGCTTTTCATTAAAACATCGCTCAGAAGACTCGTGCTGTACAGTTTTTTTTTCCTATAAATGTTCTGTATATTTTCCTTGACACCTAGCATCGTACATACAGGAGGGACTGTCACCCAATCACCTGAAAAAAGCAAAGCTGATGTTCTTCTACACCCGGTACCCCAGTTCAAATATGCTGAAGATGTTCTTCTCTGACGTGAAGGTAGGTGCGAGGAGGATATTTTGCTCTGTCATGGCTATTACAGCAGCAAAACAATGGCAATTACAGTCTTCTATTTACTATTTAATTTGATTTTAATGTAGTGTAGACTGAGCATAAGGATGGTGAATAAACTGACAGATTCAGGCCACATTATTCAAATGAGAATATGAAGTCTGTCTGGTCACAGCTGCACCCTTACTCTGCTTCCAGTGTATTTAACCCCAATTTATATTTTTACTTCCCTAATTTGAACTATTTGTTCTTCCTCCACCTCAACATCAAAATAGCTACTAAATTTATTCTAATACTTAAAATTGAATTTTTATTTGTTTGTAATTATCATCAAAATAGTCAAAGACAGTTTTACTATTTTGATAATTTGATAATTTTGATATGTTCCCCCTCCTTCAGAGTTAGGAATTGCTTTCAGTTCTTGTCAGTGATCACACATTCAACAAGTCACACAGTTCTGCAGTTTCTTCTCATCAAATAATTAACAAAATCACAAGTACATTGAATATTGGTTTGTCTGATGTGAGGCTCCATATTTAATTTTAAGAATATTTTATAGATAATAGGCAAGTATTATTGAATTGCTTCACTTATTAATGAGTACTTGTAAAGCTTCAAATCGTTCCCATTTGTTGCAGACATTTCATGAAAGGTTTTAAAGCCTATTTGGAGAAAATGAGTAATCAAGGTCAGAGTTATTGCGCTGAATTTAGTTTTTGAGAGAAGTTATGATCGTAATGAGGAAGGACTCCGTGTCAAATGGAGTTCTTTACTGCACCTTCCTTGACTGTGAGCTTTGCTTTCCGTCTCTTTAATTTTGAAGTATCAACAATAAACAAAAGACCAGATGTTAATATTTAAATATAAAGATTTTACATATTGCCATCTTTGAAGTAATACATATCTGCAGTATTGTTAACCAAATATTCCCTATTGCTCTGGGTTTGCAAGCTTAAGCACCAGCGAAACCTTGTTATCTCTTTCTAAGGGAGGAAATAGGAGCTGAATTGAATCATTAGTCCAGCTTAAGTTTGTTCTTTTAAGTTGGGTAAGTTTTTAGCCTTCAGCTTTGAAGGTGCATAACAAAGTCCTGCCTTTAGATTGATGCCAAGGTAAACTTGCACACATTTGAACAATGGACAGATAAAAATTCCTGTGGTCTTCAATAATTGAAATGGATGCAATTCTTGATCATTTCCCATTCTGACTAATGAAATAGTTCCACCATTAGCTGTTCATCACACATGAGGATGATTCAGCCCAAAGAGAATTAAAACTTTGCATGAACTATTTTTTAACTGCTCCTGGAAAGTTTTATCCACAAGTTAGAGGCAGCAATGCTTTTTGCAGTTTTTCTTCATTATCAAAACCAGTCAACACTGGAAATGATTTTAATAGATGGGTGAAAATTGGAAGTTGCCAACTGAAGCTGATCTGTATTACTAGCTAATTTTTTAAGCAATACTTTATCAATTGAAAAAATTAGGGGTAGTTCAAAAGAATACTGCTCTTATGAAGATCAGTAGATTCTAATCATTGGCCTTCTAACTTTGCTGGGAATGCACTGCTTAGAGGGCAAAAAGAACATATGTTTGTTTTCTATCCTTCCGATAGGCACACTTGAGACCTATAGAAGTGTGACATTCAAAGTTCATTTATATTCTGATGCACCATCAGTGGTGACAGGCACACAGGCCTACCAGCAATGGCATATTGTTAATATAAAACTGCCATCTGATAGCATGGTTTAAGATCCTTTAAATGTGCCTGAAGTCATTTTTTTTTTACTGAAAGTAAGTTTTTAGGTTGAAATATATGAGTAAGATCTATTTATGGAGGCTTTTAATAGCATTTTGTCCTTTAATAATTGTAAGAAAATGTGCCTTAAGTTTCAAAGGAATACTTAAAATTTTTATCACCTTAACGCGCCAAGCACTTATCACTGAATAGTAACTACTTGTAATAGTAAGAGTCTGACAATAATTAAAAAGAGTAGTAAACAAGATTCAATATAAGGCGAAGTTGTGTTTAAAATATATTTTATTCATATTTTCCTGTTAAATCTAAACAAATTTGAATTGTCTTCCTTCTACAAGAACATTTGCTGTGTAGAATTTAGTTTAGCTTCTTAGTTCAGCCACAGTTTGCCCCCATAATTGGATAGTTAGAGCCTTGAAGATGTAAGACAGCATCCTGTCTGTAGATTGACATCAATGTAAACTTCCACACAGTTGAATGGTAGCCAGACAAAAACCCGGAGGCCTTCATTTCAAATGGGTTGAATCTTAGCAATGAATTCTGGAACAGATATAGAATAATGGATAGATGTCAGACTTAGTTATATTCAGTAGTTTCCAGAAGGCATTTGAAATATTTCTGACAGGTCCATTTTTGCACATTTTTCCCCTGTTCCCAGAATTAAAACGATTTTATCTTTGCGCGTAATTGTGTGCCCTTTAATGTAGAAGTGGGATAAGATGGTATAAATTTACATCCATGACCAAAAGTAATTCTCCAGATACTGCACTTTGCATGATATGATCACCATACTACATAGCACATTGCATAAAAATAGATTTTTTTTAATAATTAAAAAATATAACACTTCAAACCAGGTAGTTTAACATATTGGTGTACTTATTTATTAGTGAGAGCTTGCTATTACATTACATTGATGTAATGCCAGACTTAGATTAGTGTGCTGATAAAGAGAAATATGCTTCTGGAGTAATAAATCCCATAAATTTGCTGGCTTCCTAGAAATGTATTGCTTGCAGCGCCCAATATCAAGTAGTTTGCCTTTATCACCAATTAATAAACAAGAATGTTTAAAGGTTCGCTGATATTAATGCCCAGAAACCCATCATAGGTTTGAAGGATAAATTGAGATATAATGTAGAGGCTATGCACTTTATTTTGCTTGTAAAACTATTTCTTTTAAATTCAGATGAATTTCTAGGCAGTAATATATAATATTAACACATCAAAACGTATACTCCTGGAAGAACTCGGAGGGTGAGGGAGTTGGAAACTGGAGTGACAGGGCTGAGGACAGGGCAGTTGATATACAGACTGTTCAGTGAGACTGTCAGGAAGGATGAGTAAAATTGCAGTCAGTGAGATGAGTTGCAGTGTCACATGGGTGACATAAACAAGACTGAAGGTGTTGTGTTTGAATGCAGGCAGTATATGGAATAAAGTAGAAGATCTTGTAGGGCAGTTAGAGATTGGCCACCCTGAGATTGTGGGCATCATGACTGAGTCATGGCTGAAAGAAATTTATAGCTGAGGGCTTAACATCCAAGGATATACATTATATCATAGGACAGGCATAGGTGACATAGGATGGGAAGATGTAGAGTCTTTGTCGGTAGAGTTAAGAATCTACAAAGGTAAAAAGACCCTGATGGGAGTTATAAACCGGCTTCCGAACAGTAGCCGGGATGTGGGCTACAAATTACAGTGGGAGACAGATAGTCATGGGGCATTTCACTATGAAGTTAGATTGGGAGAATTAGGTTGGTGCTGGATCCCAGGAGATAATTTGTAGAATGAGGTGGCTTTTTAGAGCAGATTGGGGTTGAGCCCACTAGCAGAAAGGCTACTCTGGGATTGGGTGTTATCTAATGAACTGGATTTGATTAGGGAGCTTAAGGTAAAGAAACCCTGAGGAAGCAGTGATTATGATATGATAGAGTTCACCTGGGAGGGAGAAGCTAGAGTCAGATGCATCATTATTACAGTGGAGTAATGGGAATTATGGAGTCATGAGAGAGGAGCTGATCAAAGTTGATAGAGACCTCCTGAAGAATAAGCAGTAATCTAAAGGGAGGTTGGCACAAATGTGGCTGACAAGGGAAGTCGAAGACAGCATAAGCAATAGAGAGAGCATATAATATAGCGAAAACTAGTGGGAAATTTTAGGATTGTGGAGCTTTTAACAACCAACAGAATGCATCTAAAGAGCCATTAGGAGAGAAAAGATTAAATACGAATGTAAGCTAACCAATAATATCAAAGAGGATCCCAAAAGATTTTTCAGATATACAAAGAGTAGAAGAGAGGTGAAAGTGGATATCAGAATGCTGGAAAATGGCATTGGTGAGGTAGTAATGGGGGACAATGAAATGGCAGATGAACTATGATGGCAGAAAATAGTATTAATGATAAGACTCTTGGCAGTGTGGAGGATCAGAGGGACCTTGGGGTCCAAGTCCATAGGACATTCAAAGCTGCTATGTAGGTTGACTGTGTGGTTAAGAAGGCATACAGTGTATTGGCCTTCATCAACCGCGGGATTGAGTTCAAGAGGCGAGAGGTAATGTTACAGCTGTATAGGTCAGAGCCCACTTTGAGTACTATGGTTGATTCTGGTCATCTCACTACAGGAAGGATGTGGAAGGTGCTGCGGAGTAGGTACAGAGGAGATGTCAGGGGTAAGTTTTTTTACTCAGAGAGTGGTGAGTGGAATGGGTTGCCGGCAACGGTGGTGGAGGTACATACAATAGAGTCTTTTAAGAGATTCTTGAATAGGTACATGGAAGGTAGAGGGCTGTGGGTAACCATAGATAATTTCTAAAGTAAGTACTTTTTACGGCTCAGCATTGTGGGCCAAATGGCCTGTATTATGCTGTAGGTTTCCCATGTTTCAATGTTTTAAAATTAGTATTTTGATCATTCTTCACTGTGGAAGACACTACCAGTATACCGGAAGTTCAAGAGCATCAGTTACTATTACTAGGGAGTAGATGCTTGGGAAACTGAAAGTCTGAAGGTTGATAAATCACCTGATATATAGATGATATACACCCCAGGGTTCTGAAAGAGAGAGCTGAAGCAATTGTGGTGGCATTAGTAATTATCTTTCAGGAATCACTAGATTCTGGCATGGTTCCAGAGATTAGGAGAATGGGCAAACAAGTGGCATATGGGATACAGCATCAGGAGGTGTACAGTCATGCACTTTTGTAGGAGGAATGAAAAGACCGTTTTCTAAGCAGGGAAAAGATTCAAAAATCTGATGTTTAAACAGACTTGGGAGTCATCGTGTAGGATTCCCTAACGGTTAACTTGTAGGTTGAGTTTGTGGTGAGGAAGATAATTGCAATGTTAGCATTCATTTAGAGAGGACTAGAATGTAAAAGCAGGGCTGTTATGCTGAGGCCTTATAAGGCACTGGTGAGGACTCACTTGGAGTATTGTGAGCAATTTTAGGCCCCTTTTTTAAGAAAGGATTTGTTGACATTGGAGAAGGTTAAGAAGAGATTCACAGGAATGACTCCGGAAATGAAAGGGTTATCATTTGTGGAGCGCTTGATGGCTCTGAAATTTTGAAGGATGAGGGGGGATCTTGTTGAAATCTATTGAATGTTGAAAGGCCTAGATAGAGTGGATGTGGAGAGGATGTTTTCCATAATGGGCAAGTCTTGTATCAGAGGGCACAGCCTCTGAATAGAGGGATGTTCATTTGGAATAGAGATAACAAGGAAATTCTTTAGCCAGAGGGTAGTGAATATATGGAATTTGTTGTCACAGGCGGCTGTGCAGGCAAGATCATTGGCTGTATTTAAGGTGGAGGTTAATAGATTCTTGATTAGTTGGGGTGTCAAAGGTTAAGGGGAGAATGGAGCTGATAATAAATCAGCCATGATGAAATGGCAGAGCAGACATGATGGCCTGAATGGACTAATTCTGCTCCTATGTGTTATGATCAAGATTTGTCTGTGGAGTGGATAAAAAAGTAGGTCTTTCAGGTCAATATCAGCATCAGGATGGATGGTTGCGTCCAGATGCAGGGTTTAGATCCAAAATGTCAGCCACCCCTTTTTACTTATTTACAGTACGGAGTAGGTCCCTACAAGCAGCACTATCCCAGCAACCATGACAACCCTGATTTAACTGTAATCTAATCACTGTACAATATACTTTGACCACTTAACCTATCCAGTACTTCTTTGGACTGTGGGAGAAAACCTGACCAGCTGGGGAAAAACCCATGCATTCCACGGGGGGGGGACGTACAGACTCCCTACAGAGGAAGCTGGGATTGAATTCTGATGCCCTATGCTGCAGTAGCATCATGCTAACATTCCTGACCTCCGAGTTCTTCCAGCAGTTTGCATTTTTGCTCCAGACTCCAGCATCTGCAGTCTTTTAACTCCATGTTGCTAGCAATCTTCTGAACCTTAGTCATATTTCAGTAATCTGCTTGATTCTGTACCTCATTTAATTTCCCTGTCTGAGCTCCTTTATCCTCTGTCCTTTTAGTGTCTTGAATCATAAATTATATTGAATAATTTCCATAAATTCAGCCATTTTCTGCCCCTGTATATAAAAAAGAAAGTCTATCCTTCAATACTAATTAATCCCTTATTCTGAGTTATTCTTCTTAGTTTTGGATTCTCCTGTCTGGGGAATTTAATTCTTTGCACCTGCACTATATCCTTTTTCAGAATGTGTGTATTTTGGAAGGTGTACCTGTTCATCTCCAGTGAGTGTATGCCAGCTTTTCTCAATTGCTCAGCCCAAGATCACCTCCACATTGCATATCAGTATCTCACAAGCGGAAATGGCATATTGGTGTTTAGAATGTTTAATATTACATATGATTGCTACATATGTTGATGCCTTGCAAAAATGCTTTTAAATTTGAAAATATTATTTACAAGGGAATGGACATAACATTTAATAGTAAGAAAATTTTAAAAGGACCGTTTGTTACTATAGCTTCTGGTTATATGATTAATATTATACTTGTGGAATAACCAGAATACTCATAATCACACATGATCACTGAGAATAGAGAGTTCACCTATAAAAAGTATCTAATTTTCTCCTCTGTCCACTTCCCTGCAAACAGCTCCAATCTCAACCATTACCCCTCCCCACCATCACCATTGGCAAGTCGATCGCTGCCTAACTAGATTAAGGTGTCAAATTGATTTGTTTTATGGGTCCTTTGACTGTGCTCATTGAATATTTAGGAAGTTTCTTCAGCAAACACTGGGATTGGACATGTCCCATGGGAAGCATTAATCCGTCACAGGAACAATTAAGTTGCAGAAAGAAGAGATCTTCTCTTGTACTGGTCACTTATTTGTGATGCACCAGTGAGAACCTAAAGATCAAGATTACTATGTTTGTTTAGAAAAAAACTAATTCAGGAACTGCTAATGTTTGATAAGCAAAAAGTGACACAAGTCTTAAATGCTGAGCCCTCATGTTTGAGTGGCTCTGTTGTTTAGGCCAGTGCATCTCTGGTATTTCAATTCTGTAACAATAGGTTTTAAATCTCCCTTTACTCCCTTCTGCCAAACACTGTCATGTGGACTTACTTTTATTTTGTAGTCCCATTAGGTCATCTACAGGCCATTCTAGAAAAAATACCCTTTCTTTTTTCTCTATTCTTGCATGTAGGAGACAATATCTTGTAACAATACTGAAGCTTAATCTCCATGTCAAAGCAATTTTCATTCCCGGGTGCGCAGGCTGCTATCGTTTTGTTATGTTTTGTTTCTTATACTAAAAGAATTAAAAAGGAACAGTAGTCGTCATGGGGCCTGTAGTTCTTATCACAGTGTCTGGAAATTTGGACAGTGTATTTTGCTGCAGAGATAACACGGAAAGAACTCACGAGTTCAGCAAATAGTAATGGGTTTAAGTTCTATTGAAATCAACAGCAAATCAGATAATGGGGTCCTTCAGTTGTCTTTTTAATCAGGTCCCCGCAAGGCTGAATAGAGACCGAGCAGACACACAGAGTGAAAATATAATTCTTGGATAGGTTAAGTACATGTTTGAACTCTAGCAGTCAGAGTGATTTGATGATGACTTAATCATTTTCTGGTCAATTATCTGTGAGGACCCTTGCAACTGGAAGGCAATTATGATGCAAGCTGGCCTTTAGGAACTGCAACAGCTTCCACTTCTGTTTCTGTGTTACTTAGCCTTCACTGCCATGAATTTTCATTCACTTCATTATCTTAAATTCACTGGAATAGAAACAACTTTCTGCATTGTAATTACACACCCATTAACTGTCAGCTTGATAGAAGCAGGCAGCCCTCTTCATGGCCAGAGCAAATGCTTGATAAGTACTCACTGTGATTTTTGATTAATGAACACTTTGTGCCATAAAGGGGAAAAATGATAGATGCCTATATTGAGAAAAGTCTTCCTGATATACAGGCAGTTTAAAGTTACAGGTTTTAACTTGACTAACAGGGATTTAACAAACCTTGAATATGCACAAGACCCCGTAGGGGATGTCATTTCTTGTAATAGATCCCCATAAAAGTACTAAGAACTGCTCTGAACAATTAAACATCTAATAATTTGGCAATAAGTATCTGGATCATTGTCCATAATCTTAACACTTTTATGGAGAGAGAGTGGTTAAAATGATTAGTTTGAAAACCATTCACTTTGGTCACTTCAGTTGCCAGATGTGGTTAATGTGCATTATAACCCTGGAGCATCGATCTTTAAATTTTTCACTAGCTCCTGAAATACTCACGGTGCTTTATGCGGGCAAAAAGAAAGGCATAAGTTCTTGCATACAATAGCTGTTTTACTAGATATCCAGTTAGAAATTAATGGTTTAAATATATAAACTTTTAATTTTATTCATGAAATAGGTAAACTAGAAAAGCCTATATGATTGTGTCCTTTAGTGCAGGGCTGCAAAGATGCTGGCAATAGGCAAGATGGGGTCGTTACCATTACAGACCCTTTTTGATTGGTTTCCAGTTGTTTTGGGTGGCAGGAGTAGCATTATACTCTAGATCGGTTATGTCTGTGCCCCCTTGCCACTGCCTTTTAATATTCCAATGTTGGGGACCAGTCCAATCTTGTGACCTAATTCCCCTAGGGGTCTACTCATGCTTTATGGAAAGCCAGTATACTTCATTTAAGTGAGGTTGAAGTGGGAGGTTTCCAGCGTATGGTTTCATTGCTCCTTAAGAGACAGAGGACCTTTGGTACGATCACAGTTTCTGCCCCAGACAGGACCCAATATTTACTCAGCTTCTTTTCCACACTGAAATTGGAACACCAGCGAAATTTTTGAGTTCATAAGGGAGAAATCTGCCTTCAAAGTAGCACTAAATATGTAAATAAGTAGCAGGTGTGCATTCTTCTTTGCTTCCAAAAGTAGAGTGTAATATGCAGAAATTATTTTAATGAACATTTGGTGCTAGGGTCTCTGACACTTCATTTCAATCTCAATTATGCATACTAGAGCCTGATCCAGATTCCTAAAGAATTCCTCAAAGTACATACAATGTTAGTATATTCTGTTTAACTATAACACCCCAAACTAAAGGATCATATTCAATAGGAATACTGAAGCTCAAGCTGTATTAAAATGGGATGTCCAAAGTATTAATTTACCAATATTATTCATTAAGCTGAAATAAGGTTTCCTAGTTTATTCATTTATATGCAATTATTTTGTGATCATGATAGTTGATGTTATTATTAAGCCATGCTGTCTCTATACGTTTTTGTTCTTGCCTCTGGTGTCATGCTTTATCATGCACCTCCCAAGTGTTGAAAAGGCAATTTACTTCCAGACCATTTCCTATTTGGTCTGGTGGAGTCCCATGGAGTCCCAGCATCCCATGTGTATTCCCAGGAAGAAAGCACATTATTTTCTCAAGATGCTGTGCTGTGCTTTTCCACAAACAGATAATTGGGTGGAAGGAAGGAAAATTAAATACAAAAGTGATATTTTATTGACTGACTTAAGCTATTTCTTCAGAGGAATGTAAAAAGCTGAAGTGTTAAAAAGGCCACAGTATCGGTCCGTTGAAAGCTGAAAATCTGGTGTATCAATTTGAGACCAATTATTTTAAATTACTATTTGTTTGGGTTCAGTTCTGTTGGAATTAGGTGAAATAATGGTTACATCTTGCAAATGCAAATATAGTAGAAAAAGATTCAGTTTTGCAGTGACATGTTTTCCAAAATGGATTGAGTTTATGGACAAAATATGACCTTAGTGAACCAGGAGACTACATCACCTAAAGAGATTATCCAAAGTATTTAAAATGTTGTTTACAGGGATCTAATAACCATTATGTGTTTTGTTTCATGACTTTAATGCAATTATTTTTCATTAGCTGAGAGAAGAATACTGTTCCTATTATACAATGCCCCTACTCCATGTCCAATTACTTGAACTAGTTATTTGGATTTATTATGGAATATAGTATCAGTTTATTACACTTAAAATGTTATTAACTTAGGGAATAATGACAATTGAAACTGAATCTGCTCATCCTGTCGTACTTTCCTATTGGCAGTTTAATAGGTGCATCACCTCACAGCTTATAAAGTGGTTCAGCAATTTCCGAGAATTTTACTACATCCAGATGGAAAAGTTTGCTCGTCAGTCTATTAACGATGGAGTAACAAGTACCGAAGAGCTGACTGTCTCCCGTGATTCTGAACTGTTCAGAGCCTTGAACATGCACTACAACAAAGCAAATGATTTTGAGGTACGGGATTTGTTTCTATGTGAGCACTTAACAATGCGTGTGAAGGCAGATGGTAATGTTGTTTGTGAAGCAACACGAGACCATTATTTTTCCTTTGAAAATTATTTTTTAAACTTGGTATACAATGCAATCTTTGGCTTGGTTTTTGTTTTAATGCTTCCAGATTATGAGCTACTGCAAGTTTGATGAAAGATTAGTTACAGTAATGCTATTGAAAGTACTATTGGAAAACTAAGCAATGTAGCCTGACAATTTGCCTGCTAAAACAATGTTGTAATCCCAAGCAAATAAAATTAAATTCGTAGCTTGAGGTCCTAGTGCTGAAAGATTGTGGATCGCTCTTTGTTGTCTGCTAATGTTGTGCTTTGACCTTGGGTGTTCTCAGCAGTTCGTCTTTGATGTCAGTGAAATTTAAATTCCATTGTGTCACCAAACTCTTGGTGTGACGCAGTCTTTTTAGGGGTCACCCAAAAATGAAGTATTTAAACATGCCTATAGTGTGAAAGGAGTTAAAACTAAATTTTAAAATTACATCATATGCACAAATATTTTATAGTAGGTTATATTTTCTTGCCCGTAGCACATTTACTAAATTATTTAGCATATTTATAAAAGGGCTATATGTTGGTGTTACTTCCATATCTAATTTTCAAATGCACACTTGAATGAAGTACAAAGTGTGAAGAGATGAGAATGAATCTCATTCAGCTGGTTTTAAAGAAAACATGTCGGGAGAGGGAACACAGTGTTTATTTCTGAAAGAAAAATATTAATGCTAAAAGATTAGCCCCATTGGGGAGAAATCTAGGAAGCAAGTACTTATGACAGCAATAATTCAGTATAGTGATGGGCAAATAGGATGTGAAAATGTAATTGATTATTTGCACCAGTAAATTAAAAGTTGCATTAGGAAAATATTAAAATAGATTGACAATGCATTCAACTAAAATGGAATTGGGAATGAGGCATCCAATCGGAGTTACAAAACCTACTCAAACAACACCATTTTCTGTTGAATTTTCTTGCTGTCCATTTATTTTGGATGAACATATGAAATTGAGGCAAAGGTAACACAAAATCTAGTTTTAACCTTACAGATAAGATGGAGAATCAATCATTTCTAGGTTTCTTTATCAATGTGGGAATGTTGGCTTCTGATTTTTATCATTGGCTTTTACTCCACTTACTTTTAACTGGTGATAATATTACCCTCACCTTATCATCCCTGAGGACAGTGGGAGGGATGATATTGAGAAGAGTAGGAGACCAGGCAACAAGGCTAAATTGGAGAATTATTCTACTCATCCGCTTCTATGATTCACTGCTGTACCAGCGGCTGCTAAGGTCACAGTGTGGCTTAAACAGAAGTAGTTCTTCCTTAGTCCATACTTCTGAATAGCTGTTAAGTAATGACTTTCCATTAGTGGATTATTGGGGTAGTCGTGAATTATGCCATTAAGTTGAGGGGTCAACTGATGGAAATCTTGAAAGCAGTGGAGGGGGGGAGGTGCAATCAGTTATCTGTAGGGAGTGATTGGAAAAGACTGCAGATTGTGTTTTTGAATTTGAGAGAGTCTGCAGTGTTAGAGATTGCACATTAGAACAGAAGAGGAATTTGTGAGTGGAAACTTGGGAAGTGTTTAGAAATCGCTATAGTTTTGAAATGTATGGAAGCTATAGAAAAGCTATTGAAATATTTAAAGATATACTGCAATAGGCTTCCTGTTCCAGCATGGTTGTGAATGTCTGCTTTAAACCCCACACCCAATCTTCACAGACATTCAAAATTCTGCCTCTGCGCAAGTAACTTCTGATCCTCATGGACATACCCAAAATGGTATCCAGATATACTTTGCATGTCATGGAATATCCCATTGCACATAAAAGTATAAGATGTAAGAGCAGAATTAGGCCATTTGGCCCATCGAGACTGCTCCACCATTCCATTATGGCTAATTCTTCTTCTTTCTCCCTGTAACTTTTGACACCATGACTAATCAAGAGCCTATCAACCAACATTTTAATTATACCCAATGACTTGGCTTCCACAACTGTCTATGGCAATTCCACAAATTTACTACCCTCTGTCTGGCTAAAGAAATTCATCCTCATCTCTTCTAAATGGACATCCTTCTATTCTGAGACAGTGCCCTCTGCTCCAAGACTCACCCACTGTAGGAATCATCCTCTCCACATCCACTATCTAAACCTTTCAATATTTGGTAGGTTTCAATGAGATTCTCATTCCCTCCCATTCTTCTAAATTCAGCGAGTATAAGCCCAGAGCTATTAAATGTTCCTTACTACAGGACTCTTTCTTTCCCAGAATCATTCTCAAGAACCTCCTGTGGACCATCTCCAATGTCAGCACATCTTTTCTTAGATAAGCAGACCAAAACTGCTCACAATACTCCAAATGCACTCTGACCAATGCCATACCAAGCCTTATCATTATATTTTTGCTTTTGTAGTTCTCTTGAAAAGAATGCTAACATTGCACTTGCTTACTTTACCTCTGAATCAACTTGCCGGGAATCCTGCACAAGGAGTCCTTTTGTACCTCTGAGTTTTCTTCCCCTTTAGAATATAGTCTACACCTTTACTCCTACCAGAGTGCATGACCATACTTTTAGATGTGCTATATTTCTCATGCCAGTTCTTTGCCCATTCTCCCAAACTGTCAGTCCTTCTGCAGAATCCCTGCTTCCTCAATACTACCTTCCCCTCCAGCTATCTTTGTATTGTCCACAAACCTGGCCACAATGCCATCAATCCTGTTATCCAAATCATGAATGTACAATATAATGTGAAAAGGAATGATCCCAATACTGACGCCAGTGGAACACCACTAGTCACTGACAGCCAACCAGGAAAAGCCCCCTTTATCTTCACTGCCAGTCAGCCTATCTTCTATGTATGCCAGTCTTTTTCCTGTAATGCCATGGGCTCTTGTTAAGCAGTCTCATGTGCGGCACCATGGCAAAAGGCCTTCTAAAAATCCAAGTAAGCAACATCTACAGGCTCTCCTTTGCCTACCCTGCCTCAAAGAATTCCAGAAGATTTCCCTTTAAGGAAACCATGCTAACTTTGGACTACTAAATTTTGTGCCTCCAAGTACACCAAAGCTTCATCCTTAGTAATGGACTCAAACATCTTCCCAACCACTGAGGTAAGGTTAACTAGCCTATAATTTTCTTCTACCTCCCTCCTTCCCTTAGGGAAATTACATTTGCAATTTTCCAGTTCTCCAGCAATATTCCAGAATCTATTGATTCTCAATGGGCCAGATGGCTTATCCTGCTCCTATTTCTTGAAATGTCATTACTAATGCCTTAAAAATCTCTTCTGCTGTCTCGTTCAAAGCCCTGCGGTGTAGTCCATTTTGTCTAGGTGACTTATCTACCTTCAGAACTCTCAGCCTCCCAGGCATCTTTTCCTTAGCAATAACAACTACACTACTTCTGCCACTTGACGCTCTTGAATTTCTAGTATACTACCGCTGTCTTACATAGTGAAGACTGATACAAAACACTAATTCAGTTTTTCTGCTATTTCTTTCTCTCCCAATACTACCTCTCCAGTGTCAATTACTAATTATCTGAAATTCACTTTCTCCTCTCTTTTACCCTTTATATACCCGAAGATACTTTTTGTACTCTTATGTTACTGGCTAGCCCCTAGCTTATGACATCTTTTCTCTCCTTGTTGATTTTTCAGATGCCTTCTGTTGGTTTTTAAGTTTCCCAACCCTCTAGCTTCCTGCTAATTTTTACTATATTATATGCCCTCCCTTTTGCTTTTATGCTGTCTTAGACTTCCCTTGTCAGCCATAGTTGCATCATGCCCCCCCCCCCCTTTAGACTGCTACTTCCTGTATCTATCCTGTAGCTTTCAAATTGCTCCCAGAAATTACTGTTCTGCCATCATCCCTGCTGGTATGCCCTTCCAATCAACTTTGAACAGTTCCTCTCATGGTTTTCCCTAGAGGAATCATCCACAAGCTGCGCTGAAAAGCCATCTTGTAGACATTCTACAAATTCTCTCTTTTGGGATCCAGCACTAATCTCATTTTCCCAATCCTTGGATGTTAAGCTCCCAACTAAAATCTTCTTTCAGCCATGACTTGGTGATGCCCACAACGTCATACCTATAAATCTCTAACTCGTTGCAAGATCACTTACCCTGTCCGATATTGTGTGCATTCAAGTATAGCACTTTTAGTCCTGTATTCATCAGCATTTTTGATTTTGACCCCATGTTACACTTCAACCCATTCCACTGACTACCATTTTGCCTCATTGCCTGTCCTTCGTCACGGCTTTGCTAAATATTGCATCTAACTGTACACCAACTGCTGCAACATTAGCCCTGACACTCTGGTTCCCATCACTCTGCCAAATTAGATTCAACCCTCACCAACAGCTCTAGCAAACCTGCCAACAAGGATGTTAGTTCCCTTTGAGTTCAGGTGTAACCTGTTCTTTTTTGTCCAGGTCTTACCTTCCCAAGAAGAGATCCTAATGACCCAGAAATCTGAAAACTTGCCCCCTGCACCAATTACTCAGCCATGCGCTCATTTGCCAAATCACTTTATTCTTACCCTCCCTGGCACAAGGCACAGGCAGCAATCCAAATACTACCTACTACCCTTGAGGTCCTACTTTTCAGCTTTCTACCTAGCTCCTATAGCCTCTCCTCAAGACCACATCCCTTTTTTAAGGGTCTGCTGTGTGATTCAATCTCCAGGCATACCATTTAATTTCATCCATCTTGGGGTACTTCTTGAACATTGACTAAGCAGTTATGTGAAAATAAATCAAGCACATTAGAGATTAATTATTTTGTAAAGCTGTCAATTATATATAACAATAAGAATCAAGCAAGAAGGTGAGAGAGAGAGAAGGACAATTGTGGCTATATTTATTTATGAAAATCATACCTGTGGTGTACTTCAAGGCCAACTTTATAAGCTACCTATGCTATGGTATCACCATACCTGTGCTTGAAATTTTTCTGGCACATTAAACAGCAGCAGAACTAGATTTACATTAATGGTGAACCATGACTACTCAAGCCTTTTCCAATACATATTTTGCAAGTTCTGGGGTAGGAATGGAGGTTGTGCCAACTTGACATCCGTATAAGGAAATCTTTAGGTCTATTCTGATTTTGCAGGGCTTCCATGGGTATTTGCCAATAGTTTGCTCAAAATACTGTGGGTGCCAAACATGCCAAATTAAGTACAGAATGAAAAATGGAGAAAGAGAAAAAGCAAGGCATCTGCTTTACTTCTTTAACTTCTGTACCAATGATCGTAGTGTTAAGGAATGAGATATTTTTCTAGAATGGAAATAATTATGACACTAAATGGATAGATTGAATGAGAATCAGAGTCAGGTTTATTATCACTGAGATGTGTTATGAAATTTATTGTTTTGTGGTGCAGTACAGTGCAAGACAAAAAAATGCTAAAATTACTGTAAGTTACAGAAGTGGAATAGCGAGGTATTAGTTATGGGGTCTTGAGCTGTTCGGAGATCTGATAGTAGAGGGGAAGAAGCTGTTTCTAAAACATCAACTGTGGTTCTTCAGACTCCTGTACCTCCTCCCTAGTGGTACTAATGAGAAAACGGCTTAATGATAAATGCTACCTTCTTGAGACGCCACCTCTTAAAGATGTCCTCGTTGGTGGGAAGCTTGTGGCCATGATGGAGCTGCTGAGTCTACACTCCTCTGCAGCCTTGATGTCTTGAGATTGGGATCCTTGAACATCCAACATCCACATGTTGCTTCTGTAAAGCATGATTTCAATTACTTAATAGTCATATTGCATGGATACAGGCCATCTGGCCCACTATCCATGCAGACCAATGGAGCCCACCCTTATTAATCCCATCTTCCACCCTTCTTTATGCAGGAGATCCAAATGATTGTTTAGACAATTATTAGAATTCTGACCACAGATCTGCTTCCATCATTTTCTCAGGCAGTGTATTCCAGATGCTCATCACTTTCCGGGTGAAAAAGCTTTCCTCAGTACTTCAGTTATTGATGATGAAAATTATCATGTTGGCTGTTATTTTTTCATTAGAAGACAGGAGAATACGGTTGAGAGGGAAACTAAACTAGCTATGATCGAATGGTAGAGTAGACCCGATGGGCCAAATGGCCTAAATCTGTTCTGTCTTATGATCATATCAATCAAATGACACAACTAAGCAAATTCACAATGGTTTAATCAGATCCAGTTGTGCAGTGTTGTTTATGATGGAGGAAAACTGATTATTTGCTCAAGGAATATGGTGAGTGGTAATTGGGAAGGGGTGGCCTTTTATTCTGGAGTCATCTGTTTTTGTGACTGTTTAGACCAGAAGTACTTGGCCAGATTAACCTATTTTATATCTGAGCCAAACTAGAGATATTCTGTTTCCAACTTAATGTATGCTTATGTATAAATATCTTCTGGAGCTGATAGCAGCCATGCATTTTTATAACTGGAAGTTTTGTTTTGTACTGTATTATTGAAGAGGCTGTTCAGAATCTGAAGTGGGGGGGTAAACAAAAGAGAGATTATTTTGAAATATTCTTTCGCTTCAGTTTTATTGTTTCTTGTTTAAGATATAAAGGAATGGCAAAAACTACTGAAAAGCTTTTTCTTGATTTCTACGGAATTGCTTAGAACATTATTACTTCTTTTGAAGCACACAGAAGTTAAGTATAATTCTCAAAGTAAATGTTCTTTCCTCCTTTTAAAGACATTGGACTTGATGTCAGCAATACAGTGTCTAATTTGGTAACAGGATTTTGAATATTCAATCCAAAAGTTTTTTTATTCAAATGTACTGCCTGATATTATGAAAATTACATTAATTCATCACAGGCCTCTCTGTAGAAAAGTCTGGTGATGTACTGTTTAAATTAAAGCAATATACAAATTGGAACACCAATACCTTGGAATGTTGACATTCAACTTAGCACAGGCTGATTTGAACAGAAGGTAGAAATTTGGCTCTTACTCTATTGGATGAAAGAAAATGAATGAGAATAAATCTATGGTTTGCTATTGTGTACAGTTTCTGAACTGTTTAATGTCAGCCTTAGCAGGTAATCTACCTCCTCTGTCTTGTCATCTATAATATTATAATGGAGCAGGGCAGTGGGAGGAAGGAATTTTTTTTTAAAAAAAGGGGGTTTGCACCTTCCCATAAGTGATTATGAATATTATGGGCTTCCCTCACCTAGCCCTATACTTTGTAGTATGATCTCTAGGGAAAGAATAAGTGGCCAGGTGAACTGTAGTGGGCATCCCATTGTTTAATGTATGCTATGATTATCATTCCCTTCACTTTAAAGTCAGTACTTTCAATTAGATTTTAATGCTGGTTGCAACATCTTACAGAGAAGTGGCCTTATTATAAACCTTGTGTATTGTTTTCACAAAGGTTCGTGGGAAGCTAAAATACATGTCAGATACTTGACTAATATGGGCAATCCACATGACTTTATCACCTTGCTGAACATGATTCATACCAGTGAGCATTTGGAACCATTGATGTGTTAAGTTAAAGTTAGGCAAGGCAGTTCTGCAAAACATGATATTATGCTAACTTGTTTGCATTTTTTTCCTTCTGAATGCAGAAACAGTATTTGAATATTCTCCCGATAAGGTGCACAAGACCTTGTCCTGTGCAGGTATCAAGTTGCAACTTCTCAGTTTGCCCTACACAGCCTATCTGTTTCTCTGTGTGTGCACTTTCACTGACCCAATATTTACAACTTTTGCTTTTGGCTTTGGCTAAATTTAAGGAAGGCGATATTCATCAATTAACTTTGCCATAAATTTGCCCAGTAGAAGGTTCATAGAAACATAGAAAACCTACAGCACAATACTGGCCCTTCGGCCCACAAAGTTGTGCCAAACACATCCCTACCTTAGAAATTACTAGGCTTACCCATAGCCCTCTATTTTTCTAAGCTCCATGTACATATCCAAAAGTCTCTTAAAAGACCCTATCGTATCCGCCTCCACCACTGTTGCCGGCAGTCCATTCCATGCACTCGCCACTCTCTGCGTTTTAAACAAAACACACTTGCCCTATACATCTCCTCTGTACCTACTCCCCAGCACCTTAAACCTGTGTCCTCTTGTCCTAGCCACTTCAGCCCTGGAAAAGAGCCTCCGACTATCCACATGATCAATGCCTCTCATCATCTTATACACCTCTATCAGGTCCCCTCTCATCCTCTGTCGCTCCAAGGAGAAAAGGTCGAGTTCACTCAAACTATTCTCATAAGGCATGCTCCCCAATCCATGCAACATCCTTGTAAATCTCCTCTGTGCCCTTTCAATGGCTTCCACATCTGTCCTGTAGTGAGGCGACTAGAACTGAGCACAATACTCCACGTGGGGTCTGACCAGGGTCCTATATAGCTGCAACATTACCTCTCGGCTCCTAAATTCAATTCCATGATTGATGAAGGCCAGTACGCTGTACACCTTCTTAACCACAGAGTCAACCTGCACAGCTGCTTTGAGTGTTCTGTAGACTCAGACCCCAAGATCCCTCTGATCCTCCACACTGCCAAGAGTCTTACCATTAATACTATATTCTGCCATCATATTTGACCTACCAAAATGAACCACTTCACACTTATCTGAGTTGAACTCCATCTGCTACTTCTCAGCCCAGTTTTGCATGCTATCAATGTCCTGCTGTAACCTCTGGCAGCCCTCCACACTATCCACAACACCTCCAACCTTTGTATCATCAGCAAACTTGCTAACCCATCCCTCCACTTCCTCATCCAGTTCATTTATAAAAATCACAAAGAGTAAGGGTCTCAGAACAGATCCCTGAGGCACTCCCCTGGTGACTGAGCTCCAAGCAGAATATGACCCGTCTACAACAATTTGCCTTCTGTGGGCAAGCCAGTTCTGCATCCACAAAGCAATGTCCCCTTAGATCCCATGTCTCCTTACTTTCTCAATAAGCCTTGCATGGGCTACATTATCAAAAGCCTTGCAGAAATCCATATACTGCTACTATCCGTATACTACTCTTCCTTCATCAATGTGCTTAGTCACATCCTCAAAAAATACAATCAGGCTCATAAGGCACAACCTGCCTTTGACAAAGCCATGCTGACTATTCCTAATCACATTATACCTCTCCCAATGTTCATAAATCTTGCTTTCAGGATCTTCTCCATCAACTTAAAAACCACTGAGGTAAAACTCACTGGTCTATAATTTCCTGGGCTATCTCTACTCCTTTTCTTGAATAAAGGAACAACATCCACAACCCTCCAATCCTCCGGAACCTGTCCCGTCCCCATTGATGATGCAAAGATCATCACCAGAGTCTCAGCAATCTCCTCCTTCACCTCCCACAGTAGTTTGGGGTACATCCCGTCCGGTCCAAGTGACTTATCCATCTTTATTCATGGAATTTCTTTTATCCCCGTAATCTGGAATAATAAAAACATTGTTAAATAAGTTTGATTGGAGATGTTCATAGAAAATAAATTTAACCTTAAATGAAAGTTTCCATTTTCTAATTGAGCCATAGTGTAATATGGGAAATAACACTATATATTTATATGCACTAATCTTTCATATTTGGGTTTTATTAATGCAAATATGATCTAGAAAATGATAATCAAAACAGAAACTGATCAAGCTTGAAATTCCAAATTATGGATCAAAGGCAGCAGACAACAGTTGCCACATTTAGTACTGTGCAAAATATGTATGATTTTATTTTGAACAAGATTTTTTATTTCTATATTTGTTGAAACCTTACAGCTGGAGTTATGATCAGTAACATGACTCTTTTACAAGAAGTAAAATCAGAAACATTGGAAATAATTTGCAGCAACGGTGGTGGAACATCAATGAACTAAGATTTTATTTGGACCTTTACATTTAACCACTTTCTAGTATTTGTTTAGGATTATTTACTGCATTTGTCCTCCACCTCGCACTAATTTACAAATTTTTGAATGTTAGCTTAATTACCAGGCTACAGTTCATGGTCCGCACTTTAACCTGCAGTATTAAAATAGTCTAAAGGTTGGTAGGAAGTTGTTTATGAATCAAAATCTGTGAAATGCTTTGTGAAATTTTTCACAAGGGAAAAATTGTGAAGATCAAAAATCTCTAGTTTGGGTCTAAATATTTTTATGTATAAAACAGTAAAATATCTCACCTATTGAAACTTTGAATGCAACATAGGGCCTTTTTCTCACTGGCTCCTCTGCCAACATAACTACAATAACAAATCACACTTTTATACAGTCTCAACAGAAAACTCCCCAGATAGCAAGGAAAATTACAGACTTAAAATGAATAAGGATTGCTATGACAAAGCTTTAAAATAATGAACTTTTGTGAAGACCTTTTCCCACAATGCAGAAAGCATTCACAAAAGTGTGGTTTAATGAATGACAAATGGAGAGTAATTTTTTTAAAAGTCATTCAAGTTAGGGTTGCAAAACGAGAGAATTGGAAGCTACATATACCAGGGTACCACATTTCTGAAAGATGAGTAAGAGAAAAATTGAGGTTAGCAAATTTAACAGTGTGGGGTGGTTCATCTTAGGGTATCATCTGTGAAGGTAAGTCCTTTTTGTGTGGTTATAAAGGATAAATTTCAATGGAAAATGGTCTCTTACCAAACTGCACAATCATACACTTCCAAGCACTGTATTCCATCTACCACTTAGTAGTCCATTCTTTTAATCTGCCTAAGTTTTTCTCAAGCCTCTCTACTTCATTCAAAACTATCTGCCCTTCCACCTATCTTTGTATTGCCTGCAAACCTGGCCACAAAACCATCAATTCCATCATCCAAACCATTGACATATAGCGTAAAAAGCAGTTGCAACCCAGACCCCTTGTTGTGAGCATCACTAGTCACCAGCAGCCAGCCAGAAAAGGCTCCCTTTATCTTTGTTCCCGCCAATCAGCCAATAATCTGTCCATGCTATTATCTTTCTTGTAATGCCATGTGCTCTATCTTATCACATGTGGCATCTTGTCAAAGGCCTCCTGAAAAT